>NC_081861.1:82582900-83307400 GCF_963259705.1 Myotis daubentonii | reverse complement strand
ACTTCTATTGTAGTCCAGCATATGGCAGGGAGGTGGTGTTTCCTCTAAGGCACTTTCTAAACTCCACCGTTATTTCAGTGGTCTATTCCACTATGTTCAGATGTTACCATTTTCTAGTATTTTGAGTGTTATTTTAATGGATGATTTATTTAATATAGTTCAAGATTTACAGAAAAATTGTGAAGAAAATACCCATGTACACCATAAACAATTTCCCTTATTAATAATATCTTACTTGGGTATGGGGCCAATGTAACATGAAGTGAATCATCACTGAAATTGTTAAAGTGAAACATCACTTCTCTAGTATATCCAATATCCAACAATGCTGTTCTAGACCAAGTTGTTAAAGGAAAAACTCAACAATTGTGGCTTAAAAGTTCCCATCTTGAGAGGCCAATCCTGTCAATAGTTTAACAATATTCAATAGTCTACCATGTAAGAAGGAAATCAAATTCACTATTATACACTGCCAGCACTAACACCACAAGCTGTTCCTCATGACTGCGACCACCACCATCTATCCCACCCCCAAATCAAAACCTAAATTAAACATCAGCTTCTTTACTTCCTTTCCAGTATGAGAAAGTGTTCAGGTTAAAATCACCCTTCTGTTTTCTCCATGTCCTTATTCTAGTTGTCTGGCTCAGTATGGAATGGCTTGTCTGGTGCCCCAATTAAAGAATTCTACATTACTCCCTTCTCCCATTGCTGCCCCCACCTTAGATGCCTCCCCATCATCTGAAAACAAACAAAAATACATACACATTTCCTTTATACCCTTGCTGGTATTTATTTAAGGAGACCAGCAATGTTTTCATCTTCTCATAATGCCCACTTCTGAAGTATTTTTTATAGAGGGAAACACATTATTAAGTGGATTTCTCTGGGAGACCCTGGATATCACATGTAGTAGACGAATACTCCAGCACGTCTTCTTCTGCATTTGTAAGCTTGCTTACTGGAGGTTTTACCCTTCCTGTAGTAATATACAATTATCTGATTCTTTCTGTCTTTCTCCCTCTTGTCTTAATTCAGCTTAAGGTCCAAATTTAAGATCGCCACTATGTTGGTTATGTTGTTTGGAAACAAGTTCAACACAGAAAGACATTGGTTTTGGGGAAAAAATTAGAAAAATGATTAGGAAACAGGCTTGCAATTGAAGGACAATGGTTTGAATGAGGAATTGTCTGTGGCCAAAAAGCACAAGGCTAGAATCTTGGATGAGGAATTACTGGGGAAGGGGCAGCATTTGAATAAGGTATTCGAACCTTATCCACTTCTTCGTCATACAGTTGAGAAAGTAACTTCAAATTCACTTTAGGACTTGAGTTTCTTCACCATCCGTGTGTTTGGAGTCTTATTCCTTATCGCCACTAGTCTACAATATCTTCTTAGTATGTTTGGTTATCTTGAGGCAACAAATACTACTCATAGCGTCCTGGCCTCTATATATACTCTCTAGATCAATGAGGAGCCTCTTAATTCGGTTCTGGTTGCCCAAAATCAGTGGTTACCATGGTGTAGCTTGAAATCACAAAGCCTCAGCTTGACCATCCAGGAGGGGCAGGGGTGTGAGAGGGTGCATATGTCTCAGACGCTCTGGTTATAGAAAGGAGACCTTCCATATACCTCCTAAAATTTTTCCCAAATTGACTTCTCTCTCTCATTTCCTCACGTTCCATTATAGTACAGCATATGGCAGGGAGGTGGTGTTTCATCTAAGCCGCATGCCATACCCCCTGGCATTTCAGTGGTCCATTCCACTAAGTTCAGGTATTATCATTTCCTAGGATTTTGAGTGTTGTTTTAATGGATGGTTTATTTGAGAATAGTTCCAGATTTACAGAAAAATTGTGATTAAAATAACCATGTACACCATACCAAATTTCCCTTATTACTAATATCTTACTTATGTATGGGGCAAATGTAACCTGAAGTGAATCATCAGTTAAACAGTTAGAGTGAAACCTCACATCTCTAGTATCTCCAATATCCAGCAATGCTGTTCTAGACCAAGTTGTTAAAGGAAAAACTGGACCAGTTATGGCATAAAAGTTCTCATCTTGAGCTGACCATCCTTTCAATAGTTTATCAATATTCAATAGTCTGCCATGTTAAAAGGAAATCAAATTCATTTTTATACACTGCCAGAACTAACACAACACACAGTTCCTCATGAATGAGACCACCACCATCCTTCCCACCCCCCAATCCAAACCTAAATTAATCATCAGCTACTTTTTTAGTTGACAGTATGAGAAAGTGTTGAGAAAAAAAACCCCATTCAGACTTTTCCTTGTCCTTATGCTAAGTGTCTGGTTCAGTATGGAATGGCTTGTGTGGTGCCCCAACTAAAGGTATCTACATTATTCCCTTCTCAAATGCCTGCCCCCTCCTTAGACCCCTCCCCATAAGTGAACCAGAATCAAACCTCACATCTCTAGTATCTCCAATATCCAACAATGTTGTTCTAGACCATGATGTTAAAGGAAAAACTGTACCAGCTGTGGCATAAAGCTTCACATCTTAAGCTGACCATACTTTCAATAGTCTAACAGTATTAAATAGTGTGCCATGTAAAAAGGAAATCAAATTATTATACACTTCCAGCACTAACACAACACCCTGTTCCTCAAGACTGCGACCGCCACCATCCATCCCAAGTCCCCCAGAACAAACATAAATTCACTTTTGGACTTGCAGTCTCTTCATCGAACCTTGTGTTTGGAGTCTTATTCCTTACCTCTACTAGTCTACAATATCCTCTTATTAAGTTTCCCTATCTTGAGGCAACAGACACTACTCAAAGGGTCCTGGCCTCTATATATACTCTTCAGGTTAATGAGGAGCCACTCACTTTAGCTCTGGTTGCCCAATATTAGCGGTTGCTATGGTGTGGCTTGACATCACAAAGCCTCAGCTTGACCAACAAGGAGGGACGGGGGTGGCAGAGGATGCAGAAATCTCAGACACTCTGGTTCTAGAACAGAGAACTTCTTCTAAACACCAACAATTTTTCTCAAACTGATCTCTCTCTCTCTCTCTCTCTCTCTCTCTCTCTCTCTCTCTCTCTCTCTCTCTCTCTCTCTCCTTCCATTATAGTCCAGCATATGGCAGAGAGGCGGTTTTTCTTCTAAGACAATTCCCATACTCCCCCTCATTTCAGTGGTCCATTCCACTAAGTTCAGTTGCTACCAATTCCTAGGATTTTGAGTGTTGTTTTAATGGATATTTTATTGAAGAATAGTTCCAGATTACATAAAAATTGTGAAAATAATAACCATGTTCACCATACCCAATTTCCCTTATTAACAATATCTTATGTATGGGGCTAATGTAACATGAAGTGAATGATCAGTGAAACAGAGTGAAAACTCACTTCTCTAGTATCTCCAATATCCAGCAATGCTGTGCTAGACCAAGTTGTTAAAGGAAAAACTGGACCCGTTGCAGCATAAACATTTGTTGAGCTGACCATCCTTTCAATAGTTCAACAATATTCACTAGTCCGCCAGGTAAAAAGGAAATCAAATTCATTTTTATACACTGCCAGCACTAACACACCACCCTGTTCCTCAAGACTGCAACCACCACCATCCATCCCACCCCTCCAATCCAAACCTAAATTAAACATCAGCTTCTTTCTTCCATGCCAGTATGAGAAAGTGTTGAGAAAAAAAATCCGCATTCAGACTTCTCCTTGTCCTTACGCTAAGTGTCTGGCTCAGAATGGAATGGCATGTCTGGTGCCCAAATTAAAGAAATCTACATTACTTCCTTCTCACATGCCTACCCCCTCCTTAGATCCCTCCACATCAGTGAAACAGAGTGAAACCTCACTTTTCTAGTATGTCCAATATCCAACAATGCTGTTCCTGACCTTGATGTTAAAGGAAAAACTGTACCAGTTGTGGCATAAACCTTCATATCTTGAGCTGACCATCCTTTCAATAGTTTAACAATATTCAATAGTCTGCCATGTAAAAAGGAAATCAAATTCGTTATTATACATTTACAGCACTAACACAACACCCTGTTCCTCATTACTGCGACAACCACCATCCATCCCACCACCGCCCCCCAATACAAAAATAAATTAACTTTTGGACTTGCAGTTTCTTCATCCATCCTTGTGCTTGGAGTCTTATTCCTTATCTCTACTAGTCTACAATATCCTCTTATTAAGTTTCCCTATCTTGAGGCAACAGACACTACTCAAAGGGTCCTGGCCTCTATATATACTCTTTAGGTTAATGAGGAGCCACTCACTTCAGCTCTGTTTGACCAAAATCAGTGGTTGCCATGGTGTGGCTTGACATCACAAAGTCTCAGCTTGACCATCCAGGAATGGCGGGGGTGGCAGAGGATGCAGAAATCTCAGACACTCTGGTTATAGAACAGAGACCTTCCTTTTAACTCCTACAATTGTTCCCAAACTGTCCTTTCACTCTCTCTTATTTCCTCTAGTTCCACTAAAGACCAACATATGGCAGGGAGGTGGTAATTCCTCTAAGACAATTCCCATACACCCCCATCATTTTAGTGGTCCATTCAACTAGGTTCAGTTGCTACCATTTCCTATGATTTTGAGTGTTGTTTTAATGGATGTTTTATTTTAGAATAGTTCCAGATTTACAGAAAAATTTTGAAGATAATAACCATGTACACCATCCCCAGTTTCCCTTATTACAAATATCTTATGTATGGAGCAAATGTAACATGAAGGGAATCATCAGAGAAACAGAGTGAAACCTGACTTCTCTACTATCTCCAATATTCAACCATGCTGTTCTAGATCAAGCTGTTAAAAGAAGAACTGGACCAGTTGTGGCATAAAACTTCAGATCTTGAGCTGACCATCCTTTCAATCGTTTAACAGTATTCAATAGTCTACCATGTAAAAACGAAATCTAATTCTTTATTATACACTGCCAGCACTAACACAGCACCCTGTTCCTCATGACTGCGACCACCACCATCCATCCCACTCCCCCCCCATCCAAACATAAATTAAACATCAGCTTCTTTTTTCCTTACCAATATGAGAAAATGTTGAGAAAAAAATCCCCATTCAGACTTCTCCTGGTCCATATGCTAAGTGTCTGGTTCAGTATGGAATGGCTTGTCTTGTGCCCCAACTAAAGAAATCTACTTTGCTCCCTTCTCACATTCGTGCCCCCTCCTTAGATCCCTCCCTTCAGTGCAACAGAGTCAAACCTCAATTCTCTAGTATCTCCGATATCCAACAATGCTGTTCTAGCCCATGATGTTAAAGGAAAAACTGTACCAGTTGTGGCATAAAACTTCACATCTTGAGCTGACCATCCTTTCAAAAGTTTATCAGTATTCAATAGTCTGCCATGTAAAAAGGAAATCAAATTCTTTATTTTACAGTTCCAGCAATAACACAAAACCCTCATGACTGCGACCACCACCATCCCTCCCAACCCCCCCCCCCCAAATACAAACATAAATTCACATTTGGACTTGCAGTTTCTTCATCCATCCTTGTGTTTGGAGTCTTATTCCTTATCTCTACTTGTCTACAATTTCGTCTTATTAAGTTTCGCTATCTTGAGGCACCAGACAGTACTCAATGGGTCCTGGCCTGTATATAATCCTTAGGGAAATGAGGAGCCACTCACTTGAGCTCTGTTTGCCCAAAATCAGTGGTTGTCATGGTGTGGCTTGACATCAAAAAGCCTCAGCTTGACCATCCAGGAGGGGCAAGTGTGGCAGAGGATGCAGAAATCTCAGACAGTCTGGTTATAGAACAGAGACCTTCCTCTTAACTCCTAAAATTTTTCCCAAACTGACCTCTCTCTCTCATTTCCTCTAGTTCAATTATAGTCCAACCTATGGCAGGGACGTGGTGTTTCCTCTAAGACAATTGCCATACTCCCCCGTCATTTCAGTAGTCCACTCCACTATGTTCAGATATTCAAGTATCCTAGGATTTTGAGTGCTGTTTTAATGGATGTTTTATTTTAGAATAGTTCCAGATTTACAGAAAAATTGTGAAGATAATATCCATGTATACCATACCCAATTTCCCTTATTACTAATATCTTACTTATGTATGGGGCAAATGTAACATGAAGTGAATCATCAGTGAAACAGAGTGAAACCTCACTTCTCTAGTATCTCCAATATCCAGCGTTGCTGTTCTAGACGAAGTTGTTAAAAGAAAATCTGTACCGGTTGTGGCATAAAACTTCACATCTTGAGCTTACAATCCCGTCTATAGTTTAACAATATTCAATAGTCTACCATTTAAAAAGGAAATCAAATCCATTATTATACACTGCTAGCACTAAAACAACACCCTATTCTTCATGACTAGGAACACCACCATCCATCCCACCCCCCCAATCCAAACCTAAATTAAACATCAGCTTCTTTTCTTCCTTACCTCCTGGAGGTTGTTGTCTTGCTTATTGGAGGTTTTCCCCTTCCTGTAGTAAAATACAATTTTCTGATTCTTTCTGTCTTTCTCCCTCATGTCTTCATTCAGCTTAAAGTCCAAAGTTACCATCAGTACTATCTTGGTTATGTAGTTTGGAAACAAGTAAAACACAGAAAGACATTGGTTTTGGGGAAGATATTGGAAAATGATTAGGAAATGTGCTTGTACTTTAATGGCAATGGATTGAATGAGGAATTGTCTGTGGCCAAAAAGCACAAGGCCAGAATCTTGGGTGAGGAATTACTGGGAAGGCGGCAGCTTTGAATAAGGTATTCTGACCTTATCCACTTCTTCGTCATCCAGTTGAGAAACTGACTTCTAATTCACTTTAGGACTTGCAGTCCTAAAAAGGAAATCAAATTTATGATTATACATTGCCAGCAGTACCATAACACAACACCCAGCTTCTCATGACTGCGACCACGACAATCCATCCCACCCCCCCCCACACACACAATACAAACATAAATTCACTTTTGGACTTGCAGTTTCTTCATCCATCCTTGTGTTTGGAGTCTTATTCCTTATATCTACTAGTCTACAATATCGTCTCTTTAAGTTTGGCTATCTTGAGGCAACTGACACTACTCAAATGTCCAGGCCTCCATATGTACTCTCTATTTCAATGAGGAGCCACTCACTTCAGCTCTGGTTGCCCAAAATCAGTGGTTGCCATGGTGTGGCTTGACATCACAAAGCTCAGCTTGACATTCCAGTATGGGCCGGGGTGGGAGAGGATGTAGAAGTCTCAGACTCTCTGCTTTTAGAAGAGACCTTCCTCTTACCTCCTAAAATTTGTCCCAAACTCACCTCTCTCTCTCTCTCTCTCTCTCTCTCTCTCTCTCTCTCTCTCTCTCTCTCTTCCTCTAGTTCCATAATAGTTCAGCATATGGCAGGGAGGTGGTGTTTACTCTAAGCCACTTGCCATACTCCCCGTCATTTCAGCGGTCCATTCCACTATGTTTGGATATTACCATTTTCTAGTATTTAGATTGTTGTTTTAATGGATGTTTTATTTTAGAATAGTTCCAGATTTGCAGAAAAATTGTGAAGATAATGCCCATGTGCACCATACATAATTTCCCTTATTACTAATATGTCACTTTGGTATGGTGCAAATGTAACATGAAGTAAATCATCAGTGAAACAGAGTGAAACCTCACTTCTCTAGAATATCCAATGTCTAGCAATGCTGTTCTAGACCAAGTTGTTAAAGGAAAAACTCTACCAGATGTGGCATAAAACCTCACATCTTCAGCTGACAATCCTGTCAATAGTTTAACAATATTCAATAATCTACCATGTAAAATGGAAATCAAATTCATTACTATATACTGCCAGCACTAAAACAACACCCTTTTCATTATGACTGGGACCACCACAATTTCTCCCACCCCCCGAATCCAAACCTAAATTAAACATCAGCTTCTTTTCTTCCTTGCCAGTATTAGAAAGTGTTGAGGAAAAAATCCCCCTTGAGTCTTCTCCATGTCCTTATTCTAGGTTTCTGGCTCAGTATGGACTGGCTTGTCTGGTGCCCCAATTAAATAATTCTACATAACTCCCTTCTCACAGGCTTGCCCCCTACTTAGATCCCTCCCCATAATCTGAAAACACGCAAAAATACAAACATACTTCCTTTACACCCTTGCTGGTATTTATTCAAGGAGACCAGTAATGTTTTCATCTTCTCATAATTCCCATTTCTGAAGCATTGATTAGAGAGGAATACACATTATTAAGTGTATTCCCCTAGGAGAACTTGCATATCACCTGTGGTAGATGAACACTCCAGGATTTCTTCTTCTGCATTTTTTGGCTTGCTTAATGGACGTTTTCCTCTTCCTGTAGTAAAATACAATTATCTGATTATTTCTGTCTTTCTCCCTCTTGTCTTAATTCACCTTAAGGTCCAAATTTATAATCGCCACTAACTTGGTTATGTAGTTTGGAAACAAGTTAAACACAGAAAGACATTGGTTTTGGGGAAGAAATTACAAAATGTTTAGGAAATAGGGTTGTAATTGAATGACAATGGATTGAATGAGGAAGTGTCTGTGGCCAAAAAGCACAAGGTCAGAATCTTGGGTGAGGAATTACTGGGGAAGGGGCAGCATATGAATAAGGTATTCTGACCTTATCCACTTCTTCGTCAACCAGTTGAAAAACTGACTTCTAATTCACTTTAGAACTTACAGTTTCTTCATCCATCCTTGTGTTTGTAGTCTTATTCCTTATCTCTACTGGTCTACAATATCTTCTTTTTACGTTTGGCTATCTTGAGGCAACAGACACTACTCAAAGGATCCAGGCCTCTATGTATACTCTCTAGGTAAATGAGGATCCACTCACTTAATCTATGGTAGCCAAAAATCAGTGGTTGCCATGGTGTGGCTTGACATCACAAAGCCTCAGCTTGACCATCCAGGAGGGGCCGGGGTAGTGGAGGATGCAGAAAACTCAGACACAATGGTTATAGAATAGAGACCTTCCTCTTAACTCCTAAATTTTTACCAAACTGACCTTTCTCATTGTCTCTCATTTCCTCTGGTTCCATTATAGTCCAGCATATGGCATGGAGGTGGTTTTTCCTCTAAGATAATTCCCGTACTCCCCCGTCATTTCAGTGGTCCATTCCACTATGTTCAGATATTAAAGTTTCCTAGGATTTTGAGTGTTGTTTTAATGGAGGTTTTATTTTAGAATAGTTCCAGATTTAACAAAAAAATTTTGAAGAAAATAACCATGAACACCATACCCAATTTCCACTATTAATAATATCTTACTTATGTTTGGGGCAAAAGTAACATGAAGTGAATCATCAGTGAAACTGTTAAAGTGAAACCTCACTACTCTAGTATCTCCAATATCCAGCAATGCTGTTCTAGACCAAGTTGTTAAAGGAAAAACTGGACCAGTTGTGGAAAAAAAACCTCAGATCTTCAGCTGACCATCCTTTCAAAAGTTTTACAATATACAATAGTCTACCATGTAAAAAAGAAATCAAATTCATTATTATACACTGCCAGCACTAACACAGCACCCTGTTCCTCATGACTGCGACGACGACCATCCATCGACCCCGCAATCCAAACCTAAATTAAATATCAGCTTCTTTCATTCTTGCCAGTATGAGAAAGTGTTGAGAAAAAAATCCCCATTCAGACTTCTCCTTGTCCTTATGCTAAGCGTCTTGCTCAGTATTGAATAGCATGTCTGGTGCTGCAACTAAAGATATCTACATTCCTCCCTTCTCAAATGACTGCCCCCTCCTTAGATCCCTCCCCATCAGTGAAACAGAGTCAAACCTCACTTTTCTAGTATCTCCAAAATCTAACAATGCAGTTCTAGACCATGTTGTTAAAGGAAAACTGGACCAGTTGCGGCATAAAACTTCAGATCTTGAGCTTACCATCATTTCAATAGTTTAACAATATTCAATAGTCTGCCATGTAAAGAGGAAATCAACTTCTTTATTATACACTTACAGCACTAACACAACCCCCTGTTCCTCATGACTTCGACCACCACCATCCATCCACCCCCCCCCCCATTATAAACATAAAATAACTTTTGGACTTGCAGTTTCTTCATACATCCATGTATTTGGAGTCTTATTCCTTATCTCTACTAGTCTACACTATAGTCTTATTAAGTTTCGCTATCTTGAGGCAACACATTCTACTCAAAAGGTCCTGGCCTCTATATATACTCTTTAGGTTAATGAGGAGCCACTCACTTCAGCCCTGGTTGCCCAAAATCAGTGGTTGCCATGTTGTGGCTTGACATTACAAAGCCTCAGCTTGACCATCCAGGAGGGGCGGGGGTGGGAGAGGATGCAGAAATCTCAGAAACTCTGGTGATAGAACAGAGACCTTCCTCTTAACTCCTAAAAATTTTCCCAAACTGTCCTCTCTCTCTCTCTCATTTCCTCTAGTTCCATTATAGTCCAGCATATGGCAGGGAGGTGGTGTTTCCTCTAAGACAATTCCCATACTCCCCCGTCATTTCAGTGGTCCATTCCACTATGTTCAGTTGCTGCCATTTCCTAGGATTTTGAGTGTTTTAATGGATGTTTTATTTTAGAATAGTTCCAAATTTACAGAAAAATTGTGAAGATAATAACCATGTATACCATACCCAATTTCCCGTATTACTAATATCTTACTTATGTATGGGGCAAATGTAACATGAAGTGAATCATCAGTGAAACAGTTAGAGTGAAACCTCCCTTCTCTAGTATTCCAATATCCAGCAATGCTGTTGTAGACCAAGTTGTTAAAGGAAAAACTGGACCACTTGAGGCATAAAACTTCAGATCTTGAGCTGAAAATCCTTTCAATAGTTTAACAATATTCAATAGTCTACCATGTAAAAAGGAAATCAAATTCTTTTTTATTCACTGCCAGAACTAACACAACACCCTGTTCCTCATGACTTTGACCACCACCATCCACCTCCCCCACCCCCCCCCCCCGTTATGGGTTGGTTCAGCGAGATAAACCACCGTCTCAGAATTTATGTTTAGGAACCTTTATTAAGCTGGCCACTAGACAGTACTCCCCGCACCCCGCCGAAGCAAAGGCAGAACTGCAGCAATGACTGCAAGCATTACAGCCAATTTTGTTTGCAAAAACTACAAAGTTATAAAACCTTGTTTATGCAATTTGTTCCTGACACAGTATAGCATTGTCACCTTTGTATCTATGTTTTCCAGGAACAGAGAGCACAGTATATTGAGGAGGGACCATGAGACCATAGCTCAAGGCCTGACATGATGCCAGTACCTTCCTATTTGTCTGTTCCAGGAACAGAAGGTACAGCGCTCCCCGATATTCAGCCCAGTACATTCCCTACTGGTCTTAATTGGGAATCAAATCTTTGATTCAGTGTCCTCCTCTAAGATTCTGGAGTATTGGGTGTATAAAACTGTTAACTTTACAGCCTGTATCCAAAAGCTGTTGTAGTTCCCCAAGTGCTGGCGAGGTCGTGGCTGCAGGTGGAGTAGGGCTGGGGCTCCCAGAGCTTTCTGACCCAGGGAAAACAGGAGGTTTAGCTGGGGCTGGGTGCTGTGCCTGATTTGGCCTCTCTGGCTTGTCTAGGGGACACAAGGGGCCAATCGGGTTGAACCACCGAGAAAGAGTTCGGCTTTGAATGGTGAAGAGCTGGTCAGGGTCTCGGCCGCTTACATAGAGTCTTAGTCCCCACCTATTTCCCCCTTCCCTTTGGTCAGTCCACCAGGCGAGAGGCATGAGGAGGACGGGGTTACAATTTCCGATTGTGCAGTTCTTCTTCGGGGCCCCAGGTCAAACCTCTATGTTCAGAGGAAGGAGCTTGTAGGTGGGAGGTTTTGTCCATGGGGCTAGGGTCTCACAACCACAGGAGGCACTATAGGAGTCACCCTCTCCTCCACAGTTCCTACCCCCTTCCCAGGGGCAGGCATAATGTCGAGTGTGCCACAATTCTTGCACTAGGGTTAGGTCTCCGCACCCGTAACCCCTGGCTTTGGTGACCCAGGGATGGCCCCCTGAGCCATACCCAGTGGATGCAGTTTTGCCACGGGAATTTCCCCAGTTTTCTCCAAACTGTTTACAAAGATCTGTCAGGATGACAGGCGCCCCTGTTCCAACAACAGAGCCTATTACAGTCCCATCAATAGTACCTGTGACCTCCCAAGAGTAATTTCTGGCCAAATGGGGATTTCCTAGTCCCGGCTGCAGGCAGATGAGGACAGTTAGGAAGAACACCGAGTGAGTTTGACCTTCAACGGATCTCCGGTCTTCTGGACCCGCCACCCCTCGACGCTGCCGTTCGTTTTCTTAACCTGCATAGGATGGATCCAGTGGCTCTTTCCTGCGACTTTGATGGCGGTTGGAGTGCTCTGCACCACCTGGTAAGGTCCTTCACATCTAGATTCCAGGCAGCTAGGGTCGTGGCGCTGCACCCAGACGAGATCTCCCGGAGAGAAGGCAGGCTGTGTTGGACTGGATTGCAGCAAGTCCTCCTCCCTTATGGTTCTCAACACCCATCATGCTGACGAGGCGCTGGTGTGCAAAGCCTGTAAGCACTGTGCTGTCTCTGCCTTGGTTGGGTATGCCTTAGGCCAGCCAGAGAAGAAATAAATGAAAACCAGCAAGTATTTATACCCTCCTTGTCCTCCTGGTATCTCGGTGAAGTCCACTTCGCAGTGTTCTCCAGGGTTCTTTCCTCAGAATTGCTGCCCCAGCGCGGCCACAACAGGAGGCCCTTGGTTTACCCGGGCACACATTTGGCACCTCATAGCCACATCGTGGGATATTTTTCTGGAGCCCTGGGATGTAAAATTCTCTTCCCAGTAGTTCTGATAGCTTCATTCCCCCCAGGTGGGTGCTCTGGTGGGTCTGGGAAGCGATGGTCCGCCCCAGGGCTTCTGGCACTATAGGCCTACCATCTGGCAGGCTTAGCCATCCAGCTTCTCCTTCCTGGGCCCCTAGTTTCACAGCTGGCCCCTGCACCCCCATCACATGAGCAGGCTTCTCTGGGAGCCTTCCTGCTGGCAGGGCTATGAGAACTTCTCGGGGCCCTACTGGTCTTTAAGCCTCATCCTTGGCGGTTTCGTCTGCAAGTTGATTTCCCTGTGCCTCAGGACTATCACCCTTCTGGTGCACTCGGCAATGAATTCCTGCCACTTCTTTTGGCCCCATATGGCTTCCAGGAGGTTAAGTATCTCAGAAGCATTTTTAATGTCCTTTTCTCCTGAGGTCAGGAGGCCTCATTCCTGATATAGGGCCCCATGCATGTGTACAGTGGCGAAAGCATACCAACTGTCTGTGAAAATGTTCACTCTTTTTCCTTTTCCCCACCAGAGGGCCTGAGTGAGTGCTATATGTTCGGCCTTTTGGGCAGAGGTGTCTCCTCCTAAGGCCTGTGCCCAGAGAAGGTCCTTTTGGTCACCACTGCTATCCCCGCATACCAGATACCTTCCTCTACGAAGCTGTTCCCGTTGGTGTAGAGGGTCTCATCTGGATTCTGCAGGGGCTGGTCCACAAGGTCCTCTCGGAGGGCAGTGAGGGCAGTCAATGTCTCATCGCAGTCATGCAAAGGGGGCTCTGCCTCATCTTCAGGGAAGAGTGTGGCTGGGTTTAAGGCAGCTGTTTTCAGGAAGCTGACTCATGGTGGGTCGAGCAGTAACACCTGGAACTGGGTAATGCGGACTTTGAACATCCATCTCTCCCGGGGGGCTCCTTAATAAGGTCTCAACTGCATGCGGAGCCACTACTTGGAGATTTTGGCCAAAGGTTAGCTTTGAGGCTTCCTTTACCAGGAGGGCGGTGGCAGCAATGGCTCTCAAGCAGTTGGGCCATCCCCTGGCCACTGGGTCGATTCTCTTATTGGGTTAAACAACGGGGCGTTTCCATGGTCCTAGGGGTTGTGTGAGGACCCCTTTCGCCACCCCTTTGCTTTCAGCTACATATAGCTGAAAGGGTTTGTTTAGGTCTGGCAGGTCGAGTGCTGGGGCGCTTATCAGGGCTTCTTTCAGTCTCTTATAAACCTCTTCCTCCTTTTCTGTCCCGACCAAGGCGGCCTCTGGTTCCCTCGTTGCAGAGTATAGTGATCTCAAAATTTCTGCAAAACCTAGTATCCATAGCCTGCAATACCCCACTGCCCCGAGGAACTCCAGGACTTGCCTTTTTGCTGGTAGGCCTGGAGATTGAAAAATGGCCTTCATTCTGCTACTGGATAAAGTTCGCCTACCCCCTTCTATGTTGTAACCCAAATATGTTACTCGGGTAGTGCATAGCTGAGCTTTCTTGGTTGAGACCCGATACCCCAAATGATCTAGCTTGGTGAGCAACTCTCGAGTGGCCTGTCTACAGTTCCTCCTCCGTGGCCAGTAGGAGGTCGTTTAAATATTGGAGCAGAGTCACCCGTGGATGGTTCTGATGGAACTCCAGGAGGTCTTGGTTTAGGGCCTCATCAAAGAGAGTGGGTGAGTTCTTAAACCCTTGTGGCAACCTAGTCCACGTTAACTGTCAAGACTCTCCCTCTATCAGGTCCACCCACTCGAAGGCGAAAATAGATTGACTCTGCTTTGCCAAGGGAAGGGAGAAAAAGGCATCCTTGAGGTTTAAAACAGTATAGAACCGGTGTTCTGGCTTGAGGAGGCTGAGAAGAGTGTAAGGGTTCGGAACCATGGGATGGATAGTCTCAACCCTCTTGCTTACTTCCCTTAAGTCCTGCACCGGCCTGAAATCCTCAGTCCCTGGTTTCTGTATTGGCAACAGGGGAGTGTTCCAAGAAGATTGGTAAGGAATCAAGATTCCAGCCTCTTTCAGCCTCTTAATGTGCTTGGCGATTCCCACTCTTGCTTTCTGTCTCATTGGATATTGCCAGACTCTGACTGGGGAGTTACTGCTGGTTAGCTGGACTACAATTGGAGGCTGGTGTTTAGCTAACCCTGGCGGATTGTCCTTTGCCCAAACTCCCAGGATAGCCTGTCTTAGTTGTTGGAGATAGGCATCTGCGGAGACTTCCCCAGGCTCCAACTCATGTATTAAATATTCCTCCTGTAAGGGCAATGTCAGAAGATAGATCCCCACAGTCCCTGGGTCTTGCAACTTGACCTCTGGCCCTGGCCCTTCAAAAGAGATTGTGGCCTGTAATTTACTCACCAAGTCCAGGTCTAGCAGAGGGTAAGGGCACTCTAGGATTACCAGGAATGAGTGAGTCACTGAGCCGTTTCCTTAGGTCACTGATCCGACCTTTAGTCCATGGGTAGGATTGCACATTTCCAGTTGCCCCTTTGATGGGGATTTTTGTCTTAGAGACCAGACCCACTGGCTGTTGCACAACAGAGAAGGTGGCTCCCGTGTCCACAAGGTAGTCCACCTTTTGGCCCCCCACTGTCAGAGTTATCCTGGGCTATTGGGGGCCTGCTGAGCCCTGACAACCCTAATCCACCTCCTCCACCAGCACGGGAGTTGGTTCCCCTGAACGTTCAGGGCATTCCCTTTTCCAGTGTCCTCCTTTTTTGCAAATTGCACACTGATTTCTCCAAGCCTGGGTGGGACTCCTTTTCTTCCATGAGGCTTTCCTTTATTCTTATTGTCACTCCGACCCCTTGGGCTTTTTTCCTCATTCAGGGCCAGGAGGACCTTAGACATCCGGGTGTTTAAACCTGCCGACTGGTCCTCCCGATTGTTGAAAACCTTCTGGGCAACCTCAACCAACTCAGAGATTGATTTCCCCTCAAAGCCTTCTAACTTCTGCAATATTTTCTAATATCTGGGGCCACCTGGGAAACAAATGCTACAATGTCAGCCCTCTGATTTTCAGGGTCATCAGGGTCAATGGGGGTATACACCGGATAGGCCTCGCACAGCCTCTCCAGGGAAAGCTGCCAGGCTCTCATTAGGCCCCTGGACTGTCTCTGTCACCTTAGAGAGGTTTGTGGGTCTACGAGCAGCAGCTCAGATGCCCCCCAATAGAGTCTGGCGATACCGATCAAGAGCCTCCTTTCCCCTCTCACTATTGGGATTCCAGTCAGGTCGCCTGGAGGGAAACACAGCCTCTAATCTATCTTGGTCAGAGGTAGGCTGCCCATCCGGACCCAGTACGAATCTCCTCCGTTCTGCCTTTACTCTCTCTGTCTCCTCTGAAGTGAAAAGAGTTTGCATCAACTGTTGGCAATCATCCCAGGTAGGTTGATGGGTAAAAAACACAGACTCTTAAAGAGAGATTAACCCCTGTGGGTTCTGGGAGAAAGAAGGATTCTGGTTCTTCCAATTGTACAGGTCACTGGTAGAAAAGGGGACATAGACCATGAAAGGATGCCCGTCTGGACTCAAACCTAAGGGCCTGCCTGCCGTAGCTGCAGCATAGGAACTGCAGGACTGGTGGATGCTGCTGGGTCCTGCAGGTTCATTCTCTCTCTCTCTCTCTCTCTCTCTCTCTCTCTCTCTCTCTCTCTCTCTCCATATGCTGTCCCTTGCCTTGTGTGAGGAGGGGAGAACGAAGCCGGGTCCTGGACTGGTGTTTTCGGAGGAAAGGAAACCGGCTGTGGAGGAGACAGTGGTTCAGGCCAGGGTCTTTAGCCACCATCGGGCCAGTGGGTGGGGGAGCATACGGGGGAGGCCTGACCCTGGGAAATGCATCCTCACTTGGACCCTGGAGAACAGGGGGAGTTTTGTTCTTCTTGGCCGAAGCGAATAGGACTGTTTGTCTCTGTCCCAATTTTCCCCTTGGGAGGCAAGTCGTCATCCACCGGGGTTACTTGGACAATATGTCAACCCATACCTGAATATAAGGCATTTGATTAGGATGCCCTGGGCGGCCATATATGACATAATGGACCCGGTAGGCAGTGGTCAGATCAAAAGACCCTGCATCAGGTAAACCCTCCTGGAAAGTGGGCCACTCCCATTCACAGAATCTCTGTAAATCAAAATGCATTAATATTGTAACTTTGAAATCTACCCCAGAACTTCAGTTTCTTTCACTTCACACAGACTCTCATACTTACATTCATACACCAGAGAGTCCGAGTTTTGACTTCTACCAAATGTTTATTCAGAGTTTAAACAATCCAACCAATTCCTGACTAATTGCCTAAGGGAGCTCTATGGCTTCCAGGGAGGTGATCAACTCCCCTTCCACTCACTCGGAGTAGGCCAGACTGGTAGGGGGTCGACAAAGATGACTGACCCTAGCACATTTGACAAAGACAAAGACAACAAAGAACAAAGACAAAATAAATCAGCCAAATGCAACCTAAGGCTGCCCGGAACCTGCAGCTCGCTCCTTGAAGTTCTGATAATTTTTCAAAAAACATTGCAGCAGGGTGTACGCAGAAGCAAACAACTTTTTGACAATATACACCAAGACAAACAAATACCAGACAGACAAACCCAGTGCAGCCTACTGCCGCACCAACCAGGACCCCAGCCACCATCGTGGCCGCGGGTCAGGACCAGGAGTACCGCTGCGTCCAGCCCTCCATATAGGTCCTTCTGTGGGACGTACCAATTCCATTTTAATGACTGGTCCTTAGCTCTCTCAAGAGTCCAAGTGGCTCGGTTTCCGAATTGAAAGTTTTGGGTGGACTGGAGGCCTCCTTGGTAGTCGTTCTTCACAGGTGTGGGGTATCTCACTGAGTGCCAAGCGACAAGTGGGAGAGAGCCTCCTGCCCTAAACAAGGGGTTCCTCTCCTCCCTGCCGGGGGAGAGCCTCCTGCCCTAAAAAAGGGGTCCCTCTCCTCCCCGCCGTGTACCTTGCTGTGGCCTCCAAAGGTTATGGGTTGGCTCAGTGAGATAGACCACCGACTCAGAATTTAAATTTAGGAACCTTTATTAAGCTGACCAGCTGTCTGCAGTTGTGCCTTTGCTTTGGTGGAACTGAACCAAAGGCGGAACTGCAGCAATGACTGCAAGCACTACAGCATATTTATTTGAAAAAACTACAACGTTACAAAGCCTTGTTTACGCAATTTCTTCCTGACACAGTATAGCATTATTACCTTCCTATCTATGTTTTCCGGGAAAAAGAGCACAGTACATTGAAGAGGGACCATGAGACCATATCTCAAGGCCTGATGTGATGTCAGTACCTTCCTATCTGTCTGTACCAGGAAGAGACGGTACAGCGCACCCCGATATGCATCCCAGTACACCCCCAATACAAACATAAAGTCACTTTGGGACTTGCCGATTCTTCATCCATCCTTGTGTTTGGAGTCTTATTCCTTAACTCTACTAGTCTACACTATCGTCTTATTAAGTTTCGCAATCTTGAGGCAACAGACGGTACTCAAAGGGACCTGGCCTCTATTTATACTCTTTAGGTTAATGAGGAGCCACTCACTTCATCCCTGGTTGCCCAAAATCAGTGATTGCCATGGTGTGGCTTGACATCACAAAGCCTCAGCTTGACCATCCAGGAAGGGCGGGGGTGGCAGAAGATGCAGAAATCTCAGACACTCTTGTTATAGAACAGAGACCTTCCTCTTAACTCCTAAAATATTTCGCAAAGTGACCTCTCTCTCTCTCAATTCCTCTAGTTCCATTATATTCCAGCATACGGCAGGGAGGTGGTGTTTCCTCTAAGTAATTTCCCATACTCACCCGTCACTTCAGTGGTCCATTCCACTGTGTTCAGGTGCTACCATTCCCTAGGATTTTGAGTTTTGTTTTAATGGATGTTTTATTTTAGAATAGTTCCAGATTTACAGAAAAATTGTGAAGATGAAAACCATGTACGCCATACACAATTTCCCTTATTACTAATATCTTACTTATGTATTGGGCAAATGTAACATGAAGTGAATCATCAGTGAAACAGAGTGAAACCTCACTTCCCTAGCATCTCCAATATCCAGCAATGCTGTTCTAGACCAAGTTGTTTAAGGAACAACTGGAGCAGTTGTGGCATAAAACTTCAGATCTAGAGCTGACCATCCTTTCAATAGTTTAACAATATTCAATAGTCTGCCATGTAAAAAGGAAATCAAATTCTTTATTATACACTGCCAGCACTAACAAAACACACTGCTCCTCATGACTCTGACCACCACCATCCATCCCACCACCCCAATCAAAACCTAAATTAATCATCAGCTTCTTTTTTCATTGCCAGTTTGAGAAAGTGCTGAGAAAAAAATCCCCAGTCAGACTTCTCCTTGTCCTTATTCTAAGTGTCTGGCTCAGTATGGAATGGCTTGTCTGGTGCCCCAACTAAAGAAATCTACATTACTCCCTTCTCACATTCCTGAGCCCCCCTTAGATCCCTCCCTTTCAGTGAAACAGAATCAATCCTCACTTCTCTACTATCTACAATATCCAACAATGCTGTTCTAGACCATGATGTTAAAGGAAAAACTGTAACAGTTGTGGCATGAATCTAAAGATCTTGAGCTGACCATCCTTTCAATAGTTTAACAATATTCAATAGTCTGCCATGTAAAGAGGAAATCAAATTCTTTATTATACACTGCCAGCACTAACACAACACACTGTTCCTCATGACTGCGACCACCACCATCCTCCCCCACCCCCCAATAAAAACATAAATTCACTTTTGGACTTGCAGTTTCTTCATCCATCCTTGTGTTTGGAGTCTTATTCCTTATCTCTACAAGTCTACACTATCATCTTATTTTCGCTATCTTGAGGCAACAGACAGTACTCAAAGGGTCCAGGCATCTATATACAGTCTTTTGGTTAATGAGGACCCACTCAATTCAGCTCTGGTTGCCCAAAATCAGTGGTTGCCATGATGTGGCTTGACATCACAAAGCCTCAGCTTGACCATCCAGGAGGGGTGGGGGTGGCAGAGGGTGCAGAAATCTCAGACACTCTGGTTATAGAACAGAGACCTTCCTCTTAACTCCTAAAATTTTTCCCAAACTGACCTCTCTCTCTCTCTCTCTTATTTCCTCTAGTTCAATTTTAGTCCAGCATATGGCAGGGTGGTGGTGTTTCTTCTAAGACATTTCCCATAATCCCCCGTCATTTCAGTGGTCCATTCCAGTATGTTCAGTTGTCACCATTTCTTATGATTTTTAGTGTTGTGTTAATGGATGTTTTATTTTAGAATAGTCCCAGATTTACAGAAAAATTGTGAAGATAATACCCATGTACCCCATACCCAATGTACCATATTACTATTAACTCACTTTGAATGGGGCAAATTTAACATGAAGTGAATCATCAGTGAAACAGAGATATACCTCACTTCTCTTGTATCTCCAATATTCAGCAATCCTGTTCTAGACCAAGTTTTTAAAAGAATAAGTGGACGATTTGTGGCATAAATATTCAGGTCTTGAGCTGACCATACTTTCAATAGTTTAACAATATTCAATAGTCTACCATGTAAATAGGAAATAAAATTCATTCTTATACACTGCTAACACTAACAGAACACCCTGCTCCTCATAACTGCAATCACCACCATCCATCCCACCACCCGAATCCAAACCTAAAATAAACATCAACTTCTTTCTTCCTTGCCCGTATGAGAAAGTGTTGAGGAAAAAATCCCCATTCAGTCATCTCCTTGTACTTATTCTAAGTGACTGGCTCACTATGGAATGGCTTGTCTGGTGCACCAATTTAAGAATTCTACATTTCTTTCTTCTCACATGCCTTACCCCTCCGTAGATCCCTCCCCATCATCTGAAAACTCGCAAAAATACAAACACATTTCCTTTATACCCTTGCTGGTATTTATTCACGGAGACCATTAATGTTTTCATCTTCTCATAGAGCCCATTTCTGAAGCATTTTTGATAGAGGGATACACATTGTTAAGTGTGTTCCTCTGGTAGTCCCTGGGTATCACCTCTGGTTGATGAACACTCCAGCACTTCTTCTTCTGCATTTGTTGGCTTGCTTATTGGAGGTTTTCCCCTACCTGTAGTAAAATACAATTATCTGATTCTTTCTGTCTTTCTCCCTCTTGTCTTCATTCAGCTTAAAGTCCAAATTTACCATCGCCACTATCTTGGTTATGTGAAAGGACAGAACAGGACTGATAGCTGTGTCCTTATCCCCTCTTCCAAGGAAAAGCCGCAGCATGTATCAGTTACTCAGCCTGCCCTTATCTGAGCAAATGGAAATGCGGGGGAAACTAGCCCAAGGCCAAGAATATGCTAGCCACCCCCATGTCTTTGTGTAAGAAGAACACTAGCTGCAACCTGCCCTTGAGTCACTAGCACCCTGCACTCACTCAACCAACTGGAATAGACCAAATCAGTGGTCAGAGTGTGCCCCCAGCCCCCGAACCCAAGCCCTATGAATTCTTTGATCTCTTGGGACTCTGGGCTCTCTCCTGCATCCAGTAATGGAGGCAGTGGGAGGACCAAGTCCCGAGCTTGAATAAAAGACTTTATGCTTTTGCATCGGACTCGGTTCCCTAGTGGTCTGTCTAAGGGGAACTTGAAATCTGGGCCTAACATTTGGGGGGGTCCTCCTTGACCCCTGAGTCTCACAAGGGACCCTGATTTGGAGTGTATGACTGACCGGGGTAAGTGTCTGTGTGTTGTCTGTTTTGTTTTGTGTGTTCCGTCCTGTGTGAGCTCACTTATGAAATCTGTAATGCCCATAATGGACTAGGTGGATGCACTGGGGGCCCACGGGTGGGAGGAGTTTGGGGATGCCCAGACCTTCCATCTGGAGGGGCCGAGAAACCCCTCAATCTGAGACGAGTGGTGCATGGCCATCGTCTAACCTAATCTATAGTTTTGCTTCCACGGAGTTGGAAGTTTGTTTTTGTTTTGCTTCCATACACTTGGAAGCCTGTATTTGTCTGTGTTTTTATTTTTATTTTTTTCTGTTTTCGGTGGACTTACTGGACGGACATTATGGGACAGACTCAACTACTCTTTTAAGATTATGGTCGTTTTATAGTCAAGGGCTGGACCAAACCTGCTTGCCAGCCTCAGGTGTGGTTTTCCAGAACTGCTGGGAAATTGGGACCTTGAAGTTTACTGAATTCAAATGATAAAATACATATGTCTTGCATTTTCGATGTTTATTCTTAAAAATGTTACTGATTGAGAAATGCTGAATATTTGCTAAAAGTTTAAGGTTCAGATTGAATTTAGGGAAATTGTATGTTGTGGGAGCTAAATGCCTTTGCTGAATGAATGTTTGGTGAAAGCATGTGAGTGTGGAGAGAGGGGGCCTGCCCTCTCCTATCCTTTGTGTGGCTCCACGAGTTAGGTCAGGCAGGCAACTGAGTAAGGATGTGTGAAAACAGGTCACCACCTCCCTTGTCTACCTCTCTCCACCGATCATCATGAGGTCGGGACAATGTAAACCTGCTGTTCTTAATTAAATTTTAAAAATTTTTTTAAAGCGGTACAATAGAGATTGTGTTATTGTAATGAATGCAGAAACATTGAAAAAGCATGATTAAATAGGTGTTTGTTTGTGTGGGGTAGCCAATTTGCTACCGAGAGGGGGGACTGGAAGCAGTCTTAATTCCTCCGGTAGGTTCTCACCAAAAGGTTGGTCGAGAATTCTGTTCTGGGACATGGGTGCCAGGAGTGCCCCCACACTCATCTGGGGAGTTGTGCATTGTTTTGTTTATCTGCTCAGCTAGAGACTGGGCTAGTCTACCGAGAGAGTGTGAATACGAGTGTTTGTATAATTTGGCTGCTCATTACTAGTCTGTGAGAAGTAGAAGTTACTTTGATTTATTTTGCATTTCTGTTAATTCATCGTGCTGAACGTTTGGACTGGACCCACGATGATCCTGTCCTTAGCAGTGCCAGAGAGAAAGGATGGAGACTTTATACCCCCCAGCCAAAGTCCCCAACATCTGTGCTTGTCAGGCCCCTATCAGTGGACTTGGGCAGTGTTCCTGTTATCTGCCAAAATTCCCAAGACTGTAAAAGTACTTGTTCACTGAAAAGGTGTAAATGTGGATGTTTATTTGATGTTTATTTGTCTACTTAGGTATAAGTATTTGTAGATAAATAGAACCCCCGTTAATTGTCTGGTGTATTCTGAAGCAGCCTATTCAGTCGTGACAGAGCCAATGAGACCAGTAACATCTAAGAAGACACCAGTTCTAAGAGCCACCGGACAAACTGCCTTTTTCTTTGTACGTCAAAGAGGACTGTGGACCTCAGAAAGAACATGGTAACTCATTCATTTCTAGTTATGCCAGAATTACTGTACCCCTTACTTGGACGTGATCTCTTACAGAAATGATAAGCCACCCATAAGCTTGTTCGAGATGCTCTGGCAGTGCCACCTCGGACTCTGTACATCCTTTCCATCATGGGGACTCGGTGTGAGTAAAGAAGTTCAGGACCCCAGGACTCACCCCAAGTTGAAAAGGACTATACCTGCAGAAAATTGTATAATAGGCTCAGATGATGCCTGCATCTTCATAGACATGGCTTCAGAAAGACAAGGACAATTTTACCTTATATAAAAAGGTCAAAGAGTGTACTTTATTCACCTCCCTAAAATGTTTGTATAGCCCTGCCATATCTCATGTTTAGTAGCGGAGGATTTAGCTGCCTGAAGTGGCCATGGTGCCAATATTATGTTTCATTGTATTAGTATGTTGTATTAACCTTCAATTATCTCACAGTTTTAAATGTAGCTGTTGCTGTGGACCGGTGATGGTCTACAGTCCTTCGTAGTTTTTGGGAATAACTGGCAAGTGTCCAGTCTCCCTCATTGAGGGATATTGTTATAGCTATATGATAGCAGTCCTGGAAGGGGACTATATGGGATGAACCCTAAAAGTAAAGGGTGTCTGGCTGCCAAGAGGGCAGATGCCAACTGGACAAAAAAGAATACCCATCAGGTTTTGGTCTCTATTGAGAAACACCTAAAAGTTGACCGCCTGTGTACTGTCTTGCAGGCCTGCATGACCATGCCCATGTCAGCGGTGGTACAAACCTTGGCAGTAGAGAGCTGGGAAAGGCCTATTTAGAATGGAAGGTCTGAGGGATAGTTACACATTCTTAAAGGACTGACAAGAAAAATCAGAAGATCTTAGAGCAGATCAGTATGTTTTTCTCCTTATATAATTCCTCTGAAATGTGGCAATGCTTAATAAGTCATGGCAATACATTTCTCGGCATGAAATCAATAAGACCGGTTTGCAGTAGTGATTTTATTAACCGGAAACTTTGGAGTATCATGTTTTAAAGAAACCTGTCTGAGCTCTGAAGTCTTGAAGCCAATAAGAGTGCCACGGAGAAAGCCTGGTATCCTGCTTGGGAGCTCTGATGATGGCCGGCGCTGGAGGTTCAGGCACATGTCCTACCATCACTGGCGGTTTGTAAGAGCATAAGGGGAGCAATAAGGAAACATCTGCATCCCTGCGGAACCCCCACACACTCTGGACCGCAACGAGTAGTAGGGCTACTGAGATGGGCCTTAAATCCTAGAGCATGGGGTCAGGTGGAGTTGCTACAGGTGAGGGATTCACCTAAAGCAGCAGATACTGCAGGCAGGCCTGATGGCAGCTGGATGGCTTGGCTTCCTGGCCCTATGGGGCACATCAAGATTAAATCATGAAATTCCAGCAAAGGTAGACAGTTACCATTCTTGTGTTTATGCAAACATCAGGCCAAATAGAATACAGTAGATGAATTCATCTAGATTTGGCTTTTTGATAGCCATAGAGGAATTTTTAAGAAAAAAAACTCTATTTCGCTGGAGGTTATAAAAACTAAAATGTTTTCTTTCCCTTCCACCAGAACATTTGTTATAGGTAGTCTCTGCCGGGTCACAAGCCCAGATCATTCTGTGCCCAGGACAGCAGGGAGCCGGACTGGAAGGTGACCTCTGATTAGACACACCCGCTGAAATTCACCCTCAAGAAGACAGCGGAGGTCGGCAGACCCCATGTAATACTCCTGCTGCTGTTGACTTATGGTCCTTGCATTATTAACAAACTAGTCCAATTTGTCAAGAAGTGTATAAAAGTAGTTCAGTTGATAGTTCAGTCCTTCTCATATTTGAGCTGGAATTTCTAAGACAAGGGGGGATTCTTTCTGTCTTTCTGCCTCTTGTCTTCATTCAGCTTAAAGTCCAAATTTACCATCGCCACTATCTTGGTTATGTGAAAGGACAGAACAGGACTGATAGCTGTGTCCTTATCCCCTCTTCCAAGAAAAAGCCGCAGAATGTATCAGTTATGCAGCCAGCCGTTATCTAAGCCAATGGGAAAGCGGGGGATACTAGCCCAAGGCCAAGAATATCCTAGCCACCCCCCAGTCTTTGTGTAACCAGATCCTAGCTGCACCTTCCCCTTGCGTCTCTAGCCCCTGGTCCTCACTCAACCAACTGGAATCGGCCAAAATAGTGGTCAGACTGTGCCCCCACCCCCCAACACAAAGCCTTATAAATTCTTTGTTCCCTTGGGACTCAGGGCTCTCTTTTGCATCCAGTAATGGAGGCAGGAGGGGGACCAAGTCCCGGGCTTGAATAAAAGACTCTATGCTTTCGCATCGGACTTGGCTCCCTAGTGTTCTGTCTTGGGGGATCTTTAAATCTGGGCATAGCACATGTAGTTTGGAAATAAGTTAAACACAGAAAGACGTTGGTTTTGAGGAAGAAATTGGAAAATGATTTGGAAATGTGCTTGGAATTGAATGACAATGGATTGAATAAGGAAGTGTGTGTGGCCAAAAAACACAAGGACAGAATCTTGGGTGAGGAATTACTGGGGAAGGGGCAACATTTGAATAAGGTATTCTGACCTTATCCACTTCTTTGACATCCAGTTGAGAAACTGACTTCTAATTTACTTTACGACTTGAAGTTTCTTCACCCATCCTTGTGTTTGGAGTCTTATTCCTTGTCTCCACTAGACTACAATATCTTCTTAGTATGTTTGGCTATCTTGAGGCAAGAGACACTACTCAAAGTGTCCTGGTCTGTATATACACTCTGTAGGTCACTGAGGAACCACTCAATACAGCTCTGGTTGCCCAAATTAAGTGGTTGCCATGGTGTGGCTTGACATCACAAAGCCTCAGCTTGACCATCCAGGAGGGTCGGGGGTGGAAGAGGATGAGAACTCTCAGATGCTCTGGTTATACAAAAGCGACCTTCCTCTTACCACTTAAAATTTTTCCCAAACTGATCTCTCTCTATTTCTCTCTCTCTCTCTCTCTCTCTCTCTCTCTCTCTCTCTCTCTCTCTCTCCTTCTCTCTCTTATTTCCTCTAGTTCCACTAAAGTCCAGCATATGGCAGGGAGGTGGTGTTTCCTCTATGCAACTTCTCAAACCCCACAGACATTTCAGTGGGCCATTCCACTATGTTCAGATATTAGCATTTCCTATTATTTTGAGTGTTGTTTTTATAGATGTTTTATTTTAGAATAGTTCCATATTACAGAAAACTGTGAAGTTAATATGCATGTACACCATACCCAACTTCCCTTATTAATAATATCTTACTTGGGGGGAGAACCAAGATGGCGGCATAGGTTAACGCCGGAGTTTGCTGCTTTGAACAACTAATTCAAAAGTGAAACTAAAAGAAGGAAGGGACATCACCCAGAACCACAGGAACGCTGGCTGAGTGGAAGTCCTACAACTAGGAGGAAAGAGAAACACATACGGACACTCAGAGGAGGCGCAGTGCTGAAGTCAAATTCTGAGGTGTGGAGTGGGCTGGCAGCGGAGGGCGCGGTTGGCGTTTTCAATCAGGAGGAAGTCGCAGACTCTGAGCTCCAGATCCGGGAGAGTCTCTGGGGACCCAGACTCAAACGGGAGAAGCGGGACTGTCTGGCTTCGGTCAGAGCCAGTGCAGCTTTCTCTCCCAGCTTTGCAGCGGGTGCTGGGACTCAGAGAGGCAGAGCCCCTGGGGACAGGACTAAGAGCCGGCATAACTGCTCTCTCCGGCCCACCCTGTTGATCCTGTGCGACCTGCCCTGCCCAAGCCCTGCACAGAGGCATTTGCCGGATAGCCTCAGGCAAAGGCTAGATTACCACCTCCCTAGAGGACAGAAGTTCTCTCACTGCGCACACAGCTGATTCTCATAGCCACTTGGCCTGGAGGTCAAACCCTCCCTGGTATTAGCTACAACAATCAAGGTTTAACTATAAGACTGCGAACAAAGACCACTAGGGGGTGCACCAAGGAAGCATAACAAAATGGGGAGACAAAGAAACAGGACAAAATTGTCAATGGAAGATATAGAGATCAGAACCACACTTTTAAGGTCTCTGAAGAACTGTTTAGAAGCCGCCGATAAACTTAATGAGATCTACAAGAAAACTAATGAGACCCTCGATGTTATATTGGGGAACCAAGTAGAAATTAAGCATACACTGACTGAAATAACAAATATTATACAGACTCCCGACAGCAGACCAGAGGAGCGCAAGAATCAAGTCAATGATTTGAAATGCAAGGAAGCAAAAAACACCCAACCGGAAAAGCAAAATGAAAAAAGAATCCAAAAATGCGAGGATAGTGTAAGGAGCCTCTGGGACAGCTTCAAGCGTACCAACATCAGAATTATAGGGGTGCCAGAAGATGAGAGAGAGCAAGATATTGAAAACCTATTTGAAGAAATAATGACAGAAAACTTCCCCCACCTGGTGAAAGAAATGGACTTAAAGGTCCAAGAAGCGTGGAGAACCCCAAACAAAAGGAATCCAAAGAGGACCACACCAAGACACATCATAATTAAAATGCCAAGAGCAAAAGATAAAGAGAGAATCTTAAAAACAGCAAGAGAAAGAAACTCAGTTACCTACAAGGGAATACCCATACGACTGTCAGCTGATTTCTCAACAGAAACTTTGCAGGCCAGAAGGGAATGGCAAGAAATATTCAAAGTGATGAATACCAAGAACCTACAACCAAGATTACTTTATCCAGCAAAGCTATCATTCAGAATTGAAGGTCAGATACAGAGCTTCACAGATAAGGAAAAGCTAAAGGAGTTCATCACCACCAAACCAGGATTATATGAAATGCTGAAAGGTATCCTTTAAGAAGAGGAAGAGGAAGAAAAGGTAAAGATACAAATTATAAACAACAAATATGCATCTATCAACAAGTGAATGTAAGAATCAAGTGAATAAATAATCTGATGAACAGAATGAACTGGTGATTATAATAGAAGCAGGGATATAGAAAGGGAATGGACTGACTATTCTTGGGGGGGAAAGGGGTGTGGGAGATGCGGGAAGAGACTGGACAAAAATTGTGCACCTATGGATGAGGACAGTGGGTGGGGAGTGAGAGCGGAGGGTGGGGCGGGAACTGGGAGGAGGGGAGTTATGGGGGGGAAAAACGAGGAACAAATGTAATAATCTGAACAATAAAGATTTAATTAAAAAAATAATATCTTACTTGGGTATGGGGAAAATGTAACGTGAAGTCAATCATCAGTGAAACAGTTAGAGTGAAACCTCATTTCTCTAGTATAACTAATATCCACCAATGCTGTTCTATACCAAGTTATTAAATTAAAACTGTACCAGTTGTGGCATAAAACTTCACATCTTGAGCTGACAATCCTGTCAATAGTTTAACAATATTCCATAGTCTAGCATGTAAAAAGGAAATCAAATTCATTATGATACTGTCGAGTAAGACTCCCTCCACCTTCTGCGTGGAGTAGGGTTTGGGATCTGAAAGAGGAGCCGCACAACAAATGAAAAAAACACACGAGATAATTTTGCAATATTGGGGACCAGGGGTCAAGTCCCGAAGAACTTCCTCCGTGTTTAGGCCTCACTAACCTTTTATTGATCTGGGATGCACCCATAGCATAGCCCTTAGGAAGGTGACCCCCTAGTAACAAGCAGACTAGCCCATCAGCAAGGATTTACATAATAATAAATGGGGGAGCAGTTTCAGCTGCCACTGTCTGGACAAACAGAGGTGGCGCCTAGCTCTGACCTTTGCTAGGGCTTCAAAGGCACCCAGCCTTCGGGGGGTTCTCTGTCAATGCTTATCAGATAGTGAAGGCAATAAACAGTTTCCCACATCTTCCCTTTATTTTTCCTTAAAAAACCACAAAAAAACATATAAGAACAAAAAACGTTTAAGTCCCAAAATCAATGTCCAACAGTTCTGAGTCCAAGTTTCAATGTCCGACAGTTCATGTGTACATGCCAGCAATGAAATGCTGGTTTTGGATGGTGGACAAATACAGGTCTGTTCCTCTCTGGTTTGGTCCTGGGCACCCTGCAGCGCTGCACAGCTGCTGACTGCTAGCATGGCAAGGCGTCTTCACCATCTCCATCTCTGAACTGTCTCTCCTGTCTTTGCGGCTGAAGCAATCTGGTCTGTTTCTCTCCGGGATCTCTTGTTGCAGGAATCCACATGGTCTTGGAGTTGTTCTCTGAAAGTATACAAACATATTCCCGACCAAAGGTTAATGAAGGAAAGTTTACTTGGGGAATCTTTTTATATTTGCCCAAATGATTTTCCTTTGGCTTATTTTGAAACCACATATGTTTTTCATGGGTGTCTTGCTGTTAGCATTACAAAATAAAAAAAAAAAAATTTTTCTAGATGTACTTTAGTTACAGGATATTTTTCCTTACAGGGTATTCTTCCACTATCCCCCCTTTTTGATTTAATTAGGAGGATTATGGAAAATTTTTTAATGCAGTCTAGATAACTTTAACTTTTTATTTTTTCTGCACAAAAATATGACTTCTTTAGGTTCATTGCATGTTAAGCAATTTTACCAAGAAATGAAAATTTTGGTTAATACTATATGAATAATTACTTATTTCAAGTTAGCCAAATTTAATTAATTTGAAAACTTGACAACTATTTTACTGTCAAATTTAATATTCTAACAATGTTTTCTTTCCCTTCCACCAGATCATTTTTTATAGTTAGTCTCTGCCGTGTCACAAGTCCAGATCATTCTGTGCCCAGGAGAGCAGGGAGCCTGACTGGTATGTGACCTCTGACTAGACACACCCAGAGCAGATCACCCTCAAGAAGGCAGCAGACCTCTGCAGACCCATTGTAATACTGCCGCTGCTGTTGACTTAGGGCCCTTGCATTATTAACAGACTAGTCCAATTTGTCAAGAAGTGTATAAACGTGGTTCAGTTGATAGTTCAGTCCGTCTCATGATTTACCCGGAAGTTCTAAGACAAGGGGGGAATGTAAGGACAGAACAGGACTGGTAGCTGTGCCCTTATCCCCTCTTCCCAGAAAAAGCCGCAGAATGTATCAGTTACTCAGCCTGCCCTTATCTCAGCCAATGGGAAAGTGGGGGATGCTAGCCCAAGGCCAAGAGTATGCTCGCCACCCCCCTGTCTTTGTGTAACCACACCCTACCTGCACCCTACCCTGGCGTCTCTAGCACCCTACCCTCAATCAACCAACAGGAATCGGCCAAATTATTGGTCAGTGTGTGCCCCCACCCCCCGACACCAAGCCCTATAAATTCTTTGTTCCCTTGGGACTCGGGGCTCTCTCTTGCATCTAGTAATGGAGGCAGGAGGGGAACCACGTCCCAGGATAGAATAAAAGACTCTATGCTTTTGCATCAGACTCGGCTCCCAAGTCGTCTCTCTTGCGGGAATCTTGAAATCTGGGCATAGCATAAGTAGTTTGGAAAAATGTTAAACACAGAAAGACATTGGTATAGAGGAAGAAATTGGAAAAAATTTGGAAAAGGGCTTGCAATTGAATGACAATGACTTGAATAAGGAAGGGTCTGTTGCCAAAAAGCACAAGGCCAGAAACTTGGGTAATGAATTACTGGGGAAGGGGCAACATATGAATAAGGTATTCTGACCTTAAACACTTCTTCATCATCCAGTTGAGAAACTGACTTCCAATGCACTTTAGGAGTTGCAGTTTCTTCACCGATCCTTGTGTTTGGAGTGTTATTACTTATCTCTACTAGTCTACAACACCTTCTTAGTAAGTTTCGCTATCTTGAGGCAAGAGACACTACTGAAAGGGTCCTAGCCTCTATATATACTCCCTCGGTCTATGAGGAGCCACTCACTACTGCTCTGGTTGCCCAAATTAAGTGGGTGCCATGGTGTGGTTCACATCACAAAGCCTCAGCTTGACCATCCAGGAGGGTCGGGGGTGGAAGAGGATGCATAAGTCTCAGATGCTCTGGTTATACATAAGAGATTTTCCTCTTACCACTTAAAATTTTTCCCAAACTGATCTCTCTCTCTCTCTCTCTCTCTCTCTCTCTCTCTCTCTCTCTCTCTCATTTCCTGTAGTTCCAATATAGTACACCATATGGCAGGGAGGTGGTGTTTCCTCTCAGACAATTGCCATAGTCCACCGTCGTTTCAGTGCTCCATTCCACTATGTTCAGATATTAAATTTCCCTAGAATTTTGAATGCTGTTTTAATAGATGATTTATTTTAGAATAGTTCCAAATTTACAGAAAAATTGTGAAGATAATATCCGTGTACACCATACCAAATTTCCCTTATTACTAATATCTTACTACGGTATGGGGCAAATGTAACATGAAGTGAATCAACAGTGAAACAGTTAGAATGAAACATCACTTCTCTAGTATCTCCAATATCCAGTATTGCTGTTCTAGACCAAGATGTTAAAGGAAAAACTGTACCAGTTGTGGCATAAAACTTCACATCTTGAACTGACAATCCCGTCAATAGTTTAACAATATTCAATAGTCTACCATTTAAAAAGGAAATCAAATCCATTATTATACACAGCCAGCATTAAAAGAACACCCTATTCCTCATGACTAGGACCAAAACCATCCATCCCACCCCCACCCCCCAATCCAAACCTAAATTAAACATCAGCTTCTTTTCTTCCTTACCTCCTGGAGGATGTTGTCTTGCTTACTGGAGGTTTAACCCTTCCTGTAGTAAAATACAATTATCAGATTCTTTCTGTCTTTCTCCCTCTTGTCTTCATTCAGCTTAAGGTCCAAAGTTACCATCGGTACTATCTTGGTTATGTAGTTTGGAAACAAGTTAAACACAGAAAGACATTGGTTTTAGGGAAGAAATTGGAAAATGATTAGGAAATGTGCTTGTAATTGAATGGCAATGGATTGAAAGAGGAAGTGTCTGTGGCAAAAAAGCAGAAGGCCAGAATCTTGTGTGAGAAATTACTGGGGAAGCAGCAGCATTTGGAAAAGGTATTCTGACCTTATTCACTTCTTCATCATCCAGTTGAGAAACAGACTTCTAATTAACTTTAGGACTTGCAGTTTCTTCATCCATCCTTGTGTTTGGAGTCTTGTTCCTTATCTCTACAAGTCTACAATATCATCTTATTATGTTTAGGTATCTTGAGGCAACAGACACTACTCAAAAGGTGCTGGCCTCTATATATACTCTTTAGGTTAATGAGGAGCCACTCACCTCAGCTCTTGTTGCCCAAAATCAGTGGTTGCCTTGGTGTGGCTTGACATCACAAAGCCTCAGCTTGACCATCCAGGAAGGGCGGAGGTTGCAGAGGATGCAGAAATCTCAGACACTCTGGTTATAGAACAGAGACCTTCCTCTTAACTCCTATAATTTTTCCCAAACTGATCTCTCTCTCTCTCTCTCTCTCTCTCTCTCTCTCTCTCTCTCTCTCTCTCATTTCTTCTAATTCCATTATAGTCCATCATATGGCGGGGAGGTGGTGTTTCCTCTTTGACAATTGCCATACACCCCCGTCTTTTCAGTGGTCCATTCCACTATGTTTAGATATGAAAATTTCCTAGGATTTTGAGTGTTGTTTTAATGGATATTTAATTTTAGAATAGATCCAGATTTACAGAAAAATTGTGCAGTTAATAACTATGTACACCATACCCAATTTTACTTGTTACCATAATCTTATATATACATGGGCAAATATAACATGAAATGAATCATCAGTTAAACAGAGTGAAACGTCACTTCTCAAGTATCTCTAATATACAAATGCTGTTATAGAGCATGTTGTTCAAGGAAAAACTGGACCAGTTGCGGCATAAAACTTCAGATCTTGATCTGACCATCCTTTCAATAGTTTAACAATATTCAATATTCTACCATGGAAAAAGGAAATCAAATCAATTTTTATACACTGTGAGCACTAACACAACACCCTGACCCTCAGGACTGCCAACAACACCCTCCATCCCACATCCTCCAACGCCAAAACAAACATAAACTCACTTTTGGACTTGCAGTTTCTTCATCCATCCTTGTGTTTGGAGTCTTATTCCTTATCTCTACTAGTCTACACTGTCATCTTATTAAGTTTCTCTATTTTGAGGCAACAGACTCTACTCAAAGGGTCCTGGCCTCTTTATATACTTTTTAGGTTAATGAGGAGCCACTCACTTCAGCCCTGGTTGCCCAAAATCAGTGGTTGCCATGGTGTGGCTTGACATCAAAAAGCCTCAGCTTGACCATCCAGGAGGGGCGCGGGTGGCAGAGGATGCAGAAATCTCGGACACACTGGTATAGAACAGAAACCTTCCACTTAACTCCTAAAATTTTTCCCGAACTGTCCTCTCTCTCTCTCTCATTTCATCTAGTTCCATTATAGTCCAGCATAAGGCAGGGAGGTGGTGTTTCCTCTAAGACAATTCCCATACTCCCCCGTCATTTCAGTGGTCCATTCCAGTATGTTCAGCTGCTACCATTTCCTAGGATTTTTAGTGTTGTTTTAATGGATGTTTTATTTTAGAATAGTTCCAGATTTACAGAAAAATTGTGAAGAAAATAACCATGTATACCATACCCAATTTCCCTTATTACTAATATCTTACTTATGTATGGGGCAAATATAACATGAAGTGAATCATCAGTGAAACAGTTAAAGTGAAACCTCACTTCTCTAGTATCTCCAATATCCAGCAATGCTCTTCTAGACCAAGTTGTTAAAGGAAAAACTGGACCACTTGCGGCATAAACCTCAGATCTTGAGCTGAAAATACTTTCAATTGTTTAACAATATTCAATAGTCTACCATGTAAAAAGGAAATCAAATTATTTATTATTCACTGCCAGAACCAACACAACACCCTGTTCCTCAGGACTTCGACCACCACCATCCATCCCACCCCCCCTGTTATGGGTTGGCTCAGTGAGATAGACCACCAACTCAGAATTTATACTTAGGAACCTTTATTAAGCTGGCCAGCTGTTTGCTGTTCCAGCACCCCGCAGAAGCAAAGGCAGAACTGTAGCAATGACTCCAAGCATTACAGCCTATTTATTTGCAAAAACTACAAAGTTACAAAACCTTGTTTATTCAATTTGTTCTTGACACACTATAGCATTATCACCTTCCTATCTATGTTTTCCGGGAACAGAGAGCACAGTATATTGAGGAGGGACCATGAGACCATATCTCAAGGCCTGACCTGATGTCAGTACCTTCCTTTCTGTGTGTTCCAAGAACAGAAGGTACAGCGCCCCCTGATTTGCAGCCCAGTACATTCCCTACTGGTCTTAATTGGGAATCAAATATTTGATTCAGCGTCCTCCTCTAAGATTCTGGAGTATTGGGTGTATAAAACCATTAACTTTACAGCCTGTATCCAAAAGCTGTTGTAGTTCCCCAAGATCTGGCGAGGTTGCGGCTGCAGCTGGAGTAGGGCTGGGGCTCCCAGAGCTTTCTGACCCTGGGGAAACAGGAGCTTTAGCCTGGGCTGGGTGCTGTGCCTAGCTTGGCCTCTCTGGCTTGTCTAGGGGACGCAAGGGGCCAATCGGATTGGACCACCAGGGAAGAGTTCGGCTTTGAATGGTGAAGAGCTGGCCAGGGTCTCGGCCACTTACATAGAGTCTTATTCCCCACCTCTTTCCCCCTTCTCTTTGTTCAGTCCGCCAGGCAAGAGGCATGAGGAGGACTGGGTTGCAATTTCGGATCGTGCAGTTCTTCTTCGGGGCCCCTGGTCGAACCTCTCTGTTCAGAGGGAGGAGCTTGTAGGTGGGAGGTTTTTTCCATGGGGCTAGGGTCTTACAACCCCAAGAGGCACAATGGAAGTCACCCTCTCCTCCACAGTTCCTACCCCCTTCCCGGGGGCAGACATAATGTCGAGTGTGCCACAATTCTGGCACTAGTGTTGGGTCTCCGCACCAGTAACCCCTGACTTTGGTGACCCAGGGATGGCCCCCCGAGCCATACCCAGTGGATGCAGTTTTGCTAGGGGAATTGCCCCAGTTTTTTCCAAACAGTTTACAGAGATCTGTCGGGATGACATGCGCCCCTGTTCCAACAACAGAGCCTATAACAGTCCCATCAATAGAACCTGTGACCTCCCAAGAGTAATTTCTGGCCGAATGGGGATTTCCCAGTCCCGGCTTCAGGCAGATGAGGAGAGTTAGGAAGAACACTGAGTGAGTCTGACCTCCAACGCGTTGGTCTCCAGTCTTCTGGACCCGCCACCCCTCGACGGTGTCCTTCATTTTCTTAACCTGCATAGGATGGATCCAGTGCCTCTTTCCTGCGACTTTGATGGCGGTTGGAGTGCTCAGCATCACCTGGTAAGGTCCATCCCATCTAGGTTCCAGGCTGCTAGGGTCATGGCGCTGCACCCAGACGAGATCTCCCGGAGAGAAGGCAGGCTGTGTTGGACTGGATCGCAGCATGAACTCCTCCCGTATGGCTCTCACCACCAGTCGTGCCTACGAGGCGCTGCTCTGGAAAGCATGTAAGGACTGTTCTGTCTCTGCTTTGGTTGGGTATGCCTCAGGCCAGCCAGAGAAGGCATCAATGAAAACCAGCAAGTATTTATACACTCCTTGTCCTCCTGGTATCACGGTGAAGTCCACTTCGCAGTGTTCTCCAGGGTTCTGTCCTCAGAATCGCTGCCCCAGCGCGGCCACAACAGGAGGCCCTTGGTTTACCCGGGCACACATTTAGCACCTCATAGCCACATCGTGGGATATTTTTCTGGAGCCCTGGGGTGTAAAATTCTCTTCCCAGTAGTTCTGATAGCTTCATTCCCCCCAGGTGGGTGCTCTGGTGGGTCTGGGAAGCGATGGTCCACCCCAGGGCTTCTGGCACTATAGGCCTATCATCTGGCAGGATTAGCCATCCAGCCTCACCTTCCTGGGCCCCTAGTTTCACAGCTAGCCTCTGCTCCCCCATCACATAAGTAGGCCTCTCTGGCAGCCTTCGTGCTTGGGGGGCTACGAGAACTTCTTGGGGCCCAACTGGTCTTTAAGCCTCGTCCTGGGCGGTTTGGTCTGCAAGTTGATTTCCCTGTGCTTCGGGACTATCACCCTTCTGGTGCACTCGGCAATGAATTACTGACATTTCTTTTGGCTCCCATAAGGCTGCCAGGAGGTTAAGTATCTCAGAAGCATTTTAAATGTCCTTTCCTCCTGTGGTCAGCAGGCCTCTTTCCTGATATAGGGCCCCATGCACGTGTACAGTGGCGAAAGCATACCGACTGTGAAAATGTCCACTCTTTTTCCTTTTCCCCACCAGAGGGCCTGAGTGAGTGCTATAAGTTCTGCCGTTGGGGCTGAGGTGCCTCCTCCTAAGGCCTGTGCCCAGAGAACCTCCTTTTGTGTCACCACTGCTGCCCCCACATACCGGGTACCTTCCTCTATGAAGCTGCTCCCGTTGGTGTAGAGGGTTTCATCTGGATTCTGCAGGGGCTGGTCCACAAGGTCCTCTCGGAGGAAAGTGAGGGCAGTCAATGTCTCCTCGCAGTCATGCAAAGGGGGCTCTGCCTCCTCATCAGGGAGGAGTGTGGCCGGGTTTAAGGCAGCTGTTTTCAGGAAGCTGACTCGTGGTGGGTGTAGCAGTAATATCTGGTACTGGGTAATGCGGACTTTGGACATCCTTCTCTCCCGGGGGGCTCCTTGATAAGGTCTCAACTGCATGCGGAGCAACTACTTGGAGATTTTGGCCAAAGGTTAGCTTTGAGGCTTCCTTTACCAGGAGGGCAGTGGCTGCAATGGCTCTCAAGCAGTTGGGCCATCCCGAGGCCACAGGTTGAAGTCTCTTAGAGAGATAAGCTACGGGGCGTTACCAAGGTCCTAGTGGTTGTGTGAGGACCCCTTTCGCCACCCCTTTGCTTTCAGCTACATTTAGCTGAAAGGGTTTGTTTAGGTCTGGCAGGGTGAGTGCTGGGGCGCTTATCAGGACTTCTTTCAGTGCCTTATAAGCCTCTTCCTCCTTTTCTGTCCCGACCAGGGCGTCCTCCCTTTCCCCTGTTGCAGAGTATAGTAGTCTCGCAATTTCTGCAAAACCTAGTATCCATAGCCTGCAATAACCCACTGCCCCGAGGAAATCCCGGACTTGCCTTTTGCTGGTAGATCTGGGGATTAACAAAATGGCCTTTATTCTGCTACTGAATAAAGTTCGCCTACACCCTTCTATGTTTTAACCCAAATATTTTACACTCTAGTGCATAGTTGAGCTTTCTTGGTTGAGACCCCATACCCCAATTGATCTAGGGTGGTCAACAACTCTCGAGTGGCCTATCTACAGTCCTGTTCCTCTTCCGTGGCCAGTAGGAGGTCGTTTACATATTGGAGCAGAGTCACCCGTGGATGGTCCTGATGGAACTCCCGGAGGTCTTGATTTAGGGCCTCATCTAACAGAGTGGGTGAGTTCTTAAACCCTTGTGGCAACCTAGTCCAAGATAACTGTCCAGACTCTCCCTCTGTCGGGTCCACCCACTCGAAGGCGAAAATAGATTGACTCTGCTTTGCCAAGGGAAGGGAGAAAAAGGCATCCTTGAGGTTTAAAACAGTATACAACCAGTGTTCTGGCTTGAGGAGGCTGAGAAGTGTGTAAGGGTTCGGAACCATGGGATGGATATTCTCAACCCTCTTGTTTTCTTCCCTTAAGTCCTGCACCGGCCTGAAATCCTCAGTTCCAGGTTTCGGTATTGGCAACAGGGGAGTGTTCCAAGCAGATTGGTAAGGAATCAATATTCCAGCCTCTTTCATGCTCTTAATGTGCTTGGTGGTTCCCACTCTTGCTTTCTGGCTCATTGGATATTGCCGGACTCTGACTGGGGTGTTACTGCTGGTTAGCTAGACTACAATTGGAGGCCGGTGTTTAGGTAATCCTGGCGGATTGTCCTCTGCCCAAACTCCCAGGATAGCCTGTCTTAGTTGTTGGAGATAGGTATCTGTGGAGACTTCCCCAGGCTCCTCCTCATGTAGTAAATATTCCTCCTGTAAGGGCAATGTCAGAAGATAGATTCCCGCAGTCCCTGGGTCTTGCAACTTGACCTCTGGCCCTGGCCCTTTAAAAGAGATTGTGGCCCAAAATTTACTCAGCAAGTCCCAGCCTAGCAGAGGGTAAGGGCACGCTGGCATTACTAGGAATGAGTGAGTCACTGAGCCATTTTCTAGGTCGCTGATCTGACCTTCCGTCCATGGGTAGGAGTTCACTTTTCCATTTGCCCCTTTGATGGCGATTTTGGTCTTAGAGACCGGACCCACTGGCTGTTGCACGACAGAGAAGGTGGCTCCCGTGTCCACAAGGTAGTCCACCTTTTGGCCCCCCACTGTCAGAGTTATCCTGGGCTCTTGGGGGCCAGCTGAACCCTGACAACACTAATCCACCTCCTCCACCAGCACGGGAGTTGGTTCCCCCGAACGTTCAGGCCACTCCCTTTTCCAGTGTCCTTCCTTTTTGCAAAGTGCACACTGATTTCTTCCAAGTCTGGGTTGGACTCCTTTACTCTGACGAGGCTTTCCCTTATTCTTATTGTCGCTCTGGCCCCTTGGGCCTTTTTCCTCATTCAGGGCCAGGAGGACCTTGGCCATCCGGGTGTTTAAACCTGCCGTCCGGTCCCCCCGATTGTAGGAAACCTTCTGGGCAACATCAACCAACTCAGAGATTGATTTCCCCTCAAAGCCTTCTAACTTCTGCAATATTTTCTAATATGTGGGGCCGACTGGGAAACAAATGCTACAATGACAGACCTCTGCTTTTCTGGGGCATCAGTGTCAATGCGGGTATACACCTGATAGGCCTCGCACAACCTATCCAGGAATGCTGCCGGGCTCTCATTAGGCCCCTGGACTGACTCTGTCACTTTAGAGAGGTTTGTTGGTCTCCAAATAGCAGCTCGGATGTCCCCCAATAGATTCTGGCGATACGGATTGAGAGCCTTCTTTCCCCTCTCACTATTGGGATTCCAGTCAGGTCGCCTGGTGGGAAACACAGCCTCTAATCTATCTTGGTCAGAGGTAGGCTGCCCATCCGGACCCAGTACAAATCTCCTCCTTTCTGCCTTGATTCTCCCTCTCTCCTCTGAAGTGAAAAGAGTTTGTATCAACTGTTGGCAATCATCCCAGGTAGGTAGGTTGGTAAAAAACAAAGACTCTAAAAGAGAGATTAACCCCTGTGGGTTCTGGGAGAAAGAAGGAATCTGGTTCTTCCAATTGTACAGGTCACTGGTAGAAAAGGGGACATAGACCATGAAAGGTTGCCCGTTTGGACCCAAATCTAAAGGGCGTGCCTGCCGTAGTGGCAACATTGGAACTGCAAGGCTGGCGGATGCTGTGGGTGTTGCAGGTTCTTTCTTTCTTTCTCTCTCTCTCTCTCTCTCTCTCTCTCTCTCTCTCTCTCTCTCCATATGCTGTCCCTTGCCTAGTGTGAGGAGGGGAGAACAAAGCCTGGTCCTGGACTAGTGTTTTCGGAGGAATGGAAACCGGCTGTGGAGGAGACAGTGGTTTAGGCCAGGGTCTTTAGCCACCATCAGGCCGGCGGGTGGGGGAGCATACGGGGGAGGCCGGACCCTGGGAAGTGCATCCTCACTTGGACCCTGGAGAACAGGGGGATTTTTGTTCTTCTGGGCCAGCCAAGAGACCTGTCTGTCTCTGTCCCAATTTTCCCCTCGGGAGGCAAGCCATCATCCACCGGAGTTTCTTGGACAATATGTCAACACAAACCTGAATATAAGGAATTTGATTAGGATGCCCTGGGCGGCCGTATATGACATAATGGACCCGGTAGGCAGTGGTCAGATCAAAAGACCCTGCATCAGGCCACCAGTCCTGGAAAGTGGGCCTCTCCCATTCACAGAATCGCTGTACATCACAAAACATTAACATTATAACTTTGAAATCTACCCTAGAACTTCAGTTTCTTTCACTTCACACAGACTCTCATACTTACATTCATACACCAGACAGTCTGAGTTTTGCCTTCTACCAAATGTTTATTCAGAGTTTAAACAACCAACCAATTCCTGACTAATTGCCTAAGGGAGCTCTATGGCTTCCAGGGAGGTGATCAAGCTCCCCTTCCACTCCCTCAGTGTGGGCCAGACTGGTAGGGGGTCGACGAAGATGACTGACCCTAACCCATTTGACAAAGACAAAGACAACAAAGAACAAAGACAAAATAAATCAGCCAAATGCAAGCTAAGACTGCCCGGAACCTGCAGCTCACTCCTTGAAGTCCTGAAAATTTTTCAAAAAACATTTCAGCAGGGTGTACGCAGAGGCAAACAACTTTTTGAGAATAAACACCAAGACAAACAAACACCAGACAGACAAACCCAGTGCAGCCTACAGCCGCACAAACAAGGACCCCAGCCACTGTCGTGGCCGCGGGTCAGGACAAAGAGTACCACTGAGTCCAGCCCTCCATATAGGTCCTTCCATGGGACGTACCAAATCCAGTTTAATGACCGGTCCTTACCTCTCTCAAGAGTCCAGCTGGCTCGGTTTACGAATTGAAAGTTTTGGGTGGACTGGAGGCCTCCTTGGTAGTCGTTCTTCACAGGTGTGGGGTATCTCGCTGACAGCCCTGCGACAAGTGGGGGAGAGCCTCTTGCCTTGAACAAGGGGTACCTCTCCTCCCTGCCGGTTATCTCGCTGTGGCCTGCAAATGTAATGGCGTAGCTCAGTGAGATAGATCACTGACTCTGAATTGAAATTTAGGAACCTTTATTAAGATGGCCAGCTGTCTGCAGTCCCAGCACCCCGCTAAAGCAAAGGCAGAACTGCAGCAATGACTGCAAGCATTACAGCCTATTTATGTGCAAAAACTACAAAGTTACAAAGCCTTGTTTACGCAATTTGTTCCCTACACAGTATAGCATTATCAGCTTCCTATCTATGTTTTCCGGGAATAGAGAGCACAGTACATTGAGGAGGGACCATGAGACCATATCTCAAGGCCTGACATGATGTCAGTACCTTCCTATCTGTCTGTTCCAGGAACAGACGGTACAGCACGCCCTGATATGGAGCCCAGTACACCCCAAATACAAACATATATTCACTTTTGGACTTGCAGTTTCTTCATCCATCCTTGTGTTTGGACTCTTATTCCTTATCTCTTCTAGTCTACACTATCGTCTTATTAAGTTTCGCTACCTTGAGGCAACAGATACTTCTCTACTCAAAGGGTCCTTGCCTCTATATATACTCTTTAGGTTAATGAGGAGCAACTAAATTCAGCTCTGGTTGCCCAAAATCTGTGGTTGTCATGGTGTGGCTTGACATCACAAAGCCTCAGCTTGACCATCCAGGAGGAGCGGGGGGGGGGGATGCATAAATCTCTGACACTCTGGTTATAGAACAGAGACCTTCCTCTTAGCTCGTAAGATTTTTCCCAAACTGAAGTCTCTCTATCATTTCCGCTAGTTCCATTGTAGTCCAGCATATAGCAGGGAAGCGGTGTTTCCTCTAAGACAACTCCCATACTCCCCCTTCATTTCAGTGGTCTATTCCACTATGTTCAGTTGCTACCATTTCCTAGGATTTTGAGTGTTGTTTTAATGGATATTTTATTTTAGAAGAGTTCCAGATTTACAGAAATATTTTGAAGATAATAACCATGTAAACCGTACCGAATTTCTCTTATTACTAATATCTTAATTATGTATGAGGCAAATGAAACATGAAGTGAATCATCAGTGAAACAGAGTGAACCCTCACTTCTCTACTATCTCCAATAACCAGCAATGCTGTCCTTGACCAAGTTGTAAAAGGAAAAACTGTACAAGTTGTGGCATAAAACTGCAGATTTTGATCTGACCATCCTTTCAATAGTTTAACAGTATTCAATAGTCTGCCATGTAATAAGGAAATCAAATTCATTATGATACACTTCCAGCACTAACACAACACCCTGTTTCTCATGACTGTGACCACCACCATCCATCCAATCCCCCGCTCCAATCCAAACCTAAATTAAACATCAGCTTCTTTTTTCCTTGCCAGTAAGAGAAAGTGTTGAGAAAAAAATCCCTATTCAGACTTCTCCTTGTCCTTATGCTGTGTCTGGATCAGTATTGAATGTCTTGTCTGGTGCCCCAACTAAAGAAAATTACATTACTCCCTTCTCACATGCCTGCCCCCTCCTTAGACAACTCCCCATCAGTGAAACAGAGTAAAACCTCACTTCTCTAGTATATCCAATATCCAGCAGTGCTCTTCCAGACCAAATTGTGAAAGGAAAAACTGGATCAGTTGCGGCATAAAACTTCAGATCTTGAGCTGACCATCCTTTCATTAGTTTAACAATTGTCAATAGTCTAACATGTAAACAGGAAATCAAATTCATTATTTTACACTGCCAGCACGAACCAAAAACCCTGTTCCTCATGATTGCCACCACCACCATCCACCCACTCCACAATACAAATATAAATTCACTTTTGGACTTGCAGTTTCTTCATCCAACCTCGTGTTTGGAGTCTCATTCCTTATCTCTACTCATCTACAATATCGTCTTATTAAGTTTCGCTATCTTGAGGCAACAGATACCACTCAAAGGGTCCAGGCCTCTATATATACTCTTAAGGTTAATGAGGAGCCACTCACTTCATCTCTGGTTGCCCAAAATCAGTGGTGGCCATGGTGTGGCTTGACATCACAAAACCTCAGCTTGACCATCCAGGAGGGGCGGGGGTGGCAGAGGATGCAGAAATCTCAGACACTCTGGTTATAGAACAGAGACCTTCCTCTTAACTCCTAAAATTTTTCCCAAACTGTCCTCTCTCTCTCTCTCTCAATTCCTCTAGTTCCATTATAGTCCAGCATATGGCAAGGAGGTGGTGTTTCCTCCAAGACAATTGCCATACTCCCCCATCCTTTCAGTGGTCCATTCCACTAAGTTCAGATATTAATGTTTCCTAAGATTTTGAGTGTTTTTTCATGGACTATTTATTTTAGAATATTTCCAGATTTACAGAAAAATTGAGAAGATAATAACCATGTACATCATACCCAATTTCCCTTATTACTAATATCTTACTTATGTATGGGGCAAATGTAAGATGAATTGAATCATCAGTGAAACAGTGTGAAACCTCACTTCTCTAGTATCTCTAATATACAGAAATGCTGTACTAGAGCAAGTTGTTAAAGGAAAAACTGGACCAGTTGCGGCATAAAACTTCAGATATTGAGCTGACCATCCTTTCAATGGTTTAACTATATTCAATAGTCTACCATGTAAAAAGGATATCAAGTTGATTTTTATACACTGTGCGCACTAACACAACACCCTGATCCTCAGGACTGCGACCACCACCATCCATCCCACCCCCACCACAATAAAAACATAAACTCACTTTTGAACTTGCAGTTTCTTCATCCATCCTTGTTTTTAGAGTCTTATTCCTTATCTCTACTAGTCTGCACTATCGTCTTATTAAGTTTCGCTATCTTGAGGCAACAGACACTACTCTACTCAAAGGGTCCTGGCCTCTATATATAATCTTTAGGTTAATGAGGAGCCACTCACGTCAGCACTGGTTGCTTAAAATCAGTGGTTGCCATGGTGTGGATTGACATCACAAAGCCTCAGCTTGACCATCCAGGAAGGGCGGTGGTGGCAGAGGATGCAGAAATCTCAGACACTCTGGTTATAGAACAGAGACTTTCCTCTTAACACCTAAAGTTTTTCTCAAGCTAATCTCTCTCTCTCTGTCTCTCTCTCTCTCTCTCTCTCTCTCTCTCTCTCTCTCTCTCTCCCTCATTTCTTCTAATTCCATTATAGTCCAGCATATGGCATGGACGCCCTGTTTCCTCTAAGACAATTGCCATACTCCCCAGTCATTTCAGTGGTCCATTCCACTATGTTCAGATATGAACATTTCCTAGGATTTTGAGTGTTGTTTTAATGGATTTTTTTTCTTTGCCCTTTCCAATTTTTTTTTCTTTTTTTTTAATTTTATTTAATTGCTTACAGTCTTACAAAGGGTATTACATATGTGTCCCTTTTTTCCCCCGCCCTTGACAATCTCCTGTCCTCCCCTACCCCCCAGCGTCTTATGACCATTGTTTATGCTTATATGCATGCATAGAAGTCCTATGGTTGATCTCTTACACCCCTCCATCCTGCCCCCCACCCCTCCCCGGCCTTCCCGCTACAGTTTGACAATCTGTTTGAGGCTGCTCTGCCTCTGTATCTATTATTGTTCAAAAGTTTATAATGGTCTCTATTATCCATGAATGTGTGAGATCATGTGTATTTTTCCTTCATTGACTGGCTTATTTCACTTAGCATCATGCTCTCCAGTTCCATCCATGCCATTGCAAATGGTAAGAGTTCCTTCTCTTTTACAGCAGCACAGTATTCCATCATGTAGATGTACCACAGTTTTCTAATCCATTCATCTACTGATGGGCACTTAGGCTGTTTCCAGATCTTAGCTATGGTGAATTGTGCTGCTATGAACATAGGGGTGCATATATCCTTTCTGATTGGTGTTTCTGGTTTCCTGGGATATATTCCTAGGAGTGGGATCACAGGGTCAAATGGGAGTTCCATTTTTAGTTTTTTGAGGAAACTCCATACTGTCTTCCATAGTGGCTGCACCAGTCTGCATTCCCACCAGCAGTGCACGAGTGTTCCTTCTTCTCCACATCCTATCCAGCACTTGTCGTTTGTTGATTTGTTTATGATAGCCCATCTGACAGGTGTGAGATGGTACATCATTGTTGTTTTGATTAGTGATTTTGAGCATGTTTTCATGTGTCTGTTGGCTTTCTGAATGTCCTCTTTTGAAAGGTGACTATTTAGGTCCTTTGCCCATTTTTGATTGGATTGTTTATCTTCCTTTTGTTAAGTTGTATGAGTTCCCTATAAATTTTGGAGATTAGGCCCTTATCAGATATGACATTGGCAAATATGTTTTCCCACGCAGTGGGTTTTCTCGTTGTTTTGTTGATGGTTTCTTTTGCTGTGCAGAAGCTTTTTATTTTGATGTAGTCCCATTTGTTCATTTTCTCTTTAATTTTAAGTGCCCTAGGAGCTGTATCAATGAAGAAATTGCTTCGGCATATGTCTGAGATTTTGTTACCTTTGGCTTCTTCTAGAATTTTTATGTTTCCCTGTCGTACATTTAAGCCTTTTATCCATTTTGAGTTTATTTTTGTGTATGGTGTAAGTTGGTGATCCAGTTTCATTTTCTTGCATATATCTGTCCAATTTTCCCAACACCATTTATTGAAGAGACTATCTTTGCTCCATTGTATGTTCTTGCCTCCTTTGTCAAATATTAATTGAGCATATTGTTTCGGGCCGATTTCTGGGCTCTCTATTCTATTCCATTGATCTATATGCCTGTTCTTGTGCCAGTACCAGGCAGTTTTGAGGACAGTGGCTTTGTAGCACATCTTGATATCTGGTATTGACATCCCACCTACTTTGTTCTTTCTCAGGATCGCTGCAGCTATTCGGGGTCTTTTTTTATTCAAGATGAATTTTTGGAGATTTCGTTCTCGATCTGTGAAGTGTGCCGTTGGTATTTTAATGGGAAGTGCATTGAATTTATAGATTACTTTGGGTAGTACAGACATTTTAATGATGTTGATTCTACCAATCCATGAACACGGTATGTTCTTCCATCTGTTTATGTCTTCCTCTATCTCTTTTTTCAACGTCCTGTGGTTTTCTGAGTAGAGGTCTTTTACCTCTTTAGTTAAGTTTATTCCTAGGTAGCTTAATTTTTTTGGTGCGATGGTGAATGGAATTGTTTTATAATCTCTCTTTCTGAAAGTTCACTATTGGTGTATAGAAATGCCTCAGATTTCTTGGGGTTAATTTTGTATCTTGCTACATTGCCAAATTCATGTATTAAATCTAGTAGCTTTTTGATGGAATCTCTTGTGATTTGTATGTATAAGATCATGTCATCTGAAAATAAGGACAGTTTTACTTCCTCTTTTCCAATTTGGATGCCTTTTATTTCTTCTTCTTGCCTAATTGCGATGGCTAATACTTCCAGTACTATGTTGAACAGGAGTGGACATCCCTGTCTTCTTTCTGCTTTTAGGGGAAATGGTGTTAGTTTTTGTCCATTGAGTATGATGTTGGCTGTGGGCCTGTCATATAAGGCTTTTATTATGTCGAGATATGATCCTTCTACTCCCGCCTTGCTGAGAGTTTTTATCAAAAATGGGTGTTGGATTTTGTCAAATGCTTTTTCTGCATCAATTTATATGACCATGTGGTTGTTTTCTTTCAATTTGTTTATGTGATGTATCACATTTATTGATTTGTGGATATTGTACCATCCTTGCATCCCTGGGATAAATCCTACTCGGTCATGGTGTATGATCTTTCTGAAGTAAAGCTGGATCTGATTTGCTAAGATTTGTTGAGGATTTTGGCATCTATTTTCATGAGGGGAATTGGCCTGTAATTCTCTTTCATTGTGTTGTCTTTACCTGGTTTTGGTATTAGGGTGATGCTGGCTTCATAGAATGAGCTTGGAAGTGTTCCTTCCTCTTGAATTTGTTGTAGTAGTCTGAGGAGGATAGATTTTAGTTCTTCCTTGAATGTTTGGTAAAACTCCCCTGTGAAGCCATCTGGTCCTGGGCTTTTGTTTGCTGGAAGCTTTTTGATGACTGTTTCAATTTCTTTCATAGTTATTGGCCTATTGAGAGTTTTGGATTCTTCCTGATTGAGTTTTGGAATGTTGTATTTTTCTAGGAATTTGTCCATTTCCTCCAGGTTGTCTAGTTTGTTGGAGTAGAGCTGTCCATAGTATTTATTAACAATCATTTGTAATTCTGTGGGGTCTTTGTTATTTCGCCTCTATCGTTTCTGATTTTGTATATTTGGGTCCTCTGCCTTTGCTTCTTGGTGAGTCTGGATAGAGGTTTGTCAATTTTGTTTATCCTCTCAAAGAACCAGCTCTTGGTTTCATTGATTTTCTGAATTGTTTTTTTTGGTCTCTCTGTCATTTATTTCTGCTCTAATCTTTATTATCTCCTTCCTTCTGCTCTCTCTGGGGTTTTCTTGTTGCTGTCTTTCTAATTCTTTGAGTTGTAGAGTTAGATGATTTACTACCATTTTTTCTTGTTTTTTGAGATAGGCCTGTAGAGCTATAAACTTCCCTCTCAGGACTGCTTTCATTGTGTCCCATAGGTTTTGGATTGTAGTGTTTTCATTGTCATTAGTTTCCAGGATGTTTTTGATTTCTTTTTTGATCTCATTGTTAACCCAATCAATATTAAATAGCATGCTATTCAGCTTCCAAGTGTTTGAGTATTTGGGGTTGTTTTTATTGTAGTTTATTTCTAACATTATGCCATCGTGGTCTGAGAAGATGCTTTTTATGATTTCAATCTTCTTGAATTTGGGGAGACTTTGTTTGTGACCCAATATGTGGTCTATTTTTGAAGATGTCCCATGAGCACCTGAGGTGAACGTCTATTTTGTGGCTTTGGGTGAAGTGGTCTGAAGATGTCAATTAAGTCCACCTGATCTAGTGAGTCATTTAGGATTGCTGTTTCTTTGCTGAGTTTTTGTCTCGCGGATTTATCCAGTGATGTCAGTGGTGTATTAAAGTCCCCTACTATGATTGTATTGTTGTCGATCTCTCCTTTGATATCTTCCAGGATTTTTTATGAATTTGGGTGCTCCTGCATTGGGTGCATATATGTTTATCAGGGTTATATCCTCTTGTTGTATTGATCCCTTTAGTATTATGAAGTGGCCTTACTTACCTCTTGTTATGAACTTCACTTTGAGGTCTATTTTGTCCGATATAAGTATTGCTACCCCAGCTTTTTTTTTTTCATTTCCATTTGCCTGAAAGATATTTTTCCATCCCTTCACATTCAGTCCGTGCGAGTCCCTTCTAATGAGGTGGGTCTCTAGTAGACAGCGAAAATATGGGTCATGATTTTTTATCCATTTAGCCACTCGATGTCTTTGATTGGAACATTTAGTCCATTTACGTTTAAAGTTATTATTGAAAGGAACTTGTTTGTAGCCATTTCTATTTTTTTGTGTGTGTGTGTGTGGCTGTTTTCTTTCTGGGCTTTTTAATTCTTCATTTTACACCAGTCCCTTTAGCAATTCTTGCATTGCTGGCTTGGTGGTGATAAACTCCCTTAGCCTTTCTTTGTCTGTGAAGCTTCTTATATCCCCTTCAATTTTGAATGATAGCCTTGCTGGATAGAGTATTCTTGGATTCAGTCCTTTGCTTTGCATCACTTTGTAAATTTCCGTCCATTCTTTTCTGGCCTGATGTGTTTCTGTTGAGAAATCATTTGATAATCTAATGGGAGATCCCTTGTATGTAACTTTCCGTCTCTCTCTTGCAGCCTGTAAGATTCTCTCTTTGTCCTGAACATTTGCCATGGTCATTACGATGTGTCTTGGTGTGGGTCTTTTCAGGTTCACCTTGCTTGGGACTTTCTGGGCTTGTGTGATTTTTTCTCACTGACCTCAGGGATATTTTCTGATATTCTTTCTTCGAGTAGGTTTTCTAATCCGTGTTTATCTTCCTGTTGTTCTGGCACCACTATTATTCGTACGTTGTTTCGTTTCATGTTGTCCCAAAGCTCTCTTAGGCTGTCTTACTCTCTTTTAATTTTTTTCTCCAATTGCAGTACAGTTTGGGTGAGTTTTGCTTCCTTGTCTTCTAATTCACTAATTCGGTCCTCCGCTTCTCCTAGTCTACTATTGATACTTTCAATGGTGTTTTTTATTGCAGCTATATCACTCTTCATTTCTTCTTGGGTCTGACTTAAGTTGTTGATTTTTTCATCTGCTTCTCCTAGCTTCTTCCATATGTTCTTGATTTTTTCATCTGTTTCTTCTTGCTTCTTGCATAGGTAGTTGACTTTTTCATCTGTTTCTTCTAGTTTCTTGCACGAGTTGTTGACTTTTTCCTCCGTCCGGTTTATTCACTCTAGGACCCTTATTCTGTATTCATTTTCTGTCATCTTGCATGCCTCTGTATCATTCAGCTGCTTTTCTGGTGAGTCCTCTTTTTCTTTCCTTTCGGGGTTTCTTTGTCTACCCATGTTTGATCTCACTGACATATCTAGACGTTGAGTCATTTAGTGGCTGCTTCCTGGGTGGCAGTGACTCCTTGGGCTGTGGTTGCTTTTCGGGCAGTTGAGGTAGCAGCTGCTCCTCTGTTGGCAGCAGCTCCTCTGGTGGGTGCTGTTCACAGCTGTTGTGGCTCTTCTGGCTGGTGGGGGGAGGTTTCACGTACAGCTGCTGTTCCTCAGACAGAGGGTGTGGAGCTCAGGAGACTGCTGTTGCTTGGATCTGCTACGTTGATGTAAAGGCACAAAATACAACACAACAAGGCACCACATACCAGGCACTAAACAGAAATATATTCACGTTATTAATAACCCCAAATAAAGGTGACCACCCGAATTAAGAGAATTAGGGGATAAGGAAGAAAGAAGAGAAAAAGATAAAAGAGAAAAAAGAAAAGAAAATTAGTATACAATGCCAGCACTACACAACACCATGTTCATCATGACTGTGACCATCACAATCCACCCCACCCCCTCCCCAATACAAACATAAATTCATTTTTGGACTTGCAGTTTCTTCATCCATCCTTGTGTTTGGAGTCTTATTCCTTATCTCTACTAGTCTGCACTATCGTCTTATTAATTTTCACTATCTTGAGGCAACAGACACTACTCAAAGGGTCCTGACCTCTATATATACTCTTTAGGTTAATGAGGAGCCATTCACCTCAGCTCTGGTTGCTTAAAATCAGTGGTTGCCATGGTGTGGATTGACATCACAAAGCCTCAGCTTGACCATCCAGGAAGGGCGGTGGTGGCAGAGGATGCAGAAATCTCAGACACTCTGGTTATAGAACAGAGACCTTCCTCTTAACTCCTAATTTTTTTCCCAAGCTAACCTCTCTCTCTCTCTCTCATTTCTTCTAATTCCATTATAGCCCAGCATATGGCATGGAGGTGCTGTTTCCTCTTAGACAATTGCAATATTCCCCCATCATTTCAGTGGTCCATTCCACTATGTTCAATATGAACATTTCCTAGGATTTTGAGTGTTGTTTTAATGGATTTTTTTTTGCACTTTCCAATTTTTATATTTATTTATTTTAATTTTATTTTATTGCTTACAGTCATACACAGGGTATTACATATATGTCCCTTTTTTCCCCCGCCCTTGAAAAACCCCTGGCCTCCCCTACCCCCCAGTGTCTTATGTCCATTGGTTATGCTTATGTGGATGCATAGAAGTCCTTTGGTTGATCTCTTACACCCCTCCATCCTGCCCCCCACCCCTCCCCGGCCTTCCTGCTACAGTTTGACAATCTGTTTGCGGCTGCTCTGCCTCTGTATCTATTATTGTTCAAAAGTTTATAATGGTCTCTATTATCCATGAATGTGTGAGATCATGTGTATTTTTCCTTCATTGACTGGCTTATTTCACTTAGCATCATGCTCTCCAGTTCCATCCATGCCATTGCAAATGGTAAGAGTTCCTTCTTTTTTACAGCAGCATAGTATTCCATCATGTAGATGTACCACAGTTTCTAATCCATTCATCTACTAATGGGCACTTAGGCTGTTTCTATATCTTAGCTACGGTGAGTTGTGCTGCTATAAACATATGGGTACATATATCCTTTCTGATTGGTGTTTCTGGTCTCCTGGGATATATTCCTAGGAGTGGGATCACAGGGTCAAATGGGAGTTCCATTTTTAGTTTTTTGAGGAAACTCCATACTGTCTTCCATAGTGGCTGCACCAGTCTGCATTCCCACCAGCAGTGCACGAGTGTTCCTTCTTCTCCACATCCTATCCAGCACTTGTCGTTTGTTGATTTGTTGATGATAGCCCATCTGACAGGTGTGAGATGGTACCTCATTGTTGTTTTGATTTGCATCTCTCAGATGATTAGTGACTTTGAGCATGTTTTCATATGTCTGTTGGCTTTCTGAATGTCCTGTTTTGAAAGGTGTCTATTTAGGTCCTTTGCCCATTTTTTGATTGGATTGTTTATCTTCCTTTTGTTAAGTTGTATGAGTTCCCTATAAATTTTGGAGATTAGGCCCTTATCAGATATGACATTGGCAAATATGTATTCCCACACAGATGGTTTCTTTTGGTGTGCAGAAGCTTTTTATTTTGATGTAGTCCCATTTGTTCATTTTCTCTTTAGTTTCGAGTGCCATAGGAGCTGTATCAATGAAGAAATTGCTGCGGCATATGTCTGAGATTTTGTTACCTTTGGCTTCTTCTAGAATTTTTATGGTTCCCTGTCGTACATTTAAGCCCTTTATGCATTTTGAGTTTATTTTTGTGTATGGTGTAAGTTGGTGATCCAGTTTCATTTTCTTGCATATATCTGTCCAATTTTCCCAACACCATTTATTGAAGAGACTATCTTGGCTCCATTGTATGTTCTTGCCTCCTTTGTCAAATATGAATTGAGTACATTGGTTCGGGCCGATTTCTGGGCTCTCTATTCTATTCCATTGATCTATATGCCTGTTCTTGTGCCAGTACCAGGCAGTTTTGAGAACAGTGGCTTTGCAGTACATCTTGATATCTGGTATTGACATCCCACCTACTTTGTTCTTTCTCAGGATCGCTGCAGCTATTCGGGGTCTTTTTTTATTCAAGATGAATTTTTGGAGATTTCGTTCTCGATCTGTAAAGTGTGCCGTTGGTATTTTAATGGGAAGTGCATTGAATTTATAGATTGCTTTGGGTAGTACAGACATTTTAATGATGTTGATTCTACCAATCCATGAACACGGTATGTTATTCCATCTGTTTATGTCTTCCTCTATCTCTTTTTTCAACGTCCTGTAGTTTTCTGAGTAGAGGTCTTTTACCACTTTTGTTAAGTTTATTCCTAGGTAGCTTAATTTTTTTGGTGTGATGGTGAATGGAATTGTTTTTATAATCTCTCTTTCTGAAAGTTCATTTTTGGTGTATAGAAATGCCTCAGATTTCTTGGGGTTAATTTTGTATCCTGCTACATTGCCAAATTCATGTATTAAATCTAGTAGCTTTTTGATCGAGTCTCTAGGGTTTTGTATGTATAATATTATGTCATCTGGCAATGAGGACAGTTTTACTTCCTCTTTTCCAATTTGGATGCCTTTTATTTCTTCTTCTTGCCTAACTGCGATGGCTAAAATTTCCAGTACTATGCTGAACAGGAGTGGTAAGAGTGGGCATCCCTGTCTTGTTCCTGTTTTTAGGGGAAATGCTGTTAGGTTTTGTCCATTGAGTATGATGTTGGCTGTGGGCCTGTCATATAAGGTTTCTATTATGTTGAGGTATGATCCTTCTACTCCCGCCTTGCTGAGAGTTTTTACCAAAAATGTGTGTTGGATTTTGTCAAATGCTTTTTCTACATTAATTGTTATGACCATGTGGTTTTTTTCTTTCAATTTGTTTATGTGATGAATCACGTTTATTGATTTGCGGATATTGTACCATCCTTGCATCACTGGGATAAATCCTACTTGGTCATGGTGTATGATCTTTCTGATGTACTGCTGGATCCGATTTACTAAGATTTTGTTGAGGATTTTGGCATCTATGTTCATGACGGAAATTGGCCTGTAATTCTCTTTTATTGTGTTGTCCTTACCTGGTTTTGGTATTAGGGTGATGCTGGCTTCATAGAATGAGCTTGGAAGTGTTCCTTCCTCTTGAATTTTTTGTAGTAGTCTGAGGAGGATAGATTTTAGTTCTTCCTTGAATGTTTGGTAAAACTCCCTTGTGAAGCCATCTGGTCCTGGGCTTTTGTTTGCTGGAAGCTTTTTGATGCCTGCTTCAATTTCTTTCATAGTTATTGGCCTATTGAGATTTTTGGATTCTTCCTGATTGAGTTTTGGAATGTTGTATTTTTCTAGGAATTTGTCCATTTCCTCCAGGTTGTCTAGTTTGTTGGAGTAGAGCTGTCCATAGTATTTCTTAACAATCATTTGTATTTCTGTGGGGTCTGTTGTTATTTCGCCTCTATCCTTTCTGATTTTGTTTATTTGGGTCCTCTCCCTTTGCTTCTTGGTGAGTCTGGCTAGAGGTTTGTCAATTTTGTTTATCCTCTCAAACAACCAGCTCTTGGTTTCATTGATATTCCGTATAGTTTTTTTGGTCTCTCTCTGTCATTTATTTCTGCTCTAATCTTTATTATCTCCTTCCTTCTGCTCTCTCTGGGGTTTTCTTGTTGCTGTCTTTCTAATTCTTTGAGTTGTAGAGTTAGATGATTTACTACCATTTTTTCTTGTTTTTTGAGATAGGCCTGTAGAGCTATAAACTTCCCTCTCAGGACTGCTTTCATTGTGTCCCATAGATTTTGGATTGTAGTGTTTTCAATGTCATTAGTTTCCAGGATGTTTTGATTTCTTCTTTGATCTCATTGTTAACCCAATCAATATTAAATAGCATGCTCTTCAGCTTCCAAGTGTTTGAGTATTTGGGGTTGTTTTTATTGTAGTTTATTTCTAACATTATGCCATCGTGGTCTGAGAAGATGCTTTTTATGATTTCAATCTTCTTGAATTTGGGGAGACTTTGTTTGTGACCCAATATGTGGTCTATTTTTGAAGATGTCCCATGAGCACCTGAGGTGAACGTCTATTTTGTGGCTTTGGGGTGAAGTGGTCTGAAGATGTCAATTAAGTCCACCTGATCTAGTGAGTCATTTAGGATTGCTGTTTCTTTGCTGAGTTTTTGTCTCGCGGATTTATCCAGTGATGTCAGTGGTGTATTAAAGTCCCCTACTATGATTGTATTGTTGTCGATCTCTCCTTTGATATCTTCCAGGATTTTTTTATGAATTTGGGTGCTCCTGCATTGGGTGCATATATGTTTATCAGGGTTATATCCTCTTGTTGTATTGATCCCTTTAGTATTATGAAGTGGCCTTACTTATCTCTTGTTATGAACTTCAATTTGAGGTCTATTTTGTCTGATATAAGTATTGCTACCCCAGCTTTTTTTTCATTTCCATTTGCCTGAAAGATATTTTTCCATCCTTTCACTTTCAGTCTGTGTGAGTCCCTTCTAATGAGGTGGGTCTCTTGTAGACAGCGAAAATATGGGTCATGATTTTTTATCCATTTAGCCACTCGATGTCTTTTGATTGGAACATTTAGTCCATTTACATTTAAAGTTATTATTGAAAGGAACTTGTTTGTAGCCATTTCTATTTTTGTGTGTGTGTGTGTGGCTGTTTTCTTTCTGGGCTTTTTCGTTCTTCATTTCACACCAATCCCTTTAGCATTTCTTGCATTGCTGGCTTGGTGGTGATAAACTCCCTTAGCCTTTTTTTGTCTGTGATGATTCTTATTTCCCATTCAATTTTGAATGATAGCCTTGCTGGATAGAGTATTCTTGGATTCAGTCCTTTGCTTTGCATCACTTTGTAAATTTCCGTCCATTCTTTTCTGGCCTGATGTGTTTCTGTTGAGAAATCATTTGATAATCTAATGGGAGATCCCTTGTATGTAACTTTCCGTCTCTCTCTTGCAGCCTGTAAGATTCTCTCTTTGTCCTGAACATTTGCCATGGTCATTACGATGTGTCTTGGTGTGGGTCTTTTCGGGTTCACCTTGCTTGGGACTCTCTGGGCTTGTGTGATTTTCTCTTCGCCACCTCAAGGAAGTTTTCTGATATTCTTTCTTCGAGTAGCTTTTCTAATCCATGTTCATCTTCCTGTTGTTCTGGCACCACTATTATTCGTACGTTGTTTCGTTTCATGTTGTCCTAAAGCTCTCTTAGGCTGTCTTACTCTCTTTTAATTTTTTTCTCCAATTGCAGTACAAATTGGGTGTGTTTTGCTTCCTTGTCTTCTAATTCACTAATTCGGTCCTCCGCTTCACCTAGTCTACTATTGATACTTTCAATGGTGTTTTTTATTGCAGCTATATCACTCTTCATTTCTTCTTGGGTCTGACTTAAGTTGTTGATTTTTTCATCTGTTTTTCCTAGCTTCTTCCATATGTTCTTGATTTTTTCATCTGTTTCTTCTTGCTTCTTGCATAGGTAGTTGACTTTTTCATCTGTTTCTTCTAGTTTCTTGCATAAGTTGTTGACTTTTTCCTCCGTCCGGTTTATTCACTCTAGGACCCTTATTCTGAATTCTTTTTCTGTCATGTTGCATGCCTCTGTATCATTTACTTGCTTTTCTGGCGAGTCCTCTTTTTCTTTCCTTTCGGGGTTTCTTTGTCTACCCATGTTTGATCTCACTGACATATCTAGACGTTGAGTCATTTAGTGGCTGCTTTCTGGGTGGCAGTGATTCCATGGGCTGTGGTTGATCTTCGGGCCGTTGCGGTAGCAGCTGCTCCTCTGTTGACAGCAGCTCCTCTGGTGGGTGCTGTTCACAGCTGTTGTGGCTCTTCTGGCTGGTGGGAGGAGGTTTCACGTACAGCTGCTGTTCCTCAGACAGAGGGTGTGGAGCTCAGGAGACTTCTGTTGCTTGGATCTGCTGCGTTGATTTAAAGGCACAAAATATAACACAAAGAGGCACCACGTACCAGGCACTAAACACAAATATATTCACGATAATAATAACCCCGAATAAAGGAGACCATCCGAATTAAGGGAAGTAGGGGATAAGGAAGAAAGAAGAGAAAAAGATTAAAGAGAAAAAAGAAAAGAAAGTAGTATACAATGCCAGCACTAACAAAACACCTTGTTCATCGTGACTTCGACCATCACAATCCACCCCACCCCCTCCCCAATACAAACATAAATTCACTTTTGGACTTGCCATTTCTTCATCCATCCTTGTGTTTGGAGTTTCATTCCTTATCTCTGCTAGTCTTCTCTATCATCTTATTAAGTTCGGTATCTTGAGGCAATAGACACTACTCAAAGGGTCCTGGCCTCTATATATAATCTTTAGGTTAATGACGAGCCACTCACTTCAGCTCTGGTTGCCCAAAATCAGTGGTTGGCATGGTGTGGCTTGACATCACAAAGCCTCAGCTTGACCATCCAGAATGGGCGGTGATGGCAGAGGATGCAGAAATCTCAGACACTCTGGTTACATAATAAAAACCTTCCTTTTAACTCCTAAAGTTTTCCCAAACTGACCTCTCTCCCTCTCTCTCATTTCTTCTAATTCCATTAGAGTCCAGCATATGGCATGGAGGTGCTGTTTCCTCTAAGACACTTGCCATACTCCTCCGTCATTTCAGTGGTCCATTCAACTATGTTCAGATATGAATATTTCCTAGGATTTTGAGTGTTGTTTTAATGGATGTTATATTTTAGAATAGTTCCAGATTTACAGAAAAATTGTGAAGATAATAACCATGTACACCATACCCTATTTCCCTATTCCTAATATCTTACTTATCTATGGGGCAAATTTAACATGAAGTGAATGATCCGTGAAACAGTTAGAGTGAAACGTCACTTCTCTAGTATCTCCAATATTCAGCAATGCTGTTCTAGACAAGTGTTTAAAGGAAAAATTAGACCAGTTGCGGCATAAAACTTCAGATCTTGAGCTGACCATCCTTTCAAAAGTTTAACAATATTCAATAGTCTACCATTTAAAAAGGAAATCAAATTCATTATTATACACTGCCAGCACTAACACAACACCCTGTTCCTCATAACTGCGACCACCACCATCCATCCCTCCCTCTCCCCAATACAAACATAAATTCACTTTTGGACTTGCAGTTTCTTCATGCATCCTTGTGCTTGGAATCTTAATCCTTATCTCTGCTAGTCTCCACTATCGTCTTATTAAGTTTCGCAATCTTGAGGCAACAGACACTACTCAAAGCGTCTCAGCCTCTATCTATACTCTTTAGGTTAATGAGGAGCCACTCACTTCAGCCCAGATTGCACAAAATGGGTGGATGCCATGGTGTGCCTTGACATCACACAGCCTCAGCTTGACCATCCAGGAAGTGCGGGGTTGGCAGAGGATGCATAAATCTCTGACACTCTGGTTATATAACAGAGACCTTCCTCTTAACTCCTAAAGTTTTTCCCAAACTGACCTCTCTCTCTCTCTCTCTCTCTCTCTCTCTCTCTCTCTCTCTCTCTCATTTCTTCTAATTCCATTAGAGTCCAGCATATGGCAGGGAGGTGGTGTTTACTCTAAGACACTTGCCATACTCCCCCGTCATTTCAGTGGTCCATTCCACTATGTTCAGATATGAACATTTCCTAGGATTTTGAGTGTTTTTTTAATGGATGTTTCATTTTAGAATACTTCCAGATTTACAGAAACATTGTGAAGATAATAACCATGTACACCATACCCTTTTTCTCTTATTACTAATATCTGACTTATGTATGGGGCAAATGTAACATGAAGGGAATCATAAGTGAAACAGAGTGCAACCTCACTTCTCTACTATCTCCAATATCCAGCAATGCTATTCTAGACCAAGTTGTTAAAGAGAATACTGGACCAGTTGCGGCATAAAACTTCAGATCTTGAGTTGACCATCCTTTCAATAGTTTAACAATATTCAATAGTCTACCATGTAAAAAGGAAATCAAATTCATTATTATACACTGCCAGCTCTAACAAAAAACCTTGTTCCTCATGACTATGACCACCACCATCCATCCCACCCCCTCCCCAATACAAACATAAATTCACTTTTGGACGTGCAGTTTCTTCATCCTTCCTTGTGTCTGGAGTCTTATTCCTTATCTTTACTAGTCTGATCTATCATCGTATTAATTTTCGCTATCTTGAGGCAACAGACACTTCTCAAAGGGTCCTGGCCTCTATATACTCTTTAGGTTAATCAGGAGCCACTCACTTCAGCTCTGGATGCCCAAAATCAGTGGTTGCCATTGTGTGGCTTGACATCACAAAGCCTCAGCTTGACCATCCAGGAAGGGCGGGGGTGGCAGTGGATGCAAAAATCTCAGACAGTCTGGTTATAGAACAGAGACCTTCCTCTTAACTCCTAAAGTTTTTTCCAAACTGATCTCTCTCTCTCTCTCTCTCTCTCTCTCTCTCTCTCTCTCTCTCTCATTTCTTCTCATTCCATTATAGTCCAGCATATGGAATGGAGTTGCTGTTTCCTCTAAGACAATTCCCATACTCCCCCGTCATTTCATTGGTCCATTCCACTATGTTCAGATATTAACGTTTCCTAGGATTTTGAGTGTTGTTTTAATGGGTGTTTTATTTTATTTTATTATTATTATTAGTGAAGATTTTACACATGTGTCCTCATTTCCCCCATTAAAACCCAACCTCCACCCCCCCAGCCCACACACTCATGCTCCCATCCCCCTGTTGTTCATGTCCATTGGTTTTGCTTATATACATGTGTACAAGTCCTTCGGTTGATCTCTTCCCCTTACCCCTGCTCTCCCCTACTTTCCTTCTGGGGATTGATAGCCTGATCGCTGTTTCTCAGTCTTTGGGTCTGTCCCTTTTCATCAGTCTATGTTGTTCTCTATAATTCGCAAATGAGTGAGATCATGTGGTATTTATCTTTCTCTCACTGGCTTATTTCACTTAGCATAATGCTCTCCAGTTTAATTCATGCTCTTGCAAAAGGCAAAGGTTCCTTTTTTTGTACCGCAGCATAGTATTCCATTGTGTATATGTCCCACAGTTTTCTAATCCAATCATCTGCTGATGGGCACTTAGGCTGTTTCCAAATCTTAGCTATGGTGAATTGTGCTGCTATGAACATAGGGGTGCATATATCCTTTCTGATTGGCGTTTCTGGATTCTTGGGATATATTCCTAGTAGTTGGATCACTGGGTCAAATGGGAGTTCCATTTGTAGTTTTTTGAGGTAGCTCCATACTGTTCTCCACAGTGGCTCCACCAGTCTGCATTCCCACCTGTAGTGCACAAGTGTTCCTTTTTCTCCACATCCTCTCCAAAACTTGTTGTTTGTTGATTTGTTGATGATAGCTATTCTGACCGGTGTGAGATGATAACGCATTGTCGTTTTGATTTGCATCTCTCGTATAATTAGTGACTTTGGGCATGTTTTCATGTCTTTCAGCCTTCTGTATGTCCTCTTTCGAAAAGTGTCTATCTAGGTCGGTTGCCCATTTTTTTTATTGGATTATCTTCCTTTTGTTAAGTTTCATGAGATCCCTGTAAATGTTGGATATTATACCCTTATCGGTGGTATCATTGGCAAATATGTTCTCCAATGGATTGGGTCTTCTTGTTGTTTTGTTGATGATTTCCTTTGCTGTGCAAAAGCTTTTTATTTTGATGTAGTCCCATTTGTTTATTTTCTCTTTAGTTTCCATTGCCCTAGGAGCATTATCAGAGAAGAAATTCCTTCGGCATATGTTTGCAATTTCGCTGCCTGTGGATTCCTCTAGTATTTTTATGGTTTCCCATCTTACGTTTAAGTCTTTTATCCATTTTGAGTTTATTTTTGTGTATGGTGTGAGTTGGTGGTCTAGTTTCATCTTTTTGCATGTATCTGTCCAATTTTCCCAACACCATTTATTGAAGAGACTGTCTCGATTCCATTATATACTCTTGCCTCCTTTGTCGAATATTAATTGGGCATAGTGCTTTGGGTTGATTTCTGGGGTCTCTATTCTATTCCATTGATCTATATGTCTGTTCTTGTGCCAGTACCAAGCTGTTTTAAGAACAGTGGCTTTGTAATACAGTTTGATATCTGCTATTGAGATCCCACCTACTTTGTTCTTTCTAAAGATTGCTGCAGCTATTCGGGGTCTTTTTATATTCCAGATGAATTTTTGGAATGTTCGTTCTAGATTTGTGAAATATGCCGTTGGTAATTTAGTAGGGATTGCATTGAATCTATAAATTGCTTTGGGTAGTATGGACATTTTGATGATGTTGATTCTACCAATCCATGAGCACGGTATGCTCTTCCATCTGTTTATGTCTTCCTCTATCTCTTTTTTCAGTGTCCTGTAGTTTTTGGCATATAAGTCTTTTACCTCCTTAGTTAAGTTTATTCCTAGGTATTTTAATTTTTTGGTGCAATGGTAAATGGGATTGCTTTTGTAGTTTCACTTTCTGTAAGTTCACTATTGGTGTAAAGAAATGCCATGGATTTCTTAGCATTGATTTTGTATCCTGCTACATTGCCGAATTCATTTATTAAGTCTAAACATTTTTTGATGGAGTCTTTAGGATTCTGTATGTACAGTATCATGTCATCTGCAAATAAGGACAGTTTTACTTCTTCTTTTCCAATCTGGATGCCTTTTATTTCTTCTTCTTGTCTGATCGCAACAGCTAGTACTTCCAGTACTATGTTGAACAGGAGTGGTGAGAGGGTGCATCCCTGTCTTGTTCCTGTTTTTAGGGGGAATGGTTTTAGTTTCTGCCCATTGATTATGATGTTGGCTGGGGTTTTTCATATATGGCTTTTATTATGTTGAGGTATGATCCCCCAATTCCTATCTTGCTGAGATTTTTTATCAAGAAAGGGTGTTGGATTTTGTCAAATGCTTTTTCCGCATCAATTGATATGACTTTGTGTTTTTTTTCTCTCTCAGTTTGTTTATGTGATGTATCGCATTTATTGATTTGCGGATATTGTACCATCCTTGCATCCCTGGGATAAATCCTACTTGGTGATGGTGTATGATCTTTCTGATTTACTGCTGGATCCTATTTGCTAGGATTTTGTTGAGGATTTTGGCATCTAGGTTCATGAGGGATATTGGCCTATAATTCTCTTTCATTGTATTGTCTTTATCTGGTTTTGGGATTAGGGTGATGTTGGTTTCATAGAATGAGCTGGGAAGTGTTCCTTCGTCTTGGATCTTTTGACATAGTCTTAGGAGGATAGGTTTTAGTTCTTCCTTGAATGTTTGGTAAAACTCCCCTGTGAAGCCATCTGGCCCCAGGCTTTTGTTTGCTGGAAGCTTTTCGATTACTGATTCTATTTCCTCCATAGTTTTTGGCCTATTGAGATCTTTAGATTCTTCCTGGTTAAGTTTTGGAATGTTGTATTTTTCTAGGAATATGTCCGTTTCCTAAAGGTTGTCTAGTGTGTTGGAGTAGATTTGTTCGTAGAATTTTCTAACAATCCTTTGTATTTCTATGGGGTCTTTTGTTATTTCTCCTCTTTCATTTCTGATTTTGGTTATTTGTGTCCTCTCTCTTTGTTTCTTGGTGAGCCTGGCTAGAGGTGTATCAATCTTGTTTATCCTTTCAAAGAACCAGCTCTTGGTTTTGTTGATCTTTTGTATTGCTTTTTTGGTCTCTATACCGTTTATCTCCACTCTGATCTTTGTTATTTCCTTCCTTCTGCTTACAGTGGGCTTTTTTTGTTGCTCTCTTTCTCACTCTTCGAGTTGTAGAGTTAGGTCATTTATTCTCATTGTTTCTTGTTTCTTGCAGTTGGCTTGTAGAGCTATGAACTTCCCTCTCAAAACTGCTTTTGCTGTGTCCCATAGGTTTTGGATTGTTGTGTTTTCATTGTCATTTCTTGCCATGATGTTTTTTATTTCTTCTTTGATCTCACTGGTAACCCAGTCGTTGTTTAATGGCATGCTATTTAGTCTCCATGTGTTTGATTTTTCTGGATTGTTTTTGTTGTAGTTGATTTCCAGTTTTTTGCCTTTGTGGTCTTAGAAGATTATTGATATGATTTCAATTTTCTTGAATTTGAAGACACTTTGTCTGTGACCCAATATATGGTCTATCTTTTAAGATAACAAATGTGAGCTTGAGGAAAATGTATATTCTGTGGCTTTGGGGTGAAATGTCCTGAAGATGTCAATTAATTCCATCTGATCTAGTGAGTCATTTAGGATTGATGTTTCTTTGCTGAGTTTCTGTTTAGAGGATTTGTCCACTGGTGATAATGGGGTGTTAAGATCCCCTACTATGATTGTATTGCTGTCAATCTCTCCCTTGATCTTCTCCAGAAGATTTCTTACGTATTTGGGTGCTCCTATATTGGGTGCATATATATTTACCAGAGTTATTTCTTCTTGTTGGACTGCTCCCTTTAGTATTATGAAGTGGCCTTCTTTATCTCTTTTTATGTCCTTCACTTTGAGATATAATTTGTCAGATATAAGTATTGCTACCCCGGCTTTTTTTTTCACTTCCATTGGCCTGACAAACCTTTTTCCATCCCTTCACCATCAGTCTGTGTGCATCTTTTTTTTCTGAGGTGGGTTTCCTGTAGACAGCAGATATATGGGTCATGTTTTGTTATCCACTCATTTACCCTATGCCTTTTGACTGGGGAATTTAATCCATTTACATTTAAAGTTATTATTGATAGAAACTTGTTGGTCACCATTTTTGTTCTTTACCGCTGCGTTCCTTCTTTGTTTCCTATTTTTTCTATTTACAGCAGACCCTTTAGCATTTCTTGCATTGCTGGCTTGGTTGTAATAAACTCCCGTAGACCGTTTTTGTCTGTGAAGCTCCCGATTTGACCCTCCATTTTAATTGATAGCCTCGCTGGGTACAGTATTCTTGGATTCAGACCCTTCCTTTGCATGACTTTGTATATTTCATTCCATTCCCTTCTTGCATGATATGTTTCTGTTGAGAAATCGGTCGCTAGTCTGATGGGGGATCCTTTGTAGGTAACTTTCTGTCTCTCTCTGGCTGCTTTTAAGATTCTTGCTTTGTCGTTGGTGTTTGCCAATTTAATTATTATGTGCCTTGGCATCGGTCTTTTCAGGTTCATTTTGTTTGAGACTCTGTGAGCTTCCTGGATTTGTGTGAGTTTTTTCTTCCCTATATCAGGGAAATTTTCTGTTACTATTTTTTCAAACAGGTTTTCTATTTCTTGCTTAGTTTGCTCTCCTTCTGGAACGCCTATTATTCGGATGTTGTTTCGTTTAGCTTTGTCCCAGAGTTCTCTTAGGCGCTCCTCCTGCTTTTTAATTTTTTTTTTCTAGAAGCTGTTCTGTTTGGGTATTTTTTTCCTACCTTGTCTTCTAGCTCGCTGATGTGGTCCTCTGCTTCTTCTAGTCTACTGTTGATGCTTTCTATTGAGTTCTTTATAGCAGTGATGTCATTTTTCATTTCTTCTTGGTTTCTCTTCATTTCCTCTTGGTTCTTCTTCATTTCCTCTTGGTTCCTACACATATTGTTGAATTGGTCTTCCATTCTTTTCATCCACCTTATGGCCATTTCTCTAAATTCTTTCTCTGACAGGTTGCTTGCCTCCATTGCCTCCATTTCGTTTACTTCCTTTTCTGATGATGCCTGGTTTTCTTTCATATTTGGGTTGGTTCTTTGTTTCCCTATGATCTCTCTTCTCAAGGTGTTTTCTTATGTAGTTCTCTCTCTGCTGTGTTGATTTAAAGGCACAAAATACAACACAACAAGGCACAACGTACAAGGCACTGAACAATATGTATTCACGATATTAATAACCCCAAATAAAGGTGACCCTCTGAGCAAAGAGAATTAGGGGATAAAGAAGAAAAAAGAGAAAAAGATTAAAGAGAAAAAGAAAAAACAAAACGGAGTGCTGAAATGAGATTGGGAAAAGGGACAGAAGAAAAAAACAAAGAGACAAAAAAAAGTAAGAGAATGAAATAGACTTGGGGAAGAGGCTATTTGTATGGGGAGAAAACTCTAAGAGAGCCGCAACTAATCTCAATGAATTCCAGCAGCAGATCTCTGGAGATTAATGCAAACTACAAACAACCACTAATATCAAGCGAGGCAAGGGAAAACAGAAGCACAAAAATAACCAGAGAAAGAAAAAATAAGCAAAACAGAAAAATGAAAATGAAAAACAAAACAATCTCCCAAACAATCATAAAAAAACCCAATATACTCAAAATCAAGCAAACACTAGCAAAACGACAGAGAGAGAGAGAGAAAAAATTGGATATTGAAGAAAGATAAGAGAGAGGTGTATATGGATTTAGAGCAAGGGATTGGAAATTAGATATATAAGTAGGGTGAAATTTAGACAGTGGGTAAAAAGAAGGAATAGAGAAAATCTAAAGCAGGAATAGGGTAAGAGAAACAGGACAACAAAAGGGGAAAAGTGAGGAAGAGAGTTTTGACTTAAGGGTAAAGGTGAGTTAGAGAGAAATGATGCTGAAGGAACGATGAAAATAGAGTGTAGAACACTAATCCCAAAATGAAATAAAGAAAAATAAAAAATAAAATAAAAAAATAAAATGACACTTGAAAAAATGGTAAAATGATAGCAATAATACTGGTTTAAAAAATGTAGTAATTAAAAAGGTAAAATCAAGTGATGAAAAAAAATTAAAAAATAGGTTCTTAATGAAATGGTAAAAAAATTAAAAAAAATAAAAATATGCAGTAGTGAAGGTGCTTCAGGTCTTCTACTCTTCTTTTTGGCACGCCTTAGTCCTGCCAGGCTTTCAGGAGAGTGTTGAATTTCCCTGCGATACACTGTCCCTCCATTCTGTAAACCACAGTCCTGATTTTAAGGTAGGTTGTATTTGTTTACCAGACTGCCTTTATTTGTGATCACAGAAGAAACAGTTCGTGGCTCTGCTTCTGGGTGGCAGTGTGTCTGGATTGACCTCCAAGGCTATAAGTCCTCTCTATCAGTAGGGTTATTATTCTCTATGGTACTTGAAACTGATTTGGGAAAAGACCATTGCCCAGAGCTGGTTCTCTAATCCTTACTGCCAGCTCTGTTTCCCAGGCTCCCCAAAAGGAACTTTCCCCTACAGGCTCTGGGGATGACCCCAACTGGGGAATCCCATGCACTGGGTTTAGTAATCAAACACACGATCTAAGGGGAACTGGAACAAGAGCCTGATACGTTGTGTGAATTCGCAAGCCTTCACCTTCCAGGTCTGCGCACAGTCTCAGCGTGCCCACTCGCCCCTGGCACCAAGCAGACAGCACACTGGCAAAGCCCAAGGCTGCTTTTTTACATCCAGTCCAGCTATGGGCTTATTTTTAGCGTTCCCTTCTGCCAGCAACCCTGTGGGGACCCTTCCCCACTCGAGGGTCCCGCTGGTCCCAATGGCCACAGACTCTGTGGGGCGCAGATTTCGCACCTTGCGCGAGAGCTCGGTCCTCTCTCCAACCCGAACAGCAAACTGCACCTTTAGGGGAAGTCTAACCTTTCCTTGGGAAGAAGCAGTGCTTGTCTGAGTTCACGAAGTCCCGCTTCTTGAGATCCCTTGTTTCCAGGTTAGAAGCTGGTCTCTGGATGCCAGGAACAGCCACTTAAAATGGTGCGGTCTCTGCTGCTACACTGACGGGGAGAGGTTTCAGCCACAGTCACCAACCGTCCTATTTTTTTTTCAGGGACTTCTCAGTCTTTCCAGGCTGCAGACAATCTCTAAGCTGAAAATCCTCTGCCTATTAGGGCTGTATGTTACCCGATTCAGGTGCTCACCCTTATCTGCTCCAGGATAAGACACAGGACACGTCCGTTTATACCTCCGCCATTTTCTCCTCCTCCAATGGGTGTTTTATTTTAGAATAGTTCCAGATTTACAGAAGTATTGTGAAGACAATAACCATGTACACCATACCCAATTTCCCTTATTACTAATATCTTACTTATGTATGGGGCAAATGTAACATGAAGTGAATCATCAGTGAAACAGAGTGAAACCTCACTTCTCTAGTATCTCCAATATCCAGCAACGCTGTTCTAGACCAAGTTGTTAAAGGACAACCAGGACCAGTTGCTGAATAAAACTTCAGATCTTGAGCTGCCCATCCTTTCAATACTTTAGCAATATTCAATAGTCTACCATGTAAAAAGGAAATCAAATTCATTATTATACACGGCCAGCCCTATCACAACTCCTTGTTCAACATGACTGCGACCACAACCATCCATCCCACCCCTTCCCCAATACAAACATAAATTCACTTTTGGACTTGCAGTTTCTTGATCCATCTTTGTGTTTGGAGTCTTATTCCTTATCTCAACTAGTCTGCACTCTCGTCTTATTAAGTTTCGCTATCTTGAGGCAACAGAAACTACTCAAAGGATCCTGGCCTCTATATATACTCTTTAGGTTAATGAGAAGCCACTCACTTCAGATCTGGTTGCCGAAAATCAGTGGTTGCCATGGTGTGGCTTGACATCACAAAGCCTCAGCTTGACCATTCAAGAAGGGAGGGGGTGGCAGAGGATGCAGAAATCTCTGACACTCTGTTTATAGAAGAGACCTTCCTATTAACTCCTAAAATGTTTCCCAAACTGATCTCTCTCTCTCTCTCTCTCTCTCTCTCTCTCTCTCTCTCTCTCTCTTCCTCTCTCTCTCTCTCTCCCTCTCATTTCTTCTAATTCCATTATACTCCAGCATATGGAAGGGAGGTGGTGTTTCCTCTTAGAAAATTGCCATACTCCCCCGTCGTTTCAGAGGTCCATTCCACTATGTTCAGATATGAACATTTCCTAGGATTTGAGTGTTGTTTTAATAGATGTTTTATTTTAGAATTGTTCCAGATTTACAGAAAAATTGTGAAGATAACCGTGTGCAACATACCCAAATTCCCTTATTACTAAAATCTTACTTATGTATGGAGCAAATATAACATGAAGTGAATCATCAGTGAAACAGTTAGAGTGAAATCTCTCTTCTCTAGTATCTCCAATATCCAGCAATGCTGTTCCCCAGCAAGTTCTTAAAGAAAAAACTAGACCAGTTGCAGCATAAATCTTCAGATCTTGAGCTGACCATCCTTTCAATAGTTTAACAATATTCAACAGTCTACCATGTAAAAAGGAAATCAAATTCATTATTACACACTGCCAGCACTAACACAACACCCTGTTCATCTTGACTGAGACCACCACCATCCATCCCACCCCCTCCCCAATACAAACATAAATTCACTTTTGGACTTGCAGTTTCTTCATCCATCCTTGTGTTTGGAGTCTTATTCCTTGTGTCTACTAGTCTGCACTCTCGTCTTATTAAGTTTCGCTATTTTGAGGCAATAGACACTACTCAAAGGGTCCTGGCCTCTATATATACTCTTTAGGTTAATGAGGAGCCACTCACTTCAGCTCTGGTTGCCCCAAATCAGTGGTTGCCATGGTGTGGTTTGACATCAAAAAGCCTCAGCTTGACCATCCAGGAGGGGTGGGGGTGGCAGAGGATGCAGAAATCTCAGACAGTCTGGTTATAGAACAGAGACCTTCCTCTTAACTCCTAAAATTTTTCCCAAATTGTCCTCTCACACTCTCTCATTTCCTCTAGTTCCATTATAGCCCAGTATATGGCAGGGAGTTGGTGTTTCCTCTAAGACAATTCCCATTCTCCCCCGTCATTTCAGTGGTCCATTCCACTATGTTCAGACATTAACATTTCGTAGGATTTTGAGTGTTGTTTTAACGGGTGTTTTATTTTAGAATAGTTCCAGATTTACAGAAGTATTGTGAAGACAATAACCATGTACACCATACCCAATTTCCCTTATTACTAATATCTTACTTATGTATGGGGCAAATGTAACATGAAGTGAATCATCAGTGAAACAGAGTGAAACCTCACTTCTCTAGTATCTCCAATATCCAGCAATGCTGTTCTAGACCAAGTTGTTAAAGGAAAAACTGGACCAGTTGCGGCATAAAACTTCAGATCTTGAGCTGACCATCCTTTCAATAGTTTAACAATATTCAATAGTCTACCATGTAAAAAGGAAATCAAATTCTTTATTATTCACTGCCCGAACTAACACAGAACCCTGTTCCTTGTGACTTCGACCACCACCAGCCATCCCACCCCCCCTGTTATGGGTTGGCTCAGCGAGATAGACCACTGACTCAGAATTTATATTTAGGAACCTTTATTAAGCTGGCCACCTGTCTGCAGTCCCAGCACCCCACCAAAGCAAAGGCGGAACTGCAGCAATGACTGCAAACATTACAGCCTATTTATTTGAAAAACTACAAAGTTACAAAGCCTTGTTTACGCAATTTGTTCCCAACACTGTATAGGTTTATCACCTTCCTATCTATGTATTCCGGGAACAGAGAGAACAGTATATTGAGGAGGGAACATGAGACCATATCTCAAGGCCTGACCTGATGTCAGTAGCTTCCTATCTGTCTGTTCCAGGATCAGACGGTACAGTGCGTCCCAATATACAGCCCAGTACATTCCTCCTGGTGTAATTGGGAATCAAATCTTTGATTCAGCGTCCTCCTCTAAGATTCTAGAGTATTGGTCGTATGAAACCATTAACTTTACAGCCTGTATCCAAAAGCTATTTTAGGTCCCCATGGGCTGGCGAGGTCGTGGCTGCAGGGGGAGTAGGGCTGGGGCTTCTAGATCTTTGTGACTCAGCGGAACCAGGAGGTTTAGCTGGGGCTCCGTGCTGTGCCTGGCTTGGCCTCTCTGGCTTGTATAGGGGACTCAAGGGGCCAATCGGGTTGCACTACCGGGTAAGACTTCGGCATTGAATGTTGAAGAGCTTGCCACGGTCTCGGCCGCTTACATAGAGTCTTAGTCCCCACGTCTTTGCCCTTCCCTTTGGTCAGTCCGCCAGGCGAGAGGCATGAGGAGGACGGGGTTACAATTTCCGATCATTCAGTACTTGTTTGGGGCCCCAGGACTAACCTCTCTGTTCAGACTGAGGAGCTTGTCGGTGGGAGGTTTTTTCCATGGGGCTAGGGTCTCACAACCCCAAGAGGCACAATAGAAGTCACCCTCTCCTCCACAGTTCCTACCCCCTTACTGGGGGCAGACATAATGTCGAGTGTGCCACAATTCTTGCTCTAGGGTTAGGTCTCCGCACCCGAAATCCCTGGCTTTGGTGACCCAGTGATGGCCCCCCGAGTCATACCCAGTCTATGCAGTTTTGCTAGGGGAATTTCCCCAGTTTTCTACAAACATTTTACAGAGATCTGTCGGGATGACAGGCGTCCCTGTTCCAACAACAGAGCCTATAACAGTCCCATCATTAGTACCTGTGACCTCCCAAGAGTAATTTCTGGCCGAATGGGGGTTTCCCAGTCCTGGCTGCAGGCAGATGAGGACAGTTAGGAAGAACACCGAGTGAGTCTGACCTTCAAAGGGTCTCCGGTCATCTGGAACCGCCACCCCTCGATGCTGTCATTCGTTTTCTTAACCTGCGTACAATGGATCCAGTGCCTCTTTCCTCCGACTTTGATGGCGGTTGGAGTGCTCAGCACCACCTGGTACAGTCCATCCCAGCTAGGTTCTAGGCTGCTAGGGTCGTAGAGCTGCACCCAGAGGAGATCTCCCGGTGAGAAGGCAGGCTGTGTTGGACTGGATCGCAGCACGTCCTCCTCCTGTATGGCTCTCACCACCCGTCATGCCAAGGAGGTGCTGCTCTGCAAAGGCTGTAAGGACTGGGCTGTCTCTGCCTTGGTTGGGTATGCCTCAGGCCAGCCAGAGAAGGTATCAATGAAAACCAGCAAGTATTTATTTATACTCTCCTTGTCCTCCTGGTATCTCGGGGAAGTCCACTTCCCAGTGTTCTCCAGGGTTTTGTCCTCGGAATCGCTTCCCCGGCGCGGCCACAATAGGGGGGCCCTTGGTTTACCCGGGCACACACTTGGCACCTCCTAGCCACATCTTGGTATATTTTTCTGGAGCCCTGGGATGTAAAATTCTCTTCCCAGTAGTTCTGATAGCTTCGTTCCCCCTAGGTGGGTGCTCTGGTGGCTCTGGGAAGCGATGGTCCGTCCCAGGGCTTCTGGCACCATAGGCCTACCATTGGGCAGGATTAGCCATCCAGCCTCTCCTACCTGGGCCCCTAGTTTCACAGGTAGCCTCTGCTCCCCCATCACATAAGTAGGCTTCTCTGGGAGCCTTCGTGCTGGCAGGGCTAAGAGAACTTCTCGGGGCCCTACTGGTCTTTAAGCCTCGTCCTTGGCGGTTTGGTCTGCAAGTCGATCTCCTTGTGCTTCGGGACTATCACCCTTCTGGTGCCCTCGGCAATGAATTACTGCCACTTCTTTTGGCCGCCATATGGCTGCCAGGAGGTTAAGTATCTCAGAAGCATTTTTAATGTCCTTTCCTCCTGAGGTCAGGGGGCCTCTTTCCTGATATAGGGTCCCATGCACATGTACAGTGGCGAAAGCATACCGACTGTCTGTGAAAATGTTCACTCTTTTTCCATTTCCCCAACAGAGGGCCTGAGTGAGTGCTATAAGTTCTGCCTTTTGGGCTGAGGTGCCTCCTCCTAAGGCCTGTGCCCAGAGAACGTCCTTTTGTGCCACCACTGCTGCCCCTGCATACCGGGTACCTTCCTCTACGAAGCTGCTCCTGTCGGTGTAGAGGGTCTCAACTGGATTCTGCAGGGGCTGGTCCACAAGGTCCTCTAGGAGAAAAGTGAGGGCAGTCAATGTCTCCTCGCAGTCATGCAAAGGGGGCTCTGCCTCCTCATCAGGGAGGAGTATGGCCAGGTTTAAGGCATCTGTTTTCAGGGAGCTGACTCATGATGGGTCTAGCAGTAACACCTGGTACTGGGTAATGCGGACTTTCGACATCCATCTCTCCCGGGGGTCTACTTAATAAGGTCTCAACTGCATGCGGAGCAACTACCTGGAGATTTTGGCCAAAGGTTAGCTTTGAGGCTTCCTTTACCAGGAGTGCGGAGGCTGCAATGGCTCTCAAGCAGTTGGGACATCCCGAGGCCACAGGGTAAAGCCTCTTAGAGAGATAAGCTGCGGGGCGTTTCCATGGCCCTAGGGGTTGTGTGAGGACCCCTTTCGCCAACCCTTTGTTTTCAGCTACATATAGCTGAAAGGGTTTGGTTAGGTCTGGCATGGGGAGTGCCAGGGCGCTTATCAGCGCTTCTTTCAGTCTCTTATAAGCCTCTTCTTCCTTTTCTGTCCCGACCAGGGCGGTCTTCTTTCCCCCCATTGCAGAGTATAGTGGTCTCGCAATTTCTGCAAAACCTTGTATCCATAGCCTGCAATAACCCACTGCCCCGAGGAACTCCGGGACTTGCCTTTTTGCTGGTAGGCCTGGGGATAGACAAAATGGCCGTTATTCTGCTACTGGATAAAGTTCGCCTACCTCCTTCTATGTTGTAACCCAGATATGTTACTCGGGTAGTGCATAGTTGAGCTTTCTTGGTAGAGACCCGATACCCCAAATGATCTAGGGTTGTCAGCAACTCTCGAGTGGCCTGTCTACAGTCCTGTTCCTCCTCCGTGGCCAGTAGCAGGTCGTCTACATATTGGAGCAGAGTCACCCGTGGATGGTCCTGACGGAACTCCAGGAGGTCTTGGTTTAGGGCCTCATCGAACAGAGTGTGTGAGTTCTTAAACCCTTGTAGCAACCTAGTCCAAGTTAACTGGCCAGACTCTCCCTCTGTCGGGTCCACCCACTGGAAGGCGAAAATAGATTGACTCTGTTTTGCCAAGGGAAGGGAGAAAAGGGCATCCTTGAGGTTTAAAACAATACAGAACCGGTGTTCTTGCTTGAGGAGGCTGAGAAGAGTGTAAGGGTTCGGAACCATGGGATGCATAGTCTCAACCCTATTGTTTACTTTCCTTAAGTCCTGCACCGGCCTGATATCCTCTGTCCCTTGTATCTGTATTATCAACAGGGGAGTGTTCCAAGCAGATTGGCAAGGTATCAAGATTCCAGCCTCTTTCAGCCTCTTAATGTGCTTGGCGATTCCTACTCTTGCTTTCTGGCTCATTGGATATTACGGACTCTGACTGGGGTGTTACTGCTGGTTAGCTGGACTACAATGGGAGGCCACTGTTTAGCTCACCCTGGCGGATTGTCCTCTGCCCAAACTCCCAGGATAGCCTGTCTTAGTTGTTGGAGATAGGCATCTGCGGAGACTTCCCCAGGCTCCTCCTCATGTAGTAAATATTCCTCCTGTAAGGGCAATGTCAGAAGATAGATACCCGCAGTCCCTGGGTCTTGCAACTTGACCTCTGGCCCTGGCCCTTCAAAAGAGATTGTGGCCCCTAATTTACTCAGCAAGTCCCAGCCTAGCAGAGGGTAAGGGCACTCTGGCATTACTAGGAATGAGTGAGTCACTGTGCCATTTCCTAGGTCGCTGATCCGACATTTAGTCCATGGGTAGGATTTCACTTTTCCACTTGCCCCTTTGATAGGGATTTTGGTCTTAGAGACTGGACCCTCTGGCGATACCGATTAAGAGCCTCCTTTCCCCTCTCACTATTGGGATTCCAGTCAGGTCGCATGGAGGGAAACACAGCCTCTAATCTATCTTGGTCAGAGGTAGGCTGCCCATCTGGACCCAGTACAAATCTCCTCCCTTCTGCCTTGACTCTCTCTCTCTCTCCTCTGAAGTGAAAAGAGTTTGCATCAACTGTTGGCAATCATCCCAGGTAGGTTGATGGGTAAAAAACACAGACTCCAAAAGAGAGATTAACCCCTGTGGGTTCTGGGAGAAAGAAGGAATCTGGTTCTTCCAATTGTACAGGTCACTGGTAGAAAAGTGGACATAGACCATGAAAGGTTGCCCGTCTGGACCCAAATCTAAAGGGCCTGCCTGCCGTAGTGACAGCATAGGAACTGCAGGACTGGCGGATGCTGCTGGGTCCTGTAGGTTCTTCCCCTCTCTCTCTAGCTCTCTCTCCATATGCTGTCCCTTGCCTAGTAGGAGGAGGGGAGAACGAAGCCAGGTCCTGGACTGGTGATTTTGGAGGAAAGGAAACAGACAGTGGAGGAGACAGTGGTTCCGGGCCAGGGTCTTTAGCCACCGTCGGGCCGGCGGGTGGGAGAGCAAAAGGGGGAGGCCTGACCGTGGGGTGTGCCTCCTCACTTGGACCCTGGAGAACAGGGGGAGTTTTGTTCTTCTTGGCCGAAGCCAATAGGACTGTCTGTCTCTGTCCCAATTTTCCCCTCGGGAGGCAAGCCATCATCCACCGGAGTTTCTTGGACAATATGTCAACATAAACCTGAATATAAGGAATTTGATTAGGATGCCCTGGGCGGCCGTATATGACATAATGGACCCGGTAGGCAGTGGTCAGATCAAAAGACCCTGCATCAGGCCACCAGTCCTGGAAAGTGGGCCTCTCCCATTCACAGAATCGCTGTACATCACAAAACATTAACATTATAACTTTGAAATCTACCCTAGAACTTCAGTTTCTTTCACTTCACACAGACTCTCATACTTACATTCATACACCAGAGAGTCCGAGTTTTGACTTCTACCAAATGTTTATTCAGAGTTTAAACAATCCAACCAATTCCTGACTAATTGCCTAAGGGAGCTCTATGGCTTCCAGGGAGGTGCTCAAGCTCCCCTTCCACTCACTCAGAGTGGGCCAGACTGGTAGGGGGTCGACGAAGATGACTGACCCTAACCCATTTGACAAAGGCAAAGACAGCAAATAACAAAGACAAAATAAATCAGCCAAATGCAACCTAAGGTTGCCTGGAACCTGCAGCTCGCTCCTTGAAGTCCTGAAAATTTTTCAAAAAACATTGCAGCAGGGTGTACGCAGAAGCAAACAACTTTTTGATAATAAACACCAAGACAAACAAATACCAGACAGACAAACCCAGTGCAGCCTACAGCCACACAAACCAGGACCCCAGCCACCATCGTGGCCGCGGGTCAGGACCAGGAGTACTGCTGCATCCAGCCCTCCATATAGGTCCTTCCTTGGGACATACCAATTCCATTTTAATGACCGGTCCTTAGCTCTCTCAAGAGTCCACGTGGCTCAATTTCTGAATTGAAAGTTTTGGGTGGAATGGAGGCCTCCTTGGTAGTCGTTCTACGCAGGTTTGGGGTATCTTGCTGAGTGCCAGGCAACAAGTGGGGGAGAGCAACCTACCCTAAAAAAGGGGTACCACTCCTCCCTGCCGGGTATCTCGCTGCAGCCTCCAAATGTTATGGGTTGGCTCAGCTAGATAGACCACCGACTCAGTATTTAAATTTAGGAACTTTTATTAAGCTGGCCAGCTGTCTGCAGTCCCAGCATCCCGCCGAAGCAAAGTCGGAACTGCAGCAATGACTGCAAGCATTACAGCCAATTTATTTGAAAAAACTGCAAAGTTACAAAGCCTTGTTTAAGCAATTTGTTCCCGACACAGTTTAGCATTATCACCTTCCTATCTATGTTTTCCGGGAACAGAGAGCACAGTACATTGAGGAGGGACCATGAGACCATATCTCAAGGTCTGACATGATGTCAGTACCTTCCTATGTGTCTCTTCCAGGAACAGAAGTTACAGCGCACCCCGATATGCATCCCAGTACATCCCAAATAAAAACATATATTCACTTTTGGACTTGCCGATTCTTCATCCATCCTTATGTTTGGAGTCTTATTCCTTAACTCTACTAGTCTACACTATCATCGTATTAAGTTTCGCTATCTTGAGGCAACAGACACTACTCAAAGGGTCCTGGCCTCTATATATACTCTTTAGGTTAATGAGGAGCCATTCACCTCAGCTCTGGTTGCTTAAAATCAGTGGTTGCCATGGTGTGGATTGACATCAAAAAGCCTCAACTTGACCATCCAAGAGGGTGGTGGTGGCAGAGGCTGCAGAAATCTCAGACACTCTGGTTATAGAACAGACACCTTGACCTTAACTCCTAAAATTTTTCCCGAACTGTTCTCTCTCTCTCTCTCTCTCTCTCTCTCTCTCTCTCTCTCTCTCTCTCATTTCCTCTAGTTCCATTATAGTCCAGCATATGGCAGGGAGGTGGTGTTTCCTCCAGGACAATTGCCATACTCCGCGGTCATTTCAGTGGTCCATTCCACTATGTTCAGTTGCTACAATTTCCTAGGATTTTCAGGGTTGTTTTCATGGATGTTTTATTTTAGAATAGTTGCAGATTTACAAAAAATTTTGAAGATAATAACCATGTACACCATACTCAGTTTCCCTTATTACTAATATCTTTCTTATGTATGGGGCAAATGTAACATGAAGTGAATCATCAGTGAAACAACCAAGTTCTTAAAGGAAAAACTGGGCCAGTTGTGGCATCAAACTTCAGATCTTGAGCTGAGCATCCTTTCAATAGTTTAACAATATGTAATAGTCTACCACGTATCAAGGAAATCAAATTCATTATTAGAAACTGTCAGCACTAACATAGCACTCTGTTCCCAATGACTGAGACCACCACCATCCATCCCACCCCCCAATCCAAACACAAATTAAACATCAGCTTCTTTTATCCTTTCCAGTATTAGAAAGTGTTGAGACAAAAATCCCTATTGAGACTTTTGTCCTTATTCTAAGTGTCTGGCTCAGTATGGAATGGCTTGTCTGGTGCCTCAACTAAAGAAATCTACATAACTCCCTTCTCACATGCCTGCCACCGCCTTAGATCCCTCCCCATCAGTGAAACAGAGTAAAATCTCACTTCTCTAGTATCTCCAATATCAAACAATACTGTTCTAGACCATAATATTAAAGGAAAAACTGTACCAGTTGTGGCATAAAACTTCACATCTTCAGGTGACCATCCTTTCAATAGTTTAACAATATTCAATAGTCTTACATGTGAAAAGGAAATCAAATTCATTATTATAGACTTCCAGGACTAACACAACACCCTGTACCTCATGATTGCGACCACCACCATCCATTCTACCCCTCCCCGAATGAAAACATGAATTCATTTTTGTACTTGCAGTTTCTTCATCCATCCTTGTGTTTGGATTCTTATTCTTTATCTCTTCTAGTCTACAATATTGTCTTATTAAGTTCCGCTATCTTGAGGCAACAGACAGTACTCAAAGGGTCCTGGCCTCTATATATACTCTTTAGGTTAATGAGGAGCCACTCACTTCAGCTCTGGTTGCCCAAAATCAGTGGTTGCCATGGTGTGGCTTAAGATCCCAAAGCCTCAGCTTGAACATCCAGGAGGGGCAGGGGTGGCAGAGGATACAGAAATATCAGAAGCTCTGCTTAAAGAAGAGACCTTCCTCTTACCTCCTAAAATATTTCCCACACTAACCTCTCTCTATCTATCTAATTTCCACTAGTTCCATTATAGTTCAGCATATGGCAGGGAGGTTGTCTTTCCTCTAAGCAACTTGCCATACTCCCCGTGTTTTCAGTGGTCCATTCCACTATGTTCGGATATTACCATTTCCTAGTATTTTGAGAGTTGTTTTAACGGATGATTTATTTTAGAATAGTTCCAGATTACCGAAAAATTTTGAAGATAATAACCATGTGCACCATACATAATTTCCCTAATTACTAATATGTCACTTTGGTATGGGGCAAATACAACATGAAATAAATCATCAGTGAAATGGTTTGAAACCTCACTTCTCTAGAATCTCTAATATTTAGCAATGCTGTTCTAGACCAAGTTGTTAATGGAAAAACTGTACCAGTTGTGGCATAAAACTTCACATCTTAAGCCACTATCCTTTCAAAAGTTTAACAATATTCAATAGTCTGCCATGTAAAAAGGAAATCAAATTCTTTATTAAACACTGGCAGCACTAACACAACACCCTGTTCCTCATGACTCCGACCACCACCATCCATACCACCCAAACCCCAATACATAAATTCACTTTTGGACTTGCAGTTTCTTCATCCATCCTTGTGTTTGGAGTCTTACTCCTTATCTCAACAAGTCTACACTATCATCTTATTAAGTTTCGCTATCTTGTGGCAACAGACAGTACTCAAATGATCCTGGCTTTTATATATACTCTTTAGGTTAATGAGGAGCCACTTACTTCAGCTCTGGTTGCCCAAAATCAGTGGTTGTCATGCTGTGGTTGACATCACAAAGCCTAAGCTTGACCATCTAGGAGGGGCAGCGGTGGCAGGGGATCCAGAAATCTCAGACAATTTGGTTATAAAACAGAGACCTATCTCTTACCTCCTAAAATTTTTCACAAACTGACCTCTCTCACACACTCATTTCCACTAGTTCCATTATAGTTCAGCATATGGCAGGGAGGTTGTGTTTCCTCTAAGCAACTTTCCATACTCCCCGTGTTTTCAGTGGTCCATTCCACTATGTTCGGATATTACCATTTCCTAGTATTTTGAGAGTTGTTTTAACGGATGATTTATTTTAGAATAGTTCCAGATTTACAGAAAAATTTTGAAGATAATAACCATGTGCACCATACATAATTTCCCTAATTACTAATATGTCACTTTGGTATGGGGCAAATACAACATGAAATAAATCATCAGTGAAACGGTTTGGAACCTCACTTCTCTAGAATCTCCAATATTTAGCAGTGCTGTTCTAGACCAAGTTGTTAATGGAAAAATTGTACCAGTTTTGGCATAAAACTTCACATTTTAAGCCACCATCCTTTCAAAAGTTTAACAATATTCAATAGTCTGCCATGTAAAAAGGTAATCAAATTCTTTATTATACACTGCCAGTACTGACAGAATACCCTGGTCCTCATGACTGCAACCACCACCATCCATCCCAACCCCTGAGTCCAACCTAAAATAAACATCAGCTTCTTTCTTCCTTGCCCATATGAGAAAGTGTTGAGGAAAAAAATCCCCATTCAGTCATCCCCTTGTACTTATTCTAATTGACTGGCTCACTATGTAATGGCTTCTCTGGTGCACCAATTAAATAATTCTACATTTCTTCCTTCTCACATGCCTTCCCCCTTCTTAGGTTGCTCCCCATCATCTGAAGCCTCGCAAAAATACAAACACATTTCCTTTACTCCCTTGCTGGTATTTATTCAAGGAGACCATTAATGTTTTCACATTCTCATAAGGCCCATTTCTGAAGCATATTTGATAGAGGGATAAACATTTTTAAGTGTGTTCCTCTGGGAGACCCTGTGTATCACCTCTTGTAGATGAACACTCTAGCACTTCTTCTTCCGCATTTGTTGGCTTGCATACTGGAGGTTTTCCCCTTCCTGTAGTAAAATACAATTATCTGATTCTTTCTGTCTTTCTCTCTCTTGTCTTCATTCAGCTGAAAGTCCAAATTTACCATCACCGCTATCTTGTTTATGTGAAAGGACAGAACAGTACTGATAGCTGTGTCCTTATCCCCTCTTCCAAGAAAAAGCCGCAGCATGTATCAGTTTCTCAGCCTGCCCTTATCTCAGCAAATGGAAGTGCGGGGGGGAAAGTAGCCCAAGGCCAAGAATATGTCTTTGTGTAAGAAGAACCCTAGCTGCAACCAGCCCTTGAGTCACTAGCCCCCTGCCCTCACTCAACCAACTGGAATAGAACAAATCAGTGGTCAGAGTGTGCCCCAGCCCCGACCCCAAGCCCTATGAATTCTTTGTTCTCTTGGGACTCTGGGCTGTCTCTTGCATCCAGTAATGGAGGCAGTGGAAGGACCAAGTCCCGAGCTTGAATAAAAGACTTTATGCTTTGGCATCAGACTAGGCTCCCTAGTGGTCTGTCTTGGGGGATCTTGAAATCTGGGCCTAACATTTGGGGGCTCGTTCCTGACCCCTGAGACTCACAAGTGACCCTGATTCAGAGTGTATGACTGACCGCGGTAAGTGTCTGTGTGTTGTCTGTTGTTTTCTGTGTGTTCTGTCCTGTGTGAGCTCACTTATGAAATCTGTAATGCCCATAAAGGACTAGGTGGATGCACTGGGGGCCCACGGGTGGGAGGAGTTTGGGGATGCCCAGATCCTCCATCTGGAGGGCCGAGAAACCCCTCAATCCGAGACGAGTGGTTCATCTAATCTAATCTGTAGTTTGCTTCCGCGGAATCGCAAGTTTGTTTTGGTTTTGCTTCCATAGAGTTTGAAGAATGTATTTGTCTGTGTTTTGTTTGTTTGTTTGTTTGTTTTCTGTGGACTTACTGGACGGACATTATGGGAAAGACTCAAACTACTCCTTTAAGATTATGGTCATTTTAAAGTCAAGGGCTGGGCCAAACCTGCTTGCCAGGCTCAGGTGTGGTTTTCCAGAACTGCTAGGAACTTGGGACCTTGAAGCTTACTGAATTCAAATGATACAATGTCGAGTGTTTCCTTCCACGACTCGCGTGGAGTAGGGTTCAGTATCTGAAAGAGGAGCCGCACAACAAATGAGAGAAAAAGACACGAGATAATTTTGCAATATTGGGGGACCAGGCGACAAGTCCCGAAGGACTTCCTTCTCTGTGCTCAGGCCTCAACAAGCTTTTATTGATCTGGGATGCACCCATAGCATAGCCCTAGGCAGGTGACCCCCTAGTAACAAGCAGACTAGCCCATCAGCAAGGATTTACATAATAATAAATGGGGGAGTAGTTTCAGCTACCACTGTCTGGACAAACAGAGGTGGCGCCTAGCTCTGACCTTTGGGAGGGCTTCAAAGGCACCCAGCCTTCGGGGAGTTCTCTGTCTATGCTTATCAGATAGTGAAGGCAATAAACAGTTTCCCACATCTCCCCCTTATTTTTTCTTTAAAAAATAATCAAGTCCCAATTTCAATGTCCAAAAGTTCTGAGTCCATGTTTCAATGTCCAAAAGTTCTGAGTCCATGTTACAATGTCCAAAAGTTCATGTGTACATGCCAGCAATGAAATGTTGGTTCTGGATGGTGGAAAATGCAGGTCCGGTCCTTTCTGGTCTGGTCCTGGGTAACCTGCAGCGATGCACAGCTGCTGACTGCTAGCATGGCAAGGCGTCTTCACCATCTCCATCTCTGAACTGTCTCTCCTGTCTTTGTGGCTGGAGCAATCTGTTCAGTTTCTCTCCCGGATCCCTTGTTGCAGGAATCCACATGGTCTTGGAGTTGTTCTCTGAAAGTATACAAACATATTCTCGACCAAAGGTTAATAATTGAAATTTTACTTGGGGAATCCTTTTTATATTTGCCCAAATGATTTTCCTTTGGCTTATTTTGACACCACATATGTTTTTCATGGGTGTCTTGCTGTTAGCATTACAAAATGAAAAAGAAAATTTTCTAGATGCAATTTTAGTTACAGGATATTTTTCCTTACATGGTATTCTTCCACTATATTATTCCACTATCCCCCCTTACTTTTTATTTAATTAGGAGGCTTATGGAAAATTTTTAATGCAGTCTAGATAACTTTAAATATTAATTATTTGCACAAAAAAAAATTGAACCTGAACATGCTTCAGGTTCATAGCATGTTTACCATGAAATGAAAGTTTTTGTTAATACTTTTTGAATAATCACTTATTTCAAATTAGCCAAATTTAATTTGAAAACTATTTTTGCTGTCAAATTTAATATTTTAACAATACTCTTAATTTACACTGTAAATATTAATTGAAAGGATCACTTTACATCCTTGTGAAGGCTCTGAGCATTCCTGTTGTTAGGCTAGATTTAGACATAGGGTCTGTTAGCCAAGCCTCCGTTTTTCTGGGTACTGATTTCAGCTGGACCAAATCTCTTCTATTTGGTTCCTGATCTGGGCTGGGCATGGGAAGCATGAAGCAGCCATGGGGACAGGAGACCTTCTTCAGAAGGGCCGAGTGTTCAAGCCCGTGCACCGTTCAAGCCCGTGCACCATTGGGGGGGGGGATCTGTGCCCCACCTTTGTTGCACCCCAAGTTTTCTCCTACTGGCCCCCAGCTGTGCCTGTCTTAGGTCGTCCCACCCTGTGGGATCTTACCCGTCGTTGACTACCAGTTATCTCTGGGCCAAGTAGGGTGATGTGAGGTTCAGTTCTGTCTTCTTGATAGCCTATGTCCCTCTAGCCTCCATGCCCAGCAACTGCCTTTGGATCCCCTCGCCTGCTGGCGGGGCTCTGGCATTGATCATAGGGAACCCAGGTTTCTTCTTCAGAGAGGGCCCAGCTTACGCCATTGGGCAAGAGACAGATCCATGGTACCAGCTTTTCATGTTCCCAGCTTGAACAGAGAGCTCAGATAACAGCTGTAGGCAATTGGATTCCTCTTGGCCAAAAAAGTCAAGATAGGTCAATACAGAATGCTTAAGTGCCTTCCCCAGGAGGCCCTCCACACAGTGGAAAGGAATAAATCCCTTCATGTAAAGCATTCAAATTCATTTGTAAATTTGTTTGGGATAAATGCACAATATACTGTTATAAAGCATCAAAAATTATTAATAAAACTTTGTAGAATAATACCATGTAAGAATACTCTTTGCTCTAGGTCATGACAACTTAATTTTAAACTCAAGGTTTGGAATGAGGAACCTAGTTTTCAAAAAAAAAGAGAAATTTACAGAAGCAGAGACAGTAGGCTATCCAAATTACAGTTCTGGGTCTCCAGAGCACTGAGTTGACACGCTAACTGGATCCTTATGACTTTGGAATAGCTATGCTTTCCTTCCCAGGTAAAGGAAAAATGTGCCTTCTAAGACATATGAAACTTATAATTTTTACCTGAATTAATTGTTACCATACTTCACTTTACCGTGCCCCAGGTGGTCTCTGGGCTGTTGGTTGTCTGGTTTGTTTTCCTCCTGTTCCTCATCTTCAGGGGACTGCTTGGAGTCACTGCTCTCTGTGGCTGGGGTAGTTGATTGTTTACAGCTACATGTTATGGCTCCAGGCGCTAGATCTTTAGTCTGGCTAGATTCCTGATGCAGTTTAATATTTCTAGCAGGAATCCATACGGGTTTGGAAAAATTCTCTGGGAATATACAAGTGTACCCTCTGCCAAAGGTTAATAATGGGTCAGGTCCCTTCCATAAACCAGATTCGGGATCCTTCCATTTAACTAGACCATTTTCTTTTGTTTTATTCTGACACCAATGTAGCTCCATAGGTGTCTTTCCATCAGCATCACAAGTGAAAAAATTTAGAGTAATTAAGGCTTGATGCAGCCTACCCACAGGTGATTTCTCCATCATCCCCCTTTTTTGTTTTCCGAGTTGGGATTTTTAAAAGCTGATGAGACTCTGAAGCCTCTTTTAATAAAGCAACCAATTGATCAGCATGTGCATTTCCCTTAGTTAATGGACTAGGTAATATGCTGTGAGCCCTGATGTGAGTGATATAAAAAGGGTATTTTCTCTGCTGCACAATCTGCTGAACTTGCTTAAATAGTAAGAATAAACTTTGGTCACTAAACCATTTCAACTGGGCAGTTTCAATTCAACTTACTAGGCCCGAAGCATAAGAGGAATCAGAAATTATGGTTAACAGGCTGTTGGAAATCTTGCAATGCAGCCTTAATAGCTTCTAACTCAATTCTTTGCACAGAAGTATGACTGGTCAGTATGACTCGGTCAGAATTTATAATATGATAGGCAGCTTTCCCATTAGATGACCCATCAGTAAAAACAGTTAAAGTTCCAGGAATTGGTTCCTGCCTAGTGTTTTTTGGTATAATGATGGAGGTCTTATATAAAAATTGTAAAAAATTTATATTTTAATAGGTGACAGCTAAGTTCCCCTGAATATCCACTTAGCCCAATTTGCCAATTTACGTCAGTTTGAATCAACATTCATTCTTTTAACTTTACTTGTCCTAAGTTATGGACAGTAAATGACATTAATTAAATTTCTGGTATTAGTCTTTAAGTAAATTTACATAAACTTTGTTTAAGGAGGCAAAACACAAATTATTTAATTTAGCTTTTGAAGCCCAATATATTGATTTTTAATTTTAGTTAGACATCTGAAGGAAACCTCTTTTCATTTCCTTCTAGACAGCTTTCTTTTTCATACAAGCAACAAATGTAAGGAACATGGTTGCCTTTTGAGATTTTAACAAATGCTGTTGCAAAGCTATATATTTCAAGTGATTTTTCATTTATGGTGACTAATTATTGTCAGATTTAGTATTTTAACAACAATCTGTAAATGTTAGCAATTATATTTTTAAAGAATATACCCTTTGGTTTATTTGCATATACAGAGGAATCATGGGAAGCCTTCGGTAACCTTTTTAGAAGAATTTTACTTTACTAGGATTCAATTGCTTAGAAAGATTAGTAAATTCAGTAAAGTTTTATGTCTGATACAAGAGGTACAAACGCTGCCTCACTTCCAGCCTAATTTAAAATGCAGCGGTGAGGAGCTTTTATTAGTTTAAATACAGACATTGCTACTAATAAATCAAATTTTTCTTTTATTTGGCAAAAATGCCTTATGCAACCAATCATATTATATTTTGAAATATTGTATTCTGGAAAAACTGTCAAATACATATCTAATTAAAAAAATTTTAACACTTAAAAACAGTTCCCAACATAATAGGATCTAGTCTTGACCATGGAATCAATTACTATTAATTCGTGTATGATATATGTATAACTGTGGTTCTACTGAGAATTTTAGATATCTTTTAAAAATGTCTCTTATCTACAAGCCTTTTAAGAAATACGAGCTCTATTGTCGGCCCTTATAAAGCCAACTGCTCAAAACATTGGTCTATCATACCACTGAAATTATATTAAGACCGTGATTGCTAATTTATTAAGTATTAAAAATATCTTCTTAAAAATAGTATTAAATAAATCCACGAGGCAGGCACAGTTTTTGCCCCATCCCCATTTCCGCAGTAAAACTCCGCCTTAAAGCTCCACCCCTGAATTTCCATCCTGCCTCAGTGAGCAGACACTCCTTTTGTGATTGGCTAAGCCAGAGGGTGGGCGGGGCCTTTGTTGTTCCAAGATGGCTGCCCCCAGGGGAGAGGCAGGCCATGCGGCCAACATGGCGGCTGCCAAGTCACACAGCTCAAAGTGGTGGCTGTCTACACTGTTCTTTGACAGAAAAGATGATTTCCTTATTCTCACAATAAACAAGGGAAGAGCAACCCAAAATCCCTAAAAGATAGATGGCCAACATTATATTGTAGACAAACAAAAATCTCATTAGCTGTTTATACCCTTTATAATTATCTTAATATTAATTACATTTAAACTGGTTTTTGTATTAAAAATTTCAGTTGAGATCCTAAAATTAATCCCTTTTTTTAAAAAAAGAAAAAATTAGACCAAGGAGTAATATATTTTGAATTCCTAATTATTTAAGAGAAAACGCATTTTATTTTTTCAAAAACAAGTTAGACATTAGATATTTAATTAATTTCTCCCAATTCAATTTTCACTTTAAACTTTCAGAGCTTACAAGTCAAATATTAGCAGTTCTTTGATTAACTACACTTTCATATTTTTAATATATTTCAAATAAAATATAAGGCATTTTCAATTAATAGATTAACTTCTATCATCTAGACTTCATACTAGGCATACTCAGATCAACATTTCAGTATTATAAATCTCAATACCTTTAGATGATTTGAACTTAAAAGTTAAGTTTCCAGCCAATAAGCCTGGCATAGCTGCTAAAATGGTCACAATTTTCCTGTTGGGGAAGTCAAGAAACAAAGCCATAGCTTATTCACATGTAAACTTGACTACCAACTTCCTGGTGGTACTTGCCTCAGAGCGGGAAATTTCAAAAGAGCTACTTTAAATCGCCTTGGGAAACCAGCCTGCATTTCTTTCTCAGGTTAATCTCCACCGTTTTTAAGGCCAAAACAGTCTCGGGTTTTTATTCTGTACACAGCAAAAGGTCAAGTTCAGCTCAAAACTATGCGCACTCGTTTTTAAGCTTGCCTTTTCCCTTTACATGAGCACAGAAATCCCGGATGCACTTATGAATTTGTAAAAGCTTTTCAATTACTAGAAGGACATTAATTTTAGAATACTTGGGGAGGGGGCGTCCACACTGGATCGCCAGGTGCTCCTTCTTCCCTTTCCCCACATCCTGCTTTGGGGGAAGTTTCAGCAAATGACTCAGATGGTGTATTTTTCCCAAAGTCATGCTTAATTGAAAAAGACATTTTAAGTTTTTCCCTATTTCGCTTTCTAAAGCAATGGCTAGCACCCAAGGTTATCTTAGCCAAAGTTTGGTTGTCATAAGATGTTCTCCGGTAATTTTTAAATAAAACATTAAGTAATCTCATTGTGGGAGAGCTTATTGCTCTGCGCTCTCCTGCTACCTTTGAATCTCTCCATACCAGAGAGAGATTCGGCAGTGGGGTTTCATTTATTACAGATAGATTCCAAACACAAATTAAGATAAGAAAACACATTAAGATGACCATGGCACTATTTTTTTTTTCAGCCTGATCTAAAAGAGTACCTTTTTCAAGAAAAACAAAGGTTATGTTCCATAATAACACACAAAGAACTGTAAAAGATTACCTTCTAAAATTTTAACACTTTAAGCATGCAAATCAAAAGTCTATAATAAAGTTTAAGTTTTTTAAAAGCCAAATATACCTTTTTAAAGCCGAATCTACTTTTTTAAAGCCAAATCCTGCCCCGTTTGTTAGCCTGGTTAAGAAAACGTTCCCAGTGTACTTACAGACCCGGGCTTCTGTAGTTGATCCTGGGCATTGCGTGCAGTGGAATCCCCCTCACCTTTTTTCGGTGAGTTTTCCACACCTTTTCGGTGAAAACTTCCTTTTCTCGCTCCAGCGAGACCTGCACTTCCAGATTACCCGTTGGGCGCCAGATGTCGAGTGTTTCCTTCCACGACTTGCGTGGAGTAGGGTTCAGTATCTGAAAGAGGAGCCGCACAACAAATGAGAGAAAAAGACACGAGATAATTTTGCAATATTGGGGGACCAGGCGACAAGTCCCGAAGGACTTCCTTCTCTGTGCTCAGGCCTCACCAAGCTTTTATTGATCTGGGATGCACCCATAGCATAGCCCTAGGCAGGTGACCCCCTAGTAACAAGCAGACTAGCCCATCAGCAAGGATTTACATAATAATAAATGGGGGAGTAGTTTCAGCTACCACTGTCTGGACAAACAGAGGTGGCGCCTAGCTCTGACCTTTGGGAGGGCTTCAAAGGAACCCAGCCTTCGGGGGGTTCTCTGTCTATGCTTATCAGATAGTGAAGGCAATAAACAGTTTACCACAATACAATACTTATGTCTTGCATTTTTGATGTTTATTCTTAAAAATGTTACTGATTGAGAAATGCTGAATATTTGCTAAAAGTTTAAGGTTCAGATTGAATTTAGAGAAATTGTGTGTTGTGGTAGCTAAATGCCTTTGCTGAATGAATGTTTGGTGAAAGTATGTGAATGTGGGGAGAGGGTGCCTGACCTCTCCTATCCTTTATGTGGCTCCACGACTTAGGTCAGGCGGGCAACTGAGTAAGGATCTGTGAAAACAGGTCACCACCTCCCTTGTCTGTCTCTCCTCACCGATCATCATGAGGTCGGGACAACGTAAACCTGCTGTTCTTAATTACATTTTAAAAAAATTTTTAAAGGGATACAATAGAGATTGTGTTACTCTAATGAATGCAGAAACATTGAGAAAGCATGATTAAACAGGTGTTTGTTTGTGTGGGTAGCCAATTTGCTACCAAGAGGGAGGACTGGAAACACTCTTAATTCCTCCGGTAGGTTCTCACCAAAAGGTTGGTCGAGAATTCTGTTCTGGGACATGGGTGCCAGGAGTGCCCCCACGCTCGTCTGGGGAGTTGTGCATTGTTTTGTTTTTCTGCTCAGCTAGAGACTGGGCTAGTCTACCCAGAGAGTGTGAATACGAGTGTTTCTCAATTTTGGCTGCTCATTACTAGTCTGTGTGAAGTGGAAGTTACTTTGATTTATTTTGCAATTCACTTAATTCATCGTGCAGAACGTTTGGACTGGACCCACGATGATCCTGTCCTTAGCAGTGCCAAGAGAGAAAGGATGGAGACATTATACCCCACAGGCAAAGGCCCCAACATCTGTGCTTGTCAGGCCCCTATCAGTGGACTTGGCCAGTGTTCCTGTTATCTGCCAAAATTCCCAAGACTGTAAAGGTACTTGTTCACCGAAAATGTGTAAATGTGGATGTTTATTTGATGTTTATTTGTCTACTTATGCATAAATATTTGTAGATAAATAGAACCCCCATTAATTATCTGGTGTATTCTGGAGCAGCCTATTCAGTCTTGACAGAGCCAATGAGACCAGTAACATCTAAGAAGACACCAGTTCTAAGAGCCACCAGACAAACTGCCTTTTTCGTTGTTCATCAAAGAGGACTGTGGACCTAAGAAAGAACATGGTAACTCATTCGTTTTTAGTTATGCCAGAATGACTGTACCCCTTACTTGGACGTGATCTCTTACAGAAATTACAAGCCACCCATAAGCTTGTTCGAGATGCCTTGGCAGTGCCACCTCGGACTCTGTACATCATTTCCATCATGGGGACTCGGTGTGGGTAAAGAAGTTCAGGACCCCAGGACTCACCCCAAGTTGAAAAGGACTATACCTGAAGAAAATTGTATAATAGGCTCAGATGATGCCTGCATCTTCATAGACATGGCTTCAGAAAGACAAGGACAATTTTACCTTATATAGAAAGGTCCAAGAGTGGACGTTAGTCACCTCCGTAATATGTTTGTATAGCCCTGCCATATCTCATGTTTAGTAGCGTAGAATTTATCTGCCTGATGCGGCCATGTTGCCAATATTATGTTTCATTGTATTCATATGTTGTATTAACCTTCAATTCCCTTACAGGTTTAAATGTAGCTGTAGCTGTGGACCCGTGATGGTCTACAGTCCTTGGAAGTTTTTGGGAATAACTGGCAAGTGTACAGTCTCCCACACTGAGAGACATTGTTAAAGCTATATGATAGGAGTCCTGAAAGGGGACTATATGGGATCAACCCCAAAAGTAAAGGGTGTCTGTCTGCCAAGAGGGCAGATTCCCAACTGGACAAAAAAGAAAACCCATCAGGTTTTGGTCTCTATTGAGAAACACCTAAAAGTTGACCGCCTGTGTACCTTCTTGCAGGACTGCATGACCATGTCACGAGTGGTACAAACCTCAGCAGTAGAGAGCTGGTAAAGGCCTATTTAGAATGGAAAGTCTGAGGCATAGTTATTCATTCTTAAAGGACTGACAAGAAAAATCAGAAGATCTTATAGCAGATCAGTATGTTTTTCTCCTTATATAATTCCTCTGAAATCTGGCAATGACTAATAAGTCATGGCAATACATTTCTTGGCATGAAATCGATAAGACCGGTTTGCAGTAGTGATTTTATTAACCGGAAACTTTGGAGTATCATGTTTTAATGAAACCTGTCTGAGCTCTGAAGACTTGAAGCCAATAAGAGTGCCACGGACAAAGCCTGGTATCCTGCTTGGGAGCCCTGAAGATGGCGGGCGCTGGAGCTTCAGGCCCATGCCCTACCAGCACTGGCGATTGGTAAGAGTAGAAGGGGAGCAATAAAGATGCCTCTGCATCCATGTGGAACCCCCACACACTCTGGATCTCAACGAGTAGGAGGGCTACTGAGATGAGCCTTAAAGCCTAGAACATGGGCTCAGGTCGAGTTGCTACAGGTGAGGGATTCACCTAACGCAGCAGATACTGCAGGCAGGCCTGATGGCAGCTGGTTGGCTTGGTTTCCTGGCCCTATGGGGCACATCAAGATTAAATCATGAAATTCCAGCAAAGGTATACAGTTACCATTCTTGTTGTGTTTATGCAAACATCAGGCCAAATAGAATACAGTAGATGAATTCATCTTGATTTGGCTTTTTGATAGCGTTAGAGGAATTTTAAGAAGAAAATCTCTATTTTGATGGAGGTTATTTAAACTGAAAAGTTTTCTTTCCCTTACACCAGACCATTTGTTATAGTTAGACTCTGCCAGGTCACAAGCCCAGATCATTCTGTGCCCAGGACAGCAGGGAGCCTGACTGGAAGGTGAACTCTGACTAGACACACCCGCTGAAGTTCACCCTCAAGAAGACAGCGGATGTTGGCAGACCCCATGTAATACTCCTGCTGCTGTTGACTTACAGTCCTTGCATTATTAACAAACTAGTCCAATTTGTCAAGAAGTGTATAAAAGTAGTTCAGTTGATAGTTCAGTCCTTCTCATATTTGAGCTGGAATTTCTAAGACAAGGGGGGATTCTTTCTATCATTCTGAGTCTTGTCTTCATTCAGCTTAAAGTCCAAATTTACCATCGCCACTATCTTGGTTATGTGAAAGGACAGAACAGGACTGATAGCTGTGTCCTTATCCCCTCTTCCAAGAAAAGGCAGCAGCATGTATCAGTTACTCAGATTGCCCTTATCTCAGTAAATGGAAATGCGGGGGATACTAGCCCAAGGCCAAGAGTATGCTAGCCACCCCCAGTCTTTGTGTAACCAGATCCTAGCTGCAACTTGCCCATGCGTCTCTAGCCCCTGGTCCACCCTCAACCAACTGGAATCGGCCAAAATAGTGGTCAGACTGTGCCCCCACCCCCCAACACAAAGCGTTATAAATTCTTTGTTCCCTTGGGACACGGGGCTCTCTCTTGCATCCAGTAATGGAGGCAGGAGGGGGACCAAGTCCTGGGCTTGAATAAAAGACTCTATGCTTTTGCATCGGACTCGGCTCCCTAGTGGTCTTTCTTGGGGGATCTTTAAATCTGGGCATAGCATATGCAGTTTGGAAATAAGTTAAACACAGAAAGACGTTGGTTTTGAGGAAGAAATTGGAAAATGATTTGGAAATATACTTGGAATTGAATGACAATGGATTGAATAAGGAAGTGTGTGTGGCCAAAAAGCACAAGGACAGAATCTTGGGTGAGGAATTACTGGGGAAGTGGCAACATTTGAATAAGGTATTCTGACCATATCCACTTCTTTGACATCCAGTTGAGAAACTGACTTCTAACTCACTTTAGGACTTGCAGTTTCTTCACCCATCCTTGTGTTTGGAGTCTTATTCCTTGTCTCCACTAGACTAAAATATCTTCTTAGTAAGTTTGGCTATCTTGAGGCAAGAGACACTACTCAAAGTGTCCTGGCCTGTATATATACTCTGTAGGTCACTGAGGAACCAATCAATACAGCTCTGGTTGCCCAAATTAAGTGGTTGCCACGGTGTGGGTTGACATCACAAAGGCTCAGCTTGACCATCCAGGAGGGTCGGGGGTGGAAGAGGATGAGAACTCTCAGATGCTCTGGTTATAGAAAAGAGACCTTCCTCTTACCACTTAAAATTTTTCCCAAACTGATCTCTTTCTATCTTTCTCTCTCTCTCTCTTTCCCTCTCTCCGTCTCTCTCTTATTTCCTCTAGTTGCACTAAAGTCCACCATATGGCAGGGAGGTGGTGTTTCCTCTATGCAACTTCTCAAACCCCACCGTCATTTCAGACAATATTCAATTGACTGCCATATAAAAAGGAAATCAAATTCATTATTATACACTGCCAGCACTAACACAACACCCTGTTCGTCATGACTGCGACCACCACCATCCATCCCACCCCCTCCCCAATACAAACATAAATTCACTTTTGGACTTGCAGTTTCTTCATCCATCCTTGTGTTTGGAGTCTTATTCCTTATCTCTGCTAGTCTGCATTATCATCTTATTAATTTCGGTATCTTGAGGCAACAGACACTACTCAAAGTTCCTGGCCTCTATATATAATCTTTAGTTTAATGAGGAGCCACTCACTTCAGCTCTGGTTGCCAAAAATCAGTGGTTGGCATGGTGTGGCTTGATATCACAAAGCCTCAGCTTGACCATCCTGGAAGGGCGGGGGTGGAAGAGGATGCATAAATCTCAGACTCTCTGGTTATATAACAGAGAACTTCCTCTTAGCTCCTAAAGTTTTTCCCAAACTGACATCTCTATCTCTCATTTCTTTTAATTCCAGTAGAGTCCAGCATATGTCAGGGAAGTGGTGTTTCCTCTAAGACAATTGCCATATTCCCCCTCATTTCAGTGGTCCATTCCACTATGTTCAGATATGAACATTTACTAGGATTGTGAGTGTTGTTTTGATGGATGTTTTATTTTAGTATAGTTCCAGATTTAGAGTAAAATTTTGAAGATAATAACCATGTACACCATACCCAATTTCCCTTATTACTAATATCTTACTTAAGTATGGGGCAAATTTAACATGAAGTGAATCATCCGTGAAACAGTTAGAGTGAAACCTTTCTTATCTACTATCTCCAATATCCAGAAATGCTGTTCTAGAGCAAGTTGTTAAAGGAAATACTGGACCAGTTGCGGCATAGAACTTCAGATCTTGAGCGGACCATCCTTTCAATAGTTTAACAATATTCAATAGTCTACCATGTAAAAAGGAAATCAAATTCATTATTATACACTGTCAGCACTAACACAACACCCTGTTCATCATGACTGAGACCACCTCCATCCATCCCACCCCCTTCCCAATACAAACATAAATTCACTTTTGGACTTGCAGTTTCTTCATCCATCCTTGTGTTTGGAGTCTTATTCCTTATCTCTGCTAGTCTGCATTATCATCTTATTAAGTTTTGGTATCTTGAGGCAACAGACACTACTCAAAGGTCCTGGCCTCTATATATACTCTTTAGGTTAATGAGGAGCCACTCACTTCAGCTCTGGTTGCCCAAAATCAGTGGTTGGCATGGTGTGGCTTGACATCACACAGCCTCAGCTTGACCTTCCAGGAAGGACGGGGGTGGAAGCGGATGCGTAAATCTCAGACACTCTGGTTATATAACAGAGACCTTCCTCTTAACTCCTAAATTTTTTCCAAACTGACATCTCTATCTCTCATTTCTTCTAATTCCATTAGAGTCCAGCATATGGCAGGGAGGTGGTGTTTCCTCTAACACACTTGTCATACTCCCCCGTCATTTCAGTGGTCCATTCCACTATGTTCAGATATGAACATTTCCTAGGATTTTGAGTGTTGTTTTGATGGAAGTTTTATTTTAGAATAGTTCCAGATTTACAGAAAAACTGTGAAGATAATAACCATGTACACCATACCCAATTTCCCTTATTACTAATATCTTACTTAAGTATGGGGCAAATTTAACATGAAGTGAATCATCCGTGAAACAGTTAGAGTGAAACCTAACTTCTCTAGTATTTCCAATATCTAGCAGTGCTGTTCTAGAGCAAGTTGTTAAAGGAAAATCTGGACCACTTGAGGCAAAAAACTTCAGATCTTGAGCTGACCATCCTTTCAATAGTTTAACAATATTCAATAGTCTTCCATGTAAAAAGGAAATCAAATTCATTATTATACACTGCCAGCACTAACACAACACCCTGTTCGTCATGACTGTGACCACCACCATCCATCCCACCCCCTCCCCAATACAAACATAAATTCACTTTTGGACTTGCAGTTTCTTCATCCATCCTTGTGTTTGGAGTCTTAATCGTTATCTCTACTAGTCTGCACTATTGCTTTGTTAATTTTCGCTATCTTGAGGCAACAGACAGTACTCAAAGGGTCCTGGCCTCTATATACTCTTTAGGTTAATGAGGAGCCACTCACTTCAGCTCTGGTTGCCCAAAATCAGTGGTTGCCATGGTGTCCCTTCACATCACAAATCCTTGTTGGGAGCCATCAGAAATATTGGCTTAGACAAAGCCATCTTAAAAACTATAAGTTTCTGGTTCCTCCCTAAACTCCTAATTACCAGAAACCACCTGTGTCTTGCAGATTGGCCAGTAGTTAAAGATAAACTACCCTCACACAGCTGCTAAATCACACATCTGCACTCATAAACACACAGCCATCCTGGAGCCTGCTAAAGCACACATCTCCCCTGATAAGCACAGCCATCAGGAGCCTAATAAATCTCTAGTAATAGGTTACTGCCCATAGACCCCTTTACCCACCCCGCTTCCCTTAAACAGTATATATTCAGCCGCGGTGAGAATAAAGTTGGAGGCTTGATCAGGACTTTTCTTGCCTCCATTCTTTCCTGTCCCTTGTTTGTTTCATTCTCCTAAGGTGTCTCTTCGTTCCCCCGTTGTTGTCCCTTGGGTCGGGGCTTTCTGGCGCTCAACGTGGCAACTTGGGGACCCCCTGTGAGAACGTCTGCTTGAAGAGCCTGGTCAGGCACCCCTTAGAGTCGCTGCGCAGTATTGACTCGCGAGTGAAGACTCGTCATCTTTTTTTTTTTTTTTTTTATTGCTTAAAGTATTACAAAGGGTATTACATATGTATCCATTTTATCCGGTTTCGCCTGCCCGTGAGACAGATAGTTGTGAAGGTGAGCAGTGGAAACTTTTCAAACAAGAATTTCAAGATACCTCTTGAGAGCCTTCACCCTCTTTGGCATTGAACTCTCATGAGGTATTTCTAGATGGGCTCAGGGAGTCCCTCAGGACACGGGGAGTAAGGGTTAAGAGAAAGATTTAAGCATTTCTCAGGGGGCTCAGGGAGTCCCTCAAGGCGTGAGGATTTCGGGTTAAAAAGGAAGATTTAAAGAATTTTTTCACTTTCATCACTGACCTTTGCTCATGGTTTATTATAGACTTTTGATTTGCATTTTTAAAGTGTTAAAATTTTAGAAGGTAATCTTTTACAGTTTTTGCATGTTATTATAGAACATAACCCTTGGTTTCTTAAAAAAGGTACATTAGATCTTAAAAGTTTGCCAAAAAGTTAATCAGAACTTGCCAAAAATTGTTTCCCCTTGTGGAACACGGCATTTCATTTCCTAGAGGCTTTAGAAGAGGTCAAGGATGATGGATTTCCTCCCCCTTGCACCCTCTGCTCCTTAAGAGGAGCAGAAAGAAAAAAAAATGGGAGAAATGGCCTTCATGGCTCCCTCCACCTCCATGTCCTAATCCTGAAAGGTTTAATTTGTGGTTAATAGAATCACCTGTGCAAAAGGGCCAAATTATAAAGAAATTGGAATATTAAAAGGTACTCCTTAAAATCAGGCTGAAAAAACAGTGCCATTGTCATCTTAATGTATTTTCTTATATTAATTTGTATTTGTAATCCAAAATCTGTAATAAGAAATGAAACCCCGCTGTTGAATCCACCTCTGGTGTGGAGAGATTCAAAGGTGGCAAGAGAGAGCAGAGTTACAAGCTCTCCCCCAATATGATTACTTAATGTTTTATTTAAAAATTACTGGAGAACATCTTATGACAACCAAACTTTGCCTAAGATAACTTTGGGTGCTAGCCATGACTTTAGAAAGTGAAATAGGAAAAAATTTAAAATGTCTTTTTCTATAAGCATGACTTTGGGAAAAATATGCCATCTGAGTCATTTGCTGAAACTTCCCCCAAAAGCAGGGTGTGGGGGAAGGGAAGAGGGAACACGTGGTGATCCAGTGTGGACGCCCCCTCCCCAAGTATTCTAAAATTAAAGTCCTTCTAGTAACTAAAAAGCTTTTACAAATTTAAAAATGCATCCGGGATTTCTGTGCACATGTAAAGGGAAAAGGCCAGTTTAAAAACGAGTGCGCATAGTTTTGAGCTGAACTTGACCTTTTGCTGAGTACAGAATAAAAACCCGAGACTGTTTTGGTCTTAAAAATGGCAAAGATGAACCTGAGAAAGAAATGCAGACAGGTTTCCCAAGGCGATTTAAAGTAGCTCTTTTGAAATTTCCCGCTGTAAGGCAAGTACCACCAGGAAGTTGCTAGTCAAGTTTACATATGAATAGCTATGCCTGGAAACTTAAAACTTTTAAGTTCAAATCATCTAAAAGTATTGAAATTTATAATACTGAAATGTTAATCTGAGTATGCCTAGTATGAAGTCTAGATGATAGAAGTTAATCTATTAATTGAAAATGCCTTATATCTTGTGTGAAATGTATCCTTAAATGTAAAAGTATTGATTTGAAGAATGCTAAATATTTAATTTGCTTTAAATTTAATTGATATCTCTTAATAATTATGAGAAGTATATAATTTTTAAAATATATATATATTTGGTGGTCTCTCAAGTTGGATTTCAAAACTATAACTAAGGAATGACTTTGAGAAATTTCACGGGCCCTGAAATGTTTTTCAAAAGTCTATTCTCTCTTTTTAAATTTAGCTAAATTTAATATACTTGAAATCACATGGAAAGCTTTATCAAATAAAAATTAATAAATATATATTTTAAGTTTTTGCCTCTGAGAAAGGGCAAAACAAGTTATTTTGTTTAATATTTCTTAAAATACAGCAGTGAAATTTTAAGATATAATTTGAAATACAAAAGCTCCTCACTACTGCATTTTAAATTAGGCTGGAGGTGGGGCAGCATTTGCACCTCGTGTATCAGACATAAGGCTTTACTGAATTTACTAATCCTTGTAAGCAATTGAATCCTAGTAAAGTAAAAATCTTCTAAAAAGTTACTGAAGGCTTCCCATGATCCCTCTGTATATGCAAATAAGCCGAAAGGGAATGCTGTTTAAAAATATTATTTTAAATTTAACAAAAAGGAGAAATTTTAAAATTTTGAAATATATTCCACTAATATTTACAGGATAATCTAATGATTTGCTGTTAAAATACCAGATCTGAAAATAAGTACAGTCACCATAAATGTTTAATGACTTTGACTTGGAATACATGGCCTTGCAGCACTATCAGTCAACATCCAAGAAGTAACCCTATAGGTTACTTGGTGTAAAAAAGAAAGACTTTTCCTTTTTAAGGTAAAGTTCTCCAAGTGTTATCCAGCAGGAGGAAGACAAACCAGACAACCAACATCCCAGAGACCACCTGGGGCATGGTAAATTGAAGTATGGTAACAATTAATTCAGGTAAAAACTGTAATTCAGATAACCTCCCTAAGTTTTACCTAGGTTACCCAAGGACTCTAGATAATGTGTTTACCCAAAACTGTAATTTAGATAGCATACTGTGTCTGCGTCTGTACTTTTCTTTTTTTTTTTTTACTAGGTTCCTCATTCCAAACCTTGAGACAGCCAGTTTAAAATTAAGTTGTCATGACCTAGAGCAAAGAATATTCTTACATGGTATTATTCTACAAGTTTTATTAATAATTTTTGATGCTTCACAACAGTATCTTGTGCATTTATCCCAAACAAATTTACAAATGTATTTGAATGTTTTACATGAAGGAATTTATTCCTTTCCACTGTGTGGAGGGCCTTCTGGGGAAGGCACTTAAGCATTCTGTATTGACCTCTCTTGACCTTTTTTTTTTTTTTTTTTTTTGCCAAAAGGAGCTGTAGCTACCGGTTCCGCCGGATTAGGGACAGCATTACACACCTATAATAAATTATCTAACCAGCTAATTGATGATGTCCAAGCTCTCTCAGGCACTATCAATGATCTCCAAGATCAGATAGATTCATTAGCTGAAGTAGTACTACAAAATAGAAGAGGGTTAGATTTGCTCACAGCAGAACAGGGAGGAATATGCTTAGCCCTACAGGAACGCTGCTGCTTCTATGCCAACAAATCCGGGATCGTCCGAGACAAGATAAAGAAGTTACAAGAAGATCTAGTGAAAAGACGGAGAGAATTATTCGAGAACCCCCTTTGGAGCGGATTGAACGGACTCCTGCCCTACCTGCTTCCTGTGCTCGGCCCCCTAATAAGCCTTCTCCTAATCCTAGCTTTCGGCCCCTGGGCTTTTAGAAAATTAACAGACTTTGTAAAACAGCAGGTTGATAGCGTCCTGGCCAAACCCATTCAGGTACACTACCATCGTCTAGCCATGTTAGACCATGAATGTGATTATAATGACTGTTAAAACTCCCTCCATGTGCGGACAGCATGACGCCAGAGGGATGCTTGCCTACTCCCCATAGAAGGAGAAAGGCATGGGCACCGACCTGGGTGCACGGCAAAGCACTGCAAGGGAAGGTCACAAAAATTTTCGACCGCCTCTGGATTTCCCTGTGAGCATACCTGGTTTGCATAGAGGTTGGTATCCATACAAAACTATCGGCTCTGCCTCTCCTCCCCAAAAGATACCAAGAGCCACTGACGGTGGGATCCCACAATCCCAAGGGAGGAACCAGGTCCCTACTCCCCCAGTCGGTTAAAGCCCACCCTTAATAAAGAAAAAGGGAGGAATTTTTGGGAGCCATTAGAAATATTGGCTTAGACAAAGCCATCTTAAAAACTATAAGTTTCTGGTTCCTCCAGAAACTCCTAATTACCAGAAACCACCTGTGTCTTGCAAATTGGCAAGCAGTTAAAGATAAACTACCCTCAAACAGCCGCTAAATCACACATCTCCACTGATAAACACACAGCCATCCCGGAGCCTGCTAAAGCACACATCTCCCCTGATAAGCACAGCCATCAGGAGCCTAATAAATCTCTAGTAATAGGTTACTGCCCATAGACCCCTTTACGCACCCCGCTTCCCTAAAACAGTATATATTCAGCCGCGGTGAGAATAAAGTTGGAGGCTTGATCAGGACTTGTCTTGCCTCCATTCTTTCCTGTCCCTTGTTTGTTTCATTCTCCTAGGGTGTCTCTTCGTTCCCCCGTTGTTGTCCCGCGGGTCGGAGCAAAGCCTCAGCTTAACCATCCAGGAAGGACAGGGGTGGCAGAGGATGCATAATCTCAGACACTCTGGTTATAGAACAGAGACCTTCCTCTTAACTCCTAAATTTCTCTCAGACTGACCTCTCTCTCTCTCTCACTCATTTCTTCTAATTCCATTAGAGTCCAACATATGGCAGGGAGGTGGTGTTTCCTCTAAGACAATTCCATACTCCCCAGTCATTTCAGTGGTCCATTCGATTTTGTTCAGATATGGACATTTCCAAAGATTCTGAGTGTGGTTTTAATGGATGTTTTATTTTAGAATACTTCCAGATTTACAGAAAAATTGTGAAGATAATAACCATGTACACCATACCAAATTTCCCTTATTACTAATATCTTACTTAGGTATGGGGCAAATTTAACATGAAGTGAATCATCCGTGAAACAGAGTGAAACCTCACTTCTCTAGTATCTCCAATATCCAGCAATGCTGTTCTAGAGCAAGCTGTTAAAGGAAAAACTGGACAAGTTGAGGCATAAAACTTCAGATCTTGAGCTGACCATCCTTTCAATAGTTTAACAATATTCAGTAGTCTACCATGTAAAAAGGAAATCAAATTCATTATTATACAGTGCCAGCACTAACACAACACCATGTTCGTCATGACTGAGACCACCACCATCCATCCCACCCCCTCCCAATACAAACATAAATTCACTTTTGGACTTGCAGTTTCTTCATCCATCCTTGTGTTTAGAGTCTTATTCCTTATCTCTGCTAGTCTGCAGTATCGTCTAATTAAGTTTCGGTATCTTGAGGCCACAGACACTACTCAAAGGTCCTGGCCTCTATATATACTCTTGAGGTTAATGAGGAGCCACTCACTTCAGCTCTAGTTGCCCAAAATCAGTGGTTGGCGTGTTGTGGCTTGACATCACACAGCCTCAGCTTGACCATCCAGGAAGGACGTGGGTGGAAGAGGATGCATAAATCTCAGACACTCTGGTTACATAACAGAAACCTTCTTCTTAACTCCTAAAGTTTTTCCCAAACTGACCTCTCTATCTCCCTCTCATTTCTTCTAATTCCATTAGAGTCCAGCATATGGCAGGGAGGTGGTGTTTCCTCTAAGACACTTGCCATACTCCCCCGTCATTTCAGTGGTCCATTCCACTATGTTCAGATATGAACATTTCCTAGGATTTTGAGTGTTGTTTTGATGGATGTTTTATTTTAGAATAGTTCCAGATTTACAGAAAAATTGTGACGATAATAACCATGTACAGCATACCCAATTTCCCTTATTATTAATATCTTACTTAAGTATGGGGCAAATTTAACATGAAGTAAATCATCCGTGAAACAGAGTGAAATCTAACTTCTCTAGTATGTCCAATATCCAGCAATGCTGTTCTAGAGCAAGTTGTTAAACGAAAAACTGTACCAGTTGCGGCATAGAACTTCAGACCTTAGCGGACAATCCTTTCAATAGTTTAACAATATTCAATAGTCTACCATGTAAAAAGGAAATCAAATTCATTATTATACACTGCCAGCACTAAAAAAAAAAAAAACCTTGTTCCTCATGACTGTGACCACCACCATCCATCCCACCCCCTCCCCAATACAAACATAAATTCACTTTTGGACATGCAGTTTCTTCATCCATCCTTGTGTTTGGAGTCTTATTGGATGGTTTCAGCCCTACATTGTCTCTGGAATTTCAGTCAATGTATGGGGCCGCGATGTCTTAGAAGGTTTACAAGCTTGTATTATTACTGGCAAAGGTCAGCAGCTTGTAACTCAGATGGGACATCAGAGTGATCAACGTGTAAAAAACCCAGGAAGGAGAGGATATCAACCTTTTTAGGAGTGGTCACTGCTCAGTCTCCTCGCCCCCATGCTGATCCTATACAATGGAAAGATGATAAGCCTGTATGGGTGGGTCAGTGGCCATTAACCAAGGAGAAATTAGGTCATATTCATGGATTGATACAGGAACAAATAGAAGCTGGTCATATAGAGCCTTCCAATAGCCCTTGGAATACGCCTATATTTATTATACCTAAGAAGGTGCCAGGGAAATGGCGATTGATACATGATCTCAGAGCAATTAATGCTACTATGCATACCATGGGAGCTTTGCAACCTGGACTCCCAGCGCCTTCACAAATCCCTTTAAATTGGTCGCTCATACTAGTAGATCTGAAGGATTGTTTTTTCACCATTCCCTTGGCACCTCAAGATAAAGAAAGATTTTCCTTTTCAGTGCCATCTGTTAATAATATAGAACCCATGAGAAGATATCAGTGGAAAGTTTTGCCTCAAGGAATGGGCAATAGCCCTACCTTGTGCCAAAAATATGTGGCTCAAGCCGTTCAACATTTAAGGGACAGATATTCCTGATGTTACATTATCCATTACATGGATGACTTGCTCTTAGCAAGTCCACGGGAAGAGCAGACTTTAGAAATATTTTTCCAATTAGAGAAGGAGCTCCCTAAATGGGGCTTAAAAATTGCTCCAGAAAAGGTACAAAAACAAACACCTTTTAAATATCTGGGAACCATTATTGAAAATCAATGCATTACGCCACAAAAGGTGGAACTAAGAAAAGATTGTCTTAAAACTTTAAATGATTTTCAGAAATTATTAGGGGACATTAACTGGCTAAGACCCTACCTAAAAATCTCTACGGGAGAAATGACAAATTTATTTGATATACTTAGGGGTGACTCTGACCTTTCCTCACCCAGAACACTAACAGATGATGCCAGAAAGGAGTTGCTAAGAATTGAAGAGGCGATATCCTCAGCTGAAGTAGCACGGGTACAGCCTGAATTCCCTTTATTGGGACAGATTAACCATACTGCAAATAGTCCCACTGGAGTCATCTTCTAAAATAAAGACTCTCCCGCTATTATTGAATGGGTCCACCTAGGCCATCAGTCCTCTGAAACTGCTATTACTTATATAGGACTGATGGCTCAATTAATATATCAGCTTAAGAAGCTTTGCAAGCAGCTTAGAGGAGAAGAACCTAAATGCATCTATCTTCCCCTCACTGGAAAGCAATTAGAAATGTTGTTTCAAACTGATGTAAATTGGCATATTGGGTTAAGTGGATATTCAGGGGAACTTAGTTGTCACCTATTAAAAGATAAACTTTTACAATTTTTAAATAAGACCTCCATCATTATACCAAAACATACTAGGCAGGAACCAATTCCTGGAGCTTTAACTGTTTTTACTGATGGGTCATCAAATGGGAAAGCTGCCTATCATACTATAAATTCTGACCGAGTCATACTGACCAGTCATACTTCTGTGCAAAGAATTGAGTTAGAAGCTATTAAGGCTGCATTGCAAGATTTCCAACAGCCTGTTAACATAATTTCTGATTCCTCTTATGCTTCGGGCCTAGTAAGTATAATTGAAACTGCCCGGCTGAAATGGCTTAGTGACCAAAGTTTATTCTTACTATTTAAGCAGGTTCAGCAGATTGTGCAGCAGAGAAAATACCCTTTTTATATCACTCACATCAGGGCTCACAGTGTATTACCTGGCCCATTAACTAAGGGAAATGCACATGCTGATCAATTGGTTGCTTTATTAAAAGAGGCTTCAGAGTCTCATCAGCTTTTACATCAGCCTGCTAAAATGTTGTCCAAACAATTCTCAATCTCTCAACAGAAAGCAAAACAGATTATCAAGGAATGTCCCAGTTGCATGTTACATCTACCTCAAGGGCCTAACACAGGAGTCAACCCTAGAGGTTTGCTAAGGGACCATATCTGCCAAATGGATGTAACACATTATACTCCTTTTGGATGTCTTGGGGCGTGACATGTCTCTGTAGATATTTTTTCAAAGTCTTATGGGCCACTGTATCTACAGGAGAGACGGCAAAACAAGTTATTAATCATTGCCTAGCTGCTTTTGCCATCATGGGAATTCCAAACAATATTAAAACAGATAATGGACCTGCTTATACGAGCTGTCAATTCCAGGAATTTTGTAAAAAGTGGAAAATTCAGCACATTACAGGAATACCATATAATTCCCAAGGACAGGCCATTATTGAACATCAACACCAAAGACTGAAATCTCAATTAGAAAAACAAAAAGGGGGGATGATGGAGAAATCACCTGTGGGTAGGCTGCATCAAGCCTTAATTTCTCTAAATTTTTTCACTTGTGATGCTGATGGAGAGACACCTATGGAGCTACATTGGTGTCAGAATAAAACAAAAGAAAATGGTCTAGTTAAATAGAAGGATCCCGAATCTGGTTTATGGAAGGGACCTGACCCATTATTAAGCTTTGGCAGAGGGTACGCTTGTATATTCCCAGAGAATTTTTCCAAACCCGTATGGATTACTGCTAGAAATATTAAACTGCATCAGGATTCTAGCCAGACTGAAGATCATGCGCCTGGAGCCATAACATGTAGCTGTAAACAATCAACTACCTCAGCCACAGAGAGCAGCGACTCCAAGCAGTCCCCTGAAGATGAGGAACAGGAGGAAGACAAACCAGACAACCAATAGCCCAGAGGCCACCAGCAGCACAGTAAAGTGAAGTATGGTAATAATTAATTCAGGTAAAAACTATAAATTTCATATGTCTTAGAAGGCACATTTTTCCTTTACCTGGGAAGGACAGCACAGCTATCCCAAGTTCAGAGGGCTCCAGTTAGCATGTCAACTCAGTGTTCTGGAGACCCAAAACTGCCTAAGTGCCGAAGTTTAACCCAGGTCACTCAAGAGTTCTAGACCCAAAACTGTAATTTAGATAACATGCCTAAGTTTTACCTAGGTTACCTAAGGACTCTAGATAATGTGTTTACCCAAAACTGTAATTTGGATAGCGTGCTGTCTCTGCTTCTGTAAATTGCTTTTGTTTTCTGCAAACTAGTTTCCTCATTCCAAACTTTGAGACAGCCAGTTTAAAATTAAGTTGTCATGTCCTAGAGCAAAGAATATTCTTACATGGTATTATTCTACAAGTCTCATTAATAATTTTTGATGCTTTAAAACAGTATATTGTGCATTTATCCCAAACAAATTTACAAATGAATTTGAATGGTTTACATGAAGGGATTTATTCCTTTCCACTGTGTGGAGGGCCTCCTGGGGCAGGGATTTAAGCATTCTGTATTGACCTATCTTGACTTTTTTCTGCCAAGAGGAATCCAATTGCCTACAGGTGTTATCTGAGCTCTCCGTTCAAGCTGGGATCATGAAAAGCTGGTACCATGGATCTGTCTCTGGCCCAATGACGTAAGCTGGGCCCTCTCTGGAGAAGAAACCTGGGTTCCCTATGATCAATGCCGGGGCCCCGCCAGCAGGCGAGGGTATCCAAAGGAAGTTGCTGGGCATGGAGGCCAGAGGGACATAGGTTAACAAGGAGACAGAACTGAACCTCACATCACCCTACTTGGCCCAGAGATAGTTGGTAGTCAACGACGGGTAAGATCCCACAGGGTGGGGTGAACTAAGACAGGCAGAGCTTGGCCAGTAGGAGAAAACTTGGGGTGCAACAAAGGTGGGGCACAGACCCCCCCCCAATGGTGCATGGGCTTGAACACTAGCCCCTTCTGAGGAAGGTCTCCTGTCCCCATGGCTGCTTCTTGCTTCCCATGCCCAGCCCAGATCAGGAACCAAATAACAGAAGAGATTTGATCCAGCTGAAATCAGAATCCAGATAAACGGAGGCTTGGCTAACAGACCCTATGTCTAAATCTAGCCTAACAACAGGAATGCTCAGAGCCTTCACAAGGATGTAAAGTGATCCTTTTCATTAATATTTACAGTGTAAATTAAGATTATTGTTAAAATATTAAATTTGACAGCAAAATAGTTTTCAAATTAATTAAATTCAAGTTCTCAAATTAATTAAATTTGGCTAATTTGAAATAAGTAATTATTCAAAAAGTATTAAAAAAATTTCCATTTGATGGTAAACATGCTATGAACCTAAAGCATGTTCAGGTACATTTTTTTGCGTGCAAAAAATTAATATTTAAAGCTATCTAGACTGCATTATAAAATTTCCAAGAAGTCTCCTAATTAAATCAAAAAAGGATGGGGATAGTGGAAAAATATAGTGGAAGAATAACATGTAAGGAAATAGATCCTGTAACTAAATTACATTTAGAGAAAATTTTTTTTCGTTTATAATGCTAATAGTGAGACACCCAGAAAAAAACACACATTATGCCAGGGTAAGCCAGGGAAAGATCATGTTAAAGAAAAGACCCCAAGTAAGCTTTTGTTTTTTTCCTTTAATATTTGGTCGCAAATATGTTTGTATAATTTCAGAGAACAGCTACAAGACCATGTGGATCCTGTAACAACAGATCACAAAAAGCCAGCCACAAAGACAGAAGAGACAGTTCAGAGATGGAGATGGTGGAAGACCCCTTGCCATGCTAGCAGTCAGCAGCTGTGCGGTGCTGCAGGTTACCCAGGACCAGACCAGAAAGGACAGGACCTGCATTTTCCACCATCCAGAACCAACATGTCATTGGTGGCATGTACACATGAAATTTGGACATTGAAACATGGACTCAGACTTTTGGACATTGAAATTGGGACTTGATTATTTTTTAAAGAAAAAATAAGGGGGAGATGTGGGAAACTGTTTATTGCCTTCACTATCTGATAAGCATAGACAGAGAACTCCCCGAAACCCCCCAAAGGCTGGGTACCTTGGAAGTCCTAGCAAAGCTCAGAGCTAGGCTCCACCTCTGTTTGTCCAGACAGTGGTAGCTGAAACTACTCCCCCGTTTATTATTATGTAAATCTTTGCTGATGGGCTAGCCTGCCTGTTAATGGGGAGTCACCTGCCTAAAGGCTACTCCAGATCAATAAAAGATTGGAGCAGCCTGAGCATGGGGGGAAGTCCCTCTACATGAGTTGGACTTGCTCACCTGAACCTCCAATATTGCAAAATTATCTTGTGTCCTTTTCTCTCATTTGTTTTGCAGCTCCTCTTTCAGATACCGAACCTTACTCCACGCTGGACATGGAAGGAAACACTCGACACACCACCATCCATCCCCCCCACCAATCCAAACCTAAATTAAACAACTGCTTCTTTCTTCCTTGCCAGTATGAGAAAGTATTGAGGAAAAAATCCCCATTCAGTCTTCTATTTGTCCTTATGCTAAGTGTCTAGCTCAGTATGGAATGGCTTGTCTGGTGCCCCAATTAAAAAATTCTACATTTCATCCTTCTCACATGCCTTCCCCCTCCTTATATCCCTCCCCATCATCTGAAAACTCGCAAAAATACAAACACATTTCCTTTATACCCTTGCTGGTATTTATTCAAGGAGACCATTAATGTTTTCATCTTCTCATAGAGCCCATTTCTGAAGCATTTTTGATAGAGGGATACACATTGTTAATTGTGTTCCTCTGGGAGACCCTGGGTATCACCTCTGGTAGATGAATACTCCAGCACTTCTTCTTTTGCATTAGTTGGCTTGCTTATTGGAGGTTTTCCCCTTCCTGTAGAAAAATACAATTATCTGATTTTTTCTGTCTTTCTCCCTCTTGTCTTCATTCAGCTTAAAGTCCAAATTTACCATCGCCAAAATCTTGGTTATGTGAAAGGACAGAACAGGACTGATAGCTGTGTCGTTATCCTCTCTTCCAAGAAAAAGCCGCAGCATGTATCAGTTACTCAGCCTGCCCTTATCTCAGCCAATGGAAATGTGGGGGAAACTAGCCCAAGCCCAAGAATATGCTAGCTACCCGCCTGTCTTTGTGTAAGAAGAACCCTAGCTTTACCCTGCCCTTGCGTCACTACCCCCTGCCATCACTCAACAAACTGGAATAGGCCAAATCAGTGGTTAGAATGTGCCCCCACCCCCTCACAACAAGCCCTATAAATACTTTGTTCTCTTGGGATTCAGGGTTCTCTCTTGCATCCAGTAATGGAGGCAGTTGGGAGACCAAGTCCCAGGATTGAATAAAATACTTTATGCTTTTGCATAGGACTCGGCTCCATAGTGGTCTGTCTTGGGAGATCTTAAAATCTGGGCCTAACATTTGGGGGATTGTCAGGGACCCCGGAGACTCATGAGGGACCCCGAATAGGAGGGTCTGACTAACCGCAGTAAGTGTCTGTGTGTTGTCTGTTGTGTTCTGTGTGTTCTGTCCTGTGTGAGCTCCATTATGAAATCTGTAATGACCTTAACGGACTAGGTGCATGCACTGGGGGCCCACGCATGAGAGGAGTTGGGGGACGCCACGATCCTCCATCTGGAGGGGCCGAGAAAACCCTCAAACTGAGACGAGTGGATCATGGCCATTGTCTTATCTAATCTGTACTTTTGCTTCTGCGGAGTCGGAAGGTCGTTTTGGTTTTGCTTCCATAGAGTTGGAAGACTGTATTTGTCAATTTGTATTTTTTTTTCTGTTTTCTGTGGACTTACTGGATGGACGTGATGGGACAGACTCAAACAACTCCTTTAAGCATTATGGTCGTTTTAAAGTCAAGGGCTGGGCCAAACCTGCTTGCCAGCCTCAGGTGTGGTTTTCCAGAACTGCTGGGAACTTGGGACCTTGAAGCTTACTGAATTCAAATGATAAAAAACTTATGTATTGAATTTTTGATGTTTATTCTTAAAAATGTTACTGACTGAGAAATGCTGAATATTTGCTAAAAGTTTAAGTTTTGGATTGAATTGGGAAAAATTGTGTGTTGTGGGAGCTATATGCCTTTGCTGAATGAATGTTTGGTGAAAGTATGTTAGTGTGGAGGGAGGGGGCCTGCCCTCTAATCTCCTTTGTGTGGCTCCACGACTTTGGTCAGGCGGGCAACTGAGTAAGGACCTGTGAAAACAGGTCACTCCCTCCATTGTCTGTCTCTGATCACCAATCATCATGAGGTCGTGAAAAAGTAAACCTGTTAAAAATACTTTTGAAGGGGTACAATAGAGATTGTGGAGTTGGAATTAATACCGAAACATAGAGAAAGCATGAGTGAACAGCTCTTTGTTTGTGTAGGGCTAGTCAATATTCTATCGAGAGGGGGGACTGGAAGCAGTCTTAACTCCTCCGGTAGGTTCTCAACAGAACGTTGGTCTAGAATTCTGATCTGGGACATGGGTGCCAGGAGTGCCCCCATGCTAATCTGGGGAGTTGGGCATTGTTTTGTTTTCTGCTCAGCTCCAGTCTGGGCTAGTCTACCGAGAGAGTGTGAATACGAGTGTTTGTCTATTTTGACTGTTCATTACTAGTCTCTGTGAAGTGGAAGTTACTTTGATTTATTTTGCATTTCTGTTAATTCATCTGGTTGAACGTTTGGACTGGACCCGGGATGGGCTGCAAGAATCTCTAGCAGTTCTCAGAGTCTTTTGCTCACTGTTACAGAAGGAATCAGCCCACTTATTTAATATAAATTTCTGTCTATAAGTTGCTCTTACCTGGGTTGTAAAACGCTGTAATTCCAAGATTGCTTAGTTCTGAGATTGCTTATAAAAGAGCAACAGAGAAGTCTTTTCAAGTGAACTGTTTGCCTAGCAAATTAACAAAGTAGCAAATTTCAAAGAACTTGTTATTCATGGTTTTCTTATCTCTTTGGTGGACAGCTCCACAGGATGGAGAGAATTACTGCCTGTGACTGTATTTTGTTTAACTTGCTGTTTTCAACTGTTTATTAGAAAACACATAGAGAACATAACCTGGTCTTTCCGTTCCTCCCTCATCCGGATTCTGAAAGCATCGGTAACTGGATTTCAGATGGTCTCCAGGTTTTCTGTATGCAAGAATCCTCCCTATGCACTCATTATATTTCCAGGCCGACACTGTGAGGAAAAGCAATGGGCCTGGGCTTAGAAAAGAGGGGCCGGGTTTTGGTAGTTATGCTGCTGGCTGCAAACCTAACAGGTCTTATCAATGAACTTCAAGGTTACAAAAAATAAATGTGAGCAAAGTCTTTCTCTGCCTTGTTTTATTCTTTTAGCCCCTCCAATGCTGAATCAGATCGATACCTGTTCTTAGTTTTATCACAAAAGGTCTAGATATATCTTAAGAGTAAAAGTACATTTTAAATATGTTCATAAATATTAATCTAAAATTGCTGAATGTTCAATTTGGAAATCATTAAAGGATCAAGGTTTCTAAGAATAATAAATAATAAAAAAAAAACCCAACTAAACTCCCGCTAGAAAAGCAGAGGAGGCACAAAGCCAGAATCCGCAGCCCCCCTGGTGATTTAGAACTGTTTGCCAGGCAGACTCAGCCCCTGAGAGCCAGGTCAAAGAAGGGGGGGTTGAATGCCTGAGCTGCCCTCAACGCCCAGAAGCCCCTGGGGGAGAAGAATCCACCTGCTCCTGGATCAAAGCTAGCCTACAGAAGCTGCAGCAGCTGCTGTTGGGCACCAAAGTGCAGGCTAAGCTGGAGAACACCGAGGTGCTGGAGCTACCAGTGAGGCGTGTGCTGAGGGCAGAGCTTGTGGGCTCAAGCAGCTGCAGGCAGAAGCCAGCGAGCAATTCGCTGCCAGCTACATCCAGTGAACCCACTGCTTGAGTCCATACCACTGCAAAAGGGCAGCGGCTTCCAGAATTTGCTGGGGGTCGCTCTGGCTGGGCCCCTGGGAGACCCTAGGTGGAGCAGCTGGCTCACAGGAGGGGCTAATATCCCATTCTAGTGCACTCCCTTGAAAGAGGCCTGGTTGCTGCTCTGCCAAGAAGGAAACTGGTAAAAAGGCAAAAAGCAGGGCCTTAAGGGTTAACAAAAAGGCACTCTCTCTGGACCTGGAAGCCATCAGGACTTTGAAATTCTCCAAGAGAGGAGGAGTCTGACTCAGGGACTGGCTGAAACCTCTTTGGGTTAGAAAAACTGGAGGCTGCATAGTGAACTTATAGACTCCAGTTTGCTGGGCAGAGGACCAAGCCCAGTTATATAGGGGTTAAACTACCTGTGTACAGCAAAACAACTTTCTCCTGTGCCAGAATACATTTTAAGAAAATTGAATGCATGATAGACCAGTCAGCTGGGACTAGTAAAATAGGGAAACTGAGCAGAAATCCTATCTTCCCTAAACCAATGACACTTGGGAGTAAATGCTTTGCATTTGCCTCCCTAAACAAAGGTTAAATCCTTTATGTCAATATGATTAGTGTCATTTGTTGTCCACACCTAGGGACAAATAAAGTTAGACAATAAGCCTTAGTTTGCTGAGTTCTTTTATTCAGGAGGAGCCAACCTGGTCTCTCCATGCAACATGAATGATAAAATGTCTGTTAAGGAATTTTAGAATTGCTCAAACCTCACTGCCTTGGGTCCAGTTCTGCATGTGTAAGAAGGGACAGAGTAAAGTTTAGTACCAGGCCAGAAGAAGCTGGCAAGGCCATCCAAACCACCCAGCCACTATTAGCCAGAGCCGACTGAGGAAGACCTCCTTGGACTGGCAACAGCTGACTCTTCCTAGGACAGACTGGGCTTTTTCCAACTGGGCCCCCATGAGCCGATGGTCAGAATGAAGATTGGGGGCCAGACTGTGAACTTTAAGATTGATACAGGGTCAGAGCACTCAGTAGTTACTCAGAAGGTAGCTCCCCTCTCAGGACAGGAAGTCACCATTATTGGAGCTACCAGTATGGTACCACTGCTGCAGACTGTTCTGCCGCCTCCGCTGATGTCAGTTAGGTGGCCATCAGGTGGTAAATGAATTCCTATATTTACCAATTGACCTGGTCCCTCTAATGGACAGAGACCTTTTAGCCAAAATGGAAGCAGAAAGCACTGTTGCACCAGATGGCTCAGCACAGCCTTGTCTAGGTGAAGAGACCCCTCCAATGATCCAGTCCTTAGCAGTGCGGAGAGAGAAAGGATGGAGACTTTAGACCCCCCCGCCAAAGGCCCCCAAATTCATTTTTATACACTGACAGCACTAACACAACACCCTGTTCCTCATGACTGCAACTACCAACATCCATCCCACACTCCCCCAATACAAAAATACATTCACTTTTATATTTGCAGTTTCGTCATCCATCCTTTGTTGGGAGTCTTATTCCTTATCTCTACTAGTCTACACTATCGTCTTATTAAGTTTCGCTATCTTCAGGCAACAGACACTACTCAAAGGGTCCTGGCCTCTATATCAACTCTTTAGGTTAATGAGGAGCCACTCACTTCAGATCTGGTTGCCCAAAATCAGTGGTTGCCATGTTGTAGCTTGACATCACAAAGCCTCAGCTTGACCATCCAGGAGGAGCGGGGGTGGCAGAAATCTCAGAAACTCTGGTTATAGAAAAGAGACCTTAACTCCTAAAATTTTGGTCAAACTGTCCTATCTCTCTCTCTCTCATTTCCTCTAGTTCCATTATAGCCCTGCATATGGCAGGGAGGAGTGTTTCCTCCAAGAGAATTGCCATACTACCCCGTCATTTCAGTGGTCCATTCCACTAAGTTCAGATATTAACGTCAAATAGGATTTTGAGTGTTTTTTTAATGGATGTTGAATTTTAGAATATTTCCAGATTTACAGAAAAATTGTGAAGATAATAACCATCTACACCATACCCAATTTCCCTTATTACTAATATCTTACTTATGTATGGGGCAAATGTAACATGAAATGAATCATCAGTGAAACAGTTAGAGTGAAACCTCACTTCTCTAGTATCTCCAATATCCAGCAATGCTGTTTTAGACCAAGTTGTTAAATGAAAAACTGGACCCGTTGCGGCATAAAACTTCATATCTTGAGCTGACCATTCTTTCAATAATTTCACAGTATTCAATAGTCTACCATGTAAAAAGGAAATCTACTGGAAGCCGGTCCATCCTTGCTGCTTAACACAGTCGCTGCAGGATAGATACATTTGCACAGCATATGTTTCAATGGACCTGGCTTATATAGCATACTGTTCTTAATATGTTTGGTCCCCTTAGCTCTGCGTGTTTTAACCAAGGTCACCTCTCCGAGAAAGGTTGTTTCCCCAGGTAGGGATTTTTCCCTGAAGTTAGGGAGGGGATGAAACTCCTTAACTAAGTGCCAGGCGGGTAGTTAATCACTTTAACTACAAACAATCATGCTTAAGCTACATAATCTTTACTCCCTGGAATGGAGATAAGAAATGCCCGAACCTTTCTAATAGAAATTGACAGGATTAAAATCAAGTGGTATAAATACGGATGTAACAAGACAATAAACAGCAGAACCTCTCTGGAGATCCAGACCAGAACTTGGCTGGAGATCCTGGATGGAGATCCTGGCTAGGCTGCAGATCAACTGAACACTGTCTCCTTGTCCTTCCTCCTTCACTGACTCCATCAACGCCTTTGGGAACCCCTGGACCAGATGGGGTTGGACCCCGCCAGAAATCAAATTCAGTATTATACACTGCCAGCACTAACACCACACCCTGTTCCTCATGACTGCAACCACCACCATCCATCCTACCCCACCAATCCAAACCTAAATTAAACATCAGCTTATTTTTTCCTTGCCAGCATGAGAAAGTGTTGAGAAAAAAAAAATCACCATTCAGACTTCTCCTTGTCCTTATTCTAAGTGTCTGGCTCAGTATGGAATATCGTGCCTGGTGCCCCAACTAAAGAAAATTACATTACTCCCTTCTCACATGTCTGCCCCCTCCTCAGAACCCTCACTATCAGTGAAACAGAGTCAAACCTCACTTTTGGAGTATCTCCAATATCCAGCAATGCTCTTCTAGACCAAGTTGTTAAAGGAAAAACTGGACCAGTTGTGGCATAAACTTCAGATCTTGAGCTGATAATCCTTTCAATAGTTTAATAATATTCAATAGTCTGCCATGTAAAAAGGAAATCAAATTCATTATTATGCACTGTCAGCACTAACACAACACACTGTTCCTCATTAATTGTACCACCACCATCCATCCCACAACCACAATCCAAACCTCAATTTAACATCACGTTCTTTTCTTCCTTGCAGGGATGAAAAAGTGTTGAGGAAAAAAAACCCTTTCAGTCTTTTCCTTGTCCTTATTCTAAGTGTCTGGCTCAGTATGGAATGGCTCGTCTTGTGCCACAATGAAAGAATTCTACATTACTCCCTTCTCACATGGTGTGGCTTGACATCACAAAGCCTCAGCTTTACCATCCAGGAGGGGTGGGGGTGTGAGAGGATGCAGAAGTCTCCGACTCTCTGATGAAAGAAAGAGACCTTCCTCTTACCTCCTAAAATTTCCCCAAACTGACCTTTCTCTCTCTCTCTCTCTCATTTCCTCTAGTTCCATTACAGTCCAGCATATGGCAGGGCAGTGGTGTTTCCTCTAAGCCACTTGCCATACTCCCCTGTCATTTCAGTGGTCCATTCTACTATGTTCAGATATTACCATTTCCTTATATTTTGAATGTTGTTTTAATGGATGCTATATTTTAAGAATAGTTCCAGATGTACATAAAAATTGTGAAGGTAATGCCCATGTGCACCATACACAATTTCCCATATTACTAATATGTCACTTTGGTATGGGGCTAATGTAACATGAATTAAATCACCAGTGAAACAGAGTGAAACCTCACTTCTCTAGTATCTCCAATATAGTAATACTGTTCTAGACGAAGTTGTTAAAGGAAAAACTGTACTAGTTGTGGCATAAAACATCACATTTTTAGCTGAAAATCCTGTTAATAGTTTAACAATATTCAAAAGTCTACCATGTAAAAAGGAAATCAAATTCATTATTATACACTGCCAGCACCAACACAACACACTGTTCCTCATGACTGCAACCACCACCATCCATCACACACTCACAATCCAAACCAAAATTAAACATCATCTTCTTTTCTTCCTTGCCAGGATGAGAAAGTGTTGAGGAAAAAAACCCTTTCAGTCTTCTCCTTGTCCTTATTCTAAGTGTCTGGCTCAGTATGGAAAGGCTCCTATGGTGCCCCAATTAAAGTATTCGACATTACTCCCTTCTCACATGCCTGACCGCTTCTTAGATCCCTCCCCATCATCTGAAAACACGCAAAAATACAAACACATTTCCTTTATATCCTTGCTGGTATTTATTCAAGGACACCATTAATGTTTTCATCTTCTCATAATGCCCATTTTGAAGCATTTTTGATAGAGGGATACACATTGTTAAGAGTGTTCCTCTGCGAGACCCTGGGTATCACCTCTGGTTGATGAACACTCCAGCACTTCTTCTTCTGCATTTGCTAGCTTGATTATTGGTGGTTTTCCCCTCCCTGTAGTAAAATATAATTATCTGATTCTTTCTGTCTTTCTCCCTCTTGTCTTCATTCAGCTTAAAGTCCAAATTTACCATCACTGCTATCTTGCTTATGTGAAAGGACAGAACAGGACTGATAGCTGTGCCCTTATCCCCTCTTCCAAGAAAAAGCCGCAGAATGTATCAGTTACGCAGCCTGCCCTCATCTGAGCAAATGGAAAAAATGCGGGGGAAAGTAGCCCAAGGCCAAGAATATGCTAGCCACCCCCATGTCTTTGTGTAAGAAGAACCCTAGCTGCAACCTGCCCTTGAGTCACTAGCCCCCTGCCCTCACTCAACCAACAGGAATTGGCCAAATCAGTGGTCAGAGTGTGCCCCCAGCCCCCGACCCTTCGCCTTATAAATTCTTTGTTCCCTTGGGACTCTGGGCTCTCTCTTGAATCCAGTAATGGAGGCAGTGGGAGCACCAAGTCCGGAACTTTGACAAAAGACTTTATGCTTTTGCAACGGACCAGGCCCCCTAGTGGTCTGTCTTTGGGGATAATGAAATCTGGGCCTAACATTTGGGGGCTCGTCCCTGACACCTGAGACTCACAAGAGGCCCTGATTCGGAGTGTATGAGTGACCGTGGTAAGTGTCTGTGTGTTGGCTGTTGTGTTCTGTGTGTTCTGTCCTGTGTGAGCTCACTTATGAAATCTGTAATGCCCGTAATGGACGAGGTGGATGCACTGGGGGCCCACGGGTGGGAGGAGTTTGGGGATTCCCAGATCCTCCATCTGGAGGGGCTGTGAAACCGCTCAATCTGAGACGAGTGGTGAATGGCCATCTTCTAATGTAATTTGTAGTTTTGCATCCGCGGATTAGGAAGGTTGTTTTGTTTTGCTTACATAGGGTTGGAAGACTGTATTTGTCTGTGTTTGTATATTTTTTTTCTGTTTTCTGTGGACTTACTGGACGGACATTATGGAATAGACTCAAACTACTCCTTTAAGCATTATGGTCGTTTTAATGTCAAGGGCTGGGCCAAACCTGCTTGCCAGCCTCAGGTGTGGTTTTCCAGAATTGCTGGGAATTTGGGACCTTGAAGCTTACTGAATTCAAATGATAAAATACTTATGTCTTGCATTTTTGATGTTTATTCCTAAAAATGTACTGATTGAGAAATGCTGAATATTTGCTAAAAGTTTAAAGTTCAGATTGAATGGGGGAAAATTGTGTGTTGTGGGAGCTATATGGCTTTGCTGAATGAATGCTTGGTGAAAGTATGTGAGTGTGGAGGGAGGGGGCCTGCCCTCTCCTCTCCTTTGTGTGGGTCTACGACTCCGGTCAGGCAGGCAACTAAGTAAGGATCTGTGCAAACAGGTCACCACCTCCATTGTCTGTCTCTCATCACCGATCATCATGAGGTCGGGACAACGTAAACCTGCTGTTCTTAATTACAAGTTAAAAATAAATTTAAAGGGGTACAGTAGAGATTGTGGAATTAGAATGAAGGCGGAAACAGTGACAAATCATGATTGAACAGGTGTTTGTTTGTGTGGGGTAGCCAATTTGCTACCGAGAGGGGGGACTGGAAACAGTCTTAACTCCTCCAGTAGGTTCTCACCAAAAGGTTGGTCGAGAAATCTGTTCTGGGACATGGGTGCCAGGAGTTCCCCCACGCTCGTATTTGGAGTTGTGCATTGTTTTCTTTATCTGCTCAGCTAGAGACTGTGCTAGTCAACCGAGAGAGTGTGAATATCTGTGTTTGTCTATTTAGGCTGCTCATTACTAGTCTGTGAGAAGTAGAAGTTACTTTGATTTATTTTGCATTTCTGTTAATTCATCTGGCTGAACGTTGGACTGGACCCACGATGATCCTGTCCTTAGCAGTGCCAAGAGAGAAAGGATGGAAAATTTAGACCCCCCCAGCCAAAGTCCCCAACATCTATGCTTGTCAGGCCCCTATCAGTGGACTTGGGCAGTGTTCCTGTTATCTGCCAAAATTACCAAGACTGTAAAAGTACTTGTTCACTGAAAAGGTGAAATGTGGATGTTTATTTGTCTACTTAGGTATAAATATTTGTAGATAAATAGAACCCCCAATAATTATCTGGTGTATTCTGGAGCAGCCTATTCAGTCTTGAAAGAGCCAATGAGACCAGTAACATCTAAGAAGACACAAGTTCTAAGAGCCACCGGACAAACTGCCCTTTTCCTTGTACGTCAAAGAGGACAGTGGACCTCAGAAAGAACATGGTGACTCATTCATTTCTAGTTATGCCAGAATGACTGTACCCCTTACTTGGACGTGATCTCTTACAGAAATGACAAGCCACCCATAACCTTGTTCGAGATGCCCTGACAGTGCCACCTCGGACTCTGTACATTCTTTCGAGCCTGTGGACTCGGTGTGGGTAAAGAAGTTCAGGACCCCAGGACTCACCCCAAGTTGAAAAGGACTATACCTGCAGAAAATTGTATAATAGGCTCAGATGATGCCTGCATCTTCATAAACATGGCTTCAGAAAGACAAGGACAATTTTACATTATATAGAAAGGCCCAAGAGTGGACTTTAGTCACCTCCCTAATATGTTTGTATAGCCCTGCCATATCTCATGTTTAGTAGCGGAGGAATTAGCTGCCTGAAGAGGCCATGGTGCCAATATTATGTTTTATTGTATTAATATGTTGTAATAACCTTCAATTATCTCACGGGTTTAAACATAGCTGTAGCTGTGGACCGTTGAGGGTCTACAGTTCTTGGTAGTTTTTGGGAATAACTGGCAAGTGTCCAGGCTCCCACACTGAGGGACAGTGATATAGCTATGTGTTAGCTGTCCTGGAAGGGGACTATATGGGATGAATCCCAAAAGTAAAGGGTGTCTGGCTGCCAAGAGGGCAGATGCCCAACTGGACAAAGAAGAATACCCATCAGGTTTTGGTCTCTATTGAGAAACAGCTAAAAGTGGGCAGCCTGTGTACTGTCTTGCAGGCCTGCATGACCATGCCCATGTCCGGAGTGGTACAAACCTCGGCAGTAGAGAACTGGGAAAGGCCTATTTAGAATGGAAGGTCTGAGGCATAGTTATTCATTCTTAAAGGATTGACAAGAAGAATCAGAAGATCTGAGAGCAGATCAGCATGTTTATCTCCTTATATAATTCCTCTGAAATCTGGCAATGCTTATTAAGTCATGGCAATACATTTCTTGGCATGAAATCAATAAGACCGGTTTGCAATAGTGATTTTATGAACCGGATACTTTGGAGTATCATGTTTTAAAGAAACCTGTCTGAGCTCTGAATACTTGAAACCAATAAGAGTGCCACGGAGAAAGCTTGGTATCCTGCTTGGGAGCCCTGAAGGTGGCTGGTGCTGGAACTTCAGGCCCATGCCCTACCATCACTGGTGGTTGGTAAGAGTAGAAGGGGAGCAATAAGGCCGCCTCTGAATCCTTGTGGAACCACCACACACTCTGGACCGCAACGAGTAAGAGGGCTACTGAGATGGGCCTTAAAGCCTAGAGCATGGGCTCAGGTGGAGTTGCTACAGGTGAGGGATTCACCTAACGCAGCAGATACTGCAGGCAGGCCTGATGGCAGCTGGATGGCTTGGCTTCCTGGCCCTATGGGGCACATCAAGATTCAATCATGAAATTCCAGCAAAGGTAGGCAGTTACCATTCTTGTTGTGTTTATGCAAACATCAGGCCAAATTGAACACAGTAGATAAATTCATCTTGATTTGGCTTTTTGATAGCCATAGAGGATTTTTTAAGAAGAAAACTTTATTTCAATGGAGATTATTAAAACTGAATTGTTTTCTTTCCCTTCCACCAGACCATTTGTTATAGTTAGTCTCTGCCGGGTCACAAGCCCAGATCATTCTGTGCCCAGGACAGCAGGGAGCCCGACTGGAAGTTGACCTCTGACTAGACAAAATCGCTGAAGTTAACCCAAAAGAAGACAGCAGACGTCGGCAGACCCCATGTAATACCCCTGCTGCTGTTGACTCATGGTCCTTGCATTATTAACAGACAAGTCCAATTTGTCCAGAAGTGTATAAAAGTAGTTCAGTAGATAGTTCAGTCCTTCTCATCTTTGAGCCGGAAGTTCTAAGACAATGGGCGATTCTTTTTGTCTTTCTGCCTCTTGTCTTCATTCATCTTAAAGTCCAAATTTACCATCGCCACTATCTTGGTTATGTGAAAGGACAGAACAGGACTGATAGCTGTGTCCTTATACCCTCTTCCAAGAAAAAGCCGCAGAATGTATCAGTTACTCAGCCATCCCTTATCTAAGCCAATGGGAAAGCAGGGGATACTAGCTGAAGGCCAAGAGTATGCTAACCAGACCCTAGCTGCACCTTTCCCTTGAGTCTCTAGCCCCCGGAACTCACTCAACTAAAACGAATCGGCCAAATTAGTGGTCAGAGTGTGCCCCCACCCCCCGACACAAAGCCCTATAAATTCTTTGTTCCCTTGGGACTCGGGGCTCGCTCTTGCATCCAGTAATGGAGGTAGGAGGGGGACAAAGTCCCGGGCTTGAATAAAAGACTCTATGCTTTTGCATCGGATTCGGCTCCCTAGTGGTTTGTCTTGGGGGAATCTTGAAATCTTGGCATAGCATATGCAGTTTGGAAATAAGTTAAACACAGAAAGACATTGTTTTTGAGGAAGAAATTGGAAACTGATTTGGAAATATGCTTGTAATTGACTGACAATGGATTGAATAAGGAAGTGTGTGTGGCCAAACGCACAAGGCCAGAATCTTGGGTGAGGAATTACTGGGGAAGGGGCAACATTTGAATAAGGTATTCTGACCATATCCACTTCTTTGACATCCAGTTGTTTAACTGACTTCTAATTCACTTTAGGACTTTCAGTTTTTCACCCATCCTTGTGTTTGGAGTCTTATTCCTTGTCTCCACTAGTCTACAATATCTTCTTAGTAAGTTTGGCTATCTTGAGGCAAGAGACACTACTCAAACTGTCCTGGCCTATATGTATACTCTAGGTCAATGAGGAACCACTCACTACAGCTCTGGTTGCCCAAATTAAATGGTTAGCACAGTGTGGCTTGACATCACAGTCTCAGCTTGACCATCTAGGAGGGTAGGGGGTGGAAGAGGATGCAGAAGTCTCAGATGCTCTGGTTATAGAAAAGAGACCTTCCTCTTACCAATTAAAATTTTTCCCAAACTGACCTCTCTCTCTCTCTCTCTCTCTCTCTCTCTCTCTCTCTCTCTCTCTCTTCCTCTTATTGCCTCTGGTTCCACTAACGTCCAACATATGGCAGGGAGGTGGGGTTTCCTCTAAGCGACTTCTCAAACTCCACCGTCATTTCAGTGGTCCATTCCACTAGGTACAGATATTACCATTTCCTACAATTTTGAGTGTTGTTTTAATAGATGTTTTATTTTAGAATAGTTCCATATTACAGGAAAACTGTGAAGTTAATACTCATGTACACCATACCCAATTTCCCTTATTAATACTATCTTACTTGGGTATGGGAAAAATGTAACATGAAGTGAATCATCAGTGAAACAGCTAGAGTGAAACCTCACTTCTCTAGTATCACTAATATCCACCAATGCTATTCTAGAACAAGTTGTTAAAGGAAACCTGTACCAGTTTTGGCATAAAACTTCACACCTTGAGCTGACAATCCTGTCAATAGTTTAACAATATTCCATAGTCTAGCATGTAAAAAGGAAATCAAATTCATTATGATACTGTCGAGTAAGACTCCCTCTACGTTCTGCGTGGAATAGGGTTCGGTATGTGAAAGAGGAGCCGCACAACAAATGAGAGAAAAAGACACGAGATAATTTTGCAATATTGGGGGTCCAAGCGGCAAGTCCGGAAGCACTTCCTCCATGTTCAGGCCTCACCAAGCTTTTATTGATCTGGAATGCACCCATAGCATAGCCCTTAGGCAGGTAACCCCCTAGTAACAAGCAGACTAGCCCACCAGCAAGGATTAACATAATAATAAATGGGGAAGAAGTTTCAGCTACCACTGTCTGGACAAACAGAGGTGGTGGCCAGCTCTGACCTTTGCTAGGGCTTCAAAGACACCCAGCCTTCTGGGGGTTCTCTGTCAATGCTTATCAGATAGTGAAGGCAATAAGCAGTTTCCCACATCTCCCCTTTATTTTTCCTTAAAAAAAAAAAACAGAAATAAACATATAAGAACAAAAAATGTTTAAGTCCCAAAATCAATGTCCAACAGTTCTGAGTCCAAGTTTCAATGTCCGACAGTTCATGTGTACATGTCAGCAATGAAATGCTGGTTCTGGATGGTAGACAAATGCAGGTCTGGTCCTCTCTTGTTTGGTCCTGGGCACCCTGCAGCGCTGAACAGCTGCTGACTGCTAGCATGGCAAGGCGTCTTCACCATCTCCATCTCTGAACTGTCTCTCCTGTCTTTGGGGCTGGAGGAATCTGGTCTGTTTCTCTCCGGGGTACCTTGTTGCAGGAATCCACATGATCTTGGAGTTGTTCTCTGAAAGTATACAAACATATAATCGACCAAAGGTTAATAAAGGAAATTTTACTTGGGGAATCCTTTTTATATTTGCCCAAATGATTTTCCTTTGGCTTATTTTGACACCACATATGTTTTTCATGGGTGTTTTGCTGTTAGCATTACAAAATGGAAAAAAATTTTTCTAGATATAATTTAGTTACAGAATATTTTTCCTTACATGGTATTCTTCCACTATCCCCGCTTTTTGATTTAATTAGGAGGCTTATGGAACATTTTATAATGCAGTCTAGATAACTTTAAATTTTTATTTTTTCTGCACAAAAATATGACTTCCTTAGGTTCATTGCATGTTAAGTAATATTACCATGAAAGGAAAATTTTGGTTAATACTATATGAATAATTACTTATTTCAAGTTAACCAAATTTAATTAATTTGAAAACTTGACAACTATTTTACTGTCATATTTAATATTCTAACAATGATCTTAATTTACACTGTAAATATTATTTGAAAGGATCATTTTCCGTGCTTGAGGAGGCCCCAGCATTCCTGTTGTTAGGCTAGATTTAAATTTGGAGTCTGTTAAATTAAGCCTTCGTTTTTCTGGGTACCATTTTCAGCTGGACCAAGTCTCCTCTGTTATTTGGTTCCTGATCTGGGCTGGGCATGGGAAGCAAGAAGCAGCCATGGGGACAGGAGGCCTTCCTCAGAAGGGGCGAGTGTTCAAGCCCCTGCACCATTGCGGGGGGTGAGGATCTATGCCCCACCTCTGTTGAACCCCAAATTTTCTCCTACTGGCCCACGGCTGTGCCTGTCTTAGTTCGCCACCCCCTGTGGGGTCTTACCCGTCTTTGACTACCAACCATCTCTGGGCCAAGCAGGGTGATGTGAGGTTCAGGTCTGTCTCCTTGTTAACCTATGTCCCTCTGACCTCCATGCCCAGCAACTGCCTTTGGATCCCCTTGCCTGCTGGCGGGGCCCCGGCATTGATCATAGGGAACCCAGGTTTCTTCTCCAGAGAGGGCCCAGCTTACGCCATTGGGCAAGAGACAGATCCATGGTACCAGCTTTTCATGATCCCAGCTTGAACGGAGAGCTCAGGTAACAGCTGTATACAATTGGAATCCTCTTGGCAAAAAAATCAAGATAGGTCAATAGGGAATGATTAAGTGCCTTCCCCAGGAAGCCCTTCACAGTGGAAAGGAATAAATCCCTTCATATCAAAGAATTAATTCGTAAGTTTGTTTGGGATAAATGCACAATATACTGTTGTAAAGCATCAAAAATTATTAATGAAACATGTAGAATAATACCATGTAGCAATATTCTTTGTTCTAGGTCATGACAACTTAATTTTCTAAACTGGCTGTCTCAAAGTTTGGAATGAGGAACCTACTTTTCAAAAAATAAGAAGAAATTTACAGAAGCAGAAACAGTATGCTATCTAAATTACAGTTTTGGATGACCACCTTATCTAGAGTCCTTGGTGTCCTAGGTTAAACTTAGGCATGTTATCTAAATTCCAGTTTTGGGTCTAGAACCCTTGAGTGACCTGGGTTAAACTTAGGCACTTAGGCAGTTTTGGGTCTCCAGAACACTGAGTTGACATGCTAACTGGAGCCCTCTGAACTTGGGAGAGCTGTGCTGTCCTTCCCAGGTAAAGGAAAAATGTGCCTTCTAAGACATATGAAACTTATAGTTTTTACCTGAATTCATTGTTAGCATACTTCACTTTACCATGCCCCAGGTGGTCTCTGGGCTGTTCCTTTTATTCTGACACCAATGTAGCTCCATAGGTGTCTTTCCATTAGCATCACAAGTGAAAAAATTTAGAGTAATTAAAGCTAGGTGCAGCTACCTGTAGGTGATTTCTCCATCATCCCCCTTTTTTGTTTTTCAAGTTGGGATTTTTAAAAGCTGATGAGACTCTGAAGCCTCTTTTAATAAAGCAACCAATTGATCAGCATGTGCATTTCCCTTAGTTAATGGGCCAGGTAATATGCTGTGAGCCCTGATGTGGGTGATATAAAAAGGGTATTTTCTCTGCTGCACAATCTGCTGAACCTGCTTAAATAGTAAGAATAAACTTTGGTCACTAAGCCATTTCAGCCGGGCAGTTTCAATTCTACTTACTAGGCCCGAAGCATAAAAGGAATCAGAAATTATGTTAACAGGCTGTTGGAAATCTTGCAATGCAGCCTTAATAGCGTTTAATTCAATTCTTTGCACAGAAGTATGACTTGGTCAGAATTTATAGTATGATTGGCAGCTTTCCCATTTAATGACCCATCAGTAAAAACAGTTAAAGTTCCAGGAATTGGTTCCTGCCTAGTGTTTTTTGGTATAATGATGGAGGTCTTATATAAGAATTGTAGTAGTTCATATTTTTAATAGGTGACAGCTAAGTTCCCCTGAATATCCACTTAGCCCAATTTTCCAATTTAAGTCAGTTTGAAATAACATTTATTCTTTTAACGTTACTTGTTCTAAGTTATGGACAGTAAATGACATTAATTAAATTTCTGGTATTGGTCATTAAGTAATTTTACATAAACTTTGTTTAAGGAGGCAAAACACAAATTATTTAATTTAGCTTATGAGGCCCAATATATTGATTTTTAATTTTATTTAGACATCTGAAGGAAACCTCTTTTTATTTCCTTTCAGACAGCTTTCTTTCTCACACAAGCAACAAATGTAAGGAACATGGTTGCCTTTTGAGATTTTAACAAATACTTTCTCAAAGTTATATATTTCAAGTGATTTTTCATTCATGGTGACTAATTATTGTCAGATTTAGTATTTTAACAACAATCTGTAAATGTTAGCAATTATATTTTTAAAGAGTATACCCTTTGGCTTATTTGCATATACAGAGGAATCATCTGAAGCCTTCAGTAAACTTTTCAGAAGAATTTACTTTACTAGGATTCAATTGCTTACAAGGATAGTAATTTAAGTAAGTATTTTTTAAAAAGCAAAGCAAGTAAATTTAGTATTTAGTAAACTTCTGATTCACAAGGGGCAAACGCTGCACCACTTCCAGCCTAATTTAAAATGCAGTAGTGAGGAGCTTTTGTTATTTCAAATTACATATTAAAATTTCACTGCTGTATTTTAATAAATATTAAACAAAATAACTTGCTTTGCCCTTTTTCAGAGGCAAAAACTTAAAATATATTCATTAATTTTTATTTGATAAAGCTTTCCATGTGATTTCAAGTGTATTAAATTTAGCTAAATTAAAAAATCCTTTAAAAAGAGGGAATAAACTTTTGAAAACAATTCAGGGCCCGGGAAATATCTAAAAGTCATTCCTTGGTTATAGTTTTGAAATCCAACTTGAAAGACCATCAACTATATATATAAATATATTATATATGATTTACATATATATTTATATATATATATGATTTGCATATATATATGATTTAAAAATTATATACTTACTATAATTATTAAGAGATATCAGTTAAATTTAAACTGGTTTTCAAATTTTGGCTGGGGTCACAGAGATTGGATTACTGTTATCAGTCCCTTTTAATGCTTTGACATAAGCTATTTAACTTTTCTTTAGGGAGGGAACATATAACCTTTAATTGTCCTTACTTTAAGGAAAGCAGGGTTTTCTAGATTTAAGAGATTAGAAACACTTTCTGCCCCATCCTCATTTCTGTAGTGAAATTCCGCCTTAAAGCTCCACCCCTGAAATTCCATCCTGCCTCAGTGAGAAGACATTCCTTTTGTGATTGGCTAAATCAGAGGGCAGGGCCTTTGCTGTTTCAAGATGGCGGCCCCCAGGGGCGGGGTAAGCCATGCGGCCAACATGGCAGCTGCCAAGTCCCACAGCTCAACATTGTGGCTGTCTACACTGTTCTCTGACAGAAAAGATGATTTCCTTATTCTCACAATAAACAATGGGAGAGCAAACCAAAATCCCTAAAAGGTGGATGGCCAACATTATATTGTAGACAAACAGAAATCTCATTAGCTGTTTATACCCTTTATAATTATCTAAAAGAATATTAACCAAATTTAAACTGGTTTTTGTATTGAAAATTTCAGTTGAGATCTTAAAAATTAATCCTCTTTTTTTAAAATCAGACCAAGAAGTAATATATTTTGAATTCCTAATCATTTAAGAGAAAACACATTTAATTTTTTCAAAAACAGGTTATACATTAGATATTTAATTAATTTCTCCCGATTCAATTTGCACCTTAAACTTTCAGAGCTTTAAATCTTAGGTAGCAAATTAAATCCTTAGCATTTTTCAAATCAATACTTTTGCATTTAAGGATACATTTCAAATAAAATAGAAGGTATTTTCAATTAATGGATTAACTTCTATCTTCTAGACTTCATACTAGGCATACTCAGATCAACATTTCAGTATTGTAAATCTTAATACTTTTAGATGTTTTAAACCTAAAAGTTTTAAGTTTCCTGCCAATAACCCTGGCATAGCTGCTAAATTTCAGAATGGTCACAATTTTCCTGCAGGGGAAGTCAAGAAGCAAAACCATAGCTATTCACATGTAAACTTGACTAGCAACTTCCTGGTGGTACTTGCCTCAGGGCAGGAAATTTCAAAAGAGCTACTTTAAATCGCCTTGGGAAACCAGCCTGCATTTCTTTCTCAGGTTCATGTTCGCCATATTTAAGGCCAAAACAGTCTCGGGTTTTTATTCTGTACACAGCAAAAAGTCAAGTTCAGCTCAAACTATGCGCACTCGTTTTTAAAGTGGCCTTTTCCCCTTTACATGTGCCCAGAAATCCTGGATGCATTTATGAATTTGTAAAAGATTTTCAATCACAAGAGGGACTTTAATTTTAGAATACTTGGGGAGGGGGCGTCCATATTAGATCGCCACGTGCTCCTTCTTCCCTTCCCCCACATCCCGCATTGGGGGAAGTTTCAGCAAATGACTCAGATCACGTATTTTTTCCAAAGTCATGCTTAATAGAAAAAGACATTTTAATTTTTTTCCTATTTCGCTTTCTAAAGCAATGGCTAGCACCCAAGGTTATCTTAGCCAATTTTAGGTGTTCCAAACATGTTCTCCGGTAATTTTTAAATAAAATATTGAGTAATATCATTGTGGGAGAGCTTATAACTCTGCCTTTTCCTGCCACCTTTGAATCTCTAACACCAGTGGCGGATTCAGCAGCAAGGTTTCATTTCTTATTACAGATTTTAGATTCCAAACATAAATTCAGATATTAATTTGAAAAAGAAACCACATTGAGGTGACCATGGCACTCTTTTTTCAGCCTGATTTAAGAGTACCTTTTAATATTCCAATTTCTTGCCGAAACCAGTTTGGCTCAGTTGATAGAGCGTAGGCCTGCGGACTGAAAGGTCCCAGGTTCGATTCCGGTCAAGGGCGTGTACCTGGGTTGCGGGCATATCCCCAGTGGGAGATGTGCCGGAGGCAGGTGATCGATGTTTCTCTCTCATCGATGTTTCTAACTCTCTATCTCTCTCCCTTCCTCTGTAAAAATCAATAAAATATATTTTTAAAAAATTTTCCAATTTCTTTATGATTTGGCCCTTTTGCACAGGTGATTCTATTAACAGAGAATCAAATATTTCAGGATTAGGGCATGGATGTCGAGGGAGCCATGAAGGCCATTCCTCCCATTTTTTCTTTTCTTTCTGCTCCTCTTAAGGATCCGAGGGTGCAAGTTGGAGGAGATCCATCCTCCTTGACCTCTCCTAAAGCTTCTAGGAAATGAAATGCCGTCTTTTGGCAACTTTAAGATCTAATGTACCTTTTTCAAGAAACCAAGGGTTATGTTCTAAAATAACATGCAAAAACTATAAGATATTACCTTCTAAAATTTTAACTCCTTATGCATGCAAATCAAAAGTCTATAATAACGTTTCTTACTTTTTTTAAAAAAAGCCAAATATACCTTTTTAAAGCCGAATCTACTTTTTTAAAGCCAAATCCTGCCCCGTTTGTTAGCCTGGTTAAGAAAACGTTCCCAGTGTACTTACCTACCCGGGCTTCTGGAGTTGAACCTGGGCATTGCCTGCGGTAGAATTCCCCTCACTTTTTTTCGGTGAGTTTTCCACACATTTTGGGTGAAAACTTCCATTTCTCGCTCCAGCGAGGCCTGCACTTCCAGACTACCCGTCTGGCGCCAGATGTCGAGTAAGATTCCCTCCACATTCTGCATGGAGTAGGGCTCGGTATCTGAAAGAGGAGCCGCACAACAAATGAGAGAAAAAGACACGAGATAATTTTGCAATATTGGGGGATGAGGCGGCAATTCCCGAAGCACTTCCTCCATTTTCAAGCCTCACCGAGCTTTTATTGATCTGGGATGCACCCATAGCATAGCCCTTAGGCAGGTGATCCCCTAGTAACAAGCAGACTAGCCCATCAGCAAGGATTTACATAATAATAAATGGGGGAGCGGTTTCAGCTACCACTGTCTGGACAAACAGAGGTGGCACCAAGTCACCAAGGCTTCGGGGGGTTCTCTGTCTAGGCTTATGAGATAGTGAAGTCTATAAACTCACTACAGCTCTGGTTGCCCAAATTAAGTGGTTGCCATGGTGTGGCTTGACATCACAAAGCATCAGCTTGACCATCCAAGAGGATGCAGAAGACTCAGATGCTCTGGTTATAGAAAAGAGACCTTCCTCTTACCAATTAAAATTTTTCCCAAACTGATCTCTCTCTCTCTCTCTCTCTCTCTCTCTCTCTCTCTCTCTCTCTTCCTCTAGTTCCACTAAAGTCCAGCATATGGCAGGGAGGTGGTGGTTCCTCGAAGCGACTTCTCAAACTCCATCGTCATTTCAGTAGTCCATTCCACTATGTTCAGATATGACCATTTCCTATTATTTTGGGTGTTGTTTTAATAGATGTTTTATTTTAGAATAGTTCCATATTACAGAAAATCTGTGAAGTTAATACGCATGTACACCATACCCAATTTCCCTTATTAATAATATCTTACTTGGGTATGGGAAAAATGTAACATGAAGTGAATGATCAGTGAAACAGTTAGAGAGAAACCTCACTTCTCTAGTAATACTAATATCCAGCAATGCTGTTCTAGACCATGTTGTTAAAGGAAAAACTGTACCAGTTGTGGCATAAAACTTCACATCTTGAGCTGACAAATCCTGTCAATATTTAACAATACTCAATAGTCTAGCATGTAAAACGGAAATCAAATTCATTATGATACACTGCCAGCACTAACACAACACCCTGTTCCTCATGACTATGGAAACCACCATCCATCCCACGTGCCCAATCCAAACCTAAATTTTACATGAGGTTCTTTCCTTCCTTGCCAGTATGAGAAAGTGTTGAGGAAAAAATCCCCTTCAGTATTCTCCTTGTCCGTATTCTAGGTGTCTGGCTCAGTATGGACTGGCTTGTCTGGGGCCTCAATTGAAGAATTCTACATTACTCCCTTCTCACATGCCTGCCCCTCCTTAGATCCCTCCCCAACATCTTTAAACACGGAAAAATACAAACACATTTCCTTTATATGCTTGCTGGTATTTATTCACGGTGAATATTAATGTGTTCATCTTCGCATAATGCCCATTTTTGAAGCATTTTTAATACAGGGTACACATTACTAATTGTGTTCCTCTCGGAGACCCTGGGTATCACTGCTGGTAGATGAACACTCCAACACTTCTTCTTCTGCATTTGTTGGCTTGCTTACTGTAGGTTTTCCCGTTCCTGTAGTAAAATACAATTATCTGATTCTTTCTGTCCTTCTCCCTCTTCTCTTCATTCAGCTTATAGTCTAAATTTACCATCGCCACTATCTTGGTTATGTAGTTTAGATTAAGTTAAACACAGAAAGACATTGGTTTTGGGGAAGATATTGGAAAATTATTAGGAAATGAGATAGTAATTGAATGATAATGGATTGAATGAGGAATTGTCTGTGGCCAAAAAGCACAAGGCCAGAATCTTGGGTGAGGAATTACTGGGGAAGGGGCAGCATTTGAATAAGATCTAATGACGTTATACAATTCTTCCTCATCCAGTTGAGAAACTGACTTCTAATTCACCTTAGGACTTGCAATTTGTTCATCCATCCTTGTGTTTGGAGTCTTATTCCTTATCTCTACTAGTCTGCACTATCGTCTTATTAAGTTTTGAAATCTTGAGGTAACAGACACTACTCAAAGGGTCCTGGACTCTATATATACTCTTTAGGTTAATGAGGAGTCACTCACTTCAGGTCTGGTTGCCCAAAATCAGTGGTTTCCATGGTGTGGCTTGACATCACAAAGCTTCAGCTTGACCATCCAGGAAGGGCGAGGGTGACAGAGGATGAAAAAATCTCAGACACTCTGGTTATAGAACAGAGACATTCCTACAGACTCGTACAATATTTCCCAAAGTGTCCTCTCTCTCTATCTATCATTTCCTATAGTTCCATTATAGTCCAGCATATGGCAGGGAGGTGGTGTTTCCTCTAAGACAATTGCCATACTCCGCTGTGATTTCAGTGGTCCTTTCCACTATGTTTAGATATGAACATTTCCTAGAATTTTGAGTGTTGTTTTAATGGATGTTTTATTTTAGAATAGTTCCAGATTTACAGAAAAATTGTGAAGATAATAACCATGTACACCATACCAGATTTCCCTTATTACTAATACCTTACTTATGTATGGGGCTAATTTAACATGAAGTGAATCATCCGTGAAACAGAGTGAGACCTAACTTCTCTAGTATCTCCAATATCCAGCAATGCTCTTCTAGAGCAAGTTGTTAAAGGAAAAAACTGGACCAGTTGCGCCATAAAACTTCAGATCTTAAGCGGACCATCTTTTCAATAGTTTAACAATATTCAGTAGTCTACCATGTAAAAAGGAAATCAAATTCATTATTATACACTGCCAGCACTGACACAACACCCTGTTCGTCATGACTGAGACCACCACCATCCATCCCACCACCTCCCCAATAAAAACAAATTCACTTTTGGACTTGCAGTTTCTTCACCCAACCTTGTGTTTGAAGTCTTATTCCTTATCTCTGCTAGTCTGCACTATGGTCTTATTAAATTTCGGTATCTTGAGGCAACAGACACTACTCAAAGGGTCCTGGCCTCTACATATACTCTTTTTTAAAATATATTTTAATGATTTTTTACAGCGAGGAAAGGAGAGGGATAGAGAGTTAGAAACATCGATGGGAGAGAAACATCGATCAGCTGCCTCTTGCACCCCTTCTACAGGGGAGGTGCCCGCAACCAATGTACATGCCATTGGCTGGAATCTAACCTGGGACCTCTCAGTCCTCCGGCCGACGATCTAGCCACTGAGCCAAACCGGTTAGGGCTATATATACTCTTTAGGTTAATGAGGAGCCACTCACTTCAGCTCTGGTTGCCCAAAATCAGTGGTTGGCATGGTGTGGCTTGACATCACAAAGCCTCAGATTGACCATCCAGGAAGGGCGGGGGTGGCAGAGGAGGTATAAATCTCAGACACTCTGGTGACATAACAGAAACCTTCCTCTGAACTCCTAAAGTGTTTCCCAAACTGACCTCTCTCTCTCCCTCTCATTTCTTCAAATTCCATTAGAGTCCAGCATATGGCAGGGAGGTGGTGTTTCCTCTAAGACACTTGCCATACTCCCAGTCATTTCAGTGGTCCATTCGACTATGTTCAGATATGAACGTTTCCAAGGATTTTGAGTGTGGTTTTAATGGATGTTTTATTTTAGAATAGTTCCAGATTTAGAGTAAAATTTTGAAGATAATAACCACGTACAGCATACCCAATTTCCCTTATTACTAATATCTTACTTATGTATGGGGCAAATATAACATGAGTTGAATCATCAGTGAAACAGTGAAAACTCACTTCTCTAGAACCTCCAATATCCAGCAATGCTGTTCTAGAGCAAGTTGTTAAAGGAAAAACTAGACCAGTTGCCTCATAAATCTTCAGATCTTGAGCGGACCATCCTTTCAATAGTTTCACAATATTCAGTACTCTACCATGTAAAAAGGAAATCAAATTCATTATTATACACTGCCAGCACTAACACAACACCCTGTTCGTCATGACTGCGACCACCACCATCCTTCCCACCCCCCCCCCAGCCCCCATATCCAAACATAAATTCACTTTAGGACTTTCAGTTTCTTCATCCATCCTTGTGTTTGGAGTCTTATTCCTTATCTCTACTAGTCTAAAATATCGTCTTATTAAGTTTCGCTATCTTGAGGCAACAGACAGTACTCAAAGGGTACTGGCCTCTATGTATACTCTTTAGGTTAATGAGGAGCCACTCACATCAGCTCTGGTTGCCCAAAATCAGTGGTTGCCATGGTGTGGCTTGACATCACAAAGACTCAGCTTGACCATCCAGGAAGGGCGGGGGTGGGAGTGGATGCAGAAATATCAGGCACTCTGGTTATTGAACAGAGACCTTCCTCTTAACTCCTAAATTTTTTCCCAAACTGACCTATCTCTCTCTCTCTCTCTCATTTCTTCTAATTCCCTTATAGTCCATCATATGGCAGGGAGGTGGTGTTTCCTCTTATACAATTGCCATACTCCCCCGTCATTTCAGTAGTCCATTCCAGTATGTTCAGATATGAACATTTCCTAGGATTTTGAGTGTTGTTTTAATGGATGTTTTATTTTGGAACAGATCCAGATTTACAGAAAAATTGTGAAGTTAATAACTATGTACACCATACCCAATTTTACTTATTACTATTATCTTACATATACATGGGAAAATATAACATGAAATGAATCATCAGTGAAACAGAGTGAAACCTCACTTCTCTAGTATCTCTATATACAGAAATGCTGTTCTAGAGCAAGTTGTTAAAGGAAAAATTAGACCAGTTGCGGCATAGAACTTCAGATCTTGATCGGACCATCCTTTCAATAATTTAACAATATTCAATAGTCTACCATGTAAAAAGGAAATCAAATTCATTATTATACACTGCCTGCACTAAGACAACACCCTGTTTGTCATGACTGCGACCACCACCATCCATCCAATCCCCTCCCCCCAAATACAAACATAAATTCACTTTTGGAATTGCAGTTTCTTCATCCATCCTTGTGTTTGGAGTCTTATTCCTTATCTCTACTAGTCTACAATATCGTCTTATTAAGTTTCGCTATCTTGAGTCAACAGACACTATTCAAAGGGTCCTGGCCTCTATATAAACACTTTAGGTTAATGAGGAGCCACTCACTTCAGCTCTGGTTGCCCCAGATCAGTGGTTGCCATGGTGTGGCTTGACATCACCAATCCTCAGCTTGACCATCCAGGAAGGGCAGGGGTGGCAGAGGATGGAGACATCTCAGACACTCTGGATATAGAACAAAGACCTTCCTCTTAACTCCTAAAATTTTTCCCAAATTGTCCTCTCACTCTGTTTTAATTCCTCTAGTTCCCTTATAGTCCACATATGGCAGGGAGGTGGTGTTCCCTCTAAAACAATTCCCATACTCCCCTGTCATTTCAGTGGTCCATTCCACTATGTTAGAATATTAAAGTTTCCAAGGATTTTGAGTGTTGTTTTAATGGGTGTTTTATTTTAGAAGTGTTCCAGTTTTACAGAAAATTGTGAAGATAATACCCATGTACACCATACTGAATTTCACTTATTACTAATATCTTACTTATGTATGGGGCAAATGTAACATGAAGTGAATCATCAGTGAAACAGTGAAACCTCACTTCTCTAGTATCTCCATTATCCAGCAATGCTGTTCTAGAGCAAGTTGTTAAAGGAAAAACTGGAACAGTTGCGGCATAAAATTTCAGATCTTGAGCTGACCATCCTTTCAATAGTTTAACAATATTCAATAGTCTACCATGTGAAAAGGAAATCAAATTCATTTTTATACACTGTGAGAACTAACACAACACCCTGACCCTCAGGACTGCGACCACCACCATCCATCCCACCTCCCCCCGCAAAACAAACATAAACTCACCTTTGGACTTGCAGTTTCTTCATCCATCCTTGTGTTTGGAGTCTTATTCCTTATCTCTACTAGTCTGCACTCTCGTCTTATTAAGTTTCGCTATTTTGAGGCAAGAGACACTACGCAAAAGGTCCTGGCCTCTATATATACTCTTTAGTTTAATGAGGAGCCACTCACTTCAGCTCTGGTTGCCCAAAATCAGTGGTTGCCATGGTGTGGGTTGACATCACAAAGCCTCAGCTTGACCAATCAAGAAGGGCGGGGGTGGAAGAGGATGCAGAAATCCCAGACACTCTGGTTATAGAACAGAGATCTTCCTCTTAACTCCTAAAATTTTCCCCAAACTGACCTCTCTCTCCTTTTCTCTAGTTCCATAATAGTCCAGCATATGGCAGGGAGATGGTTTTTCCTCCAAGACAATTGCCATACTCCCCTTCATTTTAGTGGTCCATTCCACCAAGTTCAGATAGTAACGTTTCCTAGGATTTTGAGTGTTGTTTAATAGACTATTTATTTTAGAATATTTCCAGATTTACAGAAAAATTGTGAAGATAATAACCATGTACACCATACACAATTTCCCTTATTACTAATATCTTAATTATGTATCGGGCAAATATAACATGAATTGAATCATCTGTGAAACAGTTAGAGTGAAACCTCACCTCTCTAGTATCTCCAATATCCAGCAATGCTGTTCTAGAACAAGTTGTTAAAGGAAAACCTGGACCAGTTGTCGCATAAAACTTCACATTTTGAGCTGACCATCCTTTCATTAGTTTAACAATATTTGATAGTCTGCCATGTGAAAAGGAAATCAAATTATTTTTTTACACTGCCAGGACTAACACTACACGCTGTTCCTTATGACTGTGACCACCAGCATGCATCCCACCCCCACCAATACAAACATAAATTAACTTTTGGACTTGCAGTTTCTTCAGCCATCCTTATGTTTGGAGTCTTATTCCTTATCTCTACTAGTCTAAACTATCGTCTTATTAAGTTTCTCTATTTTGAGGCAACAGACTCTACTCAAAGGGTACTGGCCTGTATATATACTCTTTACGTTAATGAGGAGCCACTCACTTCAGCTCTGGTTGCCCAAAATCAGTGGTTGCCATGGTGTGGCTTGACATCACAAAGCCTCAGCTTGACCATCCAGGAGGGGCAGGGGTGGCAGAGGATGCAGAAATCTCAGACACTCTGGTAAAGAACAGAAACCTTCCTCTTAACTCCTAAAATGTTTCCCGAACTGTCCTCTCTCTCTTTCTCATTTCCTCTAGTTCCATTGTAGTCCAGCATATGGCAGGAAGGTGGTGTTTCCTCTAAGACAATTCCCATAGTCCCCTGTCATTTCAGTGGTCCATTCCACTATGTTCAGTTGCTACCTTTTCCTAGGATTTTGAGTTTTGTTTTAATGGATGTTTTATTTTAGAATAGTTCCAGATTTACAGAAAAATTGTGAAGATAATAACCATGTATACCATACCCAATTTCCCTTATTACTAATATCTTACTTATGTATGGGGCAAATGTAACATGAAGTGAATCATTAGTGAAACAGTTAGAGTGAAAACTCACTTCTCTAGTATCTCCAATTTCCATCAATGCTCTTGTAGACCAAGTTGTTAAAGGAAAAACTGGACCACTTGCGGCATAAACTTCAGATCTTGAGCTGAAAATCCTTTCAATAGTTTAACCATATTCAATAGTCTACCATTTAAAAAGGAAATCAAATTCTTTATTATTCACTGCCAGCACTAACACAACACCCTGTTCCTCATGACTTCGACCACCACCATCCATCCCACCCCCCCCTCTGTTATGTGTTGGCTCAGTGAGATAGACCACCGACTCAGAATATATATTTATGAACCTTTATTAAGCTGGCCAGCTGTTTGCTGTTCCGGCACCCCGTGGAAGCAAAGGTGGAACTGCAGCAATGACTGCAAGCATTCCAGCCTATTTATTTGCAAAAACTACAAAGTTACAAAACCTCGTTTACGCAATTTGCTCCTGACACAGTATAGCATTATCCTCTTCCTATCTATGTTTTCCGGGAACAGAGAGCACAGTATATTGAGGAGGGACCATGAGACCATATCTCAAGGCCTTATCTGATGTCAGTACCTTCCTCTGTCTGTTCCAGGAACAGAAGGTACACCGCGCCCCGATATGCAGCCCAGTACATTCCCAACTGATCTTAATTGGGAATCAAATCTTTGATTCAGCATCCTCCTCTAAGATTCTGGAGTATTGGGGGTATAAAACCATTAACTTTACAGCCTGTATCCAAAAGCTGTTGTAGTTCCCCATGTGTTGGCGAGGTCGTGGCTGCAGGTGGAGTAGGGCTGGGGCTCCCAGAGCTTTCTGACCCAGGAGAAACAAGAGGTTTAGCTGCGCCTGGGTGCTGTGCCTGGCTTGGCCTCTCTGGCTTGCCTAGGTGATGCAAGGGGCCAATCAGGTTGAACCACCAGGAAAGAGTTTGGCTTTGAATGGTGACGAGCTGGCCAGGGTCTTGGCCGCTTACATAGAGTCTTAGTCCCCACGTCTTTCCCCCTACCCTTTGGTCAGTCCGCCAGGCGAGAGGCATGAGGAGGACGGGGTTACAATTTCTGATTGTGCAGTTCTTCTAGTTTCACAGCTAGCCTCTGCTCCCCCATCACATAAGTAGGCTTCTCTGGGAGCCTTCGTGCTGGCAGGGCTACGAGAACTTCTCGGGGCCCTACTGGTCTTTTAGCCTCGTCCTTGGCGGTTTGGTCTGCAAGTCGATTTCCCTGTGCTTCGGGACTATCACCCTTCTGGTGCCCTCAGCAATGAATTACTGCCACTTCTTTTGGCCGCCATATGGCTGCCAGGAGGTTAAGTATCTCAGAAGCATTTTTAATGTCCTTTCCTCCTGAGGTCAGGAGGCCTCTTTCCTTATATGGGGCCCCATGCACGTGTACAGTGGCGAAAGCATACCGACTGTCTGTGAAAATGTTCACTCTTTTTCCTTTTCCCCACCTGAGGGCCTGAGTGAGTGCTATAAGTTCTGCCTTTGAGGCTGAGATGCCTCCTCCTAAGGCCTGTGCCCAGAGAACCTCCTTTTGTGTCACCACTGCTGCCCCCACATACCGGGTACCTTCCTCTATGAAGCTGCTCCCGTTGGTGTAGAGGGTTTCATTTGGATTCTGCAGGGGCTGGTCCACAAGGTCCTCTCGGAGGGAAGTGAGAGAAGTCAATGTCTCCTCGCAGTCATGCAAAGGGGGCTCTGCCAAATCGTCAGGGAGGAGTGTGGCTGGGTTTAAGGCATTTGTTTTCAGGAAGCTGACTCGTGGTGGGTCTAGCAGTAACACCTGGTACTGGGTAATGCGGACTTTCGACATCCATCTCTCCCGGGGGGCTCCTTAATAAGGTCTCAACTGCATGCGGAGCAACTACTTGGAGATTTTGGCCAAAGGTTAGCTTTGAGGCTTCCTTTACCAGGAGGGCAGTGGTGGCAATGGCTCTCAAGCAGTTGGGCCATCCCGAGGCCACAGGGTGAAGTCTCTTAGAGGGATAAGCTACGGGGCATTTCCATGCTCCTAGGGGTTGTGTGAGGACCCCTTTCGCCACCCCTTTGCTTTAAGAAACATATAGCTCAAAGGGTTTGGTTAGGTCTGGCAGGGCGAGTGCCAACGCGCTTATCAGGGCTTCTTTCAGTCTCTTATAAGCCTCTTCCTCCTTTTCTGTCCCGACCAGGGCCGCCCCAGTTCCCCCCTTTGCAGAGTATAGTGGTCTCGCAATTTCTGCAAAACCTTGTATCCATAGCCTGCAATAACCCACTGCCCCGAGGAACTCCCGGACTTGCCTTTTGCTGGTAGGCCTGGGGATTGACAAACTGACCTTTATTCTGCTACTGGAAAAAGTTCGCCTACCCCCTTCTATGTTGTAACCCAAATATGTTACTCGGGTAGTGCATAGCTGAGCTTTCTTGGTTGAGACCCGATACCCCAAATGATCTAGGGTGGTCAGCAACTCTTGAGTGGCCTGTCTACAGTCCTGTTCCTCCTCCGTGGCCAGTAGGAGGTCGTCTACATATTGGAGCAGAGTCACCCGTGGATGGTCCTGACGGAACTCCCGGAGGTCTTGGTTTAGGGCCTCATCGAACAGAGTGGGTGAGTTCTTAAACCCTTGTGACAACCTAGTCCAAGTTAACTGTCCAAACTCTCCCTCTGTCCGGTCTACCCACTCGAAGGCGAAAATACATTGACTCTGCTTTGCCAAGGGAAGGGAGAAAAAGGCATCCTTGAGGTCTAAAACAGTATAGAACCGGTGTTATGGCTTGAGGAGGCTGAGAAGAGTGTAAGGGTTTGGAACCATGGGATGGATAGTCTCAACCCTCTTGTTTACTTCCCTTAAGTTCTGCACCAGCCTGAAATCCTCAGTCCCTGGTTTCTGTATTGGCAACAGGGGAGTGTTCCAAGCAGATTGGTAAGGAATCAAGATTCCAGCCTCTTTCAGCCTCTTAATGTGCTTGGCGATTCCCACTCTTGCTTTCTCTCATTGGATATTGCTGGACTCTGACTGGGGTGTTACTGCTGGTTAGCTGGACTACAATTGGAGGCTGGTGTTTAGCTAACCCTGGAGGATTGTCCTCTGCCCAAACTCCCAGGATAGCCTGTCTTAGTTGTTGGAGATAGGCATCTGCGGAGACTTCCCCAGGCTCCTCCTCATGTCGTAAATATTCCTCCTGTAAGGGCAATGTCAGAAAATAGATCCCCGCAGTCCCTGGGTCTTGCAACTTGACCTCTGGCCCTGGCCCTTCAAAAGAGATTGTGGCCCGTAATTTACTCAGCAAGTCCCGGCCTAGCAGAGGGTAAGGGCACTCTGGCATTACTAGGAATGAGTGAGTCACTGAGCCGTTTCCTAGGTCGCTGATCCGACCTTTAGTCCATGGGTAGGATTGCACTTTTCCATTTGCCCCTTTCATGGGGACTTTGGTCTTAGCTACCAGACCCACTGGCTATTGCAAGACAGAGAATGTGGCTCCCGTGTCCACAAGGAAGTCCACCTTTTGGCCCCCGACAGTCAGAGTTATCCTGGGCTCTTGGGGGCCAGCTGAGCCCTGACAACCCTAATCCACCTCCTCCACCAGCACGGGAGTTGGTTCCCCCGAACTTTCAGGGCATTCCCTTTTCCAGTGTCCTTCCTTTTTGCAAAGTGCACACTTATTTCTTCCAGTCCTGGGTTGGACTCCTTTTCTCCCACGGGGCTTTCCTTTACTCTTATTGTCACTCCGGGCCCTTGGGCCTTTTTCCTCTTTTGGGGCCATGAGGACATTGGCCCTCCGGGTGTTTACACCTGCCATCCGGACTTCCCGATTGTCTAAAACCTTCTGGGCAACCTCAACCACCTCAGAGATTGATTTCCCCTCAAAGGCTTCTAACTTCTGCAATATTTTCTAATATCTGGGGCCGACTGGGAAACAAATGTTACAATGACAGCCCTCTGATTTTCTGGGGAATCAGGGTCAATGCGGGTATACACCCGATAGGCCTCGCACAGCCTCTCCAGTAAAGCTGCCCGGCTCTCATTAGGCCCCTGGACTGTCTCTGTCACCTTAGAGAGGTTTGTGGGTCTCCCAGCAACAGCTCGGATGTCCCCCAATAGTGTCTGGCGATACCAATCGAGAGCCTCCTTTCCCCTCTCACTATTGGGATTCCAGTCAGGTCGCCTGGAGGGAAACACAGCCTCTAATCTATCTTGGTCAGAGGTAGGCTGCCCATCCGGACCCAGTACAAATCTCCTCCCTTCTGCCTTGACTCACTCTGTCCCCTCTGAAGTGGAAAGAATTTGCATCAACTGTTGGCAATCATCCCAGGTAGGTTGATGGGTAAAAAACACAGACTCTAAAAGAGAGATTAACCCCTGTGGATTCTCAGAGAAAGAAGGATTCTGGTTCTTCCAATTGTACAGGTCACTGGTAGAAAAGGGGACATAGACCATGAAAGGATGCCCGTCTGGACCCAAACCTAAGGGCCTGCCTGCCGTAGCGGTAGCATAGGAACTGCAGACTTGTGGATGCTGCTGGGTCCTGCAGGTTCATATTCTCTCTCTCTCTCTCTCTCTCTCTCTCTCTCTCTCTCTCTCTCTCTCTCTCCATATGCTGTCCCTTGCCTCGTGTGAGTAGGGGAGAACGAAGCCGGGTCCTGGACTGGTGTTTTCGGAGGAAATGAAAACGGCTGTGGAGGAGACAGTGGTGCGGGCCAAGGTCTTTAGCCACCATCAGCCCGGCGGGTGGGGGAGCATAGGGGGGGCCTCTGACCCAGGGAAGTGCATCCTCACTTGGACCCTGGAGAAGAGGGGGAGTTTTGTTCTTCTGGGCCGAAGCCATGAGGACTCTCTGTATCTGTCCCAATTATCCCCTCGGGAGGCAAGCCGTCATCCACAGGGTTTTATTGGACAATATGTCAACCCATACTTGAATATAAGGAATTTGATTATAATGCCCTGGGCGGCCGAATATGACATAATGGACCCAGTAGGCAGTGGTCAGATCAAAAGACCCTGCATCAGGCAAACCCTCCTGGAATGTGGGCCACTCCCATTCACAGAATCTCTGTAAATCAAAATGCATTAACATTATAACTTTTAAATCTATCCCAGAACTTCAGTTTCTTTCACTTCACACAGACTCTCATACTTACATTCATACACCAGAGAGTCCGAGTTTTGACTTCTACCAAATGTTTATTCAGAGTTTAAACAATCCATCCAATTCTTGACTAATTGCCTAAGGGAGCTCTATGGCTTCCCGGGAGGTGATCAAGCTCCCCTTCCACTCCCTCGGAGTGGGCCAGACTGGTAGGGGGTTGACGAAGATGACTGACCCTAACCCATTTGACAAAGACAAAGACAACAAAGAACAAAGACAAAATAAATCAGCCAAATGCAACCTAAGGTTGCCCGGAACCTGCTGCTCGCTCCTTGAAGTCCTGAAAATTTTTCAAAAAACATTGCAGCAGGGTGTACGCAGACGCAAACAACTTTTTGACAATAAACACCAAGACAAACAAATACCAGACAGACAAACCCAGTGCAGCGTACAGCCGCACAAACCAGGACCCCAGCCACCTTCGTGGCCGTGGGTCAGGACCAGGAGTACCACTGCGTCCAGCCCTCCATATAGGTCCTTCTGTGGGATGTACCAATTCCATTTTAATGACCGGTCCTTAGCTCTCTCAAGAGTCCAAGTGGCTCGGTTTCCGAATTGAAAGTTTTGGGTGGACTGGAGGCCTCCTTGGTAGTCGTTCTACACTGGTGTGGGGTATCTCGCTGAGTGCCAGGCGACAAGTGGGGGAGAGCCTCCAGCCGTAAACAAGGGGTACCTCTCCTCCCTGCCTGGGGAGAGCCTCCTGCCCTAAAAAAGGGGTCCCTTTCCTCCCTGTTGGGTATCTCGCTGCGGCCTCCAAAGGTTATGGGTTGGCTCAGTGAGATAGACCACCGACCCAGAATTTAAATTTAGGAACCTTTATTAAGGTTCCTAAAGGACTGGCAAGAAAAATCAGAAGATCTTAGAGCAGATCAGTATGTTTTTCTCCTTAGGGCAGGGGGAAAAAATACACACATGTAATACCATTTGTAATACCTTAAGCAATAAAAAAAATAAAAATAAAAAATAGTTTAACAATATTCAATAGTCTACCATGTAAAAAGGAAATCAAATTCATTATGGTACATTGCCAGCACTAACACAACACCCTGTTCCTCATGAATAGGACCACCATTATCCATCCCACCCCCCAAATCCAAACCTAAATTAAACATCAGTTTCTTTTCTTCCTTGCTTACTATAGGTTGTTGTCTTCCTTACTGGAGGGTTTCCCCTTCCTGTAGTAAAATACAATTATCTGATTCTTTCTGTCTTTCTCCTTCTTGTCTTCATTCAGCTTAAAATCCAAAGTTACCATCAGAACTATTTTGGTTATGTAGTTTGGAAACAAGTTAAACACAGAAAGACATTGGTTTTGGGGAAGAAATTGGAAAATGATTAGGATATGTGCATGTAATTGAATGACAATGGATTGAATGAGAAAGTGTCTGTGGCCAAAAAGCACAAGGCCAGAATCTTGGGTGAGGAATTACTGGGGAAGAGGCAGCATTTGAATAAGGTCTAATGACGTTATACAATTCTTCGTCATCCAGTTGAGAAACTGACTTTAAATTCACTTTAGGACTTGCAGTTTCTTCATCCATCCTTGTGTTTGGAGTCTTATTCCTTATCTCTACCAGTCTACAATATCGTCTTATTAAGTTTCGCTATCTTGAGGCAACAGACACTACTCAAAGGGTCCTGGCCTCTATATATACTCTTTTTTTAAATATATTTTATTGATTTTTTTACAGAGAGGAAGGGAGAGAGATAGAGAATTAGAAACATCAATGAGAGAGAAACATCGATCAGCCGCCTCCTGCACATCTCTTACTGGGGATGTGCCCGCAACCCAGGTACATGCGATTGATCGGAATCAAACCTGGGACCTTTCAGTCTGAAGGCTGAGGCTCTATCCACTGAGCCAAACCGGTTTTGGCTATATATACTCTTTAGGTTAATGAGGAGCCACTCACTTCAGCTCTGATTGCCCAAAATCAATGGCTGCCATGGTGTGGCTTGACATCACAAAGCCTCAGTTTGACCATCCAGGTGGTGCAGGGGTGGCAGAGGATGCAGATATTTGAGACACTCTGGTTATCGAACAGAGAGCTTACTCTTAACTCCTACAATTTTTGCCAAGCTGTCCTCTCTCTCTCTCTCTCCTTTCCTCTAGTTCTATTATAGTCCAGCATATGGCAGGGAGGTGGTGTGTCCTCTAAGAAAATTCCCATACTCCCCCGTCATTTCAGTGATCCATTCCACTATGTTCAGATATGAACATTTCCTAGGATTTTGATTGATGTTTTAATGGATGTTTTATTTTACAATAGTTCCAGATTTACAGAAAAATTGTGAAGATAATAACGATGTACACCATACCAAATCTCCCTTATGACTAATGTCTTATTTATGTATGGGGCAAATGAAACATGAAGTGAATCATCAGTGAAACAGTAAGAGTGATAACACACTATTGTAGTATCTCCAATATCCAGTAATGCTGTTCTAGACCAAGTTGTTAAAGAAAAAACTGGCCGAATTGCGGCATAAAACTTCACATCTTGAGCAGAACATCCTTTCAACAGTTTAACAATATTCAATAGTCTACCATGTAAAAAGGAAATCAAATTCATTATTATACACTGCCATTACTAAAACAACACCGTGTTCCTCATGAATGTGATCACCACCATCCATCCAACTCCCCCACCCCGAATATGAACATAAATTCGCTTCTGGACTTGCAGTTTCTTCATCCATCCTTGTGTTTGGAGTCTTATTCCTTATCTCTAATAGTCTACAATATCCTTTAATTAAGTTTCCCTATCTTGAGGCAACAGACACTACTCAAATTGTCCTGGCCTCTATATATTCTCTTTAGGTTAATGAGGAGCCACTCACTTCAGCTCTGGTTGCCCAAAATCAGTGGTTGCCATGGTGAGGCTTGACATCACAAAGTCTCAGCTTCACCATCCAGGAGGAATGGGGGTGGCAGAGGATGCATAAATCTCAGACACTCTGGTTATAGAACAGAGACCTTCCTCCTAACTCGTACAATATTTCCCAAACTGTCCTCTCTCTCTCTCTTTCATTTCCTATATTTCCATTATAGTCCGGCATATGGCAGGGAGGTGGTGTTTCATCTAAGAAAATTGCCATACTCCCCCATGATTTCAGTGGTCCATTCCACTATGTTCAGATATGAACATTTCCTAGGATTTTGAGTGTTGTTTTAATGGATGTTTTATTTTATAATAGTTCCAGATTTACAGAAAAATTTTGAAGATAACCATGTACACCATACACAATTTCCCTTATTACTAATATGTTACTTATGTATGGGGAAAATATAACATGAAGTGAATCATCAGTGAAAGAGTTAGTGAGAAACCTCACTTCTCTAGTATCTCCAATATCCAGCAATGCCATTCTAGAGCAAGTTGTTAAAGGAAAAACTGGACCGGTTGCGGCATAAAACTTCAGATCTTGAGGTGACCATCCTTTCAATAGTTTAACAATATTCAATAGTCTACCATTTAAAAAGGAAATCAAATTCATTGTAATACACTGCCAACACTAACACAACAGCCTGTTCGTCATGAAGGCGACCACCACCATCCATACCACCACCTCACGCCAATACAAACATAAATTCACTTTTGGACTTGCAGTTTCTTCATCCAACCTTGTGTTTGGAGTCTTATTTCTTATCTCTACTAGTCTACAATATCGTCTTATTAAGTTTCACTATCTTGAGGCAACAGACACTACTCAAAGGGTCCTGGACTCTATATATACTCTTTAGATTAATGAGGAGCTACTCACCTCAGCTCTGGTTGCTTAAAATCTGTGGTTGCCATGGTGTGGCTTGACATCACAAAGCCTCAGCTTGACCATACAGGAGGGGCGGGGGAGGCAGGTGATGCAGAAATCTCAGACACTCTGGTTATGGAACAGAGACCTTCCTCTTAACTCCTAATATGTTTCCCAAACTGACCTCTCTCTCTCTAATTTCTTCTAATTCCATTATAGTTCATCATATGGCAGGTAGGTGGTGTTTCCTCTAAGACAATTCCGATACTCCCCCGTCATTTCAGTGCTCCATTCCACTATGTTCAGATATGAACATTTCCTAGGATTTTTAGTGTTGTTTTAATGGAGGTTTTATTTTAGAATAGTTCCAGATTTACAGAGAAATTGTGAAGATAAAACCATGTACACCATACCCAATTTCCCTTATTACTATTATCTTACATTTGTATGGGGAAAATATAACATGAAGTGAATCATCAGTGAAAGAGTTAGTGAGAAACCTCACTTCTCTAGTATCTCCAATATCCAGCAATGCTGTTCTAGATCAAGTTGTTAAAGGAAAAACTGGACCAGTTGCGGCATAAAATTTCAGATATTGAGCGGACCATCCTTTCAATAGTTTAACAATATTCAATAGTCTACCATGTAAAAAGGAAATGAAATTCATTATTATACAATGCCATCACTAAAAAAAAACCTTGTTCCTCATGACTGCGACCACCACCATCCATCCCACCCCCTCCCCAATACAAACATAAATTCACTTTTGGACTTGCAGTTTCTTCATCCATCCTTGTGTTTGGAGTATTATTCGTTATCTCTACTAGTCTGCACTATTGCCCTATTAATTTTCGCTATCTTGAGGCAACAGACACTACTCAAAGGGCCCTGGCCTCTATATAGTCTTTAGGTTAATGGGGAGCCACTCTCTTCAGCTCTGGTTTTCCAAAATCAGTGGTTGCCATGGTGTGGCTTGACATCACAAAGCCTCAGCTTGACCATCCAGGTAGGGCAGGGGTGGCAGAGGATGCATAAATCTCAGACATTCTGGTTATGTAACAGAGACTTTCCTCTTAACTCCTAAATTTTTCTGAGACTGACCTCTCTCTCTCCCTCCTTCTAATTCCATTATAGTCCAGCATATGGCAGGGAGGTGGTGTTTCCTCTAAGTCAATTCCCATACTCCTCCGTCATTTTAGTGGTCCATTCCACTATGTTCAGATTTGGACGTTTCCAAGGATTTTGAGTGTGGTTTTAATGGATATTTTATTTTAGAATAGTTCCAGATAGAGTAATATTGTGAAGATAATAACCATGTACACCATACCCAATTTCCCTTATTACTGATATATTACTTATGTATTGGGCAAATATAACATGAAGTGAATCATCAGTGGAACAGTTAGAGTGAAATGTCACTTCTCTAGTATCTCCAATATCCAGCAATGCTGTTCTAGAGCAAGTTGTTAAAGGAAAAACTGGACAAGTTGAGGCATAAAACTTCAGGTCTTGAGCTGACCATCCTTTCAATAGTTTAACAATATTCAGTAGTCTACCATGTAAAAAGGAAATCAAGTTAATTATTATACACTGCCAGCACTAAGGAAACACCCTGTTTGTCATGACTGAGACCACCACCATCCATCCCACCCCCTCCCCAATACAAACATAAATTCACTTTTGGACTTGCAGTTTCTTCATCCATCCTTGTGTTTGGAGTCTTATTCCTTATCTCTGCTAGTCTGCACTATCGTCGTATTAAGTTTGGTATCTTGAGGCAATAGACACTACTCAAAGTGTCCTGGCCTATATATATAATCTTTAGGTTAATGAGGAGCCACACACTTCAGCTTTGGTTGCCCAAAATCAGTGGTTGCCATGGTGTGGCTTGACATCACAAAGCCTCAGCTTAACCATCCAGAATGGGCAGTGGTGGCACAGGATGCAGAAATCTCAGACACTCTAGTTACATAACAGAGACCTTCCTCTTAACTCCTAAAGTTTTTCACAAACTGATCTCTCTCTCTCTCTCTCTCTCTCTCTCTCTCTCTCTCTCTCTCTCTCTCTCTCTCTCTCTCTCTCTCTCTCTCTCTCTCTCTCTCTCTCTCTCTCTCCTTCTAATTCCATTATAGTCCAGCATATGGCAGGGAGGTGGTGTTTCCTCTAAGACACTTGCCATACTCCCCCGTCATTTCAGTGGTCCATTTGACTATGTTCAGATATGAACTTTTCCAAGGATTTTGAGTGTTGGTTTAATGGATGTTTTATTTTAGAATAGTTCCCGATTTACAGAAAAATTGTGAAGATAATAACCATGTACACCATACCCAATTTCCCTTATTACTAATATCTTACTTAATTATGGGGCAAATTTAACATGAAGAGAATCATCCGTGAAAGAGTTAGAGTGAAACCTAACTTCTCCAGTATATCCAATATCCAGCAATGCTGTTCTAGAGCAAGATGTTAAAGGAAAAACTGGACCACTTAAGGTATAAAACTTAGGATCTTGAGTTGACCATCCTTTCATTCTTTTAACAATATTCAATAGTCTGCCATGTAAAAAGGAAATCAAATTCATTATTATACACTGCCAGCACTAACACAACACCCTGTTCGTCATGACTGAGACCACCACCATCCATCCCACCGCCTCCCCAATACAAACATAAATTCACTTTTGGACTTGCAGTTTCTTCATCCATCCTTGTGTTTGGAGTCTTATTCCTTATTTCTGCTAGTCTACACTATCATCTTATAAAGTTTCGGTATCTTGAGCAACAGACACTACTCAAAGGGTCCTAGCCTCTATTTATACTCTTTAGGTTAATTAGGAGCCACTCACTTCATCCCAGGTTTCCCAAAATCGGTGGATGCCATGGTGTGCCTTAACATCACACAGCCTCAGCTTGACCATCCAGGAAGGGTGGAGGTGGCAGAGGATGCATAAATCTCAGACACTCTAGTTATATAACAGAGACCATCCTCTTCACTCCTAAAGTTTTTCCCAAACTGACCTCTCTCTCCCTCTCTCATTTCTTCTAATTCCATTAAAGTCCAGCATATGACAGGGAGGTGGTGTTTCCTCTAAGGCACTTGCCATACTCCCCCGTCATTTCAGTGGTCCATTTGACTATGTTCAGATATGAACATTTCCTAGAATTTTGAGTGTTTGTTTAATGGATGTTTTATTTTGAAATAGTTCCAGATTTACAGAAAAATTGTGAAGATAATAACCATGTACACCATACCAAATTTCCCTTATTACTAATATCTTACTTAAGTGTGGGGCAAATTTAACATGAAGTGAATCATCTGTGAAACAGAGTGAAACCTAACTTCTCTAGTATAACCAATATCCAGCAATGCTGTTCTACAGCAAGTTGTTAAAGGAAAAACTGGACCAGTTTCGGCATAAAACTTCAGATCTTGAGCTGACCATCCTTACAATAGTTTAACAGTATTCAATAGTCTACCATGTAAAAAGGAAAACAAATTTATTATTATACACTGCCGGCACTAACACCACACCCTGTTCCATATGACTGAGAACACCACCATCCATCCCACCCGACCAATTCCAACATAAATTAAACATCAGCTTCGTTTTTCCTTGCCAGTATGAGATAGTGTCTAGAAAAAAAAAATCCCCATTCAGAATTCTCCTTGTCCTTATGCTAAGTGTCTAGCTCAGTATGCAATGGCTTGTCTGGTGCTCCAACTAAAGAAATATACATTAATCCCCTCTCACATGCCTGACCCCTCCTTAGATCCCTCCCCATCAGTGAAACACAGTCAAAAGTCACTTCTCTAGTATCTCCAATATCCAACAATGCTGTTCTAGACAATGATGTTAAAGGAAAAACTGTACCAGTTTTGGCATAAAACTTCACATCTTGAGCTGCCCATCCTTTCAATAGTTTAACAATATTCAATAGTTTTCCGTGTAAAAAGGAAATCAAATTCTTTATTATACACAGCCAGCACTAACACAACACCCTGATCCTTATGACTGCGACCACCACTGTGGGAAACTGTTTATTGCCTTCACTATCTGATAAGCATAGACAGAGAACTCCCCGAAACCCCCAAAGGCTGGGTGCCTTTGAAGCCCTAGCAAAGCATGGAGCTAGGCTCCACCTCTGTTTGTCCAGACAGTGGTAGCTGAATCTACTCCCCCATTTATTATTATGTACATCCTTTCTGATGGGCTAGTCTGCCTGTTTATGGGGGATCACCTGCCTAAGGCTACTCCAGATCAATAAAAGATTGGAGCAGCCTGAGCAAGGTTGGAAGTCCCTCTCCTTGAGTTGGACTTGCCCATCTGGACCTCCGATATTACAAAATTATCTCGTGTCTTTTTCTCTCATTTGTTGCGAGGCTCCTCTTTCAGGTACTGAACCCTACTCCATGCAGGACCTGGAAGGAAACACTCGACATCTGGCGCCCAACTGGTAATCTGGAAATGCAGGGCTCGCTGGAGCGAGAAAGGAAGTTTTCACCTAAAAGGTGTGGAAAACTCACCAAAAAAGGTGAGGGGAAATCTACAGCACGGAATGCCCAAGATCAACTACAGAAACCCGGGTCTGTAAGTACACTGGGAACGTTTTCTTAACCAGGCTAACAAATGGGGCAGGATTTGGCTTTAAAAAGGTAGATTTGGCTTTACAAAGGTATATTTGGCTTTTAAAAACTAAGAAACTGTATTATGTGCTTTTGATTTGCATGTTTAAAGTGTTAAAATTTTAGAAGGTAATCTTTTACAGTATTTGCATGTTATTATAGAACATAACTTTTGCTTTTCTTGAGGAAGGTACATTAGATCTTAAAAGGTTGCCAAAACAGTTAGTTAGAACTTGGTAAAAGGTTAGCATCAAGAAAAAACTCATCTCAAAAAAAAAAACTTTTTCCATGGGGAACATAATATTGCATTTGCCCAACTTTTAAAAGAGGCTGAGGAGGAGTCTCCTCAACTGGTTCCCTCAGCTCCTCCTAGTGAGGAGTGGGAAGACACCTTAGAGGAATGGCCTTAAGGTTCCTCTCCACTTCCCCATGCACGTCCTAATTGTGATATGCTTAATTCTCTGTCATTTGAATCACCTGTGCAAAAAGCCATCAGAGAAGGATTGAGGGAAATACCGGCGGAAGAAAGGCTTGCTTTCCCTATCATAGAGGTACCTGATCCACAGCTACGGAATCAGGTAATCAGACAGCATGTAAAAATTGACTTTAAAATGATAAAGGCCTTACGTGAAAGTGTAGTCCAAAATGGTCCAACAGCTCCTTTTACAGGAGAAATTATGTATAGTATTTCTGAAGCTTTCCTAATCCTTCATGATTGGTATTCTCTAGCACGTGCAACTCTGGATGGAGGAGATTATTTACTATGGGAAGGAGAATTCTTGGAGAGATGCCAGGAGCAAGCCCAAATATACCGCGGGCTGAATGCTCAAATAACTTATGAAATGCTAGCAGGACTGGCACAATACAACGATGTTAGAACCCAGTTAGATTATGTGCCACTGGCATATGAGCAAATTCGAGCTTGTGGAAGGAAAGCGTGGTGGACTTTACCAGCAAAAGGGGACTCTGAGGGAGCTTTTAATAAATGTTTACAGGGGCCGTTAGAATCATTTTCTGATTTTGTGGCTCATCTCACTCGAGCAGTGGGATGACAGATTCAACATGAGGCAGCAGGAGACATTTTAATTCAAAAATTAGCCTATGAAAATGCCAATGATGATTGTAAGAAATGCCTGATGCCTCTGAGAAAAGGCAGTGCCATTACAGAAATGATTTGAGCATGTCAGAATGTGGGGTCAGGCACTTGTCAAGTGAATTTACTCACTGCCACTGCTACTGTAAATAAAAGGTGTCATAACTGTGGAAACATAGGACATTTTAGAAAAGAATGTAGACAACCAAGAAGGACACAAGGGGGCGCTCCAGGGAAAGGCGCTAACATCTGGCCTCCTCAGCTGATAAAACAGATCCAACCTCTCTGTGTCCTAGATGCCAGAAGGGCTACCATTGGGCCGGCCATTCTAAATCAAGATTCCACAAAAATGGGCAGCCGTTAAATCAAGACACAGGGTATGGCCAACCGCAGGGAAACCGCCATCGGGGCAACCCCCAGCCCCATCAATAAAAGGGGAGATCTTCCCTTCAAAGCCCACAGTGGAATCTCTGATTTGGGCCACTCCAGGAAGTGCAAGCCTAGATCTTAACAGTACTATAGAGGTCACTTTGACCCCTGATATGGCTCCGCAAGCTGTTCCTACAGGAATCTGGGGACTTGTGCCATCAGGAACTTTAGGGTTAATTTTAGGGAGAAGTGGAAACACTCTGAAAGGATTAACTGTTTTGCCTGGAGTCATAGATTCAAATTATGAGCGAGAAATTAAAGGAATACTGGAATGCAATCATGTTATGCAAATTACTCCAGGACAAAGAATTGCTCAAATACTACATCTACCTTATGCTCAACAAGGCAAGGCTGTAAATAGAAAAGAGGAATGCAAGGACTTGAAAGCTCAGACATCTATTGGATACAGGAAATTAGCAAAACTCGTCCTATGATTAATTTGAGAATAGAAGAAAAAATGATAAAAGGCCTAGTAGACACTGGGGCAGATGGCAGCATTATCAGCAAAAAATTCTGGCCTCCTAGTTGGTCCATGGTAGAAGCTATGGCCTCAATTAGAGTGGTGGGAGTTCCTGATAACACACAACATAGTGCTGCAGCCTTAAAATGGCAAGATGAGGAAGGACAGACAGGATGGTTTCAGCCCTACATTGTCTCTGGAATTACAGTCAATGTATGGGGCCGGGATGTCTTAGAAGGTTTACAAGCTTGTATTATTACTGGCAAAGGTCAGCAGCTAGTAACTCAGATGGGACATCAGAGTGATCAAGGTGTAAAAAAACCAGGAAGGCGAGGATATCAACCTTTTTAGGAGTGGTCACTGCTCAGTCTCCTCGCCCTCATGCTGATCCTATACAATGGAAAGATGATAAACCTGTATGGGTGGATCAGTGGCCATTAACCAAGGAGAAATTAGGTCATATTCATGGATTGATACAGGAACAAATAGAAGCTGGTCATATAGAGCCTTCCAATAGCCCTTGGAATACGCATATATTTATTATACCTAAGAAGGTGGCAGGGAAATGGCAATTGATACATGATCTCAGAGCAATTAATGCTACTATGCATACCATGGGTGCTTTGCAACCTGGACTCCCAGCGCCTTCACAAATCCCTTTAAATTGGTCTCTCATAGTAGTAGATCTGAAGGATTGTTTTTTCACCATTCCCTTGGCACCTCAAGATAAAGAAAGATTTGCTTTTTCAGTGCCATCTGTTAATAATATAGAACCCATGAGAAGATATCAGTGGAAAGTTTTGCCTCAAGGAATGGCCAATAGCCCTACCTTGTGCCAAAATTATGTGGCTCAAGCCATTCAACCTTTAAGGGACAGATATTCCCGATGTTACATTATCTATTACATGGATGACTTGCTCTTAGCAAGTCCAGGGGAAGAGCAGACTTTAGAAATATTTTTCCAATTAGAGAAGGAGCTCCCTAAATGGGGCTTAAAAATTGCTCCAGAAAAGGTACAAAAAGAAACACCTTTTAAATATCTGGGAACCATTATTGAAAACCAATGCATTAGGCCACAAAAGGTGGATCTAAGAAAAGATTGTCTTAAAATATTAAATGATTTTCAGAAATTATTAGGGGACATTAACTGGCTAAGACCCTACCTAAAAATTTCTACGGGAGAAATGACAAATTTATTTGATATACTTATGGGTGACTCTGACCTTTCCTCACCCAGAACACTAACAGATGATGCCAGAAAGGAGTTGCTAAGAATTCAACAGGTGATATCCTCAGCTGAAGTAGCACGGGTATAGCCTGAATTGCTTTTATTGGGACAGATTAACCATACTGCAAATAGTCCCACTGGAGTCATCTTCTAAAATAAAGACTCTCCCGCTATTATTGAATGGGTCCACCTAGGCCATCAGTCCTCTGAAACTGCTATTACTTATATAGGATTGATGGCTCAATTAATATATCAGCTTAGGAACCATTGCAAGCAGCTTAGAGGAGAAGAACCTAAATGCATCTATCTTCCCCTCAATGGAAAACAATTAGAAATGTTGTTTCAAACTGATGTAAATTGACAAATTGGGTTAAGTGGATATTCAGGGGAACTTAGTTGTCACCTATTAAAAGATAAAATTTTACAATTTTTAAATAAGACCTCCATCATTACGCCAAAACATACTAGGCAGGAACCAATTCCTGGAGCTTTGACTGTTTTTATTGATGGGTCATCAAATGGGAAAGCTGCCTATCACGCTATAAATTCTGACCCAGTCATACTGACCAGTCATACTTCTGTGCAAAGAATTGAGTTAGAAGCTATTAAGGCTGCATTGCAAGATTTCCAACAGCCTGTTAACATAATTTCTGATTCCTCTTATGCTTCGGGCCTAGTAAGTATAATTGAAACTGCCCGGCTGAAATGGCTTAGTGACCAAAGTTTATTCTTACTATTTAAGCAGGTTCAGCAGATTGTGCAGCAGAGAAAATACCCTTTTTATATCACTCACATCAGGGCTCACAGTGTATTACCTGGCCCATTAACTAAGGGAAATGCACATGCTGATCAATTGGTTGCTTTATTAAAAGAGGCTTCAGAGTCTCATCAGCTTTTACATCAGCCTGCTAAAATGTTGTGCAAATAATTCTCAATCTCTCGACAGAAAGCAAAACAGATTATCAAGGAATGTCCCAGTTGCATGTTACATCTACCTCAAGGGCCTAACACAGGAGTCAACCCTAGAGGTTTGCTAAGGGACCATATCTGCCAAATGGATGTAACACATTATACTCCTTTTGGATGTCTTGGGGCGTTACATGTCTCTGTAGATACTTTTTCAAAGTCCTGTGGGCCACTGTATCTACAGGAGAGACGGCAAAACAGGTTATTAATCATTGCTTAGCTGCTTTTGCCATCATGGGAATTCCAAAGATTATTAAAACTGACAATGGACCTGCTTATACAAGCTGTCAATTCCAGGAATTTTGTAAACAGTGGAAAATTCAGCACATTACAGGAATACCTTATAATTCCCAGGGACCGGCCATTATTGAACGTCCACACCAAAGACTGAAATCTCAATTAGAAAAACAAAAAGGGGGGATGATGGAGAAATCACCTGTGGGTAGGCTGCATCAAGCCTTAATTACTCTAAATTTTTTCACCTGTGATGCTGATGGAAAGACACCTATGGAGCTACATTGGTGTAAGAATAAAACAAAAGAAAATGGTCTAGTTAAATGGAAGGATCCCGAATCTGGTTTATGGAAGGGACCTGACCCATTATTAAGCTTTGGCAGAGGGTATGCTTGTATATTCCCAGAGAATATTTTCAAACCCGTATGGATTTCTGCTAGAAATATTAAACTGCATCAGGAATCTAGCCAGGCGGAACTGTAGCAATGACTCCATGCATTACAGCCTATTTATTTGCAAAAAATACAGTTACAAAACCTTGTTTACGCAATTTGTTCTTGACCCAGTATAGCATTATCACCTTCCTATCTATGTTTTCCGGGAACAGAGAGCACAGTATATTGAGGAGGGACCATGAGACCATATCTCAAGGCCTGACCTGATGTCAGTACATTCCTGTCTGTCTGTTCCAAGAACAGAAGGTACATCGCCCCCAGATTTGCAGCCCAGTACATTCCCTACTGGTCTTAATTGGGAATCAAATCTTTGATTCAGCGTCCTCCTCTAAGATTCTGGAGTATTGGGTGTATAAAACCATTAACTTTACAGCCTGTATCCAAAACCTGTTGTAGTTTCCCAAGATATGGCCAGGTCGTGGCTGCAGGTGGAGTAGGGCTGGGGCTCCCAGAGCTTTCTGACCCTGGGGAAACAGGAGATTTAGCCTGGGCTGGGTGCTGTGCCTGGCTTGGCCTCTCTGGCTTGTCTAGGGGACGCAAGGGGCCAATTGGGTTGGACCACCGAGGAACAGTTCGGCTTTGAATGGTGAAAAGATGGCCAGGGTCTCGGCCGCTTACATAGAGTCTAAGTCCCCACCTCTTTCCCCCTTCTCTTTGTTCAGTCCGCCAGGCAAGAGGCATGAGGAGGACAGGGTTGCAATTTCTGATCAAGCAAATCTTCTTTGGGGCCCCTGGTCGAACCTCTCTGTTCAGAGGGAGGAGCTTGTTGGTGGGAAGTTTTTTCCATGGGGCTAGGGTCTCACAACCCCAAGAGGCACAATAGAAGTCACCCTCTCCTCCACAGTTCCTACCCCCTTCCTGGGGGCACACATAATGTCGAGTGTGCCACAATTCTTGCACTAGGGTTAGGTCTCCGCACCCATAACCCCTGGCTTTGGTGACCCATGGATGGCCCCCCGAGCCATACCCAGTGGATGCAGTTTTGCTAGGGGAATTTCCCCAGTTTTCTCCAAACAGTTTACAGAGATCTGTCGGGATGACAGGCGCCCCTGTTCCAACAACAGAGCCTATAACAGTCCCATTAATAAAACCTGTGACCTCCCAAGAGTAATTTCTGGCCGAATGGGGATTTCCCAGTCCCGGCTGCAGGCAGATGAGGAGAGTTAGGAAGAACACCGAGTGAGTCTGACCTTCAACGGGTCTCCAGTCTTCTGGACCTGCCACCCCTCGACGCTGTCCTTCGTTTTCTTAACCTGCATACGATGGATCCAGTGCCTCTTTCCTGCGACTTTGATGGCGTTTGGAGTGCTCAGCACCACCTGGTAAGGTCCATCCCATCTAGGTTCCAGGCTGCTAGCGTCGTGGCGCTGCACCCAGACGAGATCTCCTGGAGAGAGGCAGGCTGTGTTGGACTGGATCCCAGCATGAACTCCTCCCGTAAGGTTCTCACCACTCGTCGTGACGACGAGGTGCTGCTCTGCAAAGCCTGTAAGGACTGTGCTGTCTCTGCCTTGGTTGGGTATGCCTCAGGCCATCCAGAGAAGGTATCAATGAAAACCAGCAAGTATTTATACCCTCCTTGTCCTCCTGGTATCTGGGTGAAGTCCACTTCGCAGTGTTCTCCAGGGTTCTGTCCTCGGAATCGCTGCCAGGGCGCAGCCACAACAGGGGGGCTTGGTTTACCCGGGCACACACTTGGCACCTCCTAGACACATCTTGGGATATTTTTCTGGAGCCCTGGGATGTAAAATTCTCTTCCCAGTAGTTCTGATAGCTTCGTTCCCCCCAGGTGGGTGCTCTGGTGGGTCTGGGAAGCGATGGTCCGCCCCAGGGCTTCTGGCACTATAAGCCTATCATCTGGCAAGATTAGCCATCCAGCCTCTCCTTCCTGGGCCCCTGGTTTCACAGCTAACCTCTGCTCCCCAATCACATGAGTAGGCTTCTCTGGGAGCCTTCTTGCTGGCAGGGCTACGAGAACTTCTCGGGGCCCTACTGGTCTTTAAGCCTAGTCCTTGGCGGTTTGGTCTGCAAGTTGATTTCTCTGTGCTTCGGGATTATCACCCTTCTGGTGCCCGCGGCAATGAATTACTGCCACTTCTTTTGGCCCCCATATGGCTGCCAGGAGGTTAAGTATCTCAGAAGCATTTTTAATGTCCTTTTCTCCTGAGGTCAGGAGGCCTCTTTCCTGATATTGGGCCCCATGCACGTGTACAGTGGCGAAAGCATACCGACTGTCTGTGAAAATGTCCACTATTTTTCCTTTTCCCCACCAGAGGGCCTGAGTGAGTGCTGTAAGTTCTGCCTTTGAGGCTGAGATGCCTCCTCCTAAGGCCTGTGCCCAGAGAACCTCCTTTTGTGTCACCACTGCTGCCCCCGCATACCGGGTACCTTCCTCTACGAAGCTGTTCCCGTTGGTGTAGAGGGTCTCATCTGGATTCTGCAGGGGCTGGTCCACAAGGTCCTCTTGGAGGGAAGTGAGGGCAGTCAATGTCTCCTCCCAGTCATGCAAAGGGGGCTCTGCCTCCTCGTCAGGGAGGAGTGTGGCCAGGTTTAAGGCAGCTGATTTCAGGAAGCTGACTCGTGGTGGGTCTAGCAGTAACACCTGGTACTGGGTAATGCGGACGTTGGACATCCATCTCTCCCAGGGGGCTCCTTAATAAGGTCTCAACTGCAAGCGGAGGAACTACTTGGAGATTTTGGCCAAAGGTTAGCTTTGAGGCTTCCTTTACCAGGAGGGCGGTGGCTGCAATGGCTCTCAAGCATTTGGGCCATCCAAAGGCCACAGGGTGAAGTTTCTTAGAGAGATAAGCTAAGGGGCGTTACCATGGTCCTAGGGGTTGTGTGAGGACCCCTTTCGCCACCACTTTGCTTTCAGCTACATATAGCTGAAAGGGTTTGGTTAGGGCTGGCAGGGCGAGTGCCAGGGCGCTTATCAGCGCTTCTTTCAGTCTCTTATAAGCCTCTTCCTCCTTTTCTGTCCCGACCAGGGCCGCCCCAGTTCCCCCCTTTGCAGAGTATAGTGGTCTCGCAATTTCTGCAAAACCTTGTATCCATAGCCTGCAATAACCCACTGTCCCGAGGAAATCCCGGACTTGCCTTTTGCTGGTATGCCTGGGGATTGACAAAATGGCCTTTATTCTGCTACTGAATAAAGTTCGCCTACACCCTTCTATGTTGTAACCCAAATATGTTACTCGGGTAGTGCATAGCTGAGCTTTCTTGGTTGAGACCCGATACCCCAATTGATCTAGGGTGGTCAGCAACTCTCGAGTCGCCTGTCTACAGTCCTGTTGCTCCTCCGTGGCCAGTAGGATGTCGTCTACATATTGCAGCATAGTCACCCGTGAATGGTCCTGACGGAACTCCCGGAGGTCTTGGTTTAGGGCCTCATCGAACAGAGTGGGTGAGTTCTTAAACCCTTGTGGCAACCTAGTCCAAGGCAACTGTCCAGACTCTCCCTCTGTCGGGTCCACCCACTCGAAGGCGAAAATAGATAGACTCTGCTTTGCCAAGGGAACGGAGAAAAAGGCATCCTTGAGGTCTAAAACAGTATAGAACCGGTGTTCTAGCTTGAGGAGGCTGAGAAGAGTGTAAGGGTTCGGAACCGTGGGATGGATAGTCTCAACCCTCTTGTTTACTTCCCTTAAGTCCTGCACCGGCCTGAAATCCTCAGTCCCTGGTTTCTGCATTGGCAACAGGGGAGTGTTCCAAGCAGATTGGTAAGGAATCAAGATTCCAGCCTCTTTCAGGCTCTTAATGTGCTTGGCGATTCCCACTCTTGCTTTCTGGCTCATTGGATATTGCCGGACTATGACTGGGGTGTTACTGCTGGTTAGCTGGACTACAATTGGAGGCCGGTGTTTAGCTAACCCTGGAGGATTGTCCTCTGCCCAAACTCCCAGGATAGCCTGTCTTAGGTGTTGTAGATAGGTATCTGTGGAGACTTCCCCAGGCTCCTCCTCACGTAGTAAATATTCCTCCTGTAAGGGCAATGTCAGAAGATAGATCCCCACAGTCCCTGGGTCTTGTATCTTGACCTCTGGCCCTGCCCTTTTAAAAGAGATTGTGGCCCATAATTTACTCAGCAAGTCCCAGCCTAGCAGAGGGTAAGGGCACTCTGGCATTACTAGGAATGAGTGAGTCACTGATCCGTTTCCTAGGTCGCTGATCTGACCTTTCCTCCATGGGTAGGATTTCACTTTTCCACTTGCCCCTTTGATGGGGATTTTGGTCTTAGAGACAGGACCCACTGGCTGTTGCACAACAGAGAAGGTGGCTCCCGTGTCCACAAGGAAGTCCACCTTTTGGCCCCCCACTGTCAGAGTTATCCTGGGCTCTTGGGGGCCAGCTGAGCCCTGACCACCCTAATCCACCTGCTCCACCAGCATGGGAGTCGGTCCCCCCGAATGTTCAGGGCACTCCCTTTTCCAGTGTCCTTCCTTTTTGCAAAGTGCACACTGATTTCTTCCAAGTCTGGGTTGGAGTCCTTTACTCCAACGAGGCTTTCCTTTATTCTTATTGTCACTCCGGCCACTTGGGCCTTTTTCCTCATTCAGGGCCAGGAGGACCTTGGCCATCCGGGTGTTTAAACCTGCCGTCCGGTTGTCCCGATTGTTAAAAACCTTCTGGGCTACCTCAACTAACTCAGAGATTGATTTCCCCTCAAAGCCTTCTAACTTCTGCAATATTTTCTAATGTCTGGAGCCGACTGGGAAACAAATGCTACAATGACAGCCCTCCGATTTTCTGGGGCATCAGGGTCAATGGGGGTATACACCTGATAGGCCTCGCACAGCCTCTCCAGGAATCCTGCCGGGCTCTCATTTGGCCCCTGGACTTTCTCTGTCACTTTAGAGAGGTTTGTTGGTCTCCGAACAGCAACTCGGATATCCCCCAATAGAGTCTGGCGATACCGATCGAGAGCCTCCTTTCCCCTCTCACTATTGGGATTCCATTCAGGTCGCCTGGAGGGAAACACAGCCTCTAATCTATCTTGGTCAGAGGTAGGCTGCCCATCCGGACCCAGTACAAATCTCCTCCCTTCTGCCTTGACTCTCTCTCTCTCTCCTCTGAAGTGAAAAGAGTTTGCATCAACTGTTGGCAATCATCCCAGGTAGGTTGATGGGTAAAAAACACAGACTCTAAAAGAGAGATTAACCCCTGTGGGTTCTGGGAGAAAGAAGGATTCTGGTTCTTCCAATTGCACAGGTCACTGGTAGAAAAGGGGACATAGACCATGAAAGGATACCCGTCTGGACCCAAATCTAAAGGGCCTGCCTGCCGTAGTGGCAGCATAGGAACTGCAGGACTGGCGGATGCTGTGGGCCCTGCAGGTTCTTTCTCTCTCTCTCTCTCTCTCTCTCTCTCTCTCTCTCTCTCTCTCTCTCTTTCTCTCTCTCTCTCCCTCTCTCCATATGCTGTCCCTTGCCTAGTGTGAGGAGGGGAGAACGAAGCCAGGTCCTGGACTGGTGTTTTCGGAGGAAAGGAAACCGGCTGTGGAGGAGACAGAGGTTTGGGCCAGGGTCTTTAGCCAACATCGGGTGGGTGTGCATACGGGGGAGGCCGGAACCTGGGAAGTGCATCCTCACTTGGACCCTGGAGAACAGGGGGAGTTTTGTTCTTCTGGGCCAAAGCCAAGAGGCCTGTCTGTCTCTGTCCCAATTTTCCCCTCAGGAGGCAAGCTGTCATCCACCAGGGTTTCTTGGACAATATGTCAACACAAATCTGAATATAAGGAATTTGATTAGGAAGCCCTGGGCGGACGTATATGCCATAATGTACCCGGTAGGCAGTGGTCAGATCAAAAGACCCTGCATCAGGCAACCCCTCCTGGAAAGTGGGCCACTCCCGTTCACAGAATCGCAGTAAGTCAAAAAGCATTAACATTATAACTTTGAAATCTACCCCAAAACTTCTGTTTCTTTCACTTCAAAGAGACTCTCATACTTACATTCATACACCAGACAGTTCGAGTTTTGCCTTCTACCAAATGTTTATTCAGAGTTTTAACAATCCAACCAATTCCTGACTAATTGCCTAAGGGAGCTCTATGGCTTCCAGGGAGGTGATCACTCTCCCCTTCCACTCCCTCGGAGTGGGCCAGACTGGTAGGGGGTTGACGAAGATGACTGACCCTAACCCATTTGACAAAGACAAAGACAACAAAGAACAAAGACAAAATAAATCAGCCAAATGCAACCTAAGGTTGCCCGGAACCTGCAGCTCGCTCCTTGAAGTCCTGAAAAATTTTTCAAAAAACATTTCAGCAGGGTATACGCAGAGGCAAAGAACTTTTTGACAATAAACACCAAGACAAACAAATAACAGACAGACAAACCCAGTGCAGCCTACAGCCGCACAAAACGGGACCCCAGCCACCGTCGTGGACGCGGGTCAGGACCAGGAGTACCACTGAGTCCAGCCCTCCATATAGGTCCTTCCGTGGGACGTACAAAATCCAGTTTAATGACTGGTCCTTAGCTCTCTCAAGAGTCCAGGTGGCTCGGTTTCCGAATTGAAAGTTTTGGGTGGACTGGAGGCCTCCTTGGTAGTCATTCTGCACAGGTGTGGGGTATCTCGCTGAGAGCTCTGCGACAAGTGGGAGTGAGCCTCCTCCCCTAAACAAGGGGTACCTCTCCTCCCCGCCGGTTATCTCCCTGGGGCCTCCAAATGTAAAGGCTTAGCTCAGTGAGATAGATCACTGACTCAGAATTGAAATTTAGGAACCTTTATTAAGATGGCCAGCTGTCTGCAGTCCCAGCACCCCGCTAAAGCAAAGGCAGAACTGCAGCAATGACTGCAAGCATTACAGCCTATTTATGTGCAAAAACTACAAAGTTAGGAAGACTTGTTTATGCAATTTGTTCTCAATCACAATATAGCATTATCAGCTTCCTATCTATGTTTTCCGGGAACAAAGAGCACAGTACATTGAGGAGGGACTATGAGACCATATCTCAAGGCCTGACATGATGTCAGTACCTTCCTATCTATCTGTTCCAGAAACAGATGGTACAGCGCACCCCGATATGGAGCCCAATACACCCCAAATACAAACATATATTCACTTTTGGACTTGCAGTTTCTTCATCCATCCTTGTGTTTGGAGTCTTATTCCTTATCTCTTCTAGTCTACACAATCGTCTTATTAAGTTTTGCTATCTTGAGGCAACAGATACTTCTCTACTCAAAGGGTCCTGGCCTCTATATATACTCTTTAGGTTAATGAGGAGCAACTCAATTCAGCTCTGGTTGCCCAAAATCAGTGGTTGCCATGGTGTGGCTTGACATCACAAAGCCTCAGCTTGACCATCCAGGAGGAGCGGGTGGGGCAGAGGATGCATAAATCTCAGACACTCTGGTTATAGAACAGACACCCTCCTCTTAGCTCGTAAAACTTTTCCCAAACTGAAGTCTCTCTCTCTATCATTTCCGCTAGTTCCATTGTAGTCCAGCATATGGCAGGGAAGTGGTGTTTCCTCTAAGACAATTGCCATACTCCCCCGTCATTTCAGTGGTCTATTCCACTACTTTCACTTGCTACCATTTCCTAGGATTTTGAGTGTTGTTTTAATGGATGTTTTATTTTAGAATAGTTCCAGATTTACAGAAAAATTTTGAAGATAATAACCATGTACACCATACCGAATTTCCCTTATTACTAATATCTTAATTATGTATGAGGCAAATGAAACATGAAGTGAAACATCAGTGAAACAGAGTGAACCCTCACTTCTCTACTATCTCCAATAACCAGCAATGCTGTCCTTGACCAAGTTGTAAAAGGAAAAACTGTACCAGTTGTGGCATAAAACTGCAGATCTTGATCTGACCATCCTTTCAATAGTTTAACAGTATTCAATAGTCTGCCATGTAATAAGGAAATCAAATTCATTATGATACACTTCCAGCACTAACACAACACCCTGTTCCTCATGACTGTAACCACGCACCATCCATCTAAGCCCCCGCTCCAATCCAAATCTAAATTAAACATCAGCTTCTTTTTTCCTTGCCTGTATGAGAAAGTGTTGAGAAAAAAAATCCCCATTCAGACTTCTCCTTGTCCTTATGCTGTGTCTGGCTCAGTATGGAATGGCTTGTCTGGTGCCCCAACTAAAGAAAATTACATTACTCCCTTCTCACATACCTGCCCCCTCCTTAGATCCCTCCCCATCAGTGAAACAGAGTCAAACCTCACTTCTCTAGTATCTCCAATATCCAACGATGCTTTTCCGGACCATGATGTTAAAGAAAAAACCGTACCAGTTGTGGCATAAAACTTCACATCTTGAGTAACCATCCTTTCAAAATGTTAACATTATTCAATAGTCTGCCATGTAAAAAGGAAATCAAATTCTTTATTATACACTTCCAGCACTAACACAACACGCTGTTCCTCATGACTGCGACCACCACCATCCTTCCAACCCCACCCAATACAAACATAAATTCTCTTTTGTACTTGCAGTTTCTTCATCCATCCTTGTGTTTGGAGTCTTATTCCTTATCTCTACTTGTCTACAATATCATCTTATTAAGTTTCGCTATCCTTAGGCAACAGACACTACTCAAAGGGTCCTGAGCTCTATATATACTCTTTAAGTTAATGAGGAGCCACTCACTTCAGCTCTGGTTGCCCAAAATCAGTGGTTGCCATGGTGTGGCTTGACATCACAAAGCTTCAGCTTGACCATCCAGGAGGGGTGGGGGTGGCAGAGGATGCAGAAATCTCAGACACTTTGGATATAGAAGAAAGAACTGCCTCTTAACTCTTAAAATTTTTCCCAAACTGACCTCTCACTCTCTCTCATTTCCTCTACTTCCCTTACACTGCAGCATATGGCAGGGAGGTGGTATTTCCTCTAAGACAATTCCCATTCTCCCCCGTCATTTCAGTGGTCTGTTCCACTATGTTCAGATATTAACGTTTCCTAGGATTTTGAGTGTTGTTTTAATGGGTGTTTTATTTTAGAATAGTTCCAGATATACAGAAACATTATGAAGATAATAACCATGTACAGCATACCCAATTTCCCTTATTACTAATATCTTACTTATGCATGGGGCAAATGTAACATGAAGTGAATCATCAGTGAAACAGTTAGAGTGAAACCTCACTTCTCTAGTATCTCCAATATCCAACAATGCTGTCCTAGACCAAGTTGTTAAAGGAAAAACTGGACCAGTTGCGGCATAAAACTTCAGATCTTGAGCTGACCATCCTTTGGTTAGGTTAGGTGGCTCAGTATTAGGCGCAAGAAATAGAGTCCAGTGTATCAGAAAAGAAAGGAAAGGAAAAGGTTTATTTCTGCATCCCCGTGAGACCCATGTACCCCAAAGACAGGGCACGTGGATTCACACCACAAGGAGGGGGGCGCCCTTTTTATACTGCGGTTGGGTGAGGGGCGGGGACATGAGCTGAGGCATTCAGATGAGGAAGACTCAGCCGCAGGGGTGAGCCAGGTATTCAGGAATTAGCCACTGTCTGTGTGGGGGTAGTTGTAGATTCAGGGAGATGCCTGTATCTGTGTCTGGCATGCTGATCTGTGACAAACTCCAGTTGAAGTCCATTGTCTCAACACATGTATCCGATCCTGGGCTCTCTCTGACCTAAATCCAGGCCTTTTGGTGATAAGGGACGGTGACTCCTTCTGACTGCTTCCAGCTGACTAAGGGCTACAAGGGGGACGTTTAAAGGCCAGGGTTAGGCAGAGGCAGATCAGAGGGCAGCCGAGCGTAGGGATGGAGCAGGAGCTGATTCACAGTCACCTGTGACATCTCCGTTATCCGGGAGTCTATGAACATGAGGAGGTAGGGGGCTAGAAGAAAAACGACACAGATGAGAATCAGGGGCCCTATCATGGGTAGGACCCATGTGGCTAAGGGGCTTTGGAAGCAGCCAGAAGGAGAGTTGTCCTGGCAGTGTCCTGCATGTCGTTCTTCACTCAGCTTAGTCAGGGTCTGCACTTTTATGTTTTGCTCCACTACTCCGGACTCGATGTAGTAACAGCATTCTTCCTGAAGGAATATGCAGGTTCCTCCTTTTTCTGCAGTCAGAAGGTCTGAGGCGAGCTGGTTCTGTAGGGCTACTTGGGGTACTGATGTCACTTGCTGCTGTAGGGAGGCTAAAAGAGGCGGTAGTAGACTCCAGGGCTAAATGGAGCTTGTCATTAAAGTACGGAGCAGTGACCAGACTGTTCCCGAAGGCCCCCCAGTGAGGCCTACTGAGGCAGCGATACTCACCTCTAACATGACAGGGAGGAAGGCAGCCCGGCGGGTCCAGGGATGGGATGGAGGGAGCAACCAGTGAGCTCTGACTCTCCATACAAGGTTAGTTGGGGAACTACTGTGACCACGAAGCAAGGCCCGGGGTCAGAGGAGTTCATGCAGTTCCTTAAGGTGCCATTGCACCAAAAGAAGGTACCTGGGCTGGCCTTGGTGAGACTGGCTGCAGTGTGGTTTCGGGTACAGTTCCAAATGACTTGTCCCCCAGTTACCGGATTACTGGTCTGGTAACACACCCGTGGGGGCAGGGTGGGCTCTGGAGATTCAGGAGGCATCACGGACCTTGAACCTCCACATATAAACGGGTGGGGTGGGTGTAGGTTGCTCAGGGCCAGGAGGAGAAGGAAGAGGGGAGGGCAGTTAAGGAGGACCTTAGTGGGGCCCAACACCTCACATTTATAGAAGTCATGCTTCTCCAGGGTCCTCTTGAGTCTGGAGAGGTGATGTCAGGACAGGTCATCAAGCTGGGGTCGAAAAGCAGCTTGGCCACAGTGGGGGCAGTGAGAATTACAGCGTGAAGTCCCGTTCACCCAGGCTCCGAGGCTTGTGGTTGTAGCTTCTTAAGGAGGACCGAGTCACCAGGGTGAAGGGCTGGACTTGGGGGTCCTGGTCGGTCAGCTCTGGCTTGGGCAGAGACCTGTTCTCATGTTCTCGGAGCAATTGCCTGTTTAAAGACAGATATGGGAGATACGTACCCAGGGGAGGGGGATAAGTAAGAAGATGCTGGTTGAGCAAGAAGAGTCAAAAGGGCTCAAGAAAATGGGGCTCCTTGGTGTAGCCAGAGTTTGGTCAAGGCCATGGGCAGGAGGTCGGGCCAGGAGCTGTGAATTTCTAGAGAGAGTTTAGTTAGATGGTTCAATAGGTTGGACTTGGGTGGCTATGATGAGGGTTCGAGCCAGTGACAGAAATCTAGCAGGATGTAGAGGAGGAGGGATTGATGTTCGAGAGTATTCGAGAGTAGATGGAAAGTTGTGTTGATGAGGGTGGGCATAGGAGTAGGTCTGGGGTTCGTAAATAGAGAGTGACACTGGAGGATTTCCCATCCAGACAGTAGAATTGATGACTCCCTCATCATTCCATGTCCGTTTCACCTGAAAATATGAAAAACCTGAGCAAAATTGGAGGGTCCCTTACCAGGTAAGAGCCTGTGAGGAATGATGGGTCATCCGGTCCTGGATGGTGTCGCTGAATCTTCTTCGGGGATAGTGGGAGGCACTCGGTGAGCCTGAGAGAGGTAGGTACTGCAGTGAAAGTGGGAGGAAATGTTTGAATGCGCTGTTATCCAAGGGAAAATGGAAGGGACGGAGCACTGGAAGCCAGGGACCTGGAGGCTGGATAAAAGAGGGGGGGGGGGGGAAGAAAGCAAGTCACGCAGCCTGTTCCCAGGCCTCTAGCCGCTTGGATTTTAAAACTGCTGCATTTTTCCTTGGGGAAGGGTGGAGGGGCATGGGTCGAGGTCAGAGCAATTGTCAGTTCAGAGGAGGGGACAGTTGTGGCGGAGAGAAGGAGAAAAGGCGTTCACAGTGAAGACTGAGGTAGGCGACAACTGAGCTAGGCAAAGACTGAGCTAGGCTACTGTGGTCTGGGACAACAGGGCCCCATGACTGGATGCATGGCAGTGGAGGATCGTTGTCCCTGTAAAGGGAGGGAGCAGAAGTGGGAGGAGCAGGGAAGCTGAAGGGCTCAGAGTGAGCTGCAGATTGGCCACTAGGATAGTGAGGATGTCTCCTCCTAACAGGGGCATGGGGCATGCTATCATCAAGGAGGCAGGGAAGGGGTCCAGTGGCCAGAGGGCAGATGGATTTGCAGTCAATACCCATGTCGGAAATCTTGGAAGGATAAAGGGGCCCTAAAAAGGAGGGCAGGACAGAAAAGGCAGCCCGCGTGTCAACCGGGAAGGTGCCCTACTACCTTCATTGTGACCCGAGGCTCAGCGAGGGTTATTGGAGTCATCGAGGCCGGGCTTCTTCAGTCTTCAGCCAGTTCCAACATGGCCAGCGGGTGTGTCCTGGCCTGGAAGGGTGGCCCCCCTACGCTGAGGCATAGAAGGCCCGCCACTTTTCCAGGGCAGTCACTCTTCCAGTGATCATTTGGACTGCACACAGGGTAGGGCTTGGTCGGAGCTCGGCGCCAGGGGCACTGCATTGTCCAGTGGCCTTCATTTCCACATTTGAAGCATTCTCCGGTGGCGTTCCTTTCATTGTACCCCCACCGCTCACAGCCTTCTTAGGTCCATGGCGGCTGCCATCAGCCTCAGGGCCCAACTAAGGCATGTCTGCAGGTCTACCTCCTGTGGAAGGTAGGCCTCCCATTCTGACTGTGCCTGCTCCTCCAGGGCATTAAGAACCTTCAAGGCCATTTTTCACTCGATCACGGACCTGGGTTTGAGGACTAATAAAGACCTTAAAGGTAGGGTTAGAGAGGGGGGGGCACAGATTCAGACTATCCCCTCAGTTCCTGGACGGGACTATGGCAGGGGTAGAATGGTTGCAGAAATGGAAGAGGCTGTTTTGGCGCTGATGTTCTTAGGATTTGGGCTCTAGGGGAGAAGGAAGCTTCTGGTTAAGAGGGTCTGAAGAGAGCACAGCTGCAACCTCTGGCAAAGGGAACTGGCCGGGCACCTGTGAATTAAAGTGCTGGCAGTCATGGTGTTGGAGTTTCAGTGGAGCGCACAGAGGAAGGCGGGCGGTTAGACCTTACAGAGGGCACTGAGTGGGGTACGGGTTACTAAGGCAGGCCTGTAACGGAAGGGGAGAGAGCGGGAGAGGTGGCCTGGGTGGGCTTGGGAGAGGTTTCAGCAGTTGAGTTTAAAAGCCGCAACCTCCCAGGGGCAGAAAGGAGGAGGAAGGACAGAAGGAAGGTAGAGCCTACGGACGCGTGTTTACAGACTGGGAAAGCAGGCAGGGGCGGCAGGGGACTTGAGTTTCCGGCTCCCATGCGGCTAAGGTGTTAGTGGCTGCGGTGGTGCACGGAAGGACCAACTTCGCTGTGGCGTAAGGGGCCACAGTGGCCGCGGAAGCATGCAGGGGCATGTGGTTGTAAAAGGAGGTTTTAGTTTCGGTCCCTGTGGGGCAGGCAGAAGAGGGCAGTCAGGATCAGGAGGCAGGGTCAGGAGGCAGTGGAGAAGGCCTGTCTGGAGGAGGTTCCGGGAGGGAGGAGGAGAGAGGGTGGACAGACAGGGGCGAGAAGTTTGCGGGAGAACCGGCGACATTCGCCGGGGGCATTTGCAGTGGTCTCCGGTGAAGAGGAGTGGGAGAACGGGGAGACAATGATGATGATTATAGCGCTGGCGCCACCACCCATACACAGCACATGAACCCACCGCCACACGCAGCGCACACACCTTGGGATCTGTGGTGCAGGGACAGCCCGGAGGGAGGAGGAAGGGCGGTGAGAGGAGAGATGGCGGACGGAACTTTGGGGGAGGGACTGGGAACAAAAAGAGATGGAGAGAGGCTGAGAGAGAGACTTGGCAAATTTCCCAGTTCGCTGGCAGAAATTACTGAGATCGGTGTGATGGTAAAGTCAGGGTGCCGTTTTCATAGTGAGACCATGCTACCTTACAGAAAAAGGATGCAGGTCCTTGACAGGAACTGTGTTTAGCCAGATCGGGGAGCCGGCACCCTAGAGGTGTGCTCAGGTCAGGTTTGGAATTTGGATTTCCCCTGTGCTGGATACCCGTGGCTAGCTTCCCAGCAGTTTAACCCATGCTACATGCTACGGAGGGACAGAGGGACCATGGGTGGTTTAGATGCGTCCCTGCTACCCCCCCAGGTCGGGAGGAGCCTTCCTGGAATAGTCCGGAGAGACAATCTCTGACGTGGCCACGGTTTACAGACAGAGATGCCAGTGGGCGGGCGGGCGGACACATGGGACCTGCATGGGGGCGGGACGGGACTCACCACTGATACTGCCGAACTGGGAAAAGTTGCTGAGCTGAAGAGATGAGGTCCTGATGGGTCCAAAGCCACGAGCAGGGAGAGGCGGGCACAATGAACTGTGGAGGGACGGCCAAATGGAGTGCTCACGCCACCCGGGTTTCAAGGCACCAAATGTAAGGTTAGATGGCTCAGGAGGCGGCACAAGAAATAGAGTCCAGTGAATCAAAAAATAAAGGAAAGGAAAACGTTTATTTCTGCGTCCCCGGGAGACCCATGTACCCCAAAGACAGGGCACATGGATTCACACAAACAAGGAGGGGGGCGCACTTTTTATACTGCGGTTGGGTGATGGGCGGGGACATGAGCTGAGGCATTCAGGTGAGAAAGCCGCAGCAGCAGGGGTCAGCCAGGTATTCAGTAATGAGCCAGTATCTGTGTGGGGGTAGTTGTAGATTCAGGGAGAAGCCTGTATCTGTGTCTGGCACGCTGATCTGTGAAAGATTCCAGGGGAAGTGCAATATCTCATCACATATATCCGATCCTGGGCTCTCTCCGACCTAACAACTTTCAATAGTTTAACAATATTCAATAGTCTACCATGTAAAAAGGAAATCAAATTCATTCTTATGCACTGTCAGCACTAACACAAAACCTTGTTCCTCATGAGTGCGACCACCACCATGCATCCCACCGCCTCCCCAATACAAACATAAATTCACTTTTGGACTTGCAGTTTCTTCATACATCCTTGGGTTTGGAGTCTTATTCCTTATTTCTACTAGTCCGCACTATCCTCTAAATAAGTTTCGCTATCTTGAGGCAAAAGACACTACTCAAAGGGTCCTGGGCTCTATATATACACTTTAGGTTAATGAGGAGCCACTCACTTCAGCTCTGGTTGCTCAAAATCAGTGGTAGCCATGGTGTGGCTTGACATCACAAAGCCTCAGCTTGACCATCCAGGAAGGGCGGTGGTGGCAGAGGATGCAGAAATTATGGTTATAGAACAGAGACCTTCCTCTTAACTCCTAAAATTTTTCCCAAACTGACTTCTCTCTCTCTCTCTCTCTCTCTCTCTCTCTCTCTCTCTCTCTCTCTCTCTCTCTCTCTCTCTCTCTCTTCTTCTAATGCCATTATAGTCCAGCATATGTCAGGGAGGTGGTGTTTCCTCTAAGATAATTGCCATACTACCCCGTCATTTCAGTGGCCCATTCTACTATGTTCAGATATGAACATTTCCTAGGATTTAGATTATTTTTTTCATGGATGTTTTATTTTAGAATAGTTCCAGATTTACAGAAAAATTGTGAGGATCATAACCATGTACACCATTCCCAATTTCCCTTATTACTAATATCTTACTTGTATATGGGGCAAATGTAACATGAAGTGAATCATCAGTGAAACAGTTAGAGTGAAACCTCACTTCTCTAGTATCTCCAATATCGAGCAATGCTGTTCTAGACCAAGTTGTTAATGGAAAAACTGGAACAGTTGTGGCATAAAACTTCAGATCTTGAGCTGACCATCCTTTCAATAGTTTAACAACATTCAATAGTCTACCATGTGAAAAGGAAATCAAACTCATTATTATACACTGCCAGTACTAACACAACACCCTGTTCCTCATAAATGCGACCACCACCATCCATCCCACCACCCACCCCAATACAAACATGAATTCACTTTTGGACTTGCAGTTTCTTCATCCATCCTTGGGTTTGGAGTCTTATTCCTTATTTCTACTAGTCTGCACTATCATCTTATTAAGTTTCGCTATCTTGAGGCAACAGACACTACTCAAAGGGTCCTGGCCTCTATATATACTCTTTAGGTTAATGAGGAGCTACTCACCTCAGCTCAGGTTGCTTAAAATCAGTGGTAGCCATGGTGTGGCTTGACATCACAAAGCCTCAGCTTGACCATCCAGGAAGGGCGGGGGTGGCAGAGGATGCAGAAATCTCAGATACTATGGTTATAGAACAGAGACCTTCCTCTTAAATCCTAAATTTTTTCCCAAGCTGACCTCTCTCTCTCTCTCTCTCATTTCTTCTAATTCCATTATAGCCCAGCATATGGCATGGTGGTGCTGTTTCCTCTAAGACAATTGCCATATTCCCCCGTCATTTCAGTGGTCCATTCCACTATGTTCAGATATGAACATTTCCTAGGATTTTGAGTATTGTTTTAATGGATGTTTTTGTGGGTTTTTTTGCCCTTTCCAATTTTTATTTTTATTTTCTTAAATTTTATTTTATTGCATACAGTCTTACAAAGGGTATTACATATGTGTCCCTTTTTTTCCCCTGCCCTTGACAAACCCATGGCCTCCCCTACCCCCCAGTGTCTTATGTCCATTGGTTATGCTTATATGAATGCATACAAGTCTTTGGTTGATCTCTTACACCCCTCTATCCTGCCCCCCACCCCTCCCCGGCCTTCCCGCTACAGTTTGACAATCTGTTTGAGGCTGCTCTGCCTCTGTATCTATTATTGTTCAAAAGTTTATAATGGTCTCTGTTATCCATGAATGAGTGAGATCATGTGGTATTTTTCCTTCATTGACTGGCTTATTTCACTTAGCATCATGCTCTCCAGTTCCATCCATGCCGTTGCAAATGGTAAGAGTTTCTTCTTTTTTACAGCAGCATAGTATTGATCGTGTAGATGTACCACAGTTTCTAATCCATTCATCTACTGATGAGCACTTAGGCTGTTTCTAGAACTTAGCTATGGCGAATTGTGCTGCTATGAACAAATGGGTGCATATATCCTTTCTGATTGGTGTTTCTGGTTTCCTTGGATATATTCCTAGAAGTGGGATCACAGGGTCAAATGGGAGTTCTATTTATAGTTTTTTGAGGAAACTCAATACTGTCTTCCATAGTGGCTGCACCAGTCTGCATTCCCACCAGCAGTGCACGAGTGTTCCTTCTTCTCCACATCCTCTCCAGCAGTTGTCGTTTGTTGATTTGTTGATGATAGCCCATCTGACAGGTGTGAGATGGTACCTCATCGTTGTTTTGATTTGTATCTCTCGCATGGTTAGTGACTTTGAGCATGTTTTCATGTCTGTTGGCTTTCTGAATGTCCTCTTTTGAAAGGTGTCTATTTCTGTCCTTTGCCCATTTTTTGATTGGATTGTTTATCTTCCTTTTGTTAAGTTGTATGAGTTCCCTATAAATTTTGGAGATTAGGCCCTTATCAGAAATGACACTGGCAAATATGTTTTCCCACGCAGATGGTTTCTTTTGCTGTGCAGAAGCTTTTTATTTTGATGTAGTCCCATTTGTTAATTTTCTCTTTAGTTTCAAGTGCCTATGAGCTGTATCAGTGAAGAAATTGCTTCGGCATATGTCTGAGATTTTGTTACCTTTGGCTTCTTCTAGAATTCTTATGTTTCCCTGCCATACATTTAAGCCCTTTATGCATTTTGAGTTTATTTTTGTGTGTGGTGTAAGTTGGTGATCCAGTTTCATTTTCTTGCATATATCTGTCCAATTTTCCCAACACCATTTATTGAAGAGACTATCTTGGCTCCATTGTATGTTCATGCCTCCTTTGTCGAATATTAATTGAGCATATTGGTTCGGGCCGATTTCTGTGCTCTCTATTCTATTCCATTGATCTATAAGCCTGTTCTTGTGGCAGTACCAGGCAGTTTTGAGAACAGTGGCTTTGTAGTACATCTTGATATCTGGTATTGAGATCCCACCTACTTTGTTCTTTCTCAGGATCGCTGCAGCTATTCGGGGTCTTTTTTTATTTCAGATGAATTTTTGGAGATTTCGTTCTAGATCTGGGAAGTGTGCCGTTGGTATTTTAATGGGAAGTGCATTGAATTTATTGATTGCTTTGGGTAGTACAGACATTTTAATGATGTTGATTCTACCAATCCATGAACACGGTATGTTCTTCCATCTGTTTATGTCTTCCTCTATCTCTTTTCTCAACGTCCTGTAGTTTTCTGAGTAGAGGTCTTTTACATCTTTATTTAAGCTTCTTCCTAGGTAGCTTAATTTTTTTGGTGCGATGGTGAATGTAATTGTTTTTATAATCTCTCTTTCTGAAAGTTCACTATTGGTGTATAAAAATGCATCAGATTTCTTGGGGTTAATTTTGTATCCTGCTACATTGCCAAATTGATCTATTAAGTCTAGTAGCTTTTTGATGGATTCTCTAGGGTTTTGTATGTATAATATCATGTCATCTGCAAATAAGGACAGTTTTACTTCCTCTTTTCCAATTTGGATGCCTTTTATTTTTTCTTCTTGCCTAACTGCGATGGCTAAAACTTCCAGTACTATGCTGAACAGGAGTGGTGAGAGTGGGCATCCCTGTCTTGTTTCTGTTTTTAGGGGAAATGGTGTTAGTTTTTGTCCATTGAGTATGATGTTGGCTGTGGGCCTGTCATATAAGGCTTTTATTATGTTGAGGTATGATACTTCTACTCCCGCCTTCCTGAGAGTTTTTACCAAAAATGGGTGTTGGATTTTGTCAAATGCTTTTTCTACATCAATTGATATGATCATGTGGTTTTTTTTCTTTCAATTTGTTTATGTGATGAATCACGTTTATTGATTTGCGGATATTGTACCATCATTGCATCACTGGGATAAATCCTACTTGGTCATGGTGTATGATCTTTCTGATGTAATGCTGGATCCGATTTAGTAAGATTTTGTTGAGGATTTTGGCATCTATGTTCATGAGGGAAATTGGCCTGTAATTCTCTTTCATTGTGTTGTCTTTACCTGGTTTTCGTATTAGGGTGATGCTGGCTTCATAGAATGAGCTTGGAAGTGTTCCTTCCTCTTGAATTTTTTATAGTAGTCTGAGGAGGATAGATTTTAGTTCTTCCTTGAATGTTGGTTAAAACTCCACTGTGAAGCCATCTGGTCGTGTGCTTTTGTTTGCTGGAAGCTTTTTGATGAGTGCTTCAATTTCTTCCATAGTTATTGGCCTATTGAGATTTTTGGATTCTTCCTGATTGAGTTTTGGAATGTTGTATTTTTCTAGGAATTTGTCCATTTCCTCCAGGTTGTCTAGTTTGTTGAAGTAGAGCTGTCCATAGTATTTCTTAACAATCATTTGTATTTCTGTGGGGTCTGTTGTTATTTCGCCTCTATCGTTTCTGATTTTGGTTATTTGGGTCCTCTCCCTTTGCTTCTTGGTGAGTGTGGCTATAGGTTTGTCAATCTTGTTTATCCTTTCGAGGAACCAGCTCTTGTTTTCATTGATTTTCTGTATTTTTTTTTTTTGGTCTCTCTGTCATTTATTTCTGCTCTAATCTTTATTATCTCCTTCCTTCTGCTCACTGTGGGGTTTTCTTGTTGCTGTCTTTCTAATTCTTTGAATTGTGGAGTTAGATCATTTACTACCATTTTTTCTTGTTTTTTGAGATAGGCCTGTAGAGCTATAAACTACCCTCTCAGGACTGCTTTCATTGTGTCCCATAGGTTTTGGATTGTAGTGTTTTCATTGTCATTAGTTTCCAGGGTGTTTTTGATTTCTTTTTTGATCTCATTGTTAACCCAATCAATATTTAGTAGGAAAGCTATTCAGCTTCCAAGTGTTTGAGTATTTGGGGTTGTTTTTATTGTAGTTTATTTCTAATATTATGCCATCGTGGTCTGAAAAGATGCTTTTTATGATTTCAATCTTCTTCAATTTGGGGAGACTTTGTTTGTGACCCAATATGTGGTCTATTTTTGAAGATGTCCCATGAACACCTGAGGTGAACGTATATTTTGTGGCTTTGGGGTGAAGTGGTCTGAAGATGTCAATTAAGTCCACCTGATCTAGTGAGTCATTTAGGATTGCTGTTTCTTTGCTGAGTTTTTGTCTCGCAGATTTATCCAGTGATGTCAGTGGTGTATTAAAGTCCCCTACTATAATTGTATTGTTGTCGCTCTCTCCTTTGATATCTTCCAGGATTTTTTTTTTTTTTGAATTTTGGTGCTCCTGCATTGGGTGCATATATGTTTATCAGGGTTATATCCTCTTGTTGTATTGATCCCTTTAGTATTATGAAGTGGCCTTCCTTATCTGTTATGACCTTCACTTTGAGGTCTATGTTGTCTGATATAAGTATTGCTACCCCAGGTTTTTTTCCATTTCCTTTTCTCTGAAATATATTTTTCCATCCCTTCACTTTCACTCTGTGTGCGTCCCTTCTAATGAGGTGGGTCTCTTGTAGACAGAAAAAAAAAGGGTCATTTTTTTATCCATTTACCCACTCGATGTCTTTTGATTGGACCATTTAGTCCATTTACGTTTAAAGTTATTATTGAAAGGTACTAGTTTGTAGCCATTTCTATTTTGTGTGTGTGTGTGGCTGTTTTCTTTCTGGGCTTTTAATTTCTTCTTTTTACACCAGTCCCTTTAGCATTTCTTGCATTGCTGGCTTGGTGGTGATAAACTCCCTTAGCCTTTTTTTGTCTGTGAAGCTTCTTATTTCCCCTTCAATTTTGAATGGTAGCCTTGCTGGATAGAGTATTCTTGGATTCAGTCCTTTGCTTTGCATCACTTTGTAAATTTCCATCCATTCTTTTCTGGCCTGATGTGTTTCTGTTGATAAATCATTTGATAATCTAATGGTAGATCCCTTGTATGTAACTTTCCGTCTCTCTCTTGCAGCCTGTAAGATTCTCTCTTTGTCCTGAACATTTGCCATGGTCATTAGGATGTGTCTTGGTGTGGGTCTTTTCGGGTTCACATTGCTTGGGACTCTCTGGGCTTGTGTGACTTTTTTCTTCCCCACCTCAGGGAAGTTTTCTGATATTATTTCTTTGAGTAGGTTTTCTAATCCGTGTTCATCTTCCTGTTGTTCTGGCACCACTATTATTCGTATGTTGTTTCGTTTCATGTTGTCCCAAAGCTCCCTTAGGCTCTCTTACTGTCTTTTAATTTTTTTCTCCAATTGCAGTACTGTTTGGGTGTGTTTTGCTTCCTTGTCTTCTAATTCACTAATTCGGTCCTCCGATTCTCCTAGTCTACTATTGATACTTTCAATGGTGTTTTTTATTGCAGCTATATCACTCTTCATTTCTTCTTGGGTCTTACTTAAGTTGTTGATTTTTTCATCTGTTTCTTCTTGCTTCTTGAATAGGTAGTTGACTTTTTCATCTGTTTCTTCTAGTTTCTTGCATACGTTGTTGACTTTCTCCTCTGTCCGGTTTATGCACTCTAGGACCCTTATTCTGAATTCTTTTTCTGTCATGTTGCATGCCTCTGTATCATTTACCTGCTTTTCTGGCCAGTCCTCTTTTTCTTTCCTTTGGGGGTTTCTTTGTCTTCCCATGTTTGATCTCACTGACATATCTAGACGTTGAGTCATTTAGTGGCTGCTTCCTGGGTGGCAGTGAATCCTTGGGCTGTGGTTGCTCTTCGGGCAGTTGCGGTAGCAGCTGCTCCTCAGTTGGCAGCAGCTCCTCTGGTGGGTGCTGTTCACAGCTGTGGTGGCTCTTCTGGCTGGTGGGGGGAGGTTTCACGTACAGCTGCTGTTCCTCAGACAGAGGGTGTGGAGCTCAGGAGACTGCTGTTGCTTGGATCTGCTGCGTTGATTTAAAGGCACAAAATACAACACAACAAGGCACCACGTACCAGGCACTAAACACAAATATATTCACGATAATATTAACACCAAATAAAGGTGACCATCCAAATTAAGAGAATTAGGGGATAAGGAAGAAAGAAGAGAAAAAGATAAAAGAGAAAAAGGAAAAGAAAATAGTATACAATGCCAGCACTAACAAAACACCTTGTTCATCATGACTGTGACCATCACAATCCACCCCACCCCCTCCCCAATACAAACATAAATTCAATTTTGAACTTGCAGTTTCTTCATCCATCCTTGTGTTTGGAGTCTTATTCCTTATCTCTGCTAGTCCGCACTATCGTCTTATTAAGTTTCGGTATCTTGAGGCAACCGACATTACTCAAAGGGGTGTGGCATCTATATATACTCTTTAGGATAATGAGGAGCCACTCACTTCAGCTCTGGTTGCTCAAAATCAGTGGTAGCCATGGTGTGGCTTGACATCACAAAGCCTCAGCTTGACCATCCAGGAAGGGCGGTGGTGGCAGAGGATGCAGAAATCTCAGACACTCTGGTTACATAACAGAAACCTTCCTTTTAACTCCTAAAGTTTTTCCCAAGCTGACCTGTCTCTCTCTCTCTCATTCGTTCTAATTCCATTATAGTCCAGCATATGGCATGGAGGTGCTGTTTCCTCTAAGACACTTGCCATACTCCCCCGGTATTTCAGTGGTCCATTCCACTATGTTCAGATATGAACATTTCCTAGGATTTTGAGTGTTGTTTTAATGGAAGTTTTATTTTAGAATAGTTCCAGATTTACAGAAAAATTGTGAAGTTAATAACCATGTACACCATACCCAATTTCCCTATTCCTAATATCTTACTTATCTATGGGGCAAATTTAACATGAAGTGAATGATCCGTGAAACAGTTAGAGTGAAACCTCACTTCTCTAGTATCTCCAATATCCAGCAATGCGGTTCTAGACAAGTGGTTAAAAAAAAAAATTGGATCAGTTGCGGCATAAAACTTCAGATATTGAGCTGACCATCCTTTCAATAGTTTAACAATATTCAATAGTCTACCATGTAAAAAGGAAATCAAATTCATTATTATACACTGCCAGCACTAACACAACACCCTGTTCCTCATGACTGCGACCACCACCATCCATCCCACCATCCACCCCAATACAAACATAAATTCACTTTTGGACTTGCAGTTTCTTCATCCATCCTTGTGTTTGGAGTCTTAGTCCTTATCTCTGCTAGTCTCCACTATCGTCTTATTAAGATTCGCTCTCTTGAGGAAACTGAAACTACTCAAAGGGTCCTAGCCTCTATCTATACTCTTTAGGTTAATGAGGAGCCACTGACTTCAGCCCAGATTGCCCAAAATCGGTGGATGCCATGGTGTGCCTTGACATCACACAGCCTCAGCTTGACCATCCAGGAAGTGCGGGGGTGGCAGAGGATGCATAAATCTCTGACACTCTGGTTATATAACAGAGACCTTCCTCTTAACTCCTAAAGTTTTTCCCAAAATGACCTCTCTCTCCTTCTCTCATTTCTTCTAATTCCATTAGAGTCCAGCATATAGCAGGGAGGTGGTGTTTACTCTAAGACACTTGTCATACTCCCCCGTCATTTCAGTGGTCCATTCCACTATGTTCAGATATGAACATTTCATAGGATTTTGAGTGTTGTTTTAATGGATGTTTCATTTTAGAATAGTTCCAGATTTACAGAAAAATTGTGAAGATAATATCCATGTACACCATACCCAATTTCCCTTATTCCTAATATCTTACTTAATTATGGGGCCAATGTAACATGAAGTAAATCGTAAGTGAAACAGAGTGAAACCTCACTTCTCTACTATCTCCAATATCCAGCAATGCTATTCTAGACCAAGTTGTTAAAGGAAATACTGGACCAGTTGCGGCATAAAACTTCAGATCTTGAGTTGACTATCCTTTCAATAGTTTAACAATATTCAATAGTCTACCATGTAAAAAGGAAATCAAATTCATTATTATACACTGCCAGCTCTAACAAAAAACCTTGTTCCTCATGACTACGACCACCACCATCCATCCCACCCCCTCCCCAATACAAACAGAAATAAACTTTTGGATGTGCACTTTCTTCATCCTTCCTTGTGTTTGGAGTCTTATTCCTTATCTCTACTAGTCAGATCTATCGTCCTATTAATTTTCGCTATCTTGAGTAAACAGACACTACTCAAAGGGTCCTGGCCTCTATATACTCTTTAGGTTAATGAGGAGCCACTCACTTCAGCTTTGGATGCCCAAAATCAGTGGTTGCCATTGTGTGGCTTGACATCACAAAGCCTCAGCTTGACCATCCAGGAAGGGCGGGGGTGGCAGAGGATGCAGAAATCTCAGACACTCTGGTTATAGAACAGAGACCTTTCTTTTAACTCCTAAACTTTTTCCCAAGCTGACCTCTCTCTCTCTCTCTCTCATTTCTTCTAATACCATTATACGCCAGCATATGGCATGGAGTTTCTGTTTCCTCTAAGACAATTCCCATACTCCCCTGTCATTTCAGTGGTCCATTCCACTATGTTCTGATATTAACGTTTCCTAGGATTTTGAGTGTTGTTTTAATGGGTTTTTTATTTCATTTTTTTATTATAATTTATGAAGGTATTACACATGTGTCCTCATTCCCCCCATTAAAGCCCAACCTCCCCCCACAACCATCCCCCTGTTGTTCATGTCCATTGGTTTTGCTTATATACATGTATACAAGTCCTTCGGTTGATCTCTTCCCCTTACCCCTGCTCTCCCCTACTTTCCTTCTGGGGATTGATAGCCTGATCGCTTTTTCTCAGTCTTTGGGTCTGTCCCTTTTCATCACTCTATGTTGTTCTCTATAATTCGCAAATGAGTGAGATCATGTGGTATTTATCTTTCTCTGACTGGCTTATTTCACTTAGCATAATGCTCCCCAGTTTAATTCATGCTGTTGCAAAAGGCAAGGGTTCCTTTTTTTTTTTTTTACCGCAGCATAGTATTCCATTGTGTATATGTCCCACAGTTTTCTAATCCACTCATCTGCTGATGGGCACTTAGGCTGTTTCCAAATCTTAGCTATGGTGAATTGTGCTGCTATGAACATAGGGGTGCATATATCCTTTCTGATTGGCGTTTCTGGTTACTTGGGATATATTCCTAGTAGTTGGATCACTGGGTCAAATGGGAGTTCCATTTGTAGTTTTTTGAGGTAGCTCCATACTGTTCTCCACAGTGGCTCCACCAGTCTGCATTCCCACCAGTACTGCACAATGTTCCTTTTTCTCCACATCCTCTCCAAAACTTGTTGTTTGTTGCTTTGTTGATGATAGCCATTCTGACCAGTGTGAGATGATAACGCATTGTCGTTTTGATTTGCATCTCTCGTATAATTAGTGACTTTGAGCATGTTTTCATATGTCTTTCTGCCTTCTGTATGTCCTCTTTCGAAAAGTGTCTATCTAGGTCGGTTGCCCATTTTTTTATTGGATTATCTTCCTTTTGATAAGTTTCATGAGATCCCTGTAAATGTTGGATATTAAACCCTTATCGGTGGTATCATTGGCAAATATGTTCTCCCATGTAGTGGGTCTTCTTGTTTTTTTGTTGATGGTTTCCTTTGCTGTGCAAAAGCTTTTTATTTTGATGTAGTCCCATTTGTTTATTTTCTCTTTAGTTTCCATTGCTCTAGGAGCATTATCAGAGAAGAAATTCCTTCGGCATATGTTTGCAATTTCGCTGCCTGTGGATTCCTCTAGTATTTTTATGGTTTCCCATCTTACGTTTAAGTTTTTTATCCATTTTGAGTTTATTTATTTATTTATTTTTTTAAAAATATATTTTATTGATTTTTTACAGAGAGGAAGGGAGAGAGATAGAGAGTCAGAAACATCGATGAGAGAGAAACATCGATCAGCCGCCTCCTGCACAACCCCCACTGGGGATGTGCCTGCAACCCAGGTACATGCCCTTGAGCCAAACCGGTTTTGGCTTGAGTTTATTTTTGTGTATGGTTTGAGTCGGTGCTCTAGTTTCATCTTTTTGCATGTATCTGTCCAATTTTCCCAACATCATTTATTGAAGAGACTGTCTCGATTCCATTGTATGCTCTTGCCTACTTTGTTGAATATTAATTGGGCATAGTGCTTTGGGTCGATTTCTGTGGTCTCTATTCTATTCCATTGATCTATATGTCTGTTCTTGTGCCAGTACCAAGCTGTTTTAAGAACAGTGGCTTTGTAATACAGTTTGATATCTGGTACTGAGATCCCACCTACTTTGTTCTTTCTAAAGATTGCTGCACCTATTCGGGGTCTTTTTTTTATTCCAGATGAATTTTTGGAACGTTCGTTCTAGATTTGTGAAATATGCCGTTTGTAATTTAGTAGGGATTCCATTGAATCTATAAATTGCTTTGGGTAGTATGGACATTTTGATGATGTTGATTCTACCAATCCATGAACACGGTATGTTCTTCCATCTGTTTATGTCTTCCTCTATCTCTTTTTTCAGTGTCCTGTAGTTTTTGGCATATAAGTCTTTTACCTCCTTAGTTAAGTTTATTCCTAGGTATTTTAATTTTTTGGTGCAATGGTAAATGGGATTGCTTCTGTAGTTTCACTTTCTGTAAGTTCACTATTGGTGTAAAGAAATGCCATGGATTTCTTAGCATTGATTTTGTATCCTGCTACATTGCTGAATTCATTTATTAAGTCTAATAATTTTTTGATGGAGTCTTTAGGGTTCTGTATGTACAGTATCATGTCATCTGCAAATAAGGACAGTTTTACTTCTTCTTTTCCAATCTGGATGCCTTTTATTTCTTCTTCTTGTCTGATCGCAACAGCTAGTACTTCCAGTACTATGTTGAACAGGAGTGGTGAGAGGGTGCATCCCTGTCTTGTTCCTGTTTTTAGGGGGAATGGTTTTAGTTTTTGCCCATTGATTATGATGTTGGCTGTGGGTTTGTCATATATGGCTTTTATTATGTTGAGGTATGATCCCCCAATTCCTATCTTGCTGAGATTTTTTATCAAGAAAGGGTGTTGGATTTTGTCAAATGCTTTCTCCGCATCAATTTATATGACTATGTGTTTTTTTTCTCTCAATTTGTTTATGTGATGTATCACATTTATTGATTTGTGGATATTGTACCATCCTTGCATCCCTGGGATAAATCCTACTTGGTCATGGTGTATGATCTTTCTGATTTACTGCTGGATCCGATTTGCTAGGATTTTGTTGAGGATTTTGGCATCTATGTTCATGAGGGATATTGGCCTATAATTCTCTTTCATTGTATTTTCTTTATCTGGTTTTGGGATTAGGGTGATGTTGGTTTCATAGAATGAGCTGAGAAGTGTTCCTTCCTCTTGGATCTTTTGACATAGTCTGAGGAGGCTACGGTTTAGTTCTTCCTTGAATGTTTGGTAAAACTCCCCTTTGAAGCCATCTGGCCCTGGGCTTTTCTTTGCTGGAAGCTTTGGGATTACTGATTTGATTTCCACCATAGTTATTGGCCTATTGAGATCTTTAGATTCTTCCTGGTTAAGTTTTGGAATGTTGTATTTTTCTAGGAATATGTCCATTTCCTCCAGGTTGTCTAGTGTGTTGGAGTAGAGTTGTTCGTAGAATTTTCTAACAATCCTTTGTATTACTATGGGGTCTTTTGTTATTTCTCCTCTTTCATTTCTGATTTTGGGATTTTGTGTCCTCTCTCTTTGTTTCTTGGTGAGCCTGGCTAGAGGTGTATCAATCTTGCTTATCCTTTCAAAGAACCAGCTCTTGGTTTTGTTGATCTTTTGTATTGCTTTTTTGGTCTCTATACCGTTTATCTCCGCTCTGATCTTTGTTATTTCCTTCCTTCTGCTTACAGTGGGCTTTTTTTGTTGCTCTCTTTCTAACTCTTCGAGTTGTAGAGTTAGGTCATTTATTCTCATTGTTTCTTGTTTCTTGCAGTAGGCTTGTAGAGCTATGAACTTCCCTCTCAAGACTGCTTTTGCTGTGTCCCATAGGTTTTGGATTGTTGTGTTTTCATTGTCATTTGTTGCCATGATGTTTTTTTATTTCTTCTTTGATCTCACTGGTAACCCAGTCGTTGTTTAATGGCATGCTGTTTTGTCTCCATGTGTTTGATTTTTCTGGATTGTTTTTGTTGTAGTTGATTTCCAGTTTTATGCCTTTGTGGTCTGAGAAGATGCTTGATATGATTTCAATTTTCTTGAATTTGAAGACACTTTGTCTGTGACCCAATATATGGTCTATCTTTGAAGATGACAAATGTGAGCTTGAGGAAAATGTATATTCTGTGGCTTTTGGGTGAAATGTCCTGAAGATGTCAATTAATTCCATCTGATCTAGTGAATCATTTAGGTTTGATGTTTCTTTGCTTAGTTTCTGTTTAGAGGATTTGTCCAGTGGTGATAATGGGGTGTTAAGGTCCCCTACTATGATTGTATTGCTGTCAATCTCTCCCTTGATCTTCTCCAGAAGATTTCTTACGTATTTGGGTGCTCCTTTATTGGGTGCATATATATTTACCAGAGTTATTTCTTCTTGTTGGACTGCTCCCTTTAGTATTATGAAGTGGCCTTCTTTATCTCTTTTTACGTCCTTCACTTTGAGATATAATTTGTCAGATATAAGTATTGCTACCCCGGCTTTTTTTTTTCACTTCCATTGGCCTGAAAAACCTTTTTCCATTCCTTCACCATCAGTCTGTGTGCGTCTTTTTTTTCTGAGGTGGGTTTCCTGGAGACAGCAGATATATGGGTCATGTTTTCTTATCCACTCATTTACCCTATGCCTTTTGACTGGGGAATTTAATCCATTTACATTTAAAGTTATTATTGATAGAAACTTGTTGGTCACCATTTTTGTTCTTTACCACTGCGTTCCTTCTTTGTTTCCTATTTTTTTTCTATTTACAGCAGACCCTTTAGCATTTCTTGCATTGCTGGCTTGGTTGTAACAAACTCCCGTAGACCGCTGTTGTCTGTGAAGCTCCTGATTTGACCCTCCATTTTGATTGATAGCCTCGCTGGGTACAGTATTCTTGGATTCAGACCCTTCCTTTGCATGACTTTGTATATTTCATTCCATTCCCTTCTTGCCTGATGTGTTTCTGTTGAGAAATCGGTCGCTAGTCTGATGGGGGATCCTTTGTAGGTAACTTTCTGTCTCTCTCTGGCTGCTTTTAAGATTCTTGCTTTGTCATTGGTGTTTGCCAATTTAATTATTATGTGAATTGGCATCGGTCTTTTCGGGTTCATTTTGTTTGGGACTCTGTGAGCTTCCTGGATTTGTGTGAGTTTTTTCTTCCCTATATCAGGGAAATTTTCTGTTACTATTTTTTCAAACAGGTTTTCTATTTCTTGCTGAGTTTCCTCTCCTTCTGGAAGCCCTATTATTTGGATGTTGTTTCGTTTAGTGTTGTCCCAGAGTTCTCTTAGGCTCTCCTCTTGCTTTTTATTTTTTTTTTTCTAGAAGCTGTTCTGTTTGGGTATTGTTTTCCTACCTTGTCTTCTAGCTTGCGGGTGCGGTCCTCTGCTACTTCTAGTCTACTGTTGATGCTTTCTATTGAGTTCTTTATAGCAGTGATGTCATTTTTCATTTCTTCTTGGTTTCTCTTCATTTCCTCTTGGTTCTTCTTCATTTCCTCTTGGTTCCTACACATATTGTTGAATTGGTCTTCCATTCTTTTCATCCACCTTATGGCCATTTTTCTGAATTCTTTCTCTGACAGGTTGCTTGCCTCCATTGCCTCCATTTCGTTTACTTCCTTTTCTGATGATGCCTGGTTTTCTTTCATATTTGGGTTGGTTCTTTGTTTCCCTATGATCTCTCTTCTCAAGGTGTTTGCTTATGTAGTTCTCTCTCTGCTGTGTTGATTTAAAGGCACAAAATACAACACAACAAGGCACAATGTACAAGGCACTGAACAATATGTATTCACGATATTAATAACCCCAAATAAAGGTGACCCTCTGAGCGAAGAGAATTAGAGGATAAAGAAGAAAAAAGAGAAAAAGATTAAAGAGAAAAAGAAAAAACAAAAAGGAGTGCTGAAATGAGATTGGGAATAGGGAGAGAAGAAAAAAACAAAGAGACAAAAAAAGTAAGAGAATGAAAAAGAGGTGGGGAAGAGGCTATTTGTATGGGGAGAAAACTCTAAGAGAGCCGCAACTAATCTCAATGAATTCCAGCAGCAGATCTCTGGAGATTAATGCAAACTACAAACAACCACTAATATCAAGCGAGGCAAGGGAAAACAGAAGCACAAAAATAACCAGAGAAAGAAAAAGTAAGCAAAACAGAAAAATGAAAATGAAAAACAAAACAATCTCCCAAACAAGCATAAAAAAACCCAATATACTCAAAATCAAGCAAACACTAGCAAAACGACAGAGAGAGAGAGAGAGAAAATTGGATATTGAAGAAAGATAAGAGAGAGGTGTATATGGATTTAGATCAAGGGATTGGAAATTTGATATATAAGTAGGGTGAAATTTAGACAGTGGGTAAAAAGAAGGAATAGAGAAAATCTAAAGCAGGAATAGGGTAAGAGAAACAGGACAACAAAAGAGGAAAAGTGAGGAAGAGAGTTTTGACTTAAGGATAAAGGTGAGTTAGAGAGAAATGATGCTGAAGGAACGATGAAAATAGAGTGTAGAACACTAATCCCAAAATAAAATAAAGAAAAATAAAAAATAAAATAAAAAAATAAAATGACACTTGAAAGAATGGTAAAATGATAGCAATAATACTGGTTTAAAAAATGTAGTAATTAAAAAGGTAAAATCAAGTGATGAAAAAAATAAAAAAAATTAAAAAATAGGTTCTTAATGAAATGGTAAAAAAAGAATTAGAAAAAAATAAAAATATGCAGTAGTGAAGGTGCTTCAGGTCTTCTACTCTTCTTTTTGGCACGCCTTAGTCCTGCCAGGCTTTCAGGAGAGTGTTGAATTTCCCTGCGATACACTGTCCCTCCATGCTGTAAACCACAGTCCTGATTTTAAGGTAGGCTGTATTTGTTTACCAGACTGCCTTTATTTGTGATCACAGAAGAAACAGTTCGTGGCTCTGCCTCTGGGTGGCAGTGTGTCTGGATTGACCTCCAAGGCTATAAGTCCTCTCTATCAGTAGGGTTATTATTCTCTATGGTACTTGAAACTGATTTGGGAAAAGACCATTGCCCAGAGCTGGTTCTCTAATCCTTACTGCCAGCTCTGTTTCCCAGGCTCCCCAAAAGGAACTTTCCCCTACAGGCTCTGGGGATGACCCCAACTGGGGAATCCCATGCACTGGGTTTAGTAATCAAACACACGATCTAAGGGGAACTGGAACAAGAGCCTGATACGTTGTGCGAATTCGCAAGCCTTCACCTTCCAGGTCTGCGCACAGTCTCAGCGTGCCCACTCGCCCCTGGCACCAAGCAGACAGCACACTGGCAAAGCCCAAGGCTGCTTTTTTACATCCAGTCCAGCTATGGGCTTATTTTTAGCGTTCCCTTCTGCCAGCAACCCTGTGGGGACCCTTCCCCACTCGAGGGTCCCGCTGGTCCCAATGGCCACAGACTCTGTGGGGCGCAGATTTCGCACCTTGCGGGAGAGCTCGGTCCTCTCTCCAACCCGAACAGCAAACTGCACCTTTAGGGGAAGTCTAACCTTTCCTTGGGAAGAAGCAGTGCTTGTCTGAGTTCACGAAGTCCCGCTTCTTGAGATCCCTTGTTTCCAGGTTAGAAGCTGGTATCTGGATGCCGGCAACGGCCACTTAAAATGGTGTGGTCTCCGCTGCTACACTGACGCACCGGGAGAGGTTTCAGCCGCAGTCTCCAACCCTCATTTTTTTTTTCTGGGAGTTCTCAGTCTTTCCAGGCTGCAGACAGTCTCTAAGCTGAAAATCCTCTGCCTATTCGGGCTGTATGTTACCCGATTCAGGTGCTCACCCTTATCTGCTCCAGGACAAGACACAAGACACCTTCGTTTATAACTCCGCCATTTTCTCTTCCTCCAATGGGTGTTTTATTTTAGAATAGTTCCAGATTTACAGAAAAATTGTGAAGATAATAACCATGTACACCATACCCAATTTCCCTTATTACTAATATCTTACTTGTGTATGGGGCAAATGTAACAAAGATGTGAATCATCAGTGAAACAGTTAGAGTGAAACCTCACTTATCTAGTATCTCCAATATCCAGCAATGCTGTATTAGACCAAGTTGTTAAAGGAAAACCAGGACCAGTTGCTGCATAAAACTTCAGATCTTGAGCTGCCCATCCTTTCAATAGTTTAGCAATATTCAATAGTCTACCATGTAAAAAGGAAATCAAATTCATTATTATACACGGCCAGCCCTATCAAAACTCCTTGTTCAACATGACTGCGACCACAACCATCCATCCCACCCCCACCCCAATACAAACATAAATTCACTTTTGGACTTGCAGTTTTTTCATCCATCCTTGTGTTTGGAGTCTTATTCCTTATCTCAACTAGTCTGCACTCTCGTCTTATTAAGTTTCACTATCTTGAGGCAACAGACACTACTCAAAGGATGCTGGCCTCTATATATACTCTTTAGGTTAATGGGAAGCCACTCACTTCAGCTCTGGTTGCCCCAAATCAGTGGTGGCCATGGTGTGGCTTGACATCACAAAGCCTCAGCTTGACCATCCAGGAAGGGCGGGGTGGCAGAGGATGCAGAAATCTCAGACACTCTGTTTATAGAACAGAGACCTTCCTATTAACTCCTAAAATTTTTCCCAAACTGATCTCTCTCTCTCTCGCTCTCTCTCTCTCTCTCTCTCTCTCTCTCTCTCATTTCTTCTAATTCAATTATAGTCCATCATATGGCAGGGAGGTGGTGTTTCCTCTTAGAAAATTGCCATACTCCCCCGTCATTTCAGTGGTCCATTCCACTATGTTCAGATATGAACATTTACTAGGATTTGAGTGTTGTTTTAATAGATGTTTTATTTTAGAATAGTTCCAGATTTACAGAAAAATTGTGAAGATAACCATGTACAACATACCCAATTTCCCTTATTACTAAAATCTTACTTATGTATGGGGCAAATATAACATGAAGTGAATCATCAGTGAAACAGAGTGAAATCTCACTTCTCTAGTATCTCCAATATTCAGCAATGCTGTTCCCCAGCAAGTTCTTAAAGCAAAAACTGGACCAGTTGCGGCATAAATCTTCAGATCTTGAGCTGACCACACTTTCAATAGTTTAACAATATTCAACAGTCTACCATGTAAAAAGGAAATCAAATTCATTATTATTCATGGCCAGCACTAACACAACACCATGTTCCACATGACTGTGACCACCACCATCCATCCCACCCCCTCCTCAATACAAACATAAATTCACTTTTGGACTTGCAGTTTCTTCATCCATCCTTGTGTTTGGATTCTTATTCCTTATCTCTACTTGTCTACAATTTCGTCTTATTAAGTTTCGCTATATTGAGGCAACAGACACTACTCAAAGGGTCCTGGCCTCTATATATACTCTTTAGGTTAATGAGAAGCCACTCACTTCAGCTCTGGTTGCCCCAAATCAGTGGTTGACATGGTGTGGTTTGACATCACAAAGCCTCAGCTTGACCATCCAGGAGGGGCGAGGGTGGCAGAGGATGCAGAAATCTCAGACACTCTGGGTATAGAACAGAGACCTTCCTCTTAACTCCTAAAATTTTTCCCAAATTGTCCTCCCACTCTCTCTCATTTCCACTAGTTCCATTATAGTCCAGCATATGGCAGGGAGGTGGTGTTTCCTCTAAGACAATTCCCATTCCCCCCCGTCATTTCAGTGGTCCATTCCACTATGTTCAGACATTAACGTTTCCTAGTATTTTGAGTGTTGTTTTAACGGGTGTTTTATTTTTGAATAGTTCCAGATTTACAGAAGTATTGTGGAGATAAAAACCATGTACACCATACATAATTTCCCTTATTACTAATATGTTTCTTATGCATTGGGCAAATGTAACATGAAGTGAATCATCAATGAAACAGTTAGAGTGAAACCTGATTTCTCTAGTATCTCCAATATCCAGCAATGCTCTTCTAGACCAAGTTGTTAAAGGAAAAACTGGACCAGTTGCGGCATAAAACTTCAGATCTTGAGCTGACCATCCTTTCAATAGTTTAACAATATTCAATAGTCTACCATGTAAAAAGGAAATCAAATTCTTTATTATTCACTGCCAGAACTAACACAGAACCCTGTTCCTCATGACTTTGACCACCACCATCCATCCCACCCCCCCTGTTATGGGTTGGCTCAGCGAGATAGACCACCAAGTCATAATTTATATTTAGGAACCTTTATTAAGCTGGCCACCTGTCTGTAGTCCCAGCACACCACCAAAGCAAGGGCAGAACTGCAGCAATGACTGCAAACATTACGGCCTATTTATTTGCAAAAACTACAAAGTTACAAAGCCTTCTTTACGTAATTTGTTCCCAACACAGTATAGCTTTATCACCTTCCTATCTATGTATTCCGGGAACAGAGAGCACAGTATATTGAGGAGGGAACAGGAGACCATATCTCAAGGCCTGACCTGATGTCAGTACCTTCCTATCTGTCTGTTCCAGGATCAGACAGTACATTGCATCCCAATATACAGCCCAGTACATTCCCTCCTGGTGTAATTGGGAATCAAATCTTTGATTCAGTGTCCTCCTCTAAGATTCTGGAGTGTTGGGTGTATGAAAACATTAACTTTACAGCCTGTATCCAAAAGCTATTTTAGGTCCCCATGGGCTGGCGAGGTCGTGGCTGCAGGTGGAGTAGGGCTGGGGCTCCCAGATCTTTGTGACTCAGGGGAACCAGGTGGTTTAGCTGGGACTGGGTGCTGTGCCTGGCTTGGCCTCTCTGGCTTGTCTGTGGGACACAAGGGGCCAATCGGGTTGCACCACTGGGAAAGAGTTCGGCTTTGAATGTTGAAGAGCTGGCCAGGGTCTTGGCCGCTTACATAGAGTCTTAGTCCCCACGTCATTTTCCCCCTTCCCTTTGGTCAGTCCACCAGGCAAGAAGCATGAGGAGGACGGGGTTACAATTTCTGATCGTGCAGTTCTTCTTCGGGGCCCCAGGACGAACCTCTCTGTTCAGACTGAGGAGCTTGTCAGTGGGAGGTTTTTTCCATGGGGCTAGGGTGTCACAACCCCAAGAGGCACAATAGAAGTCACCCTCTCCTCCACAGTTCCTACCCCCTTCCCGGCGGCAGACATAATGTCCAGTGTGCCACAATTCTTGCTCTAGGGTTAGGTCTCCGCACCCGAAATCCCTGGCTTTGGTGATCCAGGGATGGCCCCCCGAGCCATACCCAGTCAATGCAGTTTTGCTAGGGGAATTTCCCCAGTTTTCTACAAACATTTACAGAGATCTGTCGGAATGACAGGCGTCCCTGTACCAAAAACAGAGCCTATAACAGTCCCATCAATAGAACCTGTGACCTCCCAAGAGTAATTTCTGGCCGAATGGGGGTTTCCCAGTCCCGGCTGCAGGCAGATGAGGAGAGTTAGGAAGAACACCGAGTGAGTCTGACCTTCAAAGGGTCTCTGGTCGTCTGGACCCGCCTCCCCTCGACGCTGTCCTTCGTTTTCTTAACCTGCGTAGGATGGATCCAGTGCCTCTTTCCTGCGACTTTGATGGCGGTTGGAGTGCTCAGCACCACCTGGTACGGTCCATCCCAGCTAGGTTCCAGGCTGCTAGGGTCGTGGAGCTGCACCTAGATGAGATCTCCCGGTGAGAAGGCAGGCTGTGTTAGACTGGATCTCAGCAAGTCCTCCTCCCGTACGGCTCTCACCACCCGTTGTGCCATGAGGCGCTGCTCTGCAAAGCCTGTAAGGACTGTGCTGTCTCTGCCTTGGTTGGGTATGCCTCAGGCCAGCCAGAGAAGGTATCAATGAAAACCAGCAAGTATTTATTTATACTCTCCTTGTCCTCCTGGTATCTCGGGGAAGTCCACTTTCCAGTGTTCTCCAGGGTTCTGTCCTCGGAATCACTGCCCCAGCGCGGCTACAACAGGGGGGCCCTTGGTTTACCCGGGCACACACTTGGCACCCCCTAGCCACATATTGGGATATTTTTCTGGAGCTCTGGGATGTAAAATTCTCTTCCCAGTAGTTCTGATAGCTTCGTTCCCCCCAGGTGGGTGCTCTGGTGGGTCTGGGAAGCGCTGGTCCGCCCCAGGGCTTCTGGCACTATAGGCCTACCATCTGGCAGGATGAGCCATACAGCCTCTCCTTCCTGGGCCCCTAGTTTCACAGCTAGCCCCTGCTTCCCCATCACATAAGTAGGCTTCTCTGGGAGCCTTCGTGCTGGCAGGGCTACGAGAACTTCTCGTGGCCCTACTGATCTTTTTGACACGTCCCTGCCGGTTTGGTCTGCAAGTCGAACTCCCTGTGCTTCGGAACTATCACCCTTATGTTGCCCTCGGCAATGAATTACTACCACTTCTTTTGGCCCCCATATGGATTCCAGGAGGTGAAGTATCTCAGAAGCATTTTTAATGTCCTTTGCTTCTGAGGTCAGGAGGACTCTTTCCTGATATAGGGTCCCATGCACGTGTACAGTGGCAAAAGCATACCAACTGCCTGTGAAAATGTTCACTCTTTTTCCTTTTCCCCAACAGAGGGCCTGAGTGAGTGCTATAAGTTCTGCCTTTTGGGCTGAGGTGCCTCATCCTAAGGCCTGTGCCCAGAGAAGGTCCTTTTGTGTCACCACTGCTGCCCCCGCATACCGGGAACCTTCCTCTACGAAGCTGCTGCCCTTGGTGTAGAGGGTCTCATCTGGATTCTGCAGGGGCTGGTCCACAAGGTCCTCTCGGAGGGAAGTGAGGGCAGTCAATGTCTCCTCCCAGTCATGCAAAGGGGCCTCTGCCTCCTCGTCAGGGAGGAGTGTGGCCAGGTTTAAGGCAGTTGTTTTCAGGAAGCTGACTCGTGGTGGGTCTAGCAGTAACACCTGGTACTGGGTAATGCGGACTTTGGACATCCATCTCTCCCGGAGGCTCCTTAATAAGGCCTCAACTGCATGCGAGGCAACTACCTGGACATTTTGGCCAAAGGTTAGCTTTGAGGCTTCCTTTACCAGGAGGGCAGTGGCTGCAATGGCTCTCAAGCAGTTGGGCCATCCCGAGGCCACCGGGTCAAGTCTCTTAGAGCGATAAGCTGCGGGGCATTTCCATGGTCCTAGGGGTTGTGTGAGGACCCCTTTAGCCACCCCTTTGTTTTCAGCTACATATAGCTGAAAGGGTTTGGTTAGGTCTGGCATGGGGTGTGCCGGGGCGCTTATCAGGGCTTCTTTCAGTCTCTTATAAGCCTCTTCCTCCTTTTCTGTCCCGACCAGGGCGGCCTCCTTTCCCCCCGTTGCAGAGTATAGTGGTCTCACAATTTCTGCAAAACCTAGTATCCATAGCCTGCAATAACCCACTGCCTCGAGGAACTCCCGGAATTGCCTTTTTGCTGGTAGGCCTGAGGATAGACCAAATGGCCTTTATTCTGCTACTGGATAAAGTTCGCCTACCCCTTCTATGTTGTAACCCAAATATGTTACTCGGGTAGTGCATAGCTGAGCTTTCTTGGTTGAGACCTGATACCCCAAATGATCTAGGGTTATCAGCAACTCTCGAGTGGCCTGTCTACAGTCCTGTTCCTCCTCCGTGGCCAGTAGCAGGTCGTCTACATATTGGAGCAGAGTCACCCGTGTATGGTCCTGAGGGAACTCCCGGAGTTCTTGGTTTAGGGCCTCTTCGAACAGAGTGGGTGAGTTCTTAAACCCTTGTGGCAACCTAGTCCAAGTTAACTGTCCAGACTCTCCCTCTGTCGGGTCCACCCACTCGAAGGCGAAAATAGATTGACTCTGCTTTGCCAAGGGAAGGGAGAAAAAGGCATCCTTGAGGTTTAAAACAGTACAGAACCAGTGTTCTTGCTAGAGGAGGCTGAGAAGAGTGTAAGGGTTCGGAACCATGGGATGGATAGTCTCCACCCTTTTGTTTACTTTCCTTAAGTCCTGCACCTGCAAGAAATCCTCTGTTCCTGTTTTCTGTATTATTAACAGGGGAGTGTTCCAAGCAGATTGGCAAGGAATCAAGATTCCAGCCTCTTTCAGCCTCTTAATGTGCTTGGCGATTCCCACTCTTGCTTTCTGGCTCATTGGATTTTTCCGGACTCTGACTGGGGTGTTACTGCTGGTTAGCTGGACTACAATTGGAGGCCGGTGTTTAGCTGACCCTGGCGGATTGTCCTCTGCCCAAACTCCCAGGATAGCCTGTCTTAGTTGTTGGATATAGGCATCTGCGGAGACTACCCCAGGCTCCTCCTCATGTAGTAAATATTCCTCTTGTAAGGGCAATGTCAGAAGATAGATCCCCACAGTCCCTGGGTCTTGCAACTTGACCTCTGGCCCTGGCCCTTCAAAAGAGATTTTGGCCCGAAATATACTCAGCAAGTCCCAGCCTAGCAGAGGGTAAGGGCACTCTGGCATTACTAGGAATGAGTGAGTCACTGATCCGTTTCCTAGGTCGCTGATCCGACATTTAGTCCATGGGTAGGATTTCACTTTTCCACTTGCCCCTTTGATGGGGATTTTGTTCTTAGAGACCGGACCCACTGGCTGTTGCACGACAGAGAAGGTGGCTCCCGTGTCCACAAGGAAGTCCACCTTTTGGCCCCCCACTGTCAGAGTTATCCTGGGCTCTTGGGGGCCAGCTGAGCCCTGAAAACCCTAATCCACCTCCACCACCAGCATGGGAGTTGGTTCCCCCGAATGTTCAGGGCACTCCCTTTTCCAGTGTCCTTCCTTTTTGCAAAGTGCACACTGATTTCTTCCAAGCCTGGGTTGGACTCCTTTTCTCCCACGAGGCTTTCCTTTATTCTTATTGTCACTCCAGCCCCTTGGGCCTTTTTCCTCGTTCAGGGCAATTAGGACCTTGGCCATCAGGGTGTTTAAATGTGCCGTCGGGTCCTCCCGATTGTTGAAAACCTTCTGGGCTACCTCAACCAACTCAGAGATTGATTTCCCCTCAAAGCCTTCTAACTTCTGCAATATTTTCTAATATCTGGAGCCGACTGGGAAACAAATGCTACAATGACAGCCCTCCGATTTTCTGGGGCATCAGGGTCAATGGCAGTATACACCCGATAGGCCTCGCACAGCCTCTCCAGGAAAGATGCCAGGCTCTCATTAGGCCCCTGGACTGTCTCTGTCACCTTAGAGAGGATTTTGGGTCTCCCAGCAGCAGCTCAGAAACCCCCCAAGAGAGCCTGGCGATACCAATCGAGAGCCTCTTTTCCCCTCTCACTATTGGGATTCCAGTCAGGTCGCATGGAGGTAAACACAGCCTCTAATCTATCTTGGTTAGAGGTAGGCTGCCCATCCGGACCCAGTACAAATCTCCTCCGTTATGCCTTGACTCTCTCTCTCTCTCCTCTGAAGTGAAAAGAGTTTGCATCAACTGTTGGCAATCATCCCAGGTAGGTTGATGCGTAAAAAACACAGACTCTAAAAGAGAGATTAACCCCTGTGGGTTCTGGGAGAAAGAAGGATTCTGGTTCTTCCAATTGTACAGGTCAATGGTAGAAAAGGGGACATAGACCATGAAAGGATGCCCGTCTGGACCCAAATCTAAAGGGCCTGCCTGCTGTAGTGGCAGCATAGGAACTGCAGGACTGGCAGATTCTGCTGGGTCCTGCAGATTCTTCCCCTCTCTCTCTCCCTCTCTCTCCATATGCTGTTCCTTGCCTAGTGTGAGGAGGGGAGAACAAAGCCAGGTCCTGGACTGGTGTTTTCGGAGGAAAGGAAACAGGCTGTGGAGGAGACAGTGGTTACTGGCCAGGGTCTTTAGCCATCGTCGGGCCAGCGGGTGGGGGAGAAAAAGGTGGAGGCCTGACCCTGGGGTGTGCCTCTTCACTTGGACCCTGGAGAACAGGGGGAGTTTTGTTCTTCTAGGCCGAAGCCAATAGGACTGTCTGTCTCTCTCCCAATTTTCCCCTCGGGAGGCAAGCCGTCATCCACCGGGGTTTCTTGGACAATATGTCAACACAAACCTGAATATAAGGAATTTGATTAGGATGCCCTGGGCGGCCGTATGTGACGTAATGGACCCGGTAGGCAGTGGTCAGATCAAAAGACCCTGCATCAGGCAACCCCTCCTGGAAAGTGGGCCACTTCCGTTCACAGAATCGCTGTACATCACAAAACATTAACATTATAACTTTGAAATCTACCCCAGAACTTCAGTATCTTTCACTTCACACAGACTCTCATACTTACATTCATACACCAGAGAGTCCGAGTTTTGACTTCTACCAAATGTTTATTCAGAGTTTAAACAATCCAACCAATTCCTGACTAATTGCCTAAGGGAGCTCTATGGCTTCCTGGGAGGTGCTCAAGCTGCCCTTCCACTCACTCAGAGTGGGCCAGACTGGTAAGGGGTCGACGAAGATGACTGACCCTAACCGATTTGACAAAGACAAAGACAACAAAGAACAAAGACAAAATAAATCAGCGAAATGCAACCTAAGGTTGCCCGGAACCTGCAGCTCGCTCCTTGAAGTCCTGAAAATTTTTCAAAAAACATTGCAGCAGGGTGTACGCAGAAGCAAACAGCTTTTTGATAATAAACACCAAGACAAACAAATACCAGACAGACAAGACCAGTGCAGCCTACAGCCGCACAAACCGGGACCCCAGCCACCGTCGTGGCTGCGGGTCAGGACCCGGAGTACTGCTGCATCCAGCCCTCCATATAGGTCCTTCCTTGGGACATGCCAATTCCATTTTAATTACCGGTCCTTAGCTCTCTCAAGAGTCCAGGTGGCTCGGTTTCCGAATTGAAAGTTTTGGGTGGATAGGAGGCCTCCTTGGTAGTCTTTCTACACAGGTGTGGGGTATCTTGCTGAGTTCCAGGCAACAAGTGGGGGAGAGCAACCGGCCCTAAAAAAGGGGTACCTCTCTTCCCTGCCGGGTATCTCGCTGCGGCCTCCAAATGTTATGGGTTGGCTCAGCGAGATAGACCACCGACTCAGTATTTAAATTTAGGAACCTTTATTAAGCTGGCCAGCTGTCTGCAGTCCCAGCACCCCCCGAAGCAAAGTCGGAACTGCAGAAATGACTGCAGGCATTACAGCCTATGTATTTGAAAAAACTACAAAGTTACAAAGCCTTGTTTAAGCAATTTGTTACCGACACAGTTTAGCATTACCACCTTCCTATCTATGTTTTCCGGGAACAAAGAGCACAGTACTTTGAGGAGGGACCATGAGACCATATCTCAAGGCCTGACGTGATGTCAGTACCTTCCTATCTGTCTGTTCCAGGAACAAACGTTACAGCACGCCCCGATATGCATCCCAGTACACCCCAAATAAAAACAAAAATTCACTTTTGGACTTGCTGATTCTAATGGATGATTTATTTTAGAATAGTTCCAGATTCACAGAAAAATTGTGAAGATAATAACCATGTACACCATACCCAATTTCCCTTATTACTAATATCTTACTTTTGTATGTGGGAAATGTAACATGAAGTGAAACATCAGGAAAACAATTAGAGTGAAACCTCACTTCTCTTGTACCACCAATATCCAGTAATGATGTTCTAGACCAACTTGTTAAAGGAAAAACTGGACAGGTTTTGGCATAAAACTTCAGACCTTGAGCTGACTATCCTTTCAATAGTTTAACAATATTCAATAGTCTCCCATGTAAAAAGGAAATCAAATTCTTTCTTATACACTGCCAGCACTAACACAACACCCAGTTCCTCTTGACTGAGACCACCACCATCCAACCCATACCCCCCAATACAAACATAAATTCACTTTTGGACTTGCAGTTTCTTCATCCATCCTTGTGTTTGGAGTCTTATTCCTTATCTCTACAAGTCTACACTCTCGTCTTATTAAGTTTCGCTCTCTTGAGGCAACAGACACTACTCAAAGGGTCCTGGCCTCTATATATACTCTTTAGGTTAATGAGGAGCCACTCACTTCAGCTTTGGTTGCCCAAAATCAGTGGTTGCCATGGTGTGGCTTAACATCACAAAACCTCAGCTTGACCATCCAGGAGGGGCAGGGGTGGCAGAGGATACAGAAGTATCAGACGCTTTGCTTATAGAAGAGACCTTCCTCTTACCTCCTAAAATATTTCCCACACTGACCTCTCTCTCTCTATCTAATTTCCACTAGTTACATCATAGTTCAGCATATGGCAGGGAGGTTTTGTTTCCTCTAAGGAACTTGCCGTACTCCCTGTGTTTTCAGTGGTCCATTCCACTATGTTCGGTATTACCATTTCCTAGTATTTTGAGTGTTGTTTTAAAGGATGATTTATTTTAGAATATTTCCAGATTACCGAAAAATTTTGAAGATAATAACCATGTGCACCATACATAATTTCCCTAATTACTAATATGTCACTTTGGTATGGGGCAAATATAACATGAAATAAATCATCAGTGAAACTGTTTGAAACCTCACTTCTCTAGAATCTCCAATATTTAGCATTGCTGTTCTAGACCAAGTTGTTAATGGAAAAATTGTACCAGTTGTGGCATAAAACTTCACATTTTAAGCCACCATCCTTTCAAAAGTTTAACAATATTCAATATTCTACCATGTAAAAAGGTAATCTGATTCTTTTTTATACACTGCCAGTCCTAACAGAATACCCCGCTCCTCATGACTGCAACCACCACCATCCAACCCAACCCCTCAATACAACCTAAAATAAACATCAGCTTCTTTCTTCCTCGCTCATTTGAGAAAGTGTTGAGGAAAAAATCCCCATTCAGTCATCTCCTTGTACGTATTCTAAGTGACTGACTCACTATGTAATGGCTTCCCTGGCGCACCAATTAAAGAATTCTGCATTTCTTCCTTCTCACATGCTTTCCCCCTCCTTAGGTTGCTCCCCATCATCTGAAACCTCGCAAAAATACGAACACATTTCCTTTATACCCTTGCTGGTATTTATTCAAGGAGACCATTAATGTTTTCATCTTCTCATAAGGCCCATTTCTGAAGCATATTTGATAGAGGGATAAACATTTTTAAGTGTGTTCCTCTGGGAGACCCTGTGTATCACCTCTGGTAGATGAACACTCCAGCACTTCTTCTGCATTTGTTGGCTTGCTTATTGGAGGTTTTCCCCTTCCTGTAGTAAAATACAATTATCTGATTCTTTCTGTCTTTCTCCCTCTTGTCTTCATTTAGCTTAAAGTCCAAATTTACCATCACTGCTATCTTGCTTATGTGAAAGGACAGAACAGGACTGATAGCTTTGTCCTTATCCCCTCTTCTAAGAAAAAGCCGCAGCATGTATCAGTTTCTCAGCCTGCCCTTATCTCAGCAAATGGAAATGCGGGGGAAACTAGCCAAAGGCCAAGAATATGCTAGCCACCCCATGTCTTTGTGTAAGAAGAACCCTAGCTGCAACCAGCCCTTGAGTCACTAGCCCCCTGCCCTCACTCAACAAACTGGAATAGACCAAATCAGTGGTCAGAGTGTGCCCTCAGCCCCGACCCCAAGCCCTATGAATTCTTTGTTCTCTTGGGACTCTGCGCTCTCTCTTGCATCCAGTAATGGAGGCAGTGGGAGGACCAAGTCCCAAGCTTGAATAGAAGACTTTATGCTTTTGCATCGGACACGGCTCCCTAGTGGTCTGTCTTGGGGGATCTTGAAATCTGGGCCTAACATTTGGGGGCTCGTCCCTGACACCTGAGACTCACAAGGGACCCTGATTCAGAGTTTATGAGTGACCTCGGTAAGTGTCTGTGTGTTTTCTGTTGTGTTCTTTGAGTTCTTTCCTGTGTGAGCTCACTTATGAAATCTGTAATGCCTGTAATGGACTAGGTGGATGCAGTGGGGGCCCACGAGTGGGAGGAGTTTTGGGATGCCCAGATCCTCCATCTGGAGGGGCCAAGAAACCCCTGAATCCGAGATGAGTGGTGCATGGCCATCGTCTAATCTAATCTGTAGTTTGCTTCCGTTGAGTCACAAGTTTGTTTTGGTTTTGCTTCCATAGAGTTGGAAGAATGTATTTGTGTTTTTTTTGTTTGTTTGTTTGTTTGTTTTCTGTTGACTTACTGGACGGACGTTATGGGAAAGACTCAAACTACTCCTTTAAGATTATGGTCATTTTAAAGTCAAGGGTGGGCCAAACCTGCTTGCCAGCCTCAGGTGTGGTTTTCCAGAACTGCTGGGAACTTAGGACCTTGAAGCTTACTGAATTCAAATGATACAATACTTATGTCATGCATTTTTGATGTTTATTCTTAAAAATGTTACTGATTGAGAAATGCGGAATATTTGCTAAAAGTTTAAGGTTCAGATTGAATTTAGAGAAATTGTGTGTTGTGGTAGCTAAATGCCTTTGCTGAATGAATGTTTGGTGAAAGTATGTGAGTGTGGGGAGAGGGTGCCTGCCCTCTCCTATCCTTTGTGTGGCTCCACGACTTAGGTCAGGCGGGCAATTGAGTAAGGATCTGTGAAAACAGGTCACCACCTCCCTTGTCTGTCTCTCTTCACCAATCATCATGAGGTCGGGACAACGTAAACCTGCTATTCTTAATTACATTTAAAAAAAATTAAAGGGGTACAATAGAGATTGTGTTACTATAATGAATGCAGAAACATTGAGAAAGCATGATTAAACAGGTGTTTGTTTGTGTGGGGTAGCCAATTTTCCTACCGAGAGGGGGGACTGGAAGCAGTCTTAATTCCTCCAGTAGGTTCTCACCAAAAGGTTGGTCGAGAATTCTTTTCTGGGACATGGGTACCAGGAGTGCCCCCATGCTCTTCTGTGGAGTTGTGCATTGTTTTGTTTATCTGCCCAGCTAGAGACTGGGCTAGTCTACGGAGAGAGTGTGAATATGAGTGTTTGTATATTTTGGCTGCTCATTACTAGTCTGTGAGAAGTAGAAGTTACTTTGATTTATTTTGCATTTCTGTTAATTCATCGTCCTGAACATTTGGACAGGACCCACGATGATCCTGTCCTTAGCAGTGCCAAGAGAGAAAGGATGGAGACTTTATACCCCAAAGCCAAAGGCCCCAACATCTGTGCTTGACAGGCCCCTATCAGTGGACTTGGGCAGTGTTACAGTTATCTGCCAAAATTCCCAAGATTGTAAAAGTACTTGATCACTGAAAAGGTGTAATGTGGATGTTTATTTGATGTTTATTTGTCTACTTAGGTATAAATATTTGTAGATAAATGGAACCCCCGTTAATTATCTGGTGTATTCTGGAGCAGCCTATTCAGTCTTGACAGAGCCAATGAGACCAGTAACATCTAAGAAGACAGCAGCTCTAAGAGCCACCAGACAAACTGCCTTTTTCCTTGTACATCAAGGAGGACTGTGGACCTCAGAAAGAACATGGTAACTCATTCGTTTTTAGTTATGCCAGAATGACTGTACCCCTTACTTGGACGTGATCTCTTACAGAAATGACAAGCCACCCATAAGCTTGTTTGAGATGCCCTGGAAGTGCCACCTCGGACTCTGTACATCTTTCCATCATGGGGACTCAGTGTGGGTAAAGAAGTTCAGGCCCCCAGGAATCACCCCAACTTGAAAAAGTCTATACCTGAAGAAAATTGTAAAATAGGCTCAGATGATGCCTGCATCTTCATAAACATGGCTTCAGAAAGACAAGGACAATTTTACCTTATATAGAAAGGTCAAAGATTGGATTTAGTCACCTACCTAATATGTTTGTATAGCCCTGCCATATCTCATGTTTAGTAGCGTAGGATTTATCTGCCTGAAGTGGCCATGGTGTCAATATTATGTTTCATTGTATTAATATGTTATATTAACCTTCAATTCTCTTACAGGTTTAAATGTAGCTGTAGCTGTGGACCAGTGATGGTCTACAGTCCTTGGTAGTTTTTGGGAATAACTGGCAATTGTCCAGTCTCCCACACTGAGGGACATTGTTATAGCTATATGATAGCAGTCCTGGAAGGGGACTATATGGGATGAACTCCAAAAGTAAAGGATGTCTGGCTGCCAAGAGGGCAGATTCCAAACTGGACAAAAAAGAAAACCCATAAGGTTTTGGTCTCTATTGAGAAACAGCTAAAAGTTTGCAGCCTGTGTAATGTCTTGCAGGCCTGCATGACCATGCCCATGTCAGGAGTGGTACAAACCTCGGCAGTAGAGAGCTGGGAAAAGCCTATTTAGAATGGAAGGTCTGAGGCATAGTTATGCATTCTTAAAGGACTGACAAGAAAAATCAGAAGATGTTAAAGCAGATCAGTATGTTTTTCTCCTTATATAATTCCTCTGAAATCTGGCAATGATTAATAAGTCATGGCAATACATTTCTTGGCATGAAATCAATAAGACCGGTTTGCAGTAGTGATTTTATTAACCGGAAACTTTGGAGTATCATGTTTTAAAGAAACCTGTCTGAGCTCTGAAGACTTCAAGCCAATAAGAGTGCCATGGAGAAAGCCTGGTATCCTGCTTGGGAGCCCTGAAGATGGCTGGTGCTGGAGCTTCAGGCACATGCCCTACCATCACTGGCGGTTGGTAAGAGTAGAAGGCGAGCAATAAGGACGCCTCTGCATCCATGTGGAACCCCCACACACTCTGGACCGCAACGAGTAGCAGGGCTACTGAGATAGGCCTTAAAGCCTAGAGCATGGGCTCAGGTGGAGTTGCTACAGGTGAGGGATTCACCTAACGCAGAAGATCCTGCAGGCAGGCCTGATGGCAGCTGGTTGGCTTGGCTTCCTGGCCCAATGGGGCACATCAAGATTAAATCATGAAATTCCAGCAAAGGTAGACAGTCACCATTCTTGTTGTGTTTATGCAAACATCAGGCCAAATTGAATACAGTAGATGAACTCATCTTGATTTGGCTTTTTGATAGCCATAGAGGAATTTTAAGAAGAAAAACTTTATTTCGATGGAGGTTATTAAAACTGAAAGGTTTTCTTTCCCTTCCAACAGACCATTTGTTATAGTTAGTCTCTGCTGGGTCACAAGCCCAGATCATTCTGTGCCCAGGACAGCAGGCAGCCTGACTGGAAGGTGACCTATGACTAGACACACCCGCTGAAGTTCACCCTTAAGAAGACAGCGGACGTCGGCAGTCCCCATGTAATACTTCAGCTGCTGTTGACTTATGGTCCTTGCATTATTAACAAACTAGTCCAATTTGTCAAGAAGTGTATAAAAGTAGTTCAGTTGATAGTTCAGTCCTTCTCATATTTGAGCTGGAAGTTCTAAGAAAAGGGGGGATTCTTTCTGTCTTTCTGCCTCTTGTCTTCATTCAGCTTAAAGTCCAAATTTACCATCGCCACTATCTTGGTTATGTGAAAGGACAGAACAGGACTGATAGCAGTGTCCTTATCCCCTCTTCCAAGAAAAAGCCGCAGAATGTATCAGTTACTCAGCCTGCCCTTATCTCAGCCAATGGGAAAGAGGGGGATACTGGCCCAAGGCCAAGAGTATGCTAGGGAACCCCCAGTTTTTGTGTAACCAGATCCTAGCTACACCTTGCCCTTGCGTCTCTAGCCCCTGGTCCTCACTCAACCAACTGGAATCGGCCAAAATAGTGGTCAGACTGTGCCCCCACACCCCAACACAAAGCGTTATAAATTCTTTTTCCCTTGGGACTCGGGCTCTCTCTTGCATCCAGTAATGGAGGCAGGAGGGGGACCAAGTCCAGGGCTTGAATAAAAGACTCTATGCTTTTTCATCGGACTCGGCTCCCTAGTGGTCTGTCTTGGGGGATCTTTAAATCTGGGCATAGCATATGTAGTTTGGAAATAAGTTAAACACAGAAAGACTTTGGTTTTGAGCAAGAAATTGGAAAATGATTTGGAAATGTGCTTGGAATTGAATGAGAATTGATCGAATAAGGAAGTGTGTGTGGCCAAAAAAGCACAAGGACAGAATCTTGGGTGAGAAATTACTGGGGAAGGGGCAACATTTGAATAAGGTATTCTGACCTTATCCACTTCTTTGACATCCAGTTGAGAAACTGACTTCTATTTCACTTTAGGACTTGCAGTTTCTTCACCCATCCTTGTGTTTGGAGTCTTATTCCTTGTCTCCACTAGACTAAAATATCTTCTTAGTAAGTTTGGCTATCTTGAGGCAAGAGACACTACTCAAAGTGTCCTGGCCTGTATATATACTCTGTAGGTCACTGAGGAAACACTCAATACAGCTCTGGTTGCCCAAATTTAGTGGATGCCATGGTGTGGATTAACATCACAAAGCCTCAGCTTGACCATCCAGGAGGGTCGGTGGTGGAAGAGGATGAGAACTCTCAGATGCTCTGGTTATAGAAAAGAGACCTTCCTCTTACCACTTAAAATTTTTCCCAAACTGATCTCTCTCTCTCTCTCTCTCTCTCTCTCTCTCTCTCTCTCTCTCTAATTCTCCCTCTCTTTCTCTCTCTCCCTCTCTCTTTCTCTCTCTTATTTCCTCTAGTTCCACTAAAGTCCAGCATATGGCAGGGAGGTGGTGTTTCCTCTATGCAACTTCTCAAACCCCACTGTCATTTCAGTGTTCCATTCCACTATGTTCAGATATTACCATTTCCTATTATTTTGAGTGTTGTTTTTATAGATGTTTTATTTTAGAATAGTTCCATATTACAGAAAACTGTGAAGTTAATACGCATGTACACCATATTAATTTCCCTTATTAATAATATCATACTTGGGTATGGGCAAAATGTAACGTGAAGTCAATCATCAGTGAAACAGTTAGAGTGAAACCTCATTTCTCTAGTATAACTAATATCCACCAATGCTGTTCTATACCAAGTTGTGAAATTAAAACTGTACTAGTTGTGGCATAAAACTTCACATCTTGAGCTGACAATCCTGTCAATAGTTTAACAATATTCCATAGTCTAGCATGTAAAAAGGAAATCAAATTCATTATGGCACTGTCGCGTAAGACTCCCTCCATGTCCTCCGTGGAGTAGGGTTTGGTATCTGAAAGAGGAGCCGCACAACAAATAAGAGAAAAACACACGAGATAATTTTGCCATATTGGGGACCAGGAGGCAAGTCCCGAAGGACTTCCTCCGTGTTTAGGCCTCACTAACCTTTTCTTGATCTGGGATGCACCCATAGAATAGCCCTTAGGCAGGTGCCCCCTAGTAACAAGCAGACTAGCCCATCAGCAAGGATTTACATAATAATAAGTGGGGGAGCAGTTTCAGCTACCACTGGACAAACAGAGGTGGCGCCTAGCTCTGACCTTTGCTAGGGCTTCAAAGGCACCCAGCCTTCGGGGGGTTCTCTGTCAATGCTTATCAGATAGTGAAGGCAATAAACAGTTTCCCACATCTCCCCCTTATTTTTCCTTAAAAAACCAGAAATAAACATATAAGAACAAAAAATGTTTAAGTCCCAAAATCAGTGTCCAACAGTTTTGAGTCCAAGTTTCCATGTCTGACAGTTCATGTGTACATGCCAGCAATGAAATGCTGGTTCTGGATGGTGGACAAATGCAGGTCCGGTCCTCTCTGGTTTGGTCCTGGGCACCCTGCAACGCCGCACAGCTGCTGACTGCTAGCATGGCAAGGCGTCTTCACCATCTCCATCTCTGAACTGTCTCTCCTGTCTTTGTGGCTGGAGCAATCTGGTCTGTTTCTCTCCGGGATCTCTTGTTGCAGGAATCCACATGGTCTTGGAGTTGTTCTCTGAAAGTATACAAACATTTACTCGACCAAAGGTTGATAAAGGAAATTTTACTTGGGGAATCCTTTTTATATTTGCCCAAATGATTTTCCTTTGGCTTATTTTGACACCACATATGTTTTTCATCGGTGTCTTGCTGTTAGCATTACAAAATGAAAAAAATTTTTTTCTAGATGTAATTTAGTTACAGGATATATTTCCTTACATGGTATTCTTCCACTATCCCCCTTTTTTGATTTAATTAGGAGGCTTATGGAAAAAATTTTAATGCATTCTAGATAACTTTAAATTTTTATTTTTTCTGCACAAAAATATGACTTCTTTAGGTTCATTGCATGTTAAACAATTTTACCAAGAATTGAAAATTTTGGTTAATACTATATGAATAATTACTTATTTCAAGTTAGCCAAATTTAATTAATTTGAAAACTTGACAACTATTTTACTGTCAAATTTAATATTCTAACAAGATCTTAATTTACACTGTAAATATTTATTGAAAGGATCACTTTCCGTCCTTGAGGAGGCCCCAGCATTCCTGTTGTTAGGCTAGATTTAAATTTGGAGTCTGTTAAACTAAGACTTCGTTTTTCTGGGTACCATTTTCAACTGGACCAAGTCTCTTCTGTTATTTGGTTCCTGATCTGGGCTGGGCATGGGAAGCAAGAATCAGCCATGGGGACAGGAGACCTTCCTCAGAAGGGGAGAATGTTCAAGCCCCTGCACCATTGGGGGTTGAGGATCTGTGCCCCACCTCTGTTGAACCCCAAGTTTTCTCCTACTGGCCCTCGGCTATGCCTGAGTTAGTTCACCCCACCCTGTGGGGTCTTACCCGTCTTTGACTACCAACCATCTCTGGGCCAAGTAGGGTGATGTGAGGTTCAGTTCTGTCTCCTTGTTAACCTCTGTCCCTCTGGCCTCCATGCCCAGCAACGGCCTTTGGATCCCCTCACCTGCTGGCGGGGCCCCGGCATTGATCATAGGGAACCCAGGTTTCTTCTCCAGAGAGGTTCCAGCTTACGCCATTGGGCAAGAGACCGATCCATGGTACCAGCTTTTCATGATCCCAGCTTGAACGGAGAGCTCAGGTAACAGCTGTAGACAATTGGAATCCTCTTGGCAAAAAAATCAAGAAAGGTCAATAAGGAATGCTTAAGTGCCTTCCCCAGGAGGCCCTTCACAGTGGAAAGGAATAAATCCCTTCATGTCAAAGAATTAATTTGTAAGTTTGTTTGGGATAAATGCACAATATACTGTTGTAAAGCATCAAAAATTATTAATGAAACTTGTAGGATAATACCATGTAGCAATATTCTTTGTTCTAGGTCATGACAACTTAATTTTCTAAACTGGCTGTCTCAAGGTTTGGAATGAGGAACCTAGTTTTCTCACATGCCTGCCCTTCCTTAGATCCCTCCCCATCATCTAGAAACACACACAAAAATACAAACATATTTCCTTTATACACTTGCTGGTATTTATTCAAGAGACGATTAATGTTTTAATCTTCTCATAATGCCCATTTCAAAGCCTCAGCTTGACCATTCAGGAGGGGCGGGGATGGCAGAAAATGCAGAAACCTCAGACACTCTGGTTATAGAAAAGAGAACTTCCTCTTAACTCCTAAATTTATTCCCAAACTGACCTCTCTCTCTCTCTCTCTCTCTCTCTCTCTCTCTCTCATCCTCTAGTTACATTATAGTCCATCATATGGTAGGGATGTGCTGTTTCCTCTAAGCCGCTTCCCATACTCCACCTTCATTTCAGTGGTCCATTCCACTATTATCAGATATTACAGTTTCCTAGGATTTTGAGTGTTGTTTTAATGGATGTTTTATTTTAGAATAGCTCCAGATTTACAGAAAAATTTTGAAGATAATATCAATGTACACCATACCCAATTTCCCTTATCTTACTTTGGTATGGGGCAAATGTAACATGAAGTGAATCATCTTTGAAACAGTTAGAGTGAAACCTCACTTCTCTAGTATCTCCAATATCCAGCATTGCTGTTCTAGACCACGTTGTTAAATGAAAAACTGTACCAGTTGTGGCATAAAACTTCACATCTTGAGCTGACAATCCTGTCAATAGTTTAACAATATTCGAGGAAGAAAATGGCGGAGGTTTAGACGGACTTGTTGGTGCCTTGTCCTGGAGCTGATAAGGGGGAGCAGCTGAAAGTGGTAACATACAGCCCAAATAAGCAGAGGAGATTCAGCTGAGAGACAGTCTGCAGCCAGGAAAGACAGAGAAATCCTATAAAAAGGGAATGGGTAGAGGCTGAGGCTAAATCCTCTCCAGGTGCGCTGGCTCAGCCGCAGAGACCATGCCAACTTGAGTGGCTGTTACTGATATCCAGAGACCAGCTACTAACCCAGCAACAATGGCTCTCAAGCAGGGCGACTGCGTGAACTCAGAGGAGCCCTGCTTCTCCCCACGGAAAGGTTAGACTTCCCCCAAAGGTGCGGTTTTCAATTTAGATTGGAGAGTGGAAAGCGGGCAGGATGGGGTTAACCCTGCGCCCCACAAAGACCGCGGCCGTTGGAGCCGACGTGACCCACGAGTGTGGAAGGTCTACCCCAGGGCTGCTGTCAGAAGGGAACGCTATAAATAAGCCCACAGTTGGACTGGACACAAATGGGAAGCCTCAGATTATGCCATTTTGCCGGCTACTTGGTGCCAGGTGCCAGAGTGTGTGCAGAGACTCCGTGCAGATCTGGAAGGTGGAGCCTTGTGAGTTCGCACCTCTTCCCAGAATCTTAAATCTGTGCATTTGATTATTGAACCCAGTGCATGGGATTACCCAGTTGGGGTCAGTCGCAGAGCTTATAAGGGAAGATTGTTTTTGGGGAGCCTGGGAAACAGAGCAGGAAGTGACTACTGGGGAACCAGCTTCAGGTACAATAGAGAACACCTGGTCAGAGAGGTCTTATAGCCTCAGAGGTCAATCCCGACACACTGCCACCCAGAGGCAGAGCCACGAACTGACTCTTGTGTAAATACAGATAAGGGCTGTCTGGGAAACCAATACAGCCTGCCTAAAAATCACGACTGTGGCTTACAACACGGAGGAACAGTGTATCAGAGGGAAATTCAACATTCTCCTGAATACCTGGCATGCCAAAAAGAGGGGCAGAAGATCTGAAGCACCTTTATTACAGCCCATTTTTTTTATTTTTTTTTACTAATTGTTTCACCTTTTAACTAAGAAACCATTTTTTTTTTGCTTTTTTCATCACCTGATTTTACCCTTTTAATTACTACATTTTTATTTTTAACCAGTATTATTACTGCTACCATTTTACCATTTTTTTTAAAGTGTCATTTTATTTTCTCTTTATTTTATTTTGGGACTAGGGTTCTCCATTCTATTTTCATCGTTCCTTTAGCATCATTTTCCTCTACCTCTATTGTGCTGCTGTGCTAACACCCTCTTCCCCACTTTTCCCGAATTGCTGTCCTGTTTCTCTTACAGTATTCCTGCTTTAGATTTTCCCTATTCTTCTTATCCCCTGTCTAAATTTCACCCTACTTATATATCCCTTTTCCAATCCCCTGCTCTAAATCCTTATACAGCTCTCCCTTATCTTTCTTCACTATCCAAATTTTTTTCTCTTCTTTTATCTATTGTTTTGTTGTTGTTTATTTGATTGTTGAGTATATTTTTTTAAGGATTGTTTGTGAGGTTGTCCTGCTTTTTCTTTTTCTTTTTTCTTTTTCCCACCCCCACCACCCCCTACCCGGTTGTTTTTGTGCTTCTGTTTTCCCTTGCCTTGCTTGATATTATTTGTTGTTTGTTGTTTGTATTCACTCCGGGGATCCGTTGCTGGAATTTTTTGGGACTTGTGGCGGTTCTATCGAAGTTTTCTCCTCATATGAAGAGTCTCATCCCCTCTTCTACTTCATTCTCTTTTCTCTCTCTCTCTTTTTCTGTTTTCTTCTCTATCTTTTTCTCTTCTATCTTCCTTGTCCCCCACCTCTCTTAGCTCAGGTGGCCACCTTTATTTGGGGTTATTAATACCGTAAATACATTTGTGTTCAGTGCCTGGTACATTGTCCCTTGTTGTGTTGTATTTTGTGTCTTTAAATCAACGCAGCAGATCCAAGCAACAGCGGCCTCCTGTCTGAGGAACAGCTGCTGTGTGTGAAGCCTCCCTCCACCAGCCAGAAGAGCTACAACGGCTGTGAAGAGCACCCATCAGAGGACCTGCTCCCAACAGAGGAGCAGCTGCTACCACAACCGCCCAAGGAGCAACCACAGCCCGAGGTGCCACTGCCACCAAGGGAACAGCAACTGAACGACTCAATATCTATATATGTCAGTGAGATCAAACATGGGTAGAAAAATCCTCAAAGGAAAGAAAAGGAGGACTTGGCAAAGAAGCAGCTAAGTGATACAGAGGCATGCAACATGACAGAAAAAGAATTCAGAATAAGGGTCCTAGAGTGTATAAACTGGATGGAGGAAAAAATCGACAACTTATGCAAGAAGCAAGAAGAAACAGATGAAAAAATCAACAACTTAAGTAAGACCCAAGAAGAAATGAAGAGCAATATAGCTGCAATAAAAAACACCATTGAAAGTATTAACAGTAGACTAGGAGAAGCGGAGGACCGAATTAGTGAATTAGAAGACAAGGAAGCAAAACACACCCAAAGTGTACTTCAATTGGAGAAAAAAATTAAAAGACAGGAGGAGAGTCTAAGGGAGCTTTGGCACAATATGAAACAAAACAACATACGAATAATAGGGGTGCCAGAACAACAGGAAGATGAACAAAGGATTAGAAAACCTATTAGAAGAAATAATATCAGAAAACTTTCCTGAGGTGGGGAAGAAAAAAGTCACACAAGCCCAGAGAGTCCCAAGCAAGGTGAACCCGAAAAGACCCAAACCAAGACACATCATAATGACCATGGCAAATGTTCAGGTCAAAGCGAGAATCTTACAGGCTGCAAGAGAGAGACGGAAAGTTACATACACGGGATCTCCCATTAGATTATCAAATTATTTCTCAACAGAAACACATCAGGCCAGAAAAGAATGGACGGAAATTTACAAAGTGATGCAAAGCAAAGGACTGAATCCAAGAATACTCTATCCAGGAGGCTACCATTCAAAATTGAAGGGGAAATCAGCAGCTTCACAGACAAAAAACGACTAAGGGAGTTTATCACCACCAAGCCAGCAATGCAAGGAATGCTAAAGGGACTGGTGTAAAAAGAAGCAATAAAAAGCCCAGAAAGAAAACAGCCATACAAAAAAAGAAATGGCTACAAACAAGTACTTTTCAATAATAACTTTAAATGTAAATGGGCTAAATGCTCCAACCAAAAGACATCGAGTGGCTGAATGGATAAAAAATCATGACCCATACATTTGCTGTCTACAAGAGACCCACCTCATTAAAAGGGACTCACACGGACTGAAAGTGAAGGGATGGAAACATATCTTTCAGGCAAATGGAAAGGAAAAAAAGCTGGGGTAGCAATACTTATATCGGACGTAATAGACCTCAAAGTGAAGGTCATAACAGATAAGGAAGGCCACTTCATAATACTAAAGGGATCAATACAACAAGAAGATATAACCCTGATAAACATGTATGAACCGAATGCAGGAGCACCCAAATACATAAAAAAAAACCTCCTGGAATATATCAAAGGAGAGATCGACAACAATACAATCATAGTAGGGGACTTTAATACACCACTGACATCACTGGATAAATCCTCTAGACAAATAATCAGAAAGAAAGAGCAATCCTAAATGACTCACTAGATCAGATGGACTTAATTGACATCTTCAGAAAACTTCACCCCACAGCCACAGAATATACATTCTACTCACGTTCTCACAGGACAGATTTAAAAATAGACCACATATTGGGTCACAAGCAAAGTCTCCCTAAATTCAAGAAGATTGAAATCATACCAAGCATCTTCTCAGACCACGATGGCATAATATTAGAAATAAACAACTATAAAAACAACCCCAAACACTCAAACACTTGGAAGCTGAATAGCTTGTTATTAAATATTGACTGGGTTACCAATGAGATCAAAGAAAAATTAAAAACATACTGGAAACTAATGACAACGAAAACACAACAATCCAAAACCTTTGCGATGCAATGAAAGCAGTCCTGGGAGGGAAGTTTATAGCTCTACAGGCCTATCTCAACAAACAAACAAAAATGGTAGTAAATCATCTAAATCTTCAACTCAAAGAATTAGAAAGAGAGCAGCAAAAATCACCCCAGGGTGAACAGAAGGAAGGAGATAATAAAGATTAGAGCAGAAATAAATGACATAGAGACCAAAAAAATAATACAGCAAATCAATGAAACCAAGAGCTGGTTCTTCGAAAGGATAAACAAGATTGACAAACCTCTAGCCAGGCTCACCAAGAAGCAAAGAGAGAGGACCCAAATACAAAATCAGAAACGATAGGTGCGACCTAACAACAGACCCCACAGAAATACAAATGATTGTTAAAAAAATACTATGGATAGCTCTACTCCCACAAACTAGACAACCTGGAGAAAATGGACAAATTCCTAGAAAAATACAACATTCCACAACTCAATCAGGAAGAATCTAAAAATCTCAATAGGCCAATAACTATGGAAGAAATTGTAGCAGTCATCAAAAAGCTTCCAGCAAACAAAAGCCCAGGACCAGACGGCATCACAGGGGAATTTTACCAAACATTCAAGGAAGAACTAAAACCTATCCTCCTCAGACTACTACAAAAAATTCATGAGGAAGGAACACTTCCAAGCTCATTCTACGAAGCCAGCATCACCCTAATACCGAAACCAGGTAAAGACAACACAATGAAAGAGAATTACAGGCCAATATCCCTCATGAACATAGATGCCTAAATCTTCAAAAAAATCTTAGCAAATCGGATCCAGCAATACGTCAGAAAGATCATACATCATGACCAAGTAGGATTTATCCCAGGGATGCAAGGATGGTACAATATCCACAAATCAATAAACGTGATTCATCACATAAACAAATTGAAAGAAAAAAAACCACATGGTCATATCAATTGATGCAGAAAAAGCATTTCACTAAACCCAACACCCATTTTTGATAAAAACTCTCAGCAAGGTGGGAGTAGAAGGATCATACCTCAACATAATAAAAGCCATATATGACAGGCCCGCAGCCAACATCATACTCAATGGACAAAAACTAACACCATTTCCCCAAAGTACAGGAACAAGACAGGGATGCCCACTCTCACCACTCCTGTTCAACATAGTACTGGAAGTATTAGCCATTGCAATTAGACAAGAAGAAGAAACAAAAGGCATCCAAATTAGAAAAGAGGAAGTAAAATTGTCCTTATTTGCAGACAACATGATATTATACTTACAAAACCCTAGAGACGCCATCAAAAAACTACTAGACTTAATACATGAATTTGGCAATGTAGCAGAATACAAAATTAACCCCAAGAAATCTGAGGCATTTCTATACTCCAATAGTGAACTTTCAGAAACACAGATTACAAAAACAATCCCATTTAACATAGCACCAAAAAAATTAAGCTTCCTAGGAATAAACTTACCTAAAGAAGTAAAAGACCTCTACTCAGAAAACTACAGGATGTTGAAAAAAGAGATAGAGGAAGACATAAACAGATGGAAGAACATACCGTGTTCATGGATTGGTAGGAACAACATCATTAAAATGTACATACTACCCAAAGCAATCTATAAATTCAACGCACTTCCCATTAAAATACCAACTTCATACTTCACAGATCTAGAAGGAACTCTCCAAAAATGCATCTGGAATACAAAAAGACCCAGAATAGCTGCAGCGATCCTGAGAAAGAACATAGTAGGTGGGATCTCAATACCAGATATCAAGATGTACCACAAAGCCACTGTTCTCAAAACTGCCTGGTACTGGCATAAGAACAGACATATAGATCAATGGAATAGAATAGAGAGCACAGAAATCAGCCCGAACCAATATGCTCAATTAATATTTGACAAAGGAAGCAAGAACATACAATGGAGCCAGGATAGTCTCTTCAATAAATGGTGTTGGGAAAATTGGACAGATATATGCAAGAAAATGAAACTAGACCACCAACTTACACCATACACAAAAATAAACTCAAAATGGATAAAGGGCTTAAATGTACGACAGGCAACCATAAAAATTCTAGAAGAATCTAAAGGCAACAAAATCTCAGACATATGCCGAAGCAATTTCTTCACTGATACAGCTCCCAGGGCACTTGAAACTAAAGAGAAAATGAACAAATGGGACTACTTCAAAATAGAAAGCTTCTGCTCAGCAAATGAAACCATCAACAACAAGAAAACCCACTCTGTGGGAAATAATATTTGCCAATGTCATATCTGATAAAGGCCTAATCTCCAAAATTTACAGGGAACTCATACAACTTAACAAATGGAAGATAAACAATGCAATCAAAAAATGGGCAAAGGACCTAAATAGACACCTTTCAAAAGAGGACATTCAGAAAGCCAACTGACATATGAAAACATGCTCAAAGTCACTAATCATCCGAGACATGGAAATCAAAACAACAATGAGGTACCATCTCACACCTGCCAGACTGGCTATCATCAACAAATCAACAAATGACAAGTGCTGGAGAGGATGTGGAGAAAAGGGAACACTCGTGCACTGCTGGTGGGAATGCAGACTGGTGCAGCCACTATGGAAGACAGTATGGAGTTTCCTCAAAAAATTAAAAATGGAACTCCCATTTGACCCTGTGATCCCAGTTCTAGGAATATATCCCAGGAAAGCAGAAACACCAACCAGAAAGGATATATGCACCCATATGTTCATAGCAGCACAATTCACCATATCTAAGATATGGAAACAGCCTAAGTGCCCATCAGTAGATGCATGGATTAGAAAACTGGTACATCTAAACGATGGAATACTATGCTGCTGTAAAAAAGAAGGAACTCCTACCATTTGCAATGACATGGATGGAACTGGAGAGCATTATGCTAAGTGAAATAAGCCAGTCAATGAAGAAAAATACCACATGATCTCACTCATTCATGGATAATAGAGACCATTATAAACTTTTGAACAGTAATAGATACAGAGGCAGAGCTGTCTCGAAGAGATTGTCAAAATGCAGCGGGAAGGCCGGGGAAAGTTGGGGGCAGGAGTGAGGAGTATAAGAGATCAACCAAAGGACTTGTATGCATACATATATGCATAACCAATGTACATGGGACGCTGGGGAGTTGGGGAGGCCCGGGCATAGTCAAGTGAGGGGGAAAATAAAGACACATATGTAATACCCTTTGAAATACTTTAAGCAATAAAAAAAAATAAAAAAAATAGTATAACAATATTCAATAGTCTACCATGTAAAAAGGAAATCAAATTCATTATGATACACTGCCAGCAGTAACACAACACCATGTTCCTTATGACTGCGACCACCATCATCCATCCCACCCCCCAATCCAAAGCTAAATGAAACATCAGTTTCTTTTCTTCCTTGCTTACTGGAGGTTGTTGTCTTGCTTACTGGAGGGTTTCCCTTTCCTGTAGTAAAATACAATTATCTGATTCTTTCTGTCTTTCTCCTACTTGTCTGCATTCAGCTTAAAGTCCAAAGTTACCATCGGAACAATCTTGGATATGTAGTTTGGAAACAAGTTAAACATAGACAGACATTGGTTTGCGGGAAGAAATTGGAAAATGATTAGGATATGTGCTTGTATCTGAATGATAATGGATTGAATGAGGAAGTGTCTGTGGCCAAAAAGCACAAGGCCAGAATCTTGGGTGAGGAATTACTGGGGAAGAGGCAGCATTTGAATAAGGTCTAATGACGTTATACACTTCTTAGTCATCCAGGTGAGAAACTGACTTTAAATTCACTTTAGAACTTGCAGTTTCTTCATCCATCCTTGTGTTTGGAGTCTTATTCCTTCTCTCTACCAGTCTACAATATCATCCATCTTATTACGTTTCGCTATCTTGAGGCAACAGACAGTACTCAAAGGGTCCTAGCCTCTATATATACTCTTTAGTTTAATGAGGAGCCACTCCCTTCAGCTCTGGTAGCCCAAAATAAGTGGCTGCCATGGTGTGGCCTGACATCACAAAACCTCAGCTTTACCATCCAGGAGGTGCAGGGGTGGCAGAGGATGCAGAAATCTAAGACACTCTGGTTATAGAAGAGAGAACTTACTCTTAACCCCTACAATTTTCCCCAAACTGTCCTCTCTCTCTCTCTCTCCTTTCCTCTAGTTCCATTGTAGTCCAGCATATGGCAGTGAGGTGGTGTTTCCTCTTAGACAATTCCCATACTCCCCCGTCATTTCAGTGGTCCATTTCACTAAGTTCAGATATTAATGTTTCCTAGGATTATGAGTGTTTTAATGGAGGTTTTATTTTAGAACATTTCCAGATTTACAGAAAAATTGTGAAGATAATAACCGTGTACACCATACCCAATTTCCCTTATTACTAATAACTTACTTATGTATGGGGCAAATATAACATGAAGTGAATCATCAGTGAAACAGAGTGAAACCTCACTTCTCTAGTATCTCCAATATCCTGCAATGCTGTTCTATAGCAAGTTGTTAAAGGAAAACTGGACCAGTTGCGGCATAAAACTTCAGATCTTGAGCTGACCATACTTTTGTCAGGTTAGGTGGCTCAGGATTTGTTTCAAGACAAAGAGTCCAGTAAATAAGAAAAGAAAGTAAAGGGAAAGGTTTATTTCTGCAGCAGTGAAGACTGAGGTAGGTGACCCTAGGCTCAGCGAGGGTGATTGGAATCATCGAGGCTGGGCTTCTTCAGTCTTCAGCCACTTCCAACATGGTCAGTAGGTGGGTCCTGGCCTGGAAGGGTGGCCCCCCTACGCTGAGGCATAGAAGGCCCGCCACTTTTCCAGGGCAGTCACTCTTCCAGTGACCATTTGGACCACACGCCGGGTAGGGCTTGGTTGGAGCTCTGGGCCACGGGCACTGCATTGTCCAGTGGCCTTCATTTCCACATTTGAAGCATTCTCTGGTGGCGTTCCTTTCGTTGCACCCCCACTGCTCACAGACCCCTTAGGGCCATGGTGGCTGCCATCAGCCTCAGGGCCCAACTAAGGCGTGTCTGCAGGTCTACCTCCTGTGGAAGGTAGGCCTCCCATTCTGACTGTGCCTGCTCCTCCAGGGAGTTAAGAACCTTCAAGGCCATTTTTCACTTGATCACGGACCTGGGTTTGAGGAGTAATAAAGACCTTAATGGTTGGGTTAGAGAGTGGGGGGCACAGATTCAGACTATGGAAAGCTTGGAAATCACCAGAAAACTGATAATATTTACAACTCTGGCTACTTTAGGAAGCGTTTTCACTTGAATTTGCTTACAAATATTAGGAATTAGGTTTATACTGCTCAAAATTTGTGTAGAAAGACTGTAAGTAAGGACTATACTGTTTATGTTCATAATTGGAGGCTGAATTTCTCTGGGGTTTTCTGTGTGAATAAGTTACATTGTCGAAGACTTGAGTGTATAGTATATGAACTCTCTCTAATTGTGGTAAAACTCTTCAAATACGCAATTCTAGTTTCCCGAAATGATTAAAAACTTGTAAGAAACACTTGAAATAAAAGGAAATAGGTTCTTACTACATTTCCTGCCATTTTCAATCATGGAGGTTACTAGTGGAAAGCTTGGAAATGACCAGAAAACTGATAATATTTACAACTCCGGCTACTTTAGGGAGCCTTTTCAATTGAATTTGCTTTCAAATATTAGGAACTAGCTTTATACAGCTCAAAATTTGATTAGAAAGACTGTAAGTAAGGACTATACTGTTTATGTTTACAATTGGAGGCCGAATTTCTCTGGCGTTTTCTGTGTGAATCAGTTAAAATGCTGACGATTCCAGTATACAGTTGTAGGAACACTCTCTAATTCTGGTCAAACTCTTCAAATTCAGAATTATAGTTTCCAGAAATGATTAAAAACTTGGAAGAAACACTTGAAATAAAAGGATATAGGTTCTTACTACATTTCCTGCCATTTTCAAACACGGAGGTTACCAGTGGAAAGCTCGGTAATGACCAGAAAACTGATAATATTTACAACTCCGGTTACTTTAGGGAGCGTTTTCACTTCAATTTGCTTTCAAATATTTGGAATTCAGGGTTATGCAGCTCAAAATTTCTGGAGACAGAGTGTAAGTGAGGACTACACTGTTTATGTTTATAATTGGAGGCCGAATTTCTCTGGCGTTTTCTGTGTGAATAAGTTACAATGCTGACGATTCGAGTATATAGTTGTAGGAACTCTCTCTAATTGTGGTAAAACTCTTCAAATACGCAATTATAGTTTCCCGAAATGATTAAAAACTTGTAAGAAACACTTGAAATAAAAGGAAATAGATACATACTACATTTTCTGCCATTTTCATTCACGGAGGTTACCAGTGGAAAGCTTGGAATTGACCAGAAAACTGATAATATTTTGAACTCCGGTAACTTTAGGGAGCGTTTTCAATTCAATTTGCTTTCAAATATTAGGAACTAGGTTTTTACAGCTCAAAATTTGTGTACAAAGACTGTAAGTAAGGAATATACTGTTTATGTTTACAATTGGAGGCCTAATTTCTCTGGCGTTTTCTGTGTGAATCATTTAAAATTCTGACGATTCAGGTATATAGTTGTAGGAACACTCTCTAATTGTGGTCAAACTCTTCAAATTCAGAATTATAGTTTCCAGAAATGATTAAAAACTTGGAAGAAACACTTGAACTAAAAGGAAATAGGTTCTTACTACATTTCTTGACACTTTCAATCACGGAGGTTACCAGTGGAAATCTCGGAAATGACCAGAAAACTGATAATATTTAAAACTCCGGCTACTTTAGGGAGCGTTTTCACTTGAATTTGTTTTCAAATATTAGGAACTAAGTTTATACAGCTCAAAATTTGTGTAGAAAGACTGTAAGTGAGGACGATACTGTTTATGTTTATAATTGGAGGCCGAAATTCTCTGGCTTTTTCTGTGTGAATAAGTTACAATGCTGACGATTCGAGTATATAGTTGTAGGAACTCTCTCTAATTGTGGTAAAACTCTTCATATACGCAATTATAGTTTCCCGAAATGATTAAAAACTTGTAAGAAACACTTGAAATAAAAGGAAATAGATTCGTACTTCATTTTCTGCCATTTTCATTCATGGAGTTTACCAGTGGAAAGCTTGGAAATGACCAGAAAACTGATAATATTTACAACTCCGCTTACTTTAGGGAGCGTTTTTAATTCAATTTGCTTTCAAATATTAGGAATTCAGGGTTATACAGCTCAAAATTTGTTTAGAAAGACTTTAAGTAAGGACTATACTGTTTATGTTTACAATTGGAGGCCTAATTTCTCTGGTGTTTTCTGTGTGAATAAGTTAAAATGCTGAGGATTCCAATATATAGTTGTAGGAACACTCTCTAATTCTGGTTAAACTCTTCAAATACATTTATAGTTTACCGAAATGATTCAAAACTTGGAGGAAAAACTTGAAATAAAAGGAAATAGGTTCTTAATACATTTCCTGCCATTTACAATCACGGAGGTTACCAGTGGAAAGCTAGGAAATGACCAGAAAACTGGTAATATTTACAACTCCGTTTACTTTAGGGAGCGTTTTTAATTCAATTTGCTTTCAAATATTAGGAATTCAGGGTTATACAGCTCAAAATATGTTTAGAAAGACTGTAAGTGAGGACTATACTGTTTATGTTTACAATTGGAGGCCGAATTTCTCTGGCGTTTTCTGTGTGAATCAGTTAAAATGCTGACGATTCCCGTATATAGTTGTAGGAACTCTCTCTAATTGTGGTAAAACTCTTCAAATACGCAATTATAGTTTCCAGACATGATTAAAAACTTGTAAGAAACAGTTGAAATAAAAGGAAATAGGTTCTTTCTACATTTCCTGCCATTTCCATTAAGGGAGGTTACCAGTGGAAAGTTTTGAAATGACCAGAAAACTGCTAATATTTACAACTCCGGTTACTTTAGGGAGCGTTTTCAATTCAATTTGCTTTCAAATATTAGGAATTCAGGGTTATACAGCTCAAAATTTGTGTAGAAATCCTGTAAGTGAGGACTATACTGTTTATGTTTATAATTGGAGGCCGAATTTCTCTCGGGTTTTCTGTGTGAATAAGTTACAATGCTGATTATTTGAGTATATAGTTGTAGGAACTCTCTCTAATTGTGGTCATACGCTTCAAATACGCAATTATAGTTTCCAGAAATGATTAAAAACTTGTAAGAAACACTTGAAATAAAAGGAAATAGTTTCTTACTACATTTCCTGCTATTTTCAATCACGGAGTTTACCAGTGGAAAGTTCGGAAATGACCAGAAAACTGATAATATTTACAACTCCGGTTACTTTAGGGAGCGTTTTCCTCTTGAATTTGCTTTCAAATATTAGGAATTCAGGGTTATACAGCTCAAAATTTGTTTAGAAAGACTGTAAGTAAGGACTATACTGTTTATGTTTACAATTGGAGGCCTAATTTCTCTGGCGTTTTCTGTGTGAATCAGTTAAAATGCTGACGATTCCAGTATATAGTTGTAGGAACACTCTCTAATTCTGGTCAAACTCTTCAAATACACAATTATAGTTTCCCGAAATGATTAAAAACTTGTAAGAAACACTTGAAATAAAAGGAAATAGATACATACTACATTTTCTGCCATTTTCATTCACGGAGGTTACCAGTGGAAAGTTTGGAATTGACCAGAAAACTGATAATATTTTCAACTCCGGTAACTTTAGGGAGCGTTTTCAATTCAATTTGCTTTCAAATATTAGGAACTAGGTTTATACAGCTCAAAATTTGTTTAGAAAGACTGTAAGTAAGGACTATACTGTTTATGTTTACAATTGGAGGCCTAATTTCTCTGGCGTTTTCTGTGTGAATCAGTTAAAATGCTGACGATTCCAGTATATAGTTGTAGGAACACTCTCTAATTCTGGTCAAACTCTTCAAATTCAGAATTATAGTTTCCAGAAATGATTAAAAACTTGGAAGAAACACTTGAACTAAAAGGAAATAGGTTCTTACTACATTTCTTGCCACTTTCAATCACGGAGGTTACCAGTGGAAATCTCGGAAATGACCAGAAAACTGATAATATTTATAACTCCGGCTACTTTAGGGAGCGTTTTCACTTGAATTTGTTTTCAAATATTAGGAACTAAGTTTATACAGCTCAAAATTTGTGTAGAAAGACTGTAAGTGAGGACGATACTGTTTATGTTTATAATTGGAGGCCGAAATTCTCTGGCTTTTTCTGTGTGAATATGTTACAATGCTGACGATTCGAGTATATAGTTGTAGGGACTCTCTCTAATTGTGGTAAAACTCTTCATATACGCAATTATAGTTTCCCAAAATGATTAAAAACTTGTAAGAAACACTTGAAATAAAAGGAAATAGATTCGTACTTCATTTTCTGCCATTTTCATTCATGGAGTTTACCAGTGGAAAGCTTGGAAATGACCAGAAAACTGATAATATTTACAACTCCGGTTACTTTAGGGAGCGTTTTTAATTCAATTTGCTTTCAAATATTAGGAATTCAGGGTTATACAGCTCAAAATTTGTTTAGAAAGACTTTAAGTAATGACTATACTGTTTATGTTTACAATTGGAGGCCTAATTTCTCTGGTGTTTTCTGTGTGAATAAGTTAAAATGCTGAGGATTCCAGTATATAGTTGTAGGAACTCTCTCTAATTGTGGTAAAACTCTTCAAATACATTTATAGTTTCCCGAAATGATTCAAAACTTGGAGGAAATACTTGAAATAAAAGGAAATAGGTTCTTAATACATTTCCTGCCATTTACAATCACGGAGGTTACCAGTGGAAAGCTAGGAAATGACCAGAAAACTGGTAATATTTACAACTCCGGTTACTTGAGGGAGCGTTTTTAATTCAATTTGCTTTCAAATATTAGGAATTCAGGGTTATACAGCTCAAAATTTGTTTAGAAAGTCTGTAAGTAAGGACTGTACTGTTTATGTTTACAATTGGAGGCCGAATTTCTCTTACGATTTCTGTGTGAATCAGTTAAAATGCTGACGATTCCAGTTTATAGTTGTAGGAACACTCTCTAATTCTGGTCAAACTCTTCAAATACACAATTATAGTTTCCAGAAATGCTTAAAAACTTGTAAGAAACAGTTGACATAAAAGAAAATAGGTTCTTTCTACATTTCCTTCCATTTCCATTTTCGGGGGTTACCAGTGGAAAGTTCGGTAATGACCAGAAAACTGATAATATTTACAACTCCGCTTACTTTAGGGAGTGTTTTCACTTCAATTTGCTTTCAAATATTAGGAATTCAGGGTTATGCAGCTCAAAATTTGTGGAGACAGAGTTTAAGTCAGGACTATACTGTTTATGTTTATATTTGGAGGCCGAAATTCTCTGGCGTTTTCTGTGTGAATAAGTTACAATTCTGACGATTCGAGTATATAGTTGTAGGAACTCCCTCTAATTGTGGTAAAACTCTTCAAATACGCAATTATAGTTTCCCGAAATGATTAAAAACTTGTAAGAAACACTTGAAATAAAAGGAAATAGATTCGTACTTCATTTTCTGCCATTTTCATTCATGGAGGTTACCAGTGGAAAGCTTGGAAATGACCAGAAAACTGATAATATTTACAACTCCGGTTACTTTAGGGAGCGTTTTTAATTCAATTTGCTTTCAAATATTAGGAATTCAGGGTTATACAGCTCAAAATTGGTTTAGAAAGACTTTAAGTAAGGACTATACTGTTTATGTTTACAATTGGAGGCCTAATTTCTCTGGTGTTGTCTTTGTGAATCAGTTAAAATGCTGACGATTCCAGTATATAGTTGTAGGACCACTCTCTAATTCTGGTCAAACTCTTCAAATACACAATTATAGTTTCCAGAAATCATTAAAACTTGTAAGAAACACTTGAAATAAAAGGAAATAGTTTCTTACTACATTTTCTGCCATTTTCATTCATGGAGGTTACCAGTGGAAAGCTTAGAAATGACCAGAAAAGTGATAATATTTACAACTCCGGTTGTTTTAGGGAGCGTTATCACTTCTATTGGATTACAAATATTAGGAATTTAGGTTTATGCCGCTCAAAATTTGTGGAGACAGAGTGTAAGTGAGGACTATACTGTTTATGTTAATAATTGGAGGCCTAAATTCTCTGGCGTTTTCTGTGTGAATAAGTTACAATGCTGATGATTCGAGTATATAGTTGTAGGAACTCCCTCTAATTGTGGTAAAACTCTTCAAATACGCAATTATAGTTTCCAGAAATGATTAAAAACTTGTAAGAAACAGTTGACATAAAAGGAAATAGGTTCTTTCTACATATCCTGCCATTTCCATTAACGGAAGTTACCAGTGGAAAGTTCGGTAATGACCAGAAAACTGATAATATTTACAACTCCGGTTACTTTAGGGTGCGTTATCAATTCAATTTGCTTTCAAATATTAGGAATTCAGGGTTATACAGGTCTAAATATGTTTAGAAAGACTGTAAGTAAGGACTATACTGTTTATATTTACTATTGGAGGCCTAATTTCAATGGCGTTTTCTGTGTGAATCAGTTAAAATGCTGATGATTCCAGTATATAGTTGTAGGAACACTCTCTAATTCTGGTCAAACTCTTCAAATACAAAATTATAGTTTCCAGACATGATTAAAAACTTGTAAGAAACACTTGAAATAAAAGGAAATAGGTTCTTTCTACATTTCCTGCCATTTCCATTAAGGGAGGTTACCAGTGGAAAGTTCGGTAATGACCAGAAAACTGATAATATTTACGACTCCGGTTACTTTAGGGAGCGTTTTCAATTCAATTTGCTTTCAAATATTAGGAATTCAGGGTTATACAGCTCAAAATTTGTTTAGAAAGACTGTAAGTAAGGACTATACTGTTTATGTTTACAATTGGAGGCCTAATTTCTCTGGTGTTTTCTGTGTGAATCAGTTAAAATGCTGACGATTCCAGTATATAGTTATAGGAACACTTTCTAATTCTGGTGAAACTCTTCAAATATGCAATTATAGTTCCCCTAAATGATTAAAAACTCGTAAGAAACACTTGAAACAAAAGGAAATAGGTTCTTACTACATTTGCTGCCATTTTCAAACACGGAGGTTACCAGTGGAAAGCTCGGGAATGACCAGAAAACTGATAATATTTACAACTCCGGCTACTTTAGGAAGCGTTTTCACTTGAATTTGTTTTCAAATATTAGGAACTAAGTTTATACAGCTCAAAATTTGTGTAGAAAGACTGTAAGTAAGGACTATACTGTTTATGTTTATAATTGGAGGCCGAAATTCTCTGGCGTTTTCTGTGTGAATAAGTTACAATGCTGACGATTCGAGTATATAGTTCTAGGAACTCTCTCTAATTGTGGTAAAACACTTCATATACGCAAATATAGTTTCCCGAAATGATTAAAAACTTGTAAGAAACACTTGAAATAAAAGGAAATAGATTCATACTTCATTTTCTTCCATTTTCATTCATGGAGGTTACCAGTGGAAAACATGGAAATGACCAGAAAACTGATAATATTTACAACTCCGGGTAATTTAGGGAGCGTTTTCAATTCAATTGGCTTTCAAATATTAGGAATTCAGGGTTATACAGCTCAAAATTTGTTTAGAAAGACTGTATGTAAGGACTATACTGTTTATGTTTACAATTGGAGGCCTAATTTCTCTGGCGTTTTCTGTGTGAATCATTTAAAATTCTGACGATTCCAGTATATAGTTGTAGGAACACTCTCTAATTCTGGTCAAACTCTTCAAATACACAATTATAGTTTCCAGAAATGATAGAAAACTTGTAAGAAACAGTTGACATAAAAGGAAATAAGTTCTTTCTACATTTCCTGCCATTTTCAATCGCGGAGGTTACCAGTGGAAAGCTTGGAAATGACCAGAAAACTGATAATATTTGCAACTCCGGTTACTTTAGGGAGCGTTTTCACTTCAATTTGATTTCAAATATTAGGAATTCAGGGTTATGCAGCTCAGAATTTGTGGAGACAGAGAGTAAGTGAGGACTCTACTGTTTATGTTTATATTTGGAGGCCGAAATTCTCTGGCGTTTTCTGTGTGAATAAGTTACAATGCTGAGGATTCCAGTATATAGTTGTAGGAATTCCCTCTAATTGTGGTAAAACTCTTCAAATTCGCAATTATAGTTTCCCGAAATGATTAAAAACTTGTAAGAAACACTTGATATAAAAGGAAATGGATTCATACTACATTTCCTGCCATTTTCTTTCATGGAGGTTACCAGTGGAAAGCTTGGAAATGACAAGAAAACTGATAATATTTACAACTCCGGTAACTTTAGGGAGCGTTTTCAATTAAATTTGCTTCCAAATATTAATAATTCAGGTTTATACAGCACAAATTAGTGGAGCAAGAGTGTAAGTGAGGACTATACTGTTTACGTTTATAATTGGAGGCCGAATTTCTCTGGCGTTTTCTGGGTGGATAAGTTACAATGATTATGATTCAAGTATATAGTTGTAGGAACTCTCTCTAATTGTGGCAAAACTCTTCAAATACGCAATTGTAGTTTCCCGAAATGAATAAAAACTTGTAAGAAACACTTGAAATAAAAGGAAATAGATTCATACTTCATTTTCTGCCATTTTCATTCATGGAGGTTACCAGTGCAAAGCTTGGAAATGACCAGAAAACTGATAATATTTACAACTACGGTTACTTTAGGGAGCGTTCTCAATTTAATTTGCTTTAAAGTATTAGGAATTCAGGGTTATACAGCTCAAAATTTGTTTAGAAAGACTGTAAGTAAGGACTATAATGTTTATGTTTACAATTGGAGGCCTAATTTCTCTGGTGTTTTCTGTGTGAATCAGTTAAAATGCTGACGATTCCAGTATATAGTTATAGGAACACTTTCTAATTCTGGTGAAACTCTTCAAATATGCAATTATAGTTCCCCTAAATGATTAAAAACTCGTAAGAAACACTTGAAACAAAAGGAAATAGGTTCTTACTACATTTGCTGCCATTTTCAAACACGGAGGTTACCAGTGGAAAGCTCGGGAATGACCAGAAAACTGATAATATTTACAACTCCGGCTACTTTAGGAAGCGTTTTCACTTGAATTTGTTTTCAAATATTAGGAACTAAGTTTATACAGCTCAAAATTTGTGTAGAAAGACTGTAAGTAAGGACTATACTGTTTATGTTTATAATTGGAGGCCGAAATTCTCTGGCGTTTTCTGTGTGAATAAGTTACAATGCTGACGATTCGAGTATATAGTTCTAGGAACTCTCTCTAATTGTGGTAAAACACTTCATATACGCAAATATAGTTTCCCGAAATGATTAAAAACTTGTAAGAAACACTTGAAATAAAAGGAAATAGATTCATACTTCATTTTCTTCCATTTTCATTCATGGAGGTTACCAGTGGAAAACATGGAAATGACCAGAAAACTGATAATACTTACAACTCCGGGTAATTTAGGGAGCGTTTTCAATTCAATTGGCTTTCAAATATTAGGAATTCAGGGTTATACAGCTCAAAATTTGTTTAGAAAGACTGTATGTAAGGACTATACTGTTTATGTTTACAATTGGAGGCCTAATTTCTCTGGCGTTTTCTGTGTGAATCATTTAAAATTCTGACGATTCCAGTATATAGTTGTAGGAACACTCTCTAATTCTGGTCAAACTCTTCAAATACACAATTATAGTTTCCAGAAATGATTGAAAACTTGTAAGAAACAGTTGACATAAAAGGAAATAAGTTCTTTCTACATTTCCTGCCATTTTCAATCGCGGAGGTTACCAGTGGAAAGCTTGGAAATGACCAGAAAACTGATAATATTTGCAACTCCGGTTACTTTAGGGAGCGTTTTCACTTCAATTTGATTTCAAATATTAGGAATTCAGGGTTATGCAGCTCAGAATTTGTGGAGACAGAGAGTAAGTGAGGACTCTACTGTTTATGTTTATATTTGGAGGCCGAAATTCTCTGGCGTTTTCTGTGTGAATAAGTTACAATGCTGAGGATTCCAGTATATAGTTGTAGGAATTCCCTCTAATTGTGGTAAAACTCTTCAAATTCGCAATTATAGTTTCCCGAAATGATTAAAAACTTGTAAGAAACACTTGATATAAAAGGAAATGGATTCATACTACATTTCCTGCCATTTTCTTTCATGGAGGTTACCAGTGGAAAGCTTGGAAATGACAAGAAAACTGATAATATTTACAACTCCGGTAACTTTAGGGAGCGTTTTCAATTAAATTTGCTTCCAAATATTAATAATTCAGGTTTATACAGCACAAATTAGTGGAGCAAGAGTGTAAGTGAGGACTATACTGTTTACGTTTATAATTGGAGGCCGAATTTCTCTGGCGTTTTCTGGGTGGATAAGTTACAATGATTATGATTCAAGTATATAGTTGTAGGAACTCTCTCTAATTGTGGCAAAACTCTTCAAATACGCAATTGTAGTTTCCCGAAATGAATAAAAACTTGTAAGAAACACTTGAAATAAAAGGAAATAGATTCATACTTCATTTTCTGCCATTTTCATTCATGGAGGTTACCAGTGCAAAGCTTGGAAATGACCAGAAAACTGATAATATTTACAACTACGGTTACTTTAGGGAGCGTTCTCAATTTAATTTGCTTTAAAGTATTAGGAATTCAGGGTTATACAGCTCAAAATTTGTTTAGAAAGACTGTAAGTAAGGACTATAATGTTTATGTTTACAATTGGAGGCCTAATTTCTCTGGTGTTTTCTGTGTGAATCAGTTAAAATGCTGACGATTCCAGTATATAGTTATAGGAACACTTTCTAATTCTGGTGAAACTCTTCAAATATGCAATTATAGTTCCCCTAAATGATTAAAAACTCGTAAGAAACACTTGAAACAAAAGGAAATAGGTTCTTACTACATTTGCTGCCATTTTCAAACACGGAGGTTACCAGTGGAAAGCTCGGGAATGACCAGAAAACTGATAATATTTACAACTCCGGCTACTTTAGGAAGCGTTTTCACTTGAATTTGTTTTCAAATATTAGGAACTAAGTTTATACAGCTCAAAATTTGTGTAGAAAGACTGTAAGTAAGGACTATACTGTTTATGTTTATAATTGGAGGCCGAAATTCTCTGGCGTTTTCTGTGTGAATAAGTTACAATGCTGACGATTCGAGTATATAGTTCTAGGAACTCTCTCTAATTGTGGTAAAACACTTCATATACGCAAATATAGTTTCCCGAAATGATTAAAAACTTGTAAGAAACACTTGAAATAAAAGGAAATAGATTCATACTTCATTTTCTTCCATTTTCATTCATGGAGGTTACCAGTGGAAAACATGGAAATGACCAGAAAACTGATAATATTTACAACTCCGGGTAATTTAGGGAGCGTTTTCAATTCAATTGGCTTTCAAATATTAGGAATTCAGGGTTATACAGCTCAAAATTTGTTTAGAAAGACTGTATGTAAGGACTATACTGTTTATGTTTACAATTGGAGGCCTAATTTCTCTGGCGTTTTCTGTGTGAATCATTTAAAATTCTGACGATTCCAGTATATAGTTGTAGGAACACTCTCTAATTCTGGTCAAACTCTTCAAATACACAATTATAGTTTCCAGAAATGATAGAAAACTTGTAAGAAACAGTTGACATAAAAGGAAATAAGTTCTTTCTACATTTCCTGCCATTTTCAATCGCGGAGGTTACCAGTGGAAAGCTTGGAAATGACCAGAAAACTGATAATATTTGCAACTCCGGTTACTTTAGGGAGCGTTTTCACTTCAATTTGATTTCAAATATTAGGAATTCAGGGTTATGCAGCTCAGAATTTGTGGAGACAGAGAGTAAGTGAGGACTCTACTGTTTATGTTTATATTTGGAGGCCGAAATTCTCTGGCGTTTTCTGTGTGAATAAGTTACAATGCTGAGGATTCCAGTATATAGTTGTAGGAATTCCCTCTAATTGTGGTAAAACTCTTCAAATTCGCAATTATAGTTTCCCGAAATGATTAAAAACTTGTAAGAAACACTTGATATAAAAGGAAATGGATTCATACTACATTTCCTGCCATTTTCTTTCATGGAGGTTACCAGTGGAAAGCTTGGAAATGACAAGAAAACTGATAATATTTACAACTCCGGTAACTTTAGGGAGCGTTTTCAATTAAATTTGCTTCCAAATATTAATAATTCAGGTTTATACAGCACAAATTAGTGGAGCAAGAGTGTAAGTGAGGACTATACTGTTTACGTTTATAATTGGAGGCCGAATTTCTCTGGCGTTTTCTGGGTGGATAAGTTACAATGATTATGATTCAAGTATATAGTTGTAGGAACTCTCTCTAATTGTGGCAAAACTCTTCAAATACGCAATTGTAGTTTCCCGAAATGAATAAAAACTTGTAAGAAACACTTGAAATAAAAGGAAATAGATTCATACTTCATTTTCTGCCATTTTCATTCATGGAGGTTACCAGTGCAAAGCTTGGAAATGACCAGAAAACTGATAATATTTACAACTACGGTTACTTTAGGGAGCGTTCTCAATTTAATTTGCTTTAAAGTATTAGGAATTCAGGGTTATACAGCTCAAAATTTGTTTAGAAAGACTGTAAGTAAGGACTATAATGTTTATGTTTACAATTGGAGGCCTAATTTCTCTGGTGTTTTCTGTGTGAATCAGTTAAAATGCTGACGATTCCAGTATATAGTTATAGGAACACTTTCTAATTCTGGTGAAACTCTTCAAATATGCAATTATAGTTCCCCTAAATGATTAAAAACTCGTAAGAAACACTTGAAACAAAAGGAAATAGGTTCTTACTACATTTGCTGCCATTTTCAAACACGGAGGTTACCAGTGGAAAGCTCGGGAATGACCAGAAAACTGATAATATTTACAACTCCGGCTACTTTAGGAAGCGTTTTCACTTGAATTTGTTTTCAAATATTAGGAACTAAGTTTATACAGCTCAAAATTTGTGTAGAAAGACTGTAAGTAAGGACTATACTGTTTATGTTTATAATTGGAGGCCGAAATTCTCTGGCGTTTTCTGTGTGAATAAGTTACAATGCTGACGATTCGAGTATATAGTTCTAGGAACTCTCTCTAATTGTGGTAAAACACTTCATATACGCAAATATAGTTTCCCGAAATGATTAAAAACTTGTAAGAAACACTTGAAATAAAAGGAAATAGATTCATACTTCATTTTCTTCCATTTTCATTCATGGAGGTTACCAGTGGAAAACATGGAAATGACCAGAAAACTGATAATACTTACAACTCCGGGTAATTTAGGGAGCGTTTTCAATTCAATTGGCTTTCAAATATTAGGAATTCAGGGTTATACAGCTCAAAATTTGTTTAGAAAGACTGTATGTAAGGACTATACTGTTTATGTTTACAATTGGAGGCCTAATTTCTCTGGCGTTTTCTGTGTGAATCATTTAAAATTCTGACGATTCCAGTATATAGTTGTAGGAACACTCTCTAATTCTGGTCAAACTCTTCAAATACACAATTATAGTTTCCAGAAATGATTGAAAACTTGTAAGAAACAGTTGACATAAAAGGAAATAAGTTCTTTCTACATTTCCTGCCATTTTCAATCGCGGAGGTTACCAGTGGAAAGCTTGGAAATGACCAGAAAACTGATAATATTTGCAACTCCGGTTACTTTAGGGAGCGTTTTCACTTCAATTTGATTTCAAATATTAGGAATTCAGGGTTATGCAGCTCAGAATTTGTGGAGACAGAGAGTAAGTGAGGACTCTACTGTTTATGTTTATATTTGGAGGCCGAAATTCTCTGGCGTTTTCTGTGTGAATAAGTTACAATGCTGAGGATTCCAGTATATAGTTGTAGGAATTCCCTCTAATTGTGGTAAAACTCTTCAAATTCGCAATTATAGTTTCCCGAAATGATTAAAAACTTGTAAGAAACACTTGATATAAAAGGAAATGGATTCATACTACATTTCCTGCCATTTTCTTTCATGGAGGTTACCAGTGGAAAGCTTGGAAATGACAAGAAAACTGATAATATTTACAACTCCGGTAACTTTAGGGAGCGTTTTCAATTAAATTTGCTTCCAAATATTAATAATTCAGGTTTATACAGCACAAATTAGTGGAGCAAGAGTGTAAGTGAGGACTATACTGTTTACGTTTATAATTGGAGGCCGAATTTCTCTGGCGTTTTCTGGGTGGATAAGTTACAATGATTATGATTCAAGTATATAGTTGTAGGAACTCTCTCTAATTGTGGCAAAACTCTTCAAATACGCAATTGTAGTTTCCCGAAATGAATAAAAACTTGTAAGAAACACTTGAAATAAAAGGAAATAGATTCATACTTCATTTTCTGCCATTTTCATTCATGGAGGTTACCAGTGCAAAGCTTGGAAATGACCAGAAAACTGATAATATTTACAACTACGGTTACTTTAGGGAGCGTTCTCAATTTAATTTGCTTTAAAGTATTAGGAATTCAGGGTTATACAGCTCAAAATTTGTTTAGAAATACTGTAAGTAAGGACTATACTGTTTATGTTTACAATTGCAGGCCGAAATTCTCTGGCGTTTTCTGTGTGAATAAGTTACAATGCTGATGATTCGAGTATATAGTTGTAGGAACTCTCTCTAATTGTGGCAAAACTCTTCAAATACGCAATTATAGTTTCCCGAAATGATTAAAAACTTGTAGGAAATACTTGAAATAAAAGGAAATAGGTTCTTAATACATTTCCTGCCATTTCCAATCACGGAGGTTACCAGTGGAAAGCTCGGAAATGACCAGAAAACTGATAATATTTACAACTCCGGTTACTTTAGGGAGCGTTATCACTTCAATTTGATTTCAAATATTAGGAATTCAGGGTTATGCAGCTCAAAATTTGTGGAGACGGAGTGTAAGTGAGGACTATACTGTTTATGTTTATAATTGGAGGCCGAAATTCTCTGGCGTTTTCTGTGTGAATAAGTTACAATGCTGATGATTCGAGTATATAGTTGTAGGAACTCTCTCTAATTGTGGTCAAACTCTTCAAATACGCAATTATAGTTTCCCAAAATAATTAAAAACTTGTAAGAAACACTTGATATAAAAGGAAATAGATTCATACTACATTTCCTGCCATTTTCATTCATGGAGGTTGCCAGTGGAAAGCTTGGAAATGACCAGAAAACTGATAATATTTACAACTCCGGTTACTTTAGGGAGCGTTCTCAATTTAATTTGCTTTCAAATATTAGGAATTCAGGGTTATACAGCTCAAAATTTATTTAGAAAGACTGTAGTTAAGGACTATCCTGTTTATGTTTACAATTGGAGGCCTAATTTCTCTGGCGTTTTCTGCGTGAATCAGTTAAATTGCTGACGAATCCAGTATATAGTTGTAGGAACACTCTATAATTCTGGTCAAATTCTTCAAATACAAAAATTATAGTTTCAAGAAATGATTAAAAACTTGTAAGAAACACTTGAAATAAAAGGACATAGATTCTTTCTACATTTCCTGCCATTTCCATTAAGGGAGGTTACCAGTGGAAAGTTCGGTAATGACCAGAAAACTGATAATATTTACAACTGCGGTTACTTTAGGGAGCGTTTTCACTTCAATTTGCTTTCAAATATTAGGAATTCAGGGTTATACAGCTCAAAATTTGTTTAGAAAGACTGTAATTAAGGACTATCCTGTTTATGTTTACAATTGGAGGCTGAAATTCTCTGGCGTTTTCTGTGTGAATAAGTTACAATGCTGAGGATTCGAGTATATAGTTGTAGGAACTCTCTCTAATTGTGGTCAAACTCTAGAAATACGCAATTATAGTTTCTCAAAATGATTAAAAACTTGTAAGAAACACTTGAAATTAAAGGAAATAGGTTCTTACTACATTTCCTGCCATTTTCAATCACGGAGGTTACCAGGAAAGTTCGGTAATGAACAGAAAAATGATAATATTTACAACTCCGGATACTTTTTGGAAGCGTTTTCACTTGAATATGCATTGAAATATTAGGAATTCAGGTTTATACAGCTCAAAATTTGTGGAACAAGAGTGTAAGTGAGGACTATTCTGTTTATGTTTACAATTGGAGGCCGAATTTCTCTGCAGTTTTCTGTGTGAATCAGTTAAAATGCTGACGATTCCAGTATATAGTTGTAGGAACACTCTCTAATTCTGGTCAAACTCTTCAAATACGCAAATATAGTTTCCAGAAATGATTAAAAACTTGTAGGAAACACTTGAAATAAAAGGAAATAGGTTCTTACTACATTTCCTGCCATTTTCAACCATGGAGGTAACCAGTGGAATGTTAGGAAATGACCAGAAAATTCATAATATTTACAAATCCGGATACTTTTTGGAAGCGTTTTCACTTGAATTTGCCTTCAAATATTAGGAAGTAGGGTTATACAGCTCAAAATTTGTTTAGAAACACTGTAAGTAAGTAATATACTGTTTATGTTTACAATTGGAGGCCGAATTTCTCTTGCGTTTTCTGTTTGAATCAGTTACAATGCTGACGATTGGAGTATATAGTTGTAGGAACTCTCTCTAATTGTGGTAAAACTCTTCAAATACGCAATTATAGTTTCCCGAAATGATTAAAAACTTGTAAGAAACACTTGAAATAAAAGGAAATAGGTTCTTAATACATTTCCTGCCATTTTCAATCACGGAGGTTACCATTGGAAAGTTCGGAAATGACCATAAAACTGATAATATTTACAACTCCGGCTACTTTAGGGAGCGTTTTCACTTGAATTTGTTTTCAAATATTAGGAACTAAGTTTATACAGCTCAAAATTTGTGTAGAAAGACTGTAAGTGAGGACGATACTGTTTATGTTTATAATTGGAGGCCGAAATTCTCTGGCTTTTTCTGTGTGAATATGTTACAATGCTGACGATTCGAGTATATAGTTGTAGGGACTCTCTCTAATTGTGGTAAAACTCTTCATATACGCAATTATAGTTTCCCAAAATGATTAAAAACTTGTAAGAAACACTTGAAATAAAAGGAAATAGATTCGTACTTCATTTTCTGCCATTTTCATTCATGGAGTTTACCAGTGGAAAACTTGGAAATGACCAGAAAACTGATAATATTTACAACTCCGGTTACTTTAGGGAGCGTTTTTAATTCAATTTGCTTTCAAATATTAGGAATTCAGGGTTATACAGCTCAAAATTTGTTTAGAAAGACTTTAAGTAATGACTATACTGTTTATGTTTACAATTGGAGGCCTAATTTCTCTGGTGTTTTCTGTGTGAATAAGTTAAAATGCTGAGGATTCCAGTATATAGTTGTAGGAACTCTCTCTAATTGTGGTAAAACTCTTCAAATACATTTATAGTTTCCCGAAATGATTCAAAACTTGGAGGAAATACTTGAAATAAAAGGAAATAGGTTCTTAATACATTTCCTGCCATTTACAATCACGGAGGTTACCAGTGGAAAGCTAGGAAATGACCAGAAAACTGGTAATATTTACAACTCCGGTTACTTGAGGGAGCGTTTTTAATTCAATTTGCTTTCAAATATTAGGAATTCAGGGTTATACAGCTCAAAATTTGTTTAGAAAGTCTGTAAGTAAGGACTGTACTGTTTATGTTTACAATTGGAGGCCGAATTTCTCTTACGATTTCTGTGTGAATCAGTTAAAATGCTGACGATTCCAGTTTATAGTTGTAGGAACACTCTCTAATTCTGGTCAAACTCTTCAAATACACAATTATAGTTTCCAGAAATGCTTAAAAACTTGTAAGAAACAGTTGACATAAAAGAAAATAGGTTCTTTCTACATTTCCTTCCATTTCCATTTTCGGGGGTTACCAGTGGAAAGTTCGGTAATGACCAGAAAACTGATAATATTTACAACTCCGCTTACTTTAGGGAGTGTTTTCACTTCAATTTGCTTTCAAATATTAGGAATTCAGGGTTATGCAGCTCAAAATTTGTGGAGACAGAGTTTAAGTCAGGACTATACTGTTTATGTTTATATTTGGAGGCCGAAATTCTCTGGCGTTTTCTGTGTGAATAAGTTACAATTCTGACGATTCGAGTATATAGTTGTAGGAACTCCCTCTAATTGTGGTAAAACTCTTCAAATACGCAATTATAGTTTCCCGAAATGATTAAAAACTTGTAAGAAACACTTGAAATAAAAGGAAATAGATTCGTACTTCATTTTCTGCCATTTTCATTCATGGAGGTTACCAGTGGAAAGCTTGGAAATGACCAGAAAACTGATAATATTTACAACTCCGGTTACTTTAGGGCGCGTTTTTAATTCAATTTGCTTTCAAATATTAGGAATTCAGGGTTATACAGCTCAAAATTGGTTTAGAAAGACTTTAAGTAAGGACTATACTGTTTATGTTTACAATTGGAGGCCTAATTTCTCTGGTGTTGTCTTTGTGAATCAGTTAAAATGCTGACGATTCCAGTATATAGTTGTAGGACCACTCTCTAATTCTGGTCAAACTCTTCAAATACACAATTATAGTTTCCAGAAATCATTAAAACTTGTAAGAAACACTTGAAATAAAAGGAAATAGTTTCTTACTACATTTTCTGCCATTTTCATTCATGGAGGTTACCAGTGGAAAGCTTAGAAATGACCAGAAAAGTGATAATATTTACAACTCCGGTTGCTTTAGGGAGCGTTATCACTTCTATTGGATTACAAATATTAGGAATTTAGGTTTATGCCGCTCAAAATTTGTGGAGACAGAGTGTAAGTGAGGACTATACTGTTTATGTTAATAATTGGAGGCCTAAATTCTCTGGCGTTTTCTGTGTGAATAAGTTACAATGCTGATGATTCGAGTATATAGTTGTAGGAACTCCCTCTAATTGTGGTAAAACTCTTCAAATACGCAATTATAGTTTCCAGAAATGATTAAAAACTTGTAAGAAACAGTTGACATAAAAGGAAATAGGTTCTTTCTACATATCCTGCCATTTCCATTAACGGAAGTTACCAGTGGAAAGTTCGGTAATGACCAGAAAACTGATAATATTTACAACTCCGGTTACTTTAGGGTGCGTTATCAATTCAATTTGCTTTCAAATATTAGGAATTCAGGGTTATACAGGTCTAAATATGTTTAGAAAGACTGTAAGTAAGGACTATACTGTTTATATTTACTATTGGAGGCCTAATTTCAATGGCGTTTTCTGTGTGAATCAGTTAAAATGCTGATGATTCCAGTATATAGTTGTAGGAACACTCTCTAATTCTGGTCAAACTCTTCAAATACAAAATTATAGTTTCCAGACATGATTAAAAACTTGTAAGAAACACTTGAAATAAAAGGAAATAGGTTCTTTCTACATTTCCTGCCATTTCCATTAAGGGAGGTTACCAGTGGAAAGTTCGGTAATGACCAGAAAACTGATAATATTTACGACTCCGGTTACTTTAGGGAGCGTTTTCAATTCAATTTGCTTTCAAATATTAGGAATTCAGGGTTATACAGCTCAAAATTTGTTTAGAAAGACTGTAAGTAAGGACTATACTGTTTATGTTTACAATTGGAGGCCTAATTTCTCTGGTGTTTTCTGTGTGAATCAGTTAAAATGCTGACGATTCCAGTATATAGTTATAGGAACACTTTCTAATTCTGGTGAAACTCTTCAAATATGCAATTATAGTTCCCCTAAATGATTAAAAACTCGTAAGAAACACTTGAAACAAAAGGAAATAGGTTCTTACTACATTTGCTGCCATTTTCAAACACGGAGGTTACCAGTGGAAAGCTCGGGAATGACCAGAAAACTGATAATATTTACAACTCCGGCTACTTTAGGAAGCGTTTTCACTTGAATTTGTTTTCAAATATTAGGAACTAAGTTTATACAGCTCAAAATTTGTGTAGAAAGACTGTAAGTAAGGACTATACTGTTTATGTTTATAATTGGAGGCCGAAATTCTCTGGCGTTTTCTGTGTGAATAAGTTACAATGCTGACGATTCGAGTATATAGTTCTAGGAACTCTCTCTAATTGTGGTAAAACACTTCATATACGCAAATATAGTTTCCCGAAATGATTAAAAACTTGTAAGAAACACTTGAAATAAAAGGAAATAGATTCATACTTCATTTTCTTCCATTTTCATTCATGGAGGTTACCAGTGGAAAACATGGAAATGACCAGAAAACTGATAATATTTACAACTCCGGGTAATTTAGGGAGCGTTTTCAATTCAATTGGCTTTCAAATATTAGGAATTCAGGGTTATACAGCTCAAAATTTGTTTAGAAAGACTGTATGTAAGGACTATACTGTTTATGTTTACAATTGGAGGCCTAATTTCTCTGGCGTTTTCTGTGTGAATCATTTAAAATTCTGACGATTCCAGTATATAGTTGTAGGAACACTCTCTAATTCTGGTCAAACTCTTCAAATACACAATTATAGTTTCCAGAAATGATAGAAAACTTGTAAGAAACAGTTGACATAAAAGGAAATAAGTTCTTTCTACATTTCCTGCCATTTTCAATCGCGGAGGTTACCAGTGGAAAGCTTGGAAATGACCAGAAAACTGATAATATTTGCAACTCCGGTTACTTTAGGGAGCGTTTTCACTTCAATTTGATTTCAAATATTAGGAATTCAGGGTTATGCAGCTCAGAATTTGTGGAGACAGAGAGTAAGTGAGGACTCTACTGTTTATGTTTATATTTGGAGGCCGAAATTCTCTGGCGTTTTCTGTGTGAATAAGTTACAATGCTGAGGATTCCAGTATATAGTTGTAGGAATTCCCTCTAATTGTGGTAAAACTCTTCAAATTCGCAATTATAGTTTCCCGAAATGATTAAAAACTTGTAAGAAACACTTGATATAAAAGGAAATGGATTCATACTACATTTCCTGCCATTTTCTTTCATGGAGGTTACCAGTGGAAAGCTTGGAAATGACAAGAAAACTGATAATATTTACAACTCCGGTAACTTTAGGGAGCGTTTTCAATTAAATTTGCTTCCAAATATTAATAATTCAGGTTTATACAGCACAAATTAGTGGAGCAAGAGTGTAAGTGAGGACTATACTGTTTACGTTTATAATTGGAGGCCGAATTTCTCTGGCGTTTTCTGGGTGGATAAGTTACAATGATTATGATTCAAGTATATAGTTGTAGGAACTCTCTCTAATTGTGGCAAAACTCTTCAAATACGCAATTGTAGTTTCCCGAAATGAATAAAAACTTGTAAGAAACACTTGAAATAAAAGGAAATAGATTCATACTTCATTTTCTGCCATTTTCATTCATGGAGGTTACCAGTGCAAAGCTTGGAAATGACCAGAAAACTGATAATATTTACAACTACGGTTACTTTAGGGAGCGTTCTCAATTTAATTTGCTTTAAAGTATTAGGAATTCAGGGTTATACAGCTCAAAATTTGTTTAGAAAGACTGTAAGTAAGGACTATAATGTTTATGTTTACAATTGGAGGCCTAATTTCTCTGGTGTTTTCTGTGTGAATCAGTTAAAATGCTGACGATTCCAGTATATAGTTATAGGAACACTTTCTAATTCTGGTGAAACTCTTCAAATATGCAATTATAGTTCCCCTAAATGATTAAAAACTCGTAAGAAACACTTGAAACAAAAGGAAATAGGTTCTTACTACATTTGCTGCCATTTTCAAACACGGAGGTTACCAGTGGAAAGCTCGGGAATGACCAGAAAACTGATAATATTTACAACTCCGGCTACTTTAGGAAGCGTTTTCACTTGAATTTGTTTTCAAATATTAGGAACTAAGTTTATACAGCTCAAAATTTGTGTAGAAAGACTGTAAGTAAGGACTATACTGTTTATGTTTATAATTGGAGGCCGAAATTCTCTGGCGTTTTCTGTGTGAATAAGTTACAATGCTGACGATTCGAGTATATAGTTCTAGGAACTCTCTCTAATTGTGGTAAAACACTTCATATACGCAAATATAGTTTCCCGAAATGATTAAAAACTTGTAAGAAACACTTGAAATAAAAGGAAATAGATTCATACTTCATTTTCTTCCATTTTCATTCATGGAGGTTACCAGTGGAAAACATGGAAATGACCAGAAAACTGATAATACTTACAACTCCGGGTAATTTAGGGAGCGTTTTCAATTCAATTGGCTTTCAAATATTAGGAATTCAGGGTTATACAGCTCAAAATTTGTTTAGAAAGACTGTATGTAAGGACTATACTGTTTATGTTTACAATTGGAGGCCTAATTTCTCTGGCGTTTTCTGTGTGAATCATTTAAAATTCTGACGATTCCAGTATATAGTTGTAGGAACACTCTCTAATTCTGGTCAAACTCTTCAAATACACAATTATAGTTTCCAGAAATGATTGAAAACTTGTAAGAAACAGTTGACATAAAAGGAAATAAGTTCTTTCTACATTTCCTGCCATTTTCAATCGCGGAGGTTACCAGTGGAAAGCTTGGAAATGACCAGAAAACTGATAATATTTGCAACTCCGGTTACTTTAGGGAGCGTTTTCACTTCAATTTGATTTCAAATATTAGGAATTCAGGGTTATGCAGCTCAGAATTTGTGGAGACAGAGAGTAAGTGAGGACTCTACTGTTTATGTTTATATTTGGAGGCCGAAATTCTCTGGCGTTTTCTGTGTGAATAAGTTACAATGCTGAGGATTCCAGTATATAGTTGTAGGAATTCCCTCTAATTGTGGTAAAACTCTTCAAATTCGCAATTATAGTTTCCCGAAATGATTAAAAACTTGTAAGAAACACTTGATATAAAAGGAAATGGATTCATACTACATTTCCTGCCATTTTCTTTCATGGAGGTTACCAGTGGAAAGCTTGGAAATGACAAGAAAACTGATAATATTTACAACTCCGGTAACTTTAGGGAGCGTTTTCAATTAAATTTGCTTCCAAATATTAATAATTCAGGTTTATACAGCACAAATTAGTGGAGCAAGAGTGTAAGTGAGGACTATACTGTTTACGTTTATAATTGGAGGCCGAATTTCTCTGGCGTTTTCTGGGTGGATAAGTTACAATGATTATGATTCAAGTATATAGTTGTAGGAACTCTCTCTAATTGTGGCAAAACTCTTCAAATACGCAATTGTAGTTTCCCGAAATGAATAAAAACTTGTAAGAAACACTTGAAATAAAAGGAAATAGATTCATACTTCATTTTCTGCCATTTTCATTCATGGAGGTTACCAGTGCAAAGCTTGGAAATGACCAGAAAACTGATAATATTTACAACTACGGTTACTTTAGGGAGCGTTCTCAATTTAATTTGCTTTAAAGTATTAGGAATTCAGGGTTATACAGCTCAAAATTTGTTTAGAAATACTGTAAGTAAGGACTATACTGTTTATGTTTACAATTGCAGGCCGAAATTCTCTGGCGTTTTCTGTGTGAATAAGTTACAATGCTGATGATTCGAGTATATAGTTGTAGGAACTCTCTCTAATTGTGGCAAAACTCTTCAAATACGCAATTATAGTTTCCCGAAATGATTAAAAACTTGTAGGAAATACTTGAAATAAAAGGAAATAGGTTCTTAATACATTTCCTGCCATTTCCAATCACGGAGGTTACCAGTGGAAAGCTCGGAAATGACCAGAAAACTGATAATATTTACAACTCCGGTTACTTTAGGGAGCGTTATCACTTCAATTTGATTTCAAATATTAGGAATTCAGGGTTATGCAGCTCAAAATTTGTGGAGACGGAGTGTAAGTGAGGACTATACTGTTTATGTTTATAATTGGAGGCCGAAATTCTCTGGCGTTTTCTGTGTGAATAAGTTACAATGCTGATGATTCGAGTATATAGTTGTAGGAACTCTCTCTAATTGTGGTCAAACTCTTCAAATACGCAATTATAGTTTCCCAAAATAATTAAAAACTTGTAAGAAACACTTGATATAAAAGGAAATAGATTCATACTACATTTCCTGCCATTTTCATTCATGGAGGTTGCCAGTGGAAAGCTTGGAAATGACCAGAAAACTGATAATATTTACAACTCCGGTTACTTTAGGGAGCGTTCTCAATTTAATTTGCTTTCAAATATTAGGAATTCAGGGTTATACAGCTCAAAATTTATTTAGAAAGACTGTAGTTAAGGACTATCCTGTTTATGTTTACAATTGGAGGCCTAATTTCTCTGGCGTTTTCTGCGTGAATCAGTTAAATTGCTGACGAATCCAGTATATAGTTGTAGGAACACTCTATAATTCTGGTCAAATTCTTCAAATACAAAAATTATAGTTTCAAGAAATGATTAAAAACTTGTAAGAAACACTTGAAATAAAAGGACATAGATTCTTTCTACATTTCCTGCCATTTCCATTAAGGGAGGTTACCAGTGGAAAGTTCGGTAATGACCAGAAAACTGATAATATTTACAACTGCGGTTACTTTAGGGAGCGTTTTCACTTCAATTTGCTTTCAAATATTAGGAATTCAGGGTTATACAGCTCAAAATTTGTTTAGAAAGACTGTAATTAAGGACTATCCTGTTTATGTTTACAATTGGAGGCTGAAATTCTCTGGCGTTTTCTGTGTGAATAAGTTACAATGCTGAGGATTCGAGTATATAGTTGTAGGAACTCTCTCTAATTGTGGTCAAACTCTAGAAATACGCAATTATAGTTTCTCAAAATGATTAAAAACTTGTAAGAAACACTTGAAATTAAAGGAAATAGGTTCTTACTACATTTCCTGCCATTTTCAATCACGGAGGTTACCAGGAAAGTTCGGTAATGAACAGAAAAATGATAATATTTACAACTCCGGATACTTTTTGGAAGCGTTTTCACTTGAATATGCATTGAAATATTAGGAATTCAGGTTTATACAGCTCAAAATTTGTGGAACAAGAGTGTAAGTGAGGACTATTCTGTTTATGTTTACAATTGGAGGCCGAATTTCTCTGCAGTTTTCTGTGTGAATCAGTTAAAATGCTGACGATTCCAGTATATAGTTGTAGGAACACTCTCTAATTCTGGTCAAACTCTTCAAATACGCAAATATAGTTTCCAGAAATGATTAAAAACTTGTAGGAAACACTTGAAATAAAAGGAAATAGGTTCTTACTACATTTCCTGCCATTTTCAACCATGGAGGTAACCAGTGGAATGTTAGGAAATGACCAGAAAATTCATAATATTTACAAATCCGGATACTTTTTGGAAGCGTTTTCACTTGAATTTGCCTTCAAATATTAGGAAGTAGGGTTATACAGCTCAAAATTTGTTTAGAAACACTGTAAGTAAGTAATATACTGTTTATGTTTACAATTGGAGGCCGAATTTCTCTTGCGTTTTCTGTTTGAATCAGTTACAATGCTGACGATTGGAGTATATAGTTGTAGGAACTCTCTCTAATTGTGGTAAAACTCTTCAAATACGCAATTATAGTTTCCCGAAATGATTAAAAACTTGTAAGAAACACTTGAAATAAAAGGAAATAGGTTCTTAATACATTTCCTGCCATTTTCAATCACGGAGGTTACCATTGGAAAGTTCGGAAATGACCATAAAACTGATAATATTTACAACTCCGGCTACTTTTTGGAAGCGTTTTCACTTGAATTTGCTTTCAAACATTAGGAATTAGGTTTATACAATTCAAAACTTGTGTAGAAATACTGGAAGTGAGGACTATACTGTTTATGTTTATAATTGGAGGCCGAATTTCTCTGGCGTTTTCTGTGTGGGTAAGTTACAATGATGACGATTCGAGTATATAGTTTAGGAACTCTCCCTAATTGTGGTAAAACTCTTCAAATACGCAATTATAGTTTCCCGAAATGATTAAAAACTTGTAAGAAACACTTGAAATGAAAGGAAATAGGTTCTTACTACATTTCCTGCCATTTTCAATCACGGAGGTTACCATTGGAAAGTTCGGAAATGACCAGAAAACTAATAATATTTACAACTCCGGTTACTTCAGGGAGCGTTTTCAATTCAATTTGCTTTCAAATATTAGGAATTCAGGGTTATACAGCTCAAAATTTGTTCAGAAAGACTGTAAGTAAGGACTATACTGTTTATGTTTACAATTGGAGGCCGAATTTCTCTGGCGTTTTCTGTGTGAATCAGTTAAAATGCTGACGATTCCAGTATATAGTTATAGGAACTCTCTCTAATTGTGGTAAAACTCTTCAAATACGCAACTATAGTTTCCCGAAATGATTAAAAATTCGTAAGAAACACTTGAAATAAAAGGAAATAGATTCATACTACATTTTCTGCCATTTTCATTCATTGAGATTACAAGTGGAAAGCTGGGAAATGACCAGAAAACTGATAATATTTACAACTCCGGTTACTTTAGGGAGCATTTTCAATTCAATTTGCTTTCACATATTAGGAATTCAGGGTTATACAGCTCAAAATTTGTTTAGAAAGTCTGTAAGTAAGGACTGTACTGTTTATGTTTACAATTGGAGGCCTAATTTCTCTGGCGTTTTCTGTGTGAATCAGTTAAAATGCTGACGATTCCAGTATATAGTTGTAGGAACACTCTCTAATTCTGGTCAAACTCTTCAAATACACAATTATAGTTTCCAGAAATGATTAAAAACTTGTAAGAAACACTTGAAATAAAAGGAAATAGTTTCTTACTACATTTCCTGCCATTTTCAATCACGGAGGTTAACAGTGGAAAGTTCGGAAATGACAAGAATACTGATAATATTTCCAACTCCAGCGACTTTAGGAAGCATTTTCACTTGAATTTGCTTTCACATATTAGCAAGTAGGGTTATGCAGCTCAAAATTTGTTTAGAAACACTGTAAGTAAGTAATATACTGTTTATGTTTACAATTGGAGGCCGAATTTCTCTGGCGTTTTCTGTGTGAATCAGTTACAATGCTGACCATTGGAGTATGTAGTTGAAGGAACTCTCTCTAATTGTGGTAAAACTCTTCAAATACGCAATTATAGTTTCCCGAAATGATTAAAAACTTGTAAGAAAGACTTGAAATAAAAGGAAATAGATTCATTCTACATTTTGTGCCATTTTGATTCATGGAGGTTAACAGTGGAAAGTTCGGAAATGACCAGAAAACTGATAATATTTACAATTCCGGCTACTTTTTGGAAGCGTTTTCACTTGAATTTGCTTTCCAACATTAGGAATTAGGTTTATACAATTCAAAACTTGTGTAGAAATACTGGAAGTGAGGACTATACTGTTCATGTTTATAATTGGAGGCCGAATTTCTCTGGCGTTTTCTGTGTGGGTAAGTTACAATAATGACGATTCGAGTATATAGTTGTAGGAAATCTCTCTAATTGTGGTAAAACTCTTCAAATACGCAATTATAGTTTCCCGAAATGATTAAAAACTTGTAAGAAACACTTGAAATAAAATGAAATAGATTCATACTACATTTTCTGCCATTTTCATTCCTGGAGGTTACCAGTGGAAAACTTGGAAATGACCAGAAAACTGATAATATTTACAACTCCGGTTACTTTAGGGAGCGTTTTCAATTCAATATGCTTTCAAATATTAGCAATTCAGGGTTATACAGCTCAAAATTCGTTTAGAAACACTGTAAGTAAGGACTATACTGTTTATGTTTACAATTGGAGGCCTAATTTCTCTGGCGTTTTCTTTGTGAATCAGTTAAAATGCTGACGATTCCAGTATATAGTTGTAGGAACACTCTCTAATTCTGGTCAAACTCTTCAAATACGCAATTATAGTTTCCCGAAATGATTAAAAGCTTGTAAGAAACACTTGAAATAAAAGGAAATAGGTTCTTACTACATTTCCTGCCATTTTCAATCACGGAGGTTACCATTGGAAAGTTCGGAAATGACCAGAAACTGATAATATTTACAATTCCGGCTACTTTTTAGAAGCGTTTTCACTTGAATTTGCTTTCCAACATTAGGAATTAGGTTTATACAATTCAAAACTTGTGTAGAAATACTGGAAGTGAGGACTATACTGTTTAAGTTTATAATTGGAGGCGGAATTTCTCTGGCGTTTTCTGTGTGAATCTGTTAAAATGCTGACAATTCCAGTATATAGTTGTAGGAACACTCTCTAATTGTGGTAAAACTCTTCAAATACGCAATTATAGTTTCCCGAAATGATTAAAAACTTGTAAGAAACACTTGAAATAAAAGGAAATAGGTTCTTACTACATTTCCTGCCATTTTCAATCACGGAGGTTACCATTGGAAAGTTCAGAAATGACCAGAAAACTGATAATATTTACAACTCCCGCTACTTTTTGGCAGCATTTTCACTTGAATTTGCTTTCAAACATTAGGAATTAGGTTTATACAATTCAAAACTTGTGTAGAAATACTGGAAGTGAGGACTATACTGTTTATGTTTATAATTGGAGGCCGAATTTCTCTGGCGTTTTCTGAGTGGGTAAGTTACAATGATGACGATTCGAGTATATAGTTGTAAGAACTCTCTCTAATTGTGGTAAAACTCTTCAAATACGCAATTATAGTTTCCCGAAATGATTAAAAACTTGTAAGAAACACTTGAAATAAAAGGAAATAGGTTCATACTACATTTTCTGCCATTTTCATTCATGTAGATTACCAGTGGAAAGCTTGGAAATGACCAGAAAACTGATAATATTTACAACTCCGGTTACTTTAGGGAGCGTTTTCAATTCAATTTGCTTTCAAATATTAGGAATTCAGGGTTATACAGCTCAAAATTTGTTTAGAAACACTGTAAGTAAGGACTATACTGTTTATGTTTACAATTGGAGGCCGAATTTCTCTGGCGTTTTCTGTGTGAATCAGGTACAATGCTGACGATTGGAGTGTATAGCTGTAGGAACTCTCTCTAATTGTGGTAAAACTCTTCAAATACGCAATTATAGTTTCCCGAAATGATTAAAAACTTGTAAGAAACACTTGAAATAAAACGAAATAGTTTCTTACTACATTTCCTGCCATTTTCAATCACCGAGGTTAACAGGGGAATGTTCGGAAATGACCAGAAAAATGATAATATTTACAACTCCGGTTACTTTAGGGAGCGTTTTCAATTCAATTTGCTTTCAAATATTAGGAATTCAGGGTTATACAGCTCAAAATTTGTATAGAAACACTAAGTAAGGACTATACTCTTTATGTTTACAGTTGGAGGCCGAATTTCTCTGGCTTTTTCTTTGTGAATCAGTTACAATGCTGACGATTGGAGTATATAGTTGTAGGAACTCTCTCTAATTGTGGTAAAACTCTTCAAATACGCAATTATAGTTTCCCAAAATGATTAAAAACTTGTAAGAAACACTTGAAATAAAAGGAAATAGGTTCTTACTACATTTCCTGCCATTTTCAATCACGGAGGTTACCATTGGAAAGTTCGGAAATGACCAGAAAACTGATAATATTTACAACTCCGGCTACTTTTTGGAAGCGTTTTCACTTTAATTTGCTTTCCAACATTAGGAATTAGTTTTATACAATTCAAAACTTGTGTAGAAATACTGGAAGTGAGGAATATACTGTTTATGTTTATAATTGGAGGCCGAATTTCTCTGGCGATTTCTGTGTGAATCTGTTAAAATGCTGACAATTCCAGTATATAGTTGTAGGAACACTCTCTAATTGTGGTAAAACTCTTCAAATACGCAATTATACTTTCCCGAAATGATTAAAAACTTGTAAGAAGCACTTGAAATAAAAGGAAGTAGATTCATAGTACATTTTGTGCCATTTTTATTCATGGAGGTTAACGGTGGAAAGTTCGGAAATGACCAGAAAACTGATAATATTTACAATTCCGGCTACTTTTTAGAAGCGTTTTCACTTGAATTTGCTTTCCAACATTAGGAATTAGGTTTATACAATTCAAAACTTGTGTAGAAATACTGGAAGTGAGGACTATACTGTTTATGTTTATAATTGGAGGCCGAATTTCTCTGGCGTTTTCTGTGTGAATCTGTTAAAATGCTGACAATTCCAGTATATAGTTGTAGGAACACTCTCTAATTGTGGTAAAACTCTTCAAATACGCAATTATAGTTTCCCGAAATGATTAAAAACTTGTAAGAAACACTTGAAATAAAAGGATATAGATTCATACTACATTTTCTGCCATTTTCATCCATTTAGATTACCAGTGGAAAGCTTGGAAATGACCAGAAAACTGATAATATTACAACTCCGGTTACTTTTGGGAGCGTTTTCAATTCAATTTGCTTTCAAATATTAGGAATTCAGGGTTATACAGCTCAAAATTTGTTTAGAAACACTGTAAGTAAGTACTGTACTGTTTATGTTTACAATTGGAGGCCGAATTTCTCTGGCGTTTTCTGTGTGAATCAGTTACAATGCTGACCATTGGAGTATGTAGTTGAAGGAACTCTCTCTAATTGTGGTAAAACTCTTCAAATACGCAATTATAGTTTCCCGAAATGATTAAAAACTTGTAAGGAAGACTTGAAATAAAAGGAAATATATTCATTCTACATTTTGTGCCATTTTGATTCATGGAGGTTAACAGTGGAAAGTTCGGAAATGACCAGAAAACTGATAATATTTACAATTCCGGCTACTTTTTGGAAGCGTTTTCACTTGAATTTGCTTTCCAACATTAGGAATTAGGTTTATACAATTCAAAACTTGTGTAGAAATACTGGAAGTGAGGACTATACTGTTCATGTTTATAATTGGAGGCCGAATTTCTCTGGCGTTTTCTGTGTGGGTAAGTTACAATAATGACGATTCGAGTATATAGTTGTAGGAAATCTCTCTAATTGTGGTAAAACTCTTCAAATACGCAATTATAGTTTCCCGAAATGATTAAAAACTTGTAAGAAACACTTGAAATAAAATGAAATAGATTCATACTACATTTTCTGCCATTTTCATTCCTGGAGGTTACCAGTGGAAAACTTGGAAATGACCAGAAAACTGATAATATTTACAACTCCGGTTACTTTAGGGAGCGTTTTCAATTCCATATGCTTTCAAATATTAGCAATTCAGGGTTATACAGCTCAAAATTCGTTTAGAAACACTGTAAGTAAGGACTATACTGTTTATGTTTACAATTGGAGGCCTAATTTCTCTGGCGTTTTCTTTGTGAATCAGTTAAAATGCTGACGATTCCAGTATATAGTTGTAGGAACACTCTCTAATTCTGGTCAAACTCTTCAAATACGCAATTATAGTTTCCCGAAATGATTAAAAGCTTGTAAGAAACACTTGAAATAAAAGGAAATAGGTTCTTACTACATTTCCTGCCATTTTCAATCACGGAGGTTACCATTGGAAAGTTCGGAAATGACCAGAAAACTGATAATATTTACAATTCCGGCTACTTTTTAGAAGCGTTTTCACTTGAATTTGCTTTCCAACATTAGGAATTAGGTTTATACAATTCAAAACTTGTGTAGAAATACTGGAAGTGAGGACTATACTGTTTAAGTTTATAATTGGAGGCGGAATTTCTCTGGCGTTTTCTGTGTGAATCTGTTAAAATGCTGACAATTCCAGTATATAGTTGTAGGAACACTCTCTAATTGTGGTAAAACTCTTCAAATACGCAATTATAGTTTCCCGAAATGATTAAAAACTTGTAAGAAACACTTGAAATAAAAGGAAATAGGTTCTTACTACATTTCCTGCCATTTTCAATCACGGAGGTTACCATTGGAAAGTTCAGAAATGACCAGAAAACTGATAATATTTACAACTCCCGCTACTTTTTGGAAGCATTTTCACTTGAATTTGCTTTCAAACATTAGGAATTAGGTTTATACAATTCAAAACTTGTGTAGAAATACTGGAAGTGAGGACTATACTGTTTATGTTTATAATTGGAGGCCGAATTTCTCTGGCGTTTTCTGAGTGGGTAAGTTACAATGATGACGATTCGAGTATATAGTTGTAAGAACTCTCTCTAATTGTGGTAAAACTCTTCAAATACGCAATTATAGTTTCCCGAAATGATTAAAAACTTGTAAGAAACACTTGAAATAAAAGGAAATAGGTTCATACTACATTTTCTGCCATTTTCATTCATGTAGATTACCAGTGGAAAGCTTGGAAATGACCAGAAAACTGATAATATTTACAACTCCGGTTACTTTAGGGAGCGTTTTCAATTCAATTTGCTTTCAAATATTAGGAATTCAGGGTTATACAGCTCAAAATTTGTTTAGAAACACTGTAAGTAAGGACTATACTGTTTATGTTTACAATTGGAGGCCGAATTTCTCTGGCGTTTTCTGTGTGAATCAGGTACAATGCTGACGATTGGAGTGTATAGCTGTAGGAACTCTCTCTAATTGTGGTAAAACTCTTCAAATACGCAATTATAGTTTCCCGAAATGATTAAAAACTTGTAAAAAACACTTGAAATAAAACGAAATAGTTTCTTACTACATTTCCTGCCATTTTCAATCACCGAGGTTAACAGGGGAATGTTCGGAAATGACCAGAAAAATGATAATATTTACAACTCCGGTTACTTTAGGGAGCGTTTTCAATTCAATTTGCTTTCAAATATTAGGAATTCAGGGTTATACAGCTCAAAATTTGTTTAGAAACACTAAGTAAGGACTATACTCTTTATGTTTACAGTTGGAGGCCGAATTTCTCTGGCTTTTTCTTTGTGAATCAGTTACAATGCTGACGAGTGGAGTATATAGTTGTAGGAACTCTCTCTAATTGTGGTAAAACTCTTCAAATACGCAATTATAGTTTCCCAAAATGATTAAAAACTTGTAAGAAACACTTGAAATAAAAGGAAATAGGTTCTTACTACATTTCCTGCCATTTTCAATCACGGAGGTTACCATTGGAAAGTTCGGAAATGACCAGAAAACTGATAATATTTACAACTCCGGCTACTTTTTGGAAGCGTTTTCACTTTAATTTGCTTTCCAACATTAGGAATTAGTTTTATACAATTCAAAACTTGTGTAGAAATACTGGAAGTGAGGAATATACTGTTTATGTTTATAATTGGAGGCCGAATTTCTCTGGCGATTTCTGTGTGAATCTGTTAAAATGCTGACAATTCCAGTATATAGTTGTAGGAACACTCTCTAATTGTGGTAAAACGCTTCAAATACGCAATTATACTTTCCCGAAATGATTAAAAACTTGTAAGAAGCACTTGAAATAAAAGGAAGTAGATTCATAGTACATTTTGTGCCATTTTTATTCATGGAGGTTAACGGTGGAAAGTTCGGAAATGACCAGAAAACTGATAATATTTACAATTCCGGCTACTTTTTAGAAGCGTTTTCACTTGAATTTGCTTTCCAACATTAGGAATTAGGTTTATACAATTCAAAACTTGTGTAGAAATACTGGAAGTGAGGACTATACTGTTTATGTTTATAATTGGAGGCCGAATTTCTCTGGCGTTTTCTGTGTGAATCTGTTAAAATGCTGACAATTCCAGTATATAGTTGTAGGAACACTCTCTAATTGTGGTAAAACTCTTCAAATACGCAATTATAGTTTCCCGAAATGATTAAAAACTTGTAAGAAACACTTGAAATAAAAGGATATAGATTCATACTACATTTTCTGCCATTTTCATCCATTTAGATTACCAGTGGAAAGCTTGGAAATGACCAGAAAACTGATAATATTACAACTCCGGTTACTTTTGGGAGCGTTTTCAATTCAATTTGCTTTCAAATATTAGGAATTCAGGGTTATACAGCTCAAAATTTGTTTAGAAAGTCTGCAAGTAAGGACTGTACTGTTTATGTTTACAATTGGAGGCCGAATTTCTCTGGCGTTTTATGTGTGAATCACTTACAATGCTGACGATTGGAGTATATAGTTGTAGGAACTCTCTCTAATTGTGGTAAAACTCTTCAAATACGCAATTATAGTTTCCCGAAATTATTAAAAACTTGTAAGAAACACTTGAAATAAAAGGAAATAGGTTCTTACTACATTTCCTGCCATTTTCAATCACGGAGGTTACCATTGGAAAGTTCAGAAATGACCAGAAAACTGATAATATTTACAACTCCGGCTACTTTTTGGAAGCGTTTTCACTTGAATTTGCTTTCAAACATTAGGAATTAGGTTTATACAATTCAAAACTTGTGTAGAAATACTTGAAGTGAGGACTATACTGTTTATGTTTATAATTGGAGGCCGAATTTCTCTGGCGTTTTCTGTGTGGGTAAGTTACAATGATGACGATTCGAGTATATAGTTGTAGGAACTCTCTCTAATTGTGGTAAAACTCTTCAAATACGCAATTATAGTTTCCCGAAATGATTAAAAACTTGTAAGAAACACTTGAAATGAAAGGAAGTAGATTCATACTACATTTTCTGCCATTTACATTCATGTAGATTACCAGTGGAAAGCTTGGAAATGACCAGAAAACTGATAATATTTACAACTCCGGTTATTTTCGGGAGCGTTTTCAATTCAATTTGCTTTCAAATATTAGGAATTCAGGGTTATACAGCTCAAAATTTGTTTAGAAACACTGTAAGTAAGGACTATACTGTTTATGTTTACAATTGGAGGCCGAATTTCTCTGGCGTTTTCTGTGTGAATCAGGTACAATGCTGACGATTGGAGTGTATAGTTGTAGGAACTCTCTCTAATTGTGGTAAAACTCTTCAAATACGCAATTATAGTTTCCCGAAATGATTAAAAACTTGTAAGAAACACTTGAAATAAAACGAAATAGTTTCTTACTACATTTCCTGCCATTTTCAATCACCGAGGTTAACAGGGGAATGTTCGGAAATGACCAGAAAAATGATAATATTTACAACTCCGGTTACTTTAGGGAGCGTTTTCAATTCAATTTGCTTTCAAATATTAGGAATTCAGGGTTATACAGCTCAAAATTTGTTTAGAAACACTAAGTAAGGACTATACTCTTTATGTTTACAATTGGAGGCCGAATTTCTCTGGCTTTTTCTTTGTGAATCAGTTACAATGCTGACGATTGGAGTATATAGTTGTAGGAACTCTCTCTAATTGTGGTAAAACTCTTCAAATACGCAATTATAGTTTCCCAAAATGATTAAAAACTTGTAAGAAACACTTGAAATAAAAGGAAATAGGTTCTTACTACATTTCCTGCCATTTTCAATCACGGAGGTTACCATTGGAAAGTTCGGAAATGACCAGAAAACTGATAATATTTACAACTCCGGCTACTTTTTGGAAGCGTTTTCACTTGAATTTGCTTTCCAACATTAGGAATTAGGTTTATACAATTCAAAACTTGTGTAGAAATACTGGAAGTGAGGACTATACTGTTTATGTTTATAATTGGAGGCCGAATTTCTCTGGCGTTTTCTGTGTGAATCTGTTAAAATGCTGACAATTCCAGTATATAGTTGTAGGAACACTCTCTAATTGTGGTAAAACTCTTCAAATACGCAATTATAGTTTCCCGAAATGATTAAAAACTTGTAAGAAACACTTGAAATAAAAGGAAATAGGTTCATACTACATTTTCTGCCATTTTCATTCATGTAGATTACCAGTGGAAAGCTTGGAAATGACCAGAAAACTGATAATATTACAACTCCGGTTACTTTTGGGAGCGTTTTCAATTCAATTTGCTTTCAAATATTAGGAATTCAGGGTTATACAGCTCAAAATTTGTTTAGAAAGACTGAAAGTAAGGACTATACTGTTTATGTTTCCAATTGGAGGCCTAATTTCTCTGGCGTTTTCTGTGTGAATCAGTTACAATGCTGACGATTGGAGTATATAGTTGTAGGAACTCTCACTAATTGTGGCAAAACTCTTCAAATACGCAATTATAGTTTCCCGAAATGATTAAAAACTTGTAAGAAACACTTGAAATAAAAGGAAATAGATTCATACTACATTTTCTGCCATTTTCAATCACGGAGGTTAACAGTGGAAAGTTCGGAAATGACCAGAAAACTGATAATATTTACAATAACGGCTACTTTTTGGAAGCGTTTTCACTTGAATTTGCTTTCAGACATTAGGAATTAGGTTCATACAATTCAAAACTTGTGTAGAAATACTGGAAGTGAGGACTATACTGTTTATGTTTATAATTGGAGGCCGAATTTCTCTGGCGTTTTCTGTGTGGGTAAGTTACAATGATGACGATTCGAGTATATAGTTTAGGAACTCTCTCTAATTGTGGTAAAACTCTTCAAATACGCAATTATAGTTTCCCGAAATGATTAAAAACTTGTAAGAAACACTTGAAATGAAAGCAAATAGGTTCTTACTACATTTCCTGCCATTTTCAATCACGGAGGTTACCATTGGAAAGTTCGGAAATGACCACAAAACTGATAATATTTACAACTCCGGCTACTTTTTGGAAGCGTTTTCACTTGAATTTGCTTTCAAACATTAGGAATTAGGTTTATACAATTCAAAACTTGTGTAGAAATACTTGAAGTGAGGACTATACTGTTTATGTTTATAATTGGAGGCCGAATTTCTCTGGCGTTTTCTGTGTGGGTAAGTTACAATGATGACGATTCGAGTATATAGTTGTAGGAACTCTCTCTAATTGTGGTAAAACTCTTCAAATACGCAATTATAGTTTCCCGAAATGATTAAAAACTTGTAAGAAACACTTGAAATGAAAGGAAGTAGATTCATACTACATTTTCTGCCATTTACATTCATGTAGATTACCAGTGGAAAGCTTGGAAATGACCAGAAAACTGATAATATTTACAACTCCGGTTATTTTCGGGAGCGTTTTCAATTCAATTTGCTTTCAAATATTAGGAATTCAGGGTTATACAGCTCAAAATTTGTTTAGAAACACTGTAAGTAAGGACTATACTGTTTATGTTTACAATTGGAGGCCGAATTTCTCTGGCGTTTTCTGTGTGAATCAGGTACAATGCTGACGATTGGAGTGTATAGTTGTAGGAACTCTCTCTAATTGTGGTAAAACTCTTCAAATACGCAATTATAGTTTCCCGAAATGATTAAAAACTTGTAAGAAACACTTGAAATAAAACGAAATAGTTTCTTACTACATTTCCTGCCATTTTCAATCACCGAGGTTAACAGGGGAATGTTCGGAAATGACCAGAAAAATGATAATATTTACAACTCCGGTTACTTTAGGGAGCGTTTTCAATTCAATTTGCTTTCAAATATTAGGAATTCAGGGTTATACAGCTCAAAATTTGTTTAGAAACACTAAGTAAGGACTATACTCTTTATGTTTACAATTGGAGGCCGAATTTCTCTGGCTTTTTCTTTGTGAAACAGTTACAATGCTGACGATTGGAGTATATAGTTGTAGGAACTCTCTCTAATTTTGGTAAAACTCTTCAAATACGCAATTATAGTTTCCCAAAATGATTAAAAACTTGTAAGAAACACTTGAAATAAAAGGAAATAGGTTCTTACTACATTTCCTGCCATTTTCAATCACGGAGGTTACCATTGGAAAGTTCGGAAATGACCAGAAAACTGATAATATTTACAACTCCGGCTACTTTTTGGAAGCGTTTTCACTTGAATTTGCTTTCCAACATTAGGAATTAGGTTTATACAATTCAAAACTTGTGTAGAAATACTGGAAGTGAGGACTATACTGTTTATGTTTATAATTGGAGGCCGAATTTCTCTGGCGTTTTCTGTGTGAATCTGTTAAAATGCTGACAATTCCAGTATATAGTTGTAGGAACACTCTCTAATTGTGGTAAAACTCTTCAAATACGCAATTATAGTTTCCCGAAATGATTAAAAACTTGTAAGAAACACTTGAAATAAAAGGAAATAGGTTCATACTACATTTTCTGCCATTTTCATTCATGTAGATTACCAGTGGAAAGCTTGGAAATGACCAGAAAACTGATAATATTACAACTTCGGTTACTTTTGGGAGCGTTTTCAATTCAATTTGCTTTCAAATATTAGGAATTCAGGGTTATACAGCTCAAAATTTGTTTAGAAAGACTGAAAGTAAGGACTATACTGTTTATGTTTCCAATTGGAGGCCTAATTTCTCTGGCGTTTTCTGTGTGAATCAGTTACAATGCTGACGATTGGAGTATATAGTTGTAGGAACTCTCACTAATTGTGGCAAAACTCTTCAAATACGCAATTATAGTTTCCCGAAATGATTAAAAACTTGTAAGAAACACTTGAAATAAAAGGAAATAGATTCATACTACATTTTCTGCCATTTTCAATCACGGAGGTTAACAGTGGAAAGTTCGGAAATGACCAGAAAACTGATAATATTTACAATAACGGCTACTTTTTGGAAGCGTTTTCACTTGAATTTGCTTTCAGACATTAGGAATTAGGTTCATACAATTCAAAACTTGTGTAGAAATACTGGAAGTGAGGACTATACTGTTTATGTTTATAATTGGAGGCCGAATTTCTCTGGCGTTTTCTGTGTGGGTAAGTTACAATGATGACGATTCGAGTATATAGTTTAGGAACTCTCTCTAATTGTGGTAAAACTCTTCAAATACGCAATTATAGTTTCCCGAAATGATTAAAAACTTGTAAGAAACACTTGAAATGAAAGCAAATAGGTTCTTACTACATTTCCTGCCATTTTCAATCACGGAGGTTACCATTGGAAAGTTCGGAAATGACCACAAAACTGATAATATTTACAACTCCGGCTACTTTTTGGAAGCGTTTTCACTTGAATTTGCTTTCAAACATTAGGAATTATGTTTATACAATTCAAAACTTTTGTAGAAATACTGGAAGTGATGACTATACTGTTTATGTTTGTAATTGGAGGCCGAATTTCTCTGGCCTTTTCTGTTTGGATAAGTTACAATGATGACGATTCGAGTATATAGTTTTAGGAACTCTCTCTAATTGTGGTAAAACTCTCCAAATACGCAATTATAGTTTCCGGAAATGATTAAAAACTTGTAAGAAACACTTGAAATAAAAGGAAATAGATTCATACTACATTTTCTGCCATTTTCATTCATGGAGATTACCAGTGGAAAGCTTGGAAATGACCAGAAAACTGATAATATTTACAACTCCGGTTACTTCAGGGAGCGTTTTCAATTCAATTTGCTTTCAAATATTAGGAATTCAGGGTTATACAGCTCAAAATTTGTTCAGAAACACTGTAAGTAAGGACAATACTGTTTATGTTTACAATTGAATGCCGAATTTCTCTGGCGTTTTCTGTGTGAATCAGTTACAATGCTGAGGATTCCAGTATATAGTTATAGGGTCTCTCTCTAATTGTGGTAAAACTCTTCAAATACGCAACTATAGTTTCCCGAAATGATTAAAAACTTGTAAGAAACACTTGAAATAAAAGGAAATAGATTCATACTACATTTCCTGCCATTTTCAATCACGGAGGTTACCATTGGAAAGTTCAGAAATGACCAGAAAAATGATAATATTTACAACTCCGGCTACTTTTTGGAAGCATTTTCACTTGAATTTGCTTTCAAACATTAGGAATTAGGTTTATACAATTCAAAACTTGTGTAGAAATACTGGAAGTGAGGACTATACTGTTTATGTTTATAATTGGAGGCCGAATTTCTCTGGCGTTTTCTGAGTGGGTAAGTTACAATGATGACGATTCGAGTATATAGTTGTAGAAACTCTCTCTAATTGTGGTAAAACTCTTCAAATACGCAATTATAGTTTCCCGAAATGATTAAAAACTTGTAAGAAACACTTGAAATAAAAGGAAATAGGTTCATACTACATTTTCTGCCATTTTCATTCATGTAGATTACCAGTGGAAAGCTTGGAATTGACCAGAAAACTAATAATATTTACAACTCCGGTTACTTTAGGGAGCGTTTTCAATTCAATTTGCTTTCAAATATTAGGAATTCAGGGTTATACAGCTCAAAATTTGTTTAGAAACACTGTAAGTAAGGACTATACTGTTTATGTTTACAATTGGAGGCCGAATTTCTCTGGCGTTTTCTGTGCGAATCAGGTACAATGCTGACGATTGGAGTGTATAGTTGTAGGAACTCTCTCTAATTGTGGTAAAACTCTTCAAATACGCAATTATAGTTTCCCGAAATGATTAAAAACTTGTAAGAAACACTTGAAATAAAACGAAATAGTTTCTTACTACATTTCCTGCCATTTTCAATCACCGAGGTTAACAGGGGAATGTTCGGAAATGACCAGAAAAATGATAATATTTACAACTCCGGTTACTTTAGGGAGCGTTTTCAATTCAATTTGCTTTCAAATATTAGGAATTCAGGGTTATACAGCTCAAAATTTGTTTAGAAACACTAAGTAAGGACTATACTCTTTATGTTTACAATTGGAGGCCGAATTTCTCTGGCTTTTTCTTTGTGAATCAGTTACAATGCTGACGATTGGAGTATATAGTTGTAGGAACTCTCTCTAATTGTGGTAAAACTCTTCAAATAAGCAATTATAGTTTCCCAAAATGATTAAAAACTTGTAAGAAACACTTGAAATAAAAGGAAATAGGTTCTTACTACATTTCCTGCCATTTTCAATCACGGAGGTTACCATTGGAAAGTTCGGAAATGACCAGAAAACTGATAATATTTCCAACTCCGGCTACTTTTTGGAAGCGTTTTCACTTGAATTTGCTTTCAAACATTAGGAATTAGGTTTATACAATTCAAAACTTGTGTAGAAATACTGGAAGTGAGGACTATACTGTTTATGTTTATAATTGGAGGCCGAATTTCTCTGGCGTTTTCTGTGTGGGTAAGTTACAATGATGACGATTCGAGTATATAGTTGTAGGAACTCTCTCTAATTTTGGTAAAACTCTTCAAATACGCAATTATAGTTTCCCGAAATGATTAAAAACTTGTAAGAAACACTTGAAATAAAAGGAAGTAGATTCATACTACATTTTCTGCCATTTACATTCATGTAGATTACCAGTGGAAAGCTTGGAAATGACCAGAAAACTGATAATATTTACAACTCCGGTTACTTTAGGGAGCGTTTTCAATTCAATTTGCTTTCAAATATTAGGAATTCAGGGTTATACAGCTCAAAATTTGTTTAGAAAGTCTGCAAGTAAGGACTGTACTGTTTATGTTTACAATTGGAGGCCGAATTTCTCTGGCTTTTTCTTTGTGAATCAGTTACAATGCTGACGATTGGAGTATATAGTTGTAGGAACTCTCTCTAATTGTGGTAAAACTCTTCAAATACGCAATTATAGTTTCCCGAAATGATTAAAAACTTGTAAGAAACACTTGAAATAAAAGGATGTAGATTCATACTACATTTTCTGCCATTTTCATCCATGTAGATTACCAGTGGAAAGCTTGGGAATGACCAGAAAACTGATAATATTACAACTCCGGTTACTTTTGGGAGCGTTTTCAATTCAATTTGCTTTCAAATATTAGGAATTCAGGGTTATACAGCTCAAAATTTGTTTAGAAACACTAAGTAAGGACTATACTCTTTATGTTTACAATTGGAGGCCGAATTTCTCTGGCTTTTTCTTTGTGAATCAGTTACAATGCTGACGATTGGAGTATATAGTTGTAGGAACTCTCTCTAATTGTGGTAAAACTCTTCAAATACGCAATTATAGTTTCCCAAAATGATTAAAAACTTGTAAGAAACACTTGAAATAAAAGGAAATAGGTTCTTACTACATTTCCTGCCATTTTCAATCACGGAGGTTACCATTGGAAAGTTCGGAAATGACCAGAAAACTGATAATATTTCCAACTCCGGCTACTTTTTGGAAGCGTTTTCACTTGAATTTGCTTTCAAACATTAGGAATTAGGTTTATACAATTCAAAACTTGTGTAGAAATACTGGAAGTGAGGACTATACTGTTTATGTTTATAATTGGAGGCCGAATTTCTCTGGCGTTTTCTGTGTGGGTAAGTTACAATGATGATGATTCGAGTATATAGTTGTAGGAACTCTCTCTAATTGTGGTAAAACTCTTCAAATACGCAATTATAGTTTCCCGAAATGATTAAAAACTTGTAAGAAACACTTGAAATAAAAGGATATAGATTCATACTACATTTTCTGCCATTTTCATCCATGTAGATTACCAGTGGAAAGCTTGGAAATGACCAGAAAACTGATAATATTACAACTCCGGTTACTTTTGGGAGCGTTCTCAATTCAATTTGCTTTCAAATATTAGGAATTCAGGGCTATACAGCTCAAAATTTGTTTAGAAAGTCTGCAAGTAAGGACTGTACTGTTTATGTTTACAATTGGAGGCCGAATTTCTCTGGCGTTTTATGTGTGAATCACTTACAATGCTGACGATTGGAGTATATAGTTGTAGGAACTCTCTCTAATTGTGGTAAAACTCTTCAAATACGCAATTATAGTTTCCCGAAATTATTAAAAACTTGTAAGAAACACTTGAAATAAAAGGAAATATGTTCTTACTACATTTCCTGCCATTTTCAATCACGGAGGTTACCATTGGAAAGTTCAGAAATGACCAGAAAACTGATAATATTTACAACTCCGGCTACATTTTGGAAGCGTTTTCACTTGAATTTGCTTTCAAACATTAGGAATTAGGTTTATACAATTCAAAACTTGTGTAGAAATACTTGAAGTGAGGACTATACTGTTTATGTTTATAATTGGAGGCCGAATTTCTCTGGCGTTTTCTGTGTGGGTAAGTTACAATGATGACGATTCGAGTATATAGTTGTAGGAACTCTCTCTAATTGTGGTAAAACTCTTCAAATACGCAATTATAGTTTCCCGAAATGATTAAAAACTTGTAAGAAACACTTGAAATAAAAGGAAGTAGATTCATACTACATTTTCTGCCATTTATATTCATGTAGATTACCAGGGGAAAGCTTGGAAATGACCAGAAAACTGATAATATTTACAACTCCGGTTACTTTAGGGAGCGTTTTCAATTCAATTTGCTTTCAAATATTAGGAATTCAGGGTTATACAGCTCAAAATTTGTTTAGAAAGACTGAAAGTAAGGACTATACTGTTTATGTTTCCAATTGGAGGCCTAATTTCTCTGGCGTTTTCTGTGTGAATCAGTTACAATGCTAACGATTGGAGTATATAGTTGTAGGAACTCTCTCTAATTGTGGTAAAACTCTTCAAATACGCAATTATAGTTTCCCGAAATGATTAAAAACTTGTAAGAAACACTTGAAATAAAACGAAATAGTTTCTTACTACATTTCCTGCCATTTTCAATCACCGAGGTTAACAGGGGAATGTTCGGAAATGACCAGAAAAATGATAATATTTACAACTCCGGTTACTTTAGGGAGCGTTTTCAATTCAATTTGCTTTCAAATATTAGGAATTCAGGGTTATACAGCTCAAAATTTGTTTAGAAACACTAAGTAAGGACTATACCCTTTATGTTTACAATTGGAGGCCGAATTTCTCTGGCTTTTTCTTTGTGAATCAGTTACAATGCTGACGATTGGAGTATATAGTTGTAGGAACTCTCTCTAATTGTGGTAAAACTCTTCAAATACGCAATTATAGTTTCCCAAAATGATTAAAAACTTGTAAGAAACACTTGAAATAAAAGGAAATAGGTTCTTACTACATTTCCTGCCATTTTCAATCACGGAGGTTACCATTGGAAAGTTCGGAAATGACCAGAAAACTGATAGTATTTACAACTCCGGCTACTTTTTGGAAGCGTTTTCACTTGAATTTGCTTTCCAACATTAGGAATTAGGTTTATACAATTCAAAACTTGTGTAGAAATACTGGAAGTGAGGACTATACTGTTTATGTTTATAATTGGAGGCCGAATTTCTCTGGCGTTTTCTGTGTGAATCTGTTAAAATGCTGACAATTCCAGTATATAGTTGTAGGAACACTCTCTAATTGTGGTAAAACTCTTCAAATACGCAATTATAGTTTCCCGAAATGATTAAAAACTTGTAAGAAACACTTGAAATAAAAGGAAATAGGTTCATACTACATTTTCTGCCATTTTCATTCATGTAGATTACCAGTGGAAAGCTTGGAAATGACCAGAAAACTGATAATATTACAACTCCGGTTACTTTTGGGAGCGTTTTCAATTCAATTTGCTTTCAAATATTAGGAATTCAGGGTTATACAGCTCAAAATTTGTTTAGAAAGACTGAAAGTAAGGACTATACTGTTTATGTTTCCAATTGGAGGCCTAATTTCTCTGGCGTTTTCTGTGTGAATCAGTTACAATGCTGACGATTGGAGTATATAGTTGTAGGAACTCTCACTAATTGTGGCAAAACTCTTCAAATACGCAATTATAGTTTCCCGAAATGATTAAAAACTTGTAAGAAACACTTGAAATGAAAGCAAATAGGTTCTTACTACATTTCCTGCCATTTTCAATCCTGGAGGTTACCATTGGAAAGTTCGGAAATGACCACAAAACTGATAATATTTACAACTCCGGCTACTTTTTGGAAGCGTTTTCACTTGAATTTGCTTTCAAACATTAGGAATTATGTTTATACAATTCAAAACTTGTGTAGAAATACTGGAAGTGATGACTATACTGTTTATGTTTGTAATTGGAGGCCGAATTTCTCTGGCCTTTTCTGTTTGGATAAGTTACAATGATGACGATTCGAGTATATAGTTTTAGGAACTCTCTCTAATTGTGGTAAAACTCTCCAAATACGCAATTATAGTTTCCGGAAATGATTAAAAACTTGTAAGAAACACTTGAAATAAAAGGAAATAGATTCATACTACATTTTCTGCCATTTTCATTCATGGAGATTACCAGTGGAAAGCTTGGAAATGACCAGAAAACTGATAATATTTACAACTCCGGTTACTTCAGGGAGCGTTTTCAATTCAATTTGCTTTCAAATATTAGGAATTCAGGGTTATACAGCTCAAAATTTGTTCAGAAACACTGTAAGTAAGGACAATACTGTTTATGTTTACAATTGAATGCCGAATTTCTCTGGCGTTTTCTGTGTGAATCAGTTACAATGCTGACGATTCCAGTATATAGTTATAGGGACTCTCTCTAATTGTGGTAAAACTCTTCAAATACGCAACTATAGTTTCCCGAAATGATTAAAAACTTGTAAGAAACACTTGAAATAAAAGGAAATAGATTCATACTACATTTCCTGCCATTTTCAATCACGGAGGTTACCATTGGAAAGTTCAGAAATGACCAGAAAAATGATAATATTTACAACTCCGGCTACTTTTTGGAAGCATTTTCACTTGAATTTGCTTTCAAACATTAGGAATTAGGTTTATACAATTCAAAACTTGTGTAGAAATACTGGAAGTGAGGACTATACTGTTTATGTTTATAATTGGAGGCCGAATTTCTCTGGCGTTTTCTGAGTGGGTAAGTTACAATGATGACGATTCGAGTATATAGTTGTAGAAACTCTCTCTAATTGTGGTAAAACTCTTCAAATACGCAATTATAGTTTCCCGAAATGATTAAAAACTTGTAAGAAACACTTGAAATAAAAGGAAATAGGTTCATACTACATTTTCTGCCATTTTCATTCATGTAGATTACCAGTGGAAAGCTTGGAAATGACCAGAAAACTAATAATATTTACAACTCCGGTTACTTTAGGGAGCGTTTTCAATTCAATTTGCTTTCAAATATTAGGAATTCAGGGTTATACAGCTCAAAATTTGTTTAGAAACACTGTAAGTAAGGACTATACTGTTTATGTTTACAATTGGAGGCCGAATTTCTCTGGCGTTTTCTGTGCGAATCAGGTACAATGCTGACGATTGGAGTGTATAGTTGTAGGAACTCTCTCTAATTGTGGTAAAACTCTTCAAATACGCAATTATAGTTTCCCGAAATGATTAAAAACTTGTAAGAAACACTTGAAATAAAACGAAATAGTTTCTTACTACATTTCCTGCCATTTTCAATCACCGAGGTTAACAGGGGAATGTTCGGAAATGACCAGAAAAATGATAATATTTACAACTCCGGTTACTTTAGGGAGCGTTTTCAATTCAATTTGCTTTCAAATATTAGGAATTCAGGGTTATACAGCTCAAAATTTGTTTAGAAACACTAAGTAAGGACTATACTCTTTATGTTTACAATTGGAGGCCGAATTTCTCTGGCTTTTTCTTTGTGAATCAGTTACAATGCTGACGATTGGAGTATATAGTTGTAGGAACTCTCTCTAATTGTGGTAAAACTCTTCAAATAAGCAATTATAGTTTCCCAAAATGATTAAAAACTTGTAAGAAACACTTGAAATAAAAGGAAATAGGTTCTTACTACATTTCCTGCCATTTTCAATCACGGAGGTTACCATTGGAAAGTTCGGAAATGACCAGAAAACTGATAATATTTCCAACTCCGGCTACTTTTTGGAAGCGTTTTCACTTGAATTTGCTTTCAAACATTAGGAATTAGGTTTATACAATTCAAAACTTGTGTAGAAATACTGGAAGTGAGGACTATACTGTTTATGTTTATAATTGGAGGCCGAATTTCTCTGGCGTTTTCTGTGTGGGTAAGTTACAATGATGACGATTCGAGTATATAGTTGTAGGAACTCTCTCTAATTTTGGTAAAACTCTTCAAATACGCAATTATAGTTTCCCGAAATGATTAAAAACTTGTAAGAAACACTTGAAATAAAAGGAAGTAGATTCATACTACATTTTCTGCCATTTACATTCATGTAGATTACCAGTGGAAAGCTTGGAAATGACCAGAAAACTGATAATATTTACAACTCCGGTTACTTTAGGGAGCGTTTTCAATTCAATTTGCTTTCAAATATTAGGAATTCAGGGTTATACAGCTCAAAATTTGTTTAGAAAGTCTGCAAGTAAGGACTGTACTGTTTATGTTTACAATTGGAGGCCGAATTTCTCTGGCTTTTTCTTTGTGAATCAGTTACAATGCTGACGATTGGAGTATATAGTTGTAGGAACTCTCTCTAATTGTGGTAAAACTCTTCAAATACGCAATTATAGTTTCCCGAAATGATTAAAAACTTGTAAGAAACACTTGAAATAAAAGGATATAGATTCATACTACATTTTCTGCCATTTTCATCCATGTAGATTACCAGTGGAAAGCTTGGAAATGACCAGAAAACTGATAATATTACAACTCCGGTTACTTTTGGGAGCGTTTTCAATTCAATTTGCTTTCAAATATTAGGAATTCAGGGTTATACAGCTCAAAATTTGTTTAGAAACACTAAGTAAGGACTATACTCTTTATGTTTACAATTGGAGGCCGAATTTCTCTGGCTTTTTCTTTGTGAATCAGTTACAATGCTGACGATTGGAGTATATAGTTGTAGGAACTCTCTCTAATTGTGGTAAAACTCTTCAAATACGCAATTATAGTTTCCCAAAATGATTAAAAACTTGTAAGAAACACTTGAAATAAAAGGAAATAGGTTCTTACTACATTTCCTGCCATTTTCAATCACGGAGGTTACCATTGGAAAGTTCGGAAATGACCAGAAAACTGATAATATTTCCAACTCCGGCTACTTTTTGGAAGCGTTTTCACTTGAATTTGCTTTCAAACATTAGGAATTAGGTTTATACAATTCAAAACTTGTGTAGAAATACTGGAAGTGAGGACTATACTGTATATGTTTATAATTGGAGGCCGAATTTCTCTGGCGTTTTCTGTGTGGGTAAGTTACAATGATGATGATTCGAGTATATAGTTGTAGGAACTCTCTCTAATTGTGGTAAAACTCTTCAAATACGCAATTATAGTTTCCCGAAATGATTAAAAACTTGTAAGAAACACTTGAAATAAAAGGATATAGATTCATACTACATTTTCTGCCATTTTCATCCATGTAGATTACCAGTGGAAAGCTTGGAAATGACCAGAAAACTGATAATATTACAACTCCGGTTACTTTTGGGAGCGTTTTCAATTCAATTTGCTTTCAAATATTAGGAATTCAGGGTTATACAGCTCAAAATTTGTTTAGAAAGTCTGCAAGTAAGGACTGTACTGTTTATGTTTACAATTGGAGGCCGAATTTCTCTGGCGTTTTATGTGTGAATCACTTACAATGCTGACGATTGGAGTATATAGTTGTAGGAACTCTCTCTAATTGTGGTAAAACTCTTCAAATACGCAATTATAGTTTCCCGAAATTATTAAAAACTTGTAAGAAACACTTGAAATAAAAGGAAATATGTTCTTACTACATTTCCTGCCATTTTCAATCACGGAGGTTACCATTGGAAAGTTCAGAAATGACCAGAAAACTGATAATATTTACAACTCCGGCTACATTTTGGAAGCGTTTTCACTTGAATTTGCTTTCAAACATTAGGAATTAGGTTTATACAATTCAAAACTTGTGTAGAAATACTTGAAGTGAGGACTATACTGTTTATGTTTATAATTGGAGGCCGAATTTCTCTGGCGTTTTCTGTGTGGGTAAGTTACAATGATGACGATTCGAGTATATAGTTGTAGGAACTCTCTCTAATTGTGGTAAAACTCTTCAAATACGCAATTATAGTTTCCCGAAATGATTAAAAACTTGTAAGAAACACTTGAAATAAAAGGAAGTAGATTCATACTACATTTTCTGCCATTTATATTCATGTAGATTACCAGGGGAAAGCTTGGAAATGACCAGAAAACTGATAATATTTACAACTCCGGTTACTTTAGGGAGCGTTTTCAATTCAATTTGCTTTCAAATATTAGGAATTCAGGGTTATACAGCTCAAAATTTGTTTAGAAAGACTGAAAGTAAGGACTATACTGTTTATGTTTCCAATTGGAGGCCTAATTTCTCTGGCGTTTTCTGTGTGAATCAGTTACAATGCTAACGATTGGAGTATATAGTTGTAGGAACTCTCTCTAATTGTGGTAAAACTCTTCAAATACGCAATTATAGTTTCCCGAAATGATTAAAAACTTGTAAGAAACACTTGAAATAAAACGAAATAGTTTCTTACTACATTTCCTGCCATTTTCAATCACCGAGGTTAACAGGGGAATGTTCGGAAATGACCAGAAAAATGATAATATTTACAACTCCGGTTACTTTAGGGAGCGTTTTCAATTCAATTTGCTTTCAAATATTAGGAATTCAGGGTTATACAGCTCAAAATTTGTTTAGAAACACTAAGTAAGGACTATACCCTTTATGTTTACAATTGGAGGCCGAATTTCTCTGGCTTTTTCTTTGTGAATCAGTTACAATGCTGACGATTGGAGTATATAGTTGTAGGAACTCTCTCTAATTGTGGTAAAACTCTTCAAATACGCAATTATAGTTTCCCAAAATGATTAAAAACTTGTAAGAAACACTTGAAATAAAAGGAAATAGGTTCTTACTACATTTCCTGCCATTTTCAATCACGGAGGTTACCATTGGAAAGTTCGGAAATGACCAGAAAACTGATAATATTTACAACTCCGGCTACTTTTTGGAAGCGTTTTCACTTGAATTTGCTTTCCAACATTAGGAATTAGGTTTATACAATTCAAAACTTGTGTAGAAATACTGGAAGTGAGGACTATACTGTTTATGTTTATAATTGGAGGCCGAATTTCTCTGGCGTTTTCTGTGTGAATCTGTTAAAATGCTGACAATTCCAGTATATAGTTGTAGGAACACTCTCTAATTGTGGTAAAACTCTTCAAATACGCAATTATAGTTTCCCGAAATGATTAAAAACTTGTAAGAAACACTTGAAATAAAAGGAAATAGGTTCATACTACATTTTCTGCCATTTTCATTCATGTAGATTACCAGTGGAAAGCTTGGAAATGACCAGAAAACTGATAATATTACAACTCCGGTTACTTTTGGGAGCGTTTTCAATTCAATTTGCTTTCAAATATTAGGAATTCAGGGTTATACAGCTCAAAATTTGTTTAGAAAGACTGAAAGTAAGGACTATACTGTTTATGTTTCCAATTGGAGGCCTAATTTCTCTGGCGTTTTCTGTGTGAATCAGTTACAATGCTGACGATTGGAGTATATAGTTGTAGGAACTCTCACTAATTGTGGCAAAACTCTTCAAATACGCAATTATAGTTTCCCGAAATGATTAAAAACTTGTAAGAAACACTTGAAATAAAAGGAAATAGATTCATACTACATTTTCTGCCATTTTCAATCACGGAGGTTAACAGTGGAAAGTTCGGAAATGACCAGAAAACTGATAATATTTACAATAACGGCTACTTTTTGGAAGCGTTTTCACTTGAATTTGCTTTCAGACATTAGGAATTAGGTTCATACAATTCAAAACTTGTGTAGAAATACTGGAAGTGAGGACTATACTGTTTATGTTTATAATTGGAGGCCGAATTTCTCTGGCGTTTTCTGTGTGGGTAAGTTACAATGATGACGATTCGAGTATATAGTTTAGGAACTCTCTCTAATTGTGGTAAAACTCTTCAAATACGCAATTATAGTTTCCCGAAATGATTAAAAACTTGTAAGAAACACTTGAAATGAAAGCAAATAGGTTCTTACTACATTTCCTGCCATTTTCAATCCTGGAGGTTACCATTGGAAAGTTCGGAAATGACCACAAAACTGATAATATTTACAACTCCGGCTACTTTTTGGAAGCGTTTTCACTTGAATTTGCTTTCAAACATTAGGAATTATGTTTATACAATTCAAAACTTGTGTAGAAATACTGGAAGTGATGACTATACTGTTTATGTTTGTAATTGGAGGCCGAATTTCTCTGGCCTTTTCTGTTTGGATAAGTTACAATGATGACGATTCGAGTATATAGTTTTAGGAACTCTCTCTAATTGTGGTAAAACTCTCCAAATACGCAATTATAGTTTCCGGAAATGATTAAAAACTTGTAAGAAACACTTGAAATAAAAGGAAATAGATTCATACTACATTTTCTGCCATTTTCATTCATGGAGATTACCAGTGGAAAGCTTGGAAATGACCAGAAAACTGATAATATTTACAACTCCGGTTACTTCAGGGAGCGTTTTCAATTCAATTTGCTTTCAAATATTAGGAATTCAGGGTTATACAGCTCAAAATTTGTTCAGAAACACTGTAAGTAAGGACAATACTGTTTATGTTTACAATTGAATGCCGAATTTCTCTGGCGTTTTCTGTGTGAATCAGTTACAATGCTGACGATTCCAGTATATAGTTATAGGGACTCTCTCTAATTGTGGTAAAACTCTTCAAATACGCAACTATAGTTTCCCGAAATGATTAAAAACTTGTAAGAAACACTTGAAATAAAAGGAAATAGATTCATACTACATTTCCTGCCATTTTCAATCACGGAGGTTACCATTGGAAAGTTCAGAAATGACCAGAAAAATGATAATATTTACAACTCCGGCTACTTTTTGGAAGCATTTTCACTTGAATTTGCTTTCAAACATTAGGAATTAGGTTTATACAATTCAAAACTTGTGTAGAAATACTGGAAGTGAGGACTATACTGTTTATGTTTATAATTGGAGGCCGAATTTCTCTGGCGTTTTCTGAGTGGGTAAGTTACAATGATGACGATTCGAGTATATAGTTGTAGAAACTCTCTCTAATTGTGGTAAAACTCTTCAAATACGCAATTATAGTTTCCCGAAATGATTAAAAACTTGTAAGAAACACTTGAAATAAAAGGAAATAGGTTCATACTACATTTTCTGCCATTTTCATTCATGTAGATTACCAGTGGAAAGCTTGGAAATGACCAGAAAACTAATAATATTTACAACTCCGGTTACTTTAGGGAGCGTTTTCAATTCAATTTGCTTTCAAATATTAGGAATTCAGGGTTATACAGCTCAAAATTTGTTTAGAAACACTGTAAGTAAGGACTATACTGTTTATGTTTACAATTGGAGGCCGAATTTCTCTGGCGTTTTCTGTGCGAATCAGGTACAATGCTGACGATTGGAGTGTATAGTTGTAGGAACTCTCTCTAATTGTGGTAAAACTCTTCAAATACGCAATTATAGTTTCCCGAAATGATTAAAAACTTGTAAGAAACACTTGAAATAAAACGAAATAGTTTCTTACTACATTTCCTGCCATTTTCAATCACCGAGGTTAACAGGGGAATGTTCGGAAATGACCAGAAAAATGATAATATTTACAACTCCGGTTACTTTAGGGAGCGTTTTCAATTCAATTTGCTTTCAAATATTAGGAATTCAGGGTTATACAGCTCAAAATTTGTTTAGAAACACTAAGTAAGGACTATACTCTTTATGTTTACAATTGGAGGCCGAATTTCTCTGGCTTTTTCTTTGTGAATCAGTTACAATGCTGACGATTGGAGTATATAGTTGTAGGAACTCTCTCTAATTGTGGTAAAACTCTTCAAATAAGCAATTATAGTTTCCCAAAATGATTAAAAACTTGTAAGAAACACTTGAAATAAAAGGAAATAGGTTCTTACTACATTTCCTGCCATTTTCAATCACGGAGGTTACCATTGGAAAGTTCGGAAATGACCAGAAAACTGATAATATTTCCAACTCCGGCTACTTTTTGGAAGCGTTTTCACTTGAATTTGCTTTCAAACATTAGGAATTAGGTTTATACAATTCAAAACTTGTGTAGAAATACTGGAAGTGAGGACTATACTGTTTATGTTTATAATTGGAGGCCGAATTTCTCTGGCGTTTTCTGTGTGGGTAAGTTACAATGATGACGATTCGAGTATATAGTTGTAGGAACTCTCTCTAATTTTGGTAAAACTCTTCAAATACGCAATTATAGTTTCCCGAAATGATTAAAAACTTGTAAGAAACACTTGAAATAAAAGGAAGTAGATTCATACTACATTTTCTGCCATTTACATTCATGTAGATTACCAGTGGAAAGCTTGGAAATGACCAGAAAACTGATAATATTTACAACTCCGGTTACTTTAGGGAGCGTTTTCAATTCAATTTGCTTTCAAATATTAGGAATTCAGGGTTATACAGCTCAAAATTTGTTTAGAAAGTCTGCAAGTAAGGACTGTACTGTTTATGTTTACAATTGGAGGCCGAATTTCTCTGGCTTTTTCTTTGTGAATCAGTTACAATGCTGACGATTGGAGTATATAGTTGTAGGAACTCTCTCTAATTGTGGTAAAACTCTTCAAATACGCAATTATAGTTTCCCGAAATGATTAAAAACTTGTAAGAAACACTTGAAATAAAAGGATATAGATTCATACTACATTTTCTGCCATTTTCATCCATGTAGATTACCAGTGGAAAGCTTGGAAATGACCAGAAAACTGATAATATTACAACTCCGGTTACTTTTGGGAGCGTTTTCAATTCAATTTGCTTTCAAATATTAGGAATTCAGGGTTATACAGCTCAAAATTTGTTTAGAAACACTAAGTAAGGACTATACTCTTTATGTTTACAATTGGAGGCCGAATTTCTCTGGCTTTTTCTTTGTGAATCAGTTACAATGCTGACGATTGGAGTATATAGTTGTAGGAACTCTCTCTAATTGTGGTAAAACTCTTCAAATACGCAATTATAGTTTCCCAAAATGATTAAAAACTTGTAAGAAACACTTGAAATAAAAGGAAATAGGTTCTTACTACATTTCCTGCCATTTTCAATCACGGAGGTTACCATTGGAAAGTTCTGAAATGACCAGAAAACTGATAATATTTCCAACTCCGGCTACTTTTTGGAAGCGTTTTCACTTGAATTAGCTTTCAAACATTAGGAATTAGGTTTATACAATTCAAAACTTGTGTAGAAATACTGGAAGTGAGGACTATACTGTTTATGTTTATAATTGGAGGCCGAATTTCTCTGGCGTTTTCTGTGTGGGTAAGTTACAATGATGATGATTCGAGTATATAGTTGTAGGAACTCTCTCTAATTGTGGTAAAACTCTTCAAATACGCAATTATAGTTTCCCGAAATGATTAAAAACTTGTAAGAAACACTTGAAATAAAAGGATATAGATTCATACTACATTTTCTGCCATTTTCATCCATGTAGATTACCAGTGGAAAGCTTGGAAATGACCAGAAAACTGATAATATTACAACTCCGGTTACTTTTGGGAGCGTTTTCAATTCAATTTGCTTTCAAATATTAGGAATTCAGGGTTATACAGCTCAAAATTTGTTTAGAAAGTCTGCAAGTAAGGACTGTACTGTTTATGTTTACAATTGGAGGCCGAATTTCTCTGGCGTTTTATGTGTGAATCACTTACAATGCTGACGATTGGAGTATATAGTTGTAGGAACTCTCTCTAATTGTGGTAAAACTCTTCAAATACGCAATTATAGTTTCCCGAAATGATTAAAAACTTGTAAGAAACACTTGAAATAAAAGGAAGTAGATTCATACTACATTTTCTGCCATTTATATTCATGTAGATTACCAGGGGAAAGCTTGGAAATGACCAGAAAACTGATAATATTTACAACTCCGGTTACTTTAGGGAGCGTTTTCAATTCAATTTGCTTTCAAATATTAGGAATTCAGGGTTATACAGCTCAAAATTAGTTTAGAAAGACTGAAAGTAAGGACTATACTGTTTATGTTTCCAATTGGAGGCCTAATTTCTCTGGCGTTTTCTGTGTGAATCAGTTACAATGCTAACGATTGGAGTATATAGTTGTAGGAACTCTCTCTAATTGTGGTAAAACTCTTCAAATACGCAATTATAGTTTCCCGAAATGATTAAAAACTTGTAAGAAACACTTGAAATAAAACGAAATAGTTTCTTACTACATTTCCTGCCATTTTCAATCACCGAGGTTAACAGGGGAATGTTCGGAAATGACCAGAAAAATGATAATATTTACAACTCCGGTTACTTTAGGGAGCGTTTTCAATTCAATTTGCTTTCAAATATTAGGAATTCAGGGTTATACAGCTCAAAATTTGTTTAGAAACACTAAGTAAGGACTATACCCTTTATGTTTACAATTGGAGGCCGAATTTCTCTGGCTTTTTCTTTGTGAATCAGTTACAATGCTGACGATTGGAGTATATAGTTGTAGGAACTCTCTCTAATTGTGGTAAAACTCTTCAAATACGCAATTATATATTCCCAAAATGATTAAAATCTTGTAAGAAACACTTGAAATAAAAGGAAATAGGTTCTTACTACATTTCCTGCCATTTTCAATCACGGAGGTTAACAGTGGAAAGTTCGGAAATGACCAGAAAACTGATAATATTTCCAACTCCGGCTACTTTTTGGAAGCGTTTTCACTTGAATTTGCTTTCAAACATTAGGAATTAGGTTTATACAATTCAAAACTTGTGTAGAAATACTGGAAGTGAGGACTATACTGTTTATGTTTATAATTGGAGGCCGAATTTCTCTGGCGTTTTCTGTGTGGGTAAGTTACAATGATGACGATTCGAGTATATAGTTGTAGGAACTCTCTCTAATTTTGGTAAAACTCTTCAAATACGCAATTATAGTTTCCCGAAATGATTAAAAACTTGTAAGAAACACTTGAAATAAAAGGAAGTAGATTCATACTACATTTTCTGCCATTTACATTCATGTAGATTACCAGTGGAAAGCTTGGAAATGACCAGAAAACTGATAATATTTACAACTCCGGTTACTTTAGGGAGCGTTTTCAATTCAATTTGCTTTCAAATATTAGGAATTCAGGGTTATACAGCTCAAAATTTGTTTAGAAACACTGTAAGTATGGACTATACTGTTTATGTTTACAATTGGAGGCTGTATTTCTCTGGCGTTTTCTGTGTGAATCAGGTACAATGCTGACGATTGGAGTGTATAGTTGTAGGAACTCTCTCTAATTGTGGTAAAACTCTTCAAATACGCAATTATAGTTTCCCGAAATGATTAAAAACTTGTAAGAAACACTTGAAATAAAACGAAATAGTTTCTTACTACATTTCCTGCCATTTTCAATCACCGAGGTTAACAGGGGAATGTTCGGAAATGACCAGAAAAATGATAATATTTACAACTCCGGTTACTTTAGGGAGCGTTTTCAATTCAATTTGCTTTCAAATATTAGGAATTCAGGGTTATACAGCTCAAAATTTGTTTAGAAACACTAAGTAAGGACTATACTCTTTATGTTTACAATTGGAGGCCGAATTTCTCTGGCTTTTTCTTTGTGAATCAGTTACAATGCTGACGATTGGAGTATATAGTTGTAGGAACTCTCTCTAATTGTGGTAAAACTCTTCAAATACGCAATTATAGTTTCCCAAAATGATTAAAAACTTGTAAGAAACACTTGAAATAAAAGGAAATAGGTTCTTACTACATTTCCTGCCATTTTCAATCACGGAGGTTACCATTGGAAAGTTCGGAAATGACCAGAAAACTGATAATATTTACAACTCCGGCTACTTTTTGGAAGCGTTTTCACTTGAATTTGCTTTCCAACATTAGGAATTAGGTTTATACAATTCAAAACTTGTGTAGAAATACTGGAAGTGAGGACTATACTGTTTATGTTTATAATTGGAGGCCGAATTTCTCTGGCGTTTTCTGTGTGAATTTGTTAAAATGCTGACAATTGCAGTATATAGTTGTAGGAACACTCTCTAATTGTGGTAAAACTCTTCAAATACGCAATTATACTTTCCCGAAATGATTAAAAACTTGTAAGAAACACTTGAAATAAAAGGAAATAGATTCATACTACATTTTGTGCCATTTTCATTCATGGAGGTTAACAGTGGAAAGTTCGGAAATGACCAGAAAACTGATAATATTTACAATTCCGGCTACTTTTTAGAAGCGTTTTCACTTGAATTTGCTTTCCAACATTAGGAATTAGGTTTATACAATTCAAAACTTGTGTAGAAATACTGGAAGTGAGGACTATACTGTTTATGTTTATAATTGGAGGCCGAATTTCTCTGGCGTTTTCTGTGTGAATCTGTTAAAATGCTGACAATTCCAGTATATAGTTGTAGGAACACTCTCTAATTGTGGTAAAACTCTTCAAATACGCAATTATAGTTTCCCGAAATGATTAAAAACTTGTAAGAAACACTTGAAATAAAAGGAAATAGGTTCTTACTACATTTCCTGCCATTTTCAATCACGGAGGTTACCATTGGAAAGTTCAGAAATGACCAGAAAACTGATAATATTTACAACTCCGGCTACTTTTTGGAAGCATTTTCACTTGAATTTGCTTTCAAACATTAGGAATTAGGTTTATACAATTCAAAACTTGTGTAGAAATACTGGAAGTGAGGACTATACTGTTTATGTTTATAATTGGAGGCCGAATTTCTCTGGCGTTTTCTGAGTGGGTAAGTTACAATGATGACGATTCGAGTATATAGTTGTAGGAACTCTCTCTAATTGTGGTAAAACTCTTCAAATACGCAATTATAGTTTCCCGAAATGATTAAAAACTTGTAAGAAACACTTGAAATAAAAGGAAATAGGTTCATACTACATTTTCTGCCATTTCCATTCATGTAGATTACCAGTGGAAAGCTTGGAAATGACCAGAAAACTGATAATATTTACAACTCCGGTTACTTTAGGGAGCGTTTTCAATTCAATTTGCTTTCAAATATTAGGAATTCAGGGTTATACAGCTCAAAATTGGTTTAGAAACACTGTAAGTAAGGACTATACTGTTTATGTTTACAATTGGAGGCCGAATTTCTCTGGCGTTTTATGTGTGAATCACTTACAATGCTGACGATTGGAGTGTATAGTTGTACGAACTCTCTCTAATTGTGGAAAAACTCTTCAAATACGCAATTATAGTTTCCCGAAATGATTAAAAACTTGTAAGAAACACTTGAAATAAAACGAAATAGTTTCTTACTACATTTCCTGCCATTTTCAATCACCGAGGTTAACAGGGGAATGTTCGGAAATGACCAGAAAAATGATAATATTTACAACTCCGGTTACTTTAGGGAGCGTTTTCAATTCAATTTGCTTTCAAATATTAGGAATTCAGGGTTATACAGCTCAAAATTTGTTTAGAAACACTAAGTAAGGACTATACTCTTTATGTTTACAATTGGAGGCCGAATTTCTCTGGCTTTTTCTTTGTGAATCAGTTACAATGCTGACGATTGGAGTATATAGTTGTAGGAACTCTCTCTAATTGTGGTAAAACTCTTCAAATACGCAATTATAGTTTCCCAAAATGATTAAAAACTTGTAAGAAACACTTGAAATAAAAGGAAATAGGTTCTTACTACATTTCCTGCCATTTTCAATCACGGAGGTTACCATTGGAAAGTTCGGAAATGACCAGAAAACTGATAATATTTACAACTCCGGCTACTTTTTGGAAGCGTTTTCACTTGAATTTGCTTTCAAACATTAGGAATTAGGTTTATACAATTCAAAACTTGTGTAGAAATACTGGAAGTGAGGACTATACTGTTTATGTTTATAATTGGAGGCCGAATTTCTCTGGCGTTTTCTGAGTGGGTAAGTTACAATGATGACGATTCGAGTATATAGTTGTAGAAACTCTCTCTAATTGTGGTAAAACTCTTCAAATACGCAATTATAGTTTCCCGAAATGATTAAAAACTTGTAAGAAACACTTGAAATAAATGGAAATAGGTTCATACTACATTTTCTGCCATTTTCATTCATGTAGATTACCAGTGGAAAGCTTGGAAATGACCAGAAAACTAATAATATTTACAACTCCGGTTACTTTAGGGAGCGTTTTCAATTCAATTTGCTTTCAAATATTAGGAATTCAGGGTTATACAGCTCAAAATTTGTTTAGAAACACTGTAAGTAAGGACTATACTGTTTATGTTTACAATTGGAGGCCGAATTTCTCTGGCGTTTTCTGTGCGAATCAGGTACAATGCTGACGATTGGAGTGTATAGTTGTAGGAACTCTCTCTAATTGTGGTAAAACTCTTCAAATACGCAATTATAGTTTCCGGAAATGATTAAAAACTTGTAAGAAACACTTGAAATAAAACGAAATACTTTCTTACTACATTTCCTGCCATTTTCAATCACCGAGGTTAACAGGGGAATGTTCGGAAATGACCAGAAAAATGATAATATTTACAACTCCGGTTACTTTAGGGAGCGTTTTCAATTCAATTTGCTTTCAAATATTAGGAATTCAGGGTTATACAGCTCAAAATTTGTTTAGAAAGTCTGCAAGTAAGGACTGTACTGTTTATGTTTACAATTGGAGGCCGAATTTCTCTGGCTTTTTCTTTGTGAATCAGTTACAATGCTGACGATTGGAGTATATAGTTGTAGGAACTCTCTCTAATTGTGGTAAAACTCTTCAAATACGCAATTATAGTTTCCCGAAATGATTAAAAACTTGTAAGAAACACTTGAAATAAAAGGATATAGATTCATACTACATTTTCTGCCATTTTCTTCCATGTAGATTACCAGTGGAAAGCTTGGAAATGACCAGAAAACTGATAATATTACAACTCCGGTTACTTTTGGGAGCGTTTTCAATTCAATTTGCTTTCAAATATTAGGAATTCAGGGTTATACAGCTCAAAATTTGTTTAGAAACACTAAGTAAGGACTATACTCTTTATGTTTACAATTGGAGGCCGAATTTCTCTGGCTTTTTCTTTGTGAATCAGTTACAATGCTGACGATTGGAGTATATAGTTGTAGGAACTCTCTCTAATTGTGGTAAAACTCTTCAAATACGCAATTATAGTTTCCCAAAATGATTAAAAACTTGTAAGAAACACTTGAAATAAAAGGAAATAGGTTCTTACTACATTTCCTGCCATTTTCAATCACGGAGGTTACCATTGGAAAGTTCGGAAATGACCAGAAAACTGATAATATTTCCAACTCCGGCTACTTTTTGGAAGCGTTTTCACTTGAATTTGCTTTCAAACATTAGGAATTAGGTTTATACAATTCAAAACTTGTGTAGAAATACAGGAAGTGAGGACTATACTGTTTATGTTTATAATTGGAGGCCGAATTTCTCTGGCGTTTTCTGTGTGGGTAAGTTACAATGATGATGATTCGAGTATATAGTTGTAGGAACTCTCTCTAATTGTGGTAAAACTCTTCAAATACGCAATTATAGTTTCCCGAAATGATTAAAAACTTGTAAGAAACACTTGAAATAAAAGGATATAGATTCATACTACATTTTCTGCCATTTTCATCCATGTAGATTACCAGTGGAAAGCTTGGAAATGACCAGAAAACTGATAATATTACAACTCCGGTTACTTTTGGGAGCGTTTTCAATTCAATTTGCTTTCAAATATTAGGAATTCAGGGTTATACAGCTCAAAATTTGTTTAGAAAGTCTGCAAGTAAGGACTGTACTGTTTATGTTTACAATTGGAGGCCGAATTTCTCTGGCGTTTTATGTGTGAATCACTTACAATGCTGACGATTGGAGTATATAGTTGTAGGAACTCTCTCTAATTGTGGTAAAACTCTTCAAATACGCAATTATAGTTTCCCGAAATTATTAAAAACTTGTAAGAAACACTTGAAATAAAAGGAAATATGTTCTTACTACATTTCCTGCCATTTTCAATCACGGAGGTTACCATTGGAAAGTTCAGAAATGACCAGAAAACTGATAATATTTACAACTCCGGCTACATTTTGGAAGCGTTTTCACTTGAATTTGCTTTCAAACATTAGGAATTAGGTTTATACAATTCAAAACTTGTGTAGAAATACTTGAAGTGAGGACTATACTGTTTATGTTTATAATTGGAGGCCGAATTTCTCTGGCGTTTTCTGTGTGGGTAAGTTACAATGATGACGATTCGAGTATATAGTTGTAGGAACTCTCTCTAATTGTGGTAAAACTCTTCAAATACGCAATTATAGTTTCCCGAAATGATTAAAAACTTGTAAGAAACACTTGAAATAAAAGGAAGTAGATTCATACTACATTTTCTTCCATTTACATTCATGTAGATTACCAGGGGAAAGCTTGGAAATGACCAGAAAACTGATAATATTTACAACTCCGGTTACTTTAGGGAGCGTTTTCAATTCAATTTGCTTTCAAATATTAGGAATTCAGGGTTATACAGCTCAAAATTTGTTTAGAAAGACTGAAAGTAAGGACTATACTGTTTATGTTTCCAATTGGAGGCCTAATTTCTCTGGCGTTTTCTGTGTGAATCAGTTACAATGCTAACGATTGGAGTATATAGTTGTAGGAACTCTCTCTAATTGTGGTAAAACTCTTCAAATACGCAATTATAGTTTCCCGAAATGATTAAAAACTTGTAAGAAACACTTGAAATAAAACGAAATAGTTTCTTACTACATTTCCTGCCATTTTCAATCACCGAGGTTAACAGGGGAATGTTCGGAAATGACCAGAAAAATGATAATATTTACAACTCCGGTTACTTTAGGGAGCGTTTTCAATTCAATTTGCTTTCAAATATTAGGAATTCAGGGTTATACAGCTCAAAATTTGTTTAGAAACACTAAGTAAGGACTATACCCTTTATGTTTACAATTGGAGGCCGAATTTCTCTGGCTTTTTCTTTGTGAATCAGTTACAATGCTGACGATTGGAGTATATAGTTGTAGGAACTCTCTCTAATTGTGGTAAAACTCTTCAAATACGCAATTATATATTCCCAAAATGATTAAAATCTTGTAAGAAACACTTGAAATAAAAGGAAATAGGTTCTTACTACATTTCCTGCCATTTTCAATCACGGAGGTTAACAGTGGAAAGTTCGGAAATGACCAGAAAACTGATAATATTTCCAACTCCGGCTACTTTTTGGAAGCGTTTTCACTTGAATTTGCTTTCAAACATTAGGAATTAGGTTTATACAATTCAAAACTTGTGTAGAAATACTGGAAGTGAGGACTATACTGTTTATGTTTATAATTGGAGGCCGAATTTCTCTGGCGTTTTCTGTGTGGGTAAGTTACAATGATGACGATTCGAGTATATAGTTGTAGGAACTCTCTCTAATTTTGGTAAAACTCTTCAAATACGCAATTATAGTTTCCCGAAATGATTAAAAACTTGTAAGAAACACTTGAAATAAAAGGAAGTAGATTCATACTACATTTTCTGCCATTTACATTCATGTAGATTACCAGTGGAAAGCTTGGAAATGACCAGAAAACTGATAATATTTACAACTCCGGTTACTCTAGGGAGCGTTTTCAATTCAATTTGCTTTCAAATATTAGGAATTCAGGGTTATACAGCTCAAAATTTGTTTAGAAACACTGTAAGTATGGACTATACTGTTTATGTTTACAATTGGAGGCTGTATTTCTCTGGCGTTTTCTGTGTGAATCAGGTACAATGCTGACGATTGGAGTGTATAGTTGTAGGAACTCTCTCTAATTGTGGTAAAACTCTTCAAATACGCAATTATAGTTTCCCGAAATGATTAAAAACTTGTAAGAAACACTTGAAATAAAACGAAATAGTTTCTTACTACATTTCCTGCCATTTTCAATCACCGAGGTTAACAGGGGAATGTTCGGAAATGACCAGAAAAATGATAATATTTACAACTCCGGTTACTTTAGGGAGCGTTTTCAATTCAATTTGCTTTCAAATATTAGGAATTCAGGGTTATACAGCTCAAAATTTGTTTAGAAACACTAAGTAAGGACTATACTCTTTATGTTTACAATTGGAGGCCGAATTTCTCTGGCTTTTTCTTTGTGAATCAGTTACAATGCTGACGATTGGAGTATATAGTTGTAGGAACTCTCTCTAATTGTGGTAAAACTCTTCAAATACGCAATTATAGTTTCCCAAAATGATTAAAAACTTGTAAGAAACACTTGAAATAAAAGGAAATAGGTTCTTACTACATTTCCTGCCATTTTCAATCACGGAGGTTACCATTGGAAAGTTCGGAAATGACCAGAAAACTGATAATATTTACAACTCCGGCTACTTTTTGGAAGCGTTTTCACTTGAATTTGCTTTCCAACATTAGGAATTAGGTTTATACAATTCAAAACTTGTGTAGAAATACTGGAAGTGAGGACTATACTGTTTATGTTTATAATTGGAGGCCGAATTTCTCTGGCGTTTTCTGTGTGAATCTGTTAAAATGCTGACAATTCCAGTATATAGTTGTAGGAACACTCTCTAATTGTGGTAAAACTCTTCAAATACGCAATTATAGTTTCCCGAAATGATTAAAAACTTGTAAGAAACACTTGAAATAAAAGGAAATAGGTTCTTACTACATTTCCTGCCATTTTCAATCACGGAGGTTACCATTGGAAAGTTCAGAAATGACCAGAAAACTGATAATATTTACAACTCCGGCTACTTTTTGGAAGCATTTTCACTTGAATTTGCTTTCAAACATTAGGAATTAGGTTTATACAATTCAAAACTTGTGTAGAAATACTGGAAGGGAGGACTATACTGTTTATGTTTATAATTGGAGGCCGAATTTCTCTGGCATTTTCTGAGTGGGTAAGTTACAATGATGACGATTCGAGTATATAGTTGTAGGAACTCTCTCTAATTGTGGTAAAACTCTTCAAATACGCAATTATAGTTTCCCGAAATGATTAAAAACTTGTAAGAAACACTTGAAATAAAAGGAAATAGGTTCATACTACATTTTCTGCCATTTTCATTCATGTAGATTACCAGTGGAAAGCTTGGAAATGACCAGAAAACTGATAATATTTACAACTCCGGTTACTTTAGGGAGCGTTTTCAATTCAATTTGCTTTCAAATATTAGGAATTCAGGGTTATACAGCTCAAAATTGGTTTAGAAACACTGTAAGTAAGGACTATACTGTTTATGTTTACAATTGGAGGCCGAATTTCTCTGGCGTTTTATGTGTGAATCACTTACAATGCTGACGATTGGAGTGTATAGTTGTACGAACTCTCTCTAATTGTGGAAAAACTCTTCAAATACGCAATTATAGTTTCCCGAAATGATTAAAAACTTGTAAGAAACACTTGAAATAAAACGAAATAGTTTCTTACTACATTTCCTGCCATTTTCAATCACCGAGGTTAACAGGGGAATGTTCGGAAATGACCAGAAAAATGATAATATTTACAACTCCGGTTACTTTAGGGAGCGTTTTCAATTCAATTTGCTTTCAAATATTAGGAATTCAGGGTTATACAGCTCAAAATTTGTTTAGAAACACTAAGTAAGGACTATACTCTTTATGTTTACAATTGGAGGCCGAATTTCTCTGGCTTTTTCTTTGTGAATCAGTTACAATGCTGACGATTGGAGTATATAGTTGTAGGAACTCTCTCTAATTGTGGTAAAACTCTTCAAATACGCAATTATAGTTTCCCAAAATGATTAAAAACTTGTAAGAAACACTTGAAATAAAAGGAAATAGGTTCTTACTACATTTCCTGCCATTTTCAATCACGGAGGTTACCATTGGAAAGTTCGGAAATGACCAGAAAACTGATAATATTTACAACTCCGGCTACTTTTTGGAAGCGTTTTCACTTGAATTTGCTTTCAAACATTAGGAATTAGGTTTATACAATTCAAAACTTGTGTAGAAATACTGGAAGTGAGGACTATACTGTTTATGTTTATAATTGGAGGCCGAATTTCTCTGGCGTTTTCTGTGTGGGTAAGTTACAATGATGACGATTCGAGTATATAGTTGTAGGAACTCTCTCTAATTGTGGTAAAACTCTTCAAATACGCAATTATAGTTTCCCAAAATGATTAAAAACTTGTAAGAAACACTTGAAATGAAAGGATATAGATTCATACTACATTTTCTGCCATTTTCATCCATGTAGATTACCAGTGGAAAGCTTGGAAATGACCAGAAAACTGATAATATTACAACTCCGGTTACTTTTGGGAGCGTTTTCAATTCAATTTGCTTTCAAATATTAGGAATTCAGGGTTATACAGCTCAAAATTTGTTTAGAAAGTCTGCAAGTAAGGACTGTGCTGTTTATGTTTACAATTGGAGGCCGAATTTCTCTGGCGTTTTATGTGTGAATCACTTACAATGCTGACGATTGGAGTATATAGTTGTAGGAACTCTCTCTAATTGTGGTAAAACTCTTCAAATACGCAATTATAGTTTCCCGAAATTATTAAAAACTTGTAAGAAACACTTGAAATAAAAGGAAATAGGTTCTTACTACATTTCCTGCCATTTTCAATCACGGAGGTTACCATTGGAAAGTTCAGAAATGACCAGAAAACTGATAATATTTACAACTCCGGCTACTTTTTGGAAGCATTTTCACTTGAATTTGCTTTCAAACATTAGGAATTAGGTTTATACAATTCAAAACTTGTGTAGAAATACTGGAAGTGAGGACTATACTGTTTATGTTTATAATTGGAGGCCGAATTTCTCTGGCGTTTTCTGTGTGGGTAAGTTACAATGATGACGATTCGAGTATATAGTTGTAGGAACTCTCTCTAATTGTGGTAAAACTCTTCAAATACGCAATTATAGTTTCCCGAAATGATTAAAAACTTGTAAGAAACACTTGAAATAAAAGGAAATAGGTTCATACTACATTTTCTGCCATTTTCATTCATGTAGATTACCAGTGGAAAGCTTGGAAATGACCAGAAAACTGATAATATTTACAACTCCGGTTACTTTAGGGAGCGTTTTCAATTCAATTTGCTTTCAAATATTAGGAATTCAGGGTTATACAGCTCAAAATTGGTTTAGAAACACTGTAAGTAAGGACTATACTGTTTATGTTTACAATTGGAGGCCGAATTTCTCTGGCGTTTTATGTGTGAATCACTTACAATGCTGACGATTGGAGTGTATAGTTGTACGAACTCTCTCTAATTGTGGAAAAACTCTTCAAATACGCAATTATAGTTTCCCGAAATGATTAAAAACTTGTAAGAAACACTTGAAATAAAACGAAATAGTTTCTTACTACATTTCCTGCCATTTTCAATCACCGAGGTTAACAGGGGAATGTTCGGAAATGACCAGAAAAATGATAATATTTACAACTCCGGTTACTTTAGGGAGCGTTTTCAATTCAATTTGCTTTCAAATATTAGGAATTCAGGGTTATACAGCTCAAAATTTGTTTAGAAACACTAAGTAAGGACTATACTCTTTATGTTTACAATTGGAGGCCGAATTTCTCTGGCTTTTTCTTTGTGAATCAGTTACAATGCTGACGATTGGAGTATATAGTTGTAGGAACTCTCTCTAATTGTGGTAAAACTCTTCAAATACGCAATTATAGTTTCCCAAAATGATTAAAAACTTGTAAGAAACACGTGAAATAAAAGGAAATAGGTTCTTACTACATTTCCTGCCATTTTCAATCACGGAGGTTACCATTGGAAAGTTCGGAAATGACCAGAAAACTGATAATATTTACAACTCCGGCTACTTTTTGGAAGCGTTTTCACTTGAATTTGCTTTCAAACATTAGGAATTAGGTTTATACAATTCAAAACTTGTGTAGAAATACTGGAAGTGAGGACTATACTGTTTATGTTTATAATTGGAGGCCGAATTTCTCTGGCGTTTTCTGTGTGGGTAAGTTACAATGATGACGATTCGAGTATATAGTTGTAGGAACTCTCTCTAATTGTGGTAAAACTCTTCAAATACGCAATTATAGTTTCCCAAAATGATTAAAAACTTGTAAGAAACACTTGAAATGAAAGGATATAGATTCATACTACATTTTCTGCCATTTTCATCCATGTAGATTACCAGTGGAAAGCTTGGAAATGACCAGAAAACTGATAATATTACAACTCCGGTTACTTTTGGGAGCGTTTTCAATTCAATTTGCTTTCAAATATTAGGAATTCAGGGTTATACAGCTCAAAATTTGTTTAGAAAGTCTGCAAGTAAGGACTGTGCTGTTTATGTTTACAATTGGAGGCCGAATTTCTCTGGCGTTTTATGTGTGAATCACTTACAATGCTGACGATTGGAGTATATAGTTGTAGGAACTCTCTCTAATTGTGGTAAAACTCTTCAAATACGCAATTATAGTTTCCCGAAATTATTAAAAACTTGTAAGAAACACTTGAAATAAAAGGAAATAGGTTCTTACTACATTTCCTGCCATTTTCAATCACGGAGGTTACCATTGGAAAGTTCAGAAATGACCAGAAAACTGATAATATTTACAACTCCGGCTACTTTTTGGAAGCATTTTCACTTGAATTTGCTTTCAAACATTAGGAATTAGGTTTATACAATTCAAAACTTGTGTAGAAATACTGGAAGTGAGGACTATACTGTTTATGTTTATAATTGGAGGCCGAATTTCTCTGGCGTTTTCTGAGTGGGTAAGTTACAATGATGACGATTCGAGTATATAGTTGTAGGAACTCTCTCTAATTGTGGTAAAACTCTTCAAATACGCAATTATAGTTTCCCGAAATGATTAAAAACTTGTAAGAAACACTTGAAATAAAAGGAAATAGGTTCATACTACATTTTCTGCCATTTCCATTCATGTAGATTACCAGTGGAAAGCTTGGAAATGACCAGAAAACTGATAATATTTACAACTCCGGTTACTTTAGGGAGCGTTTTCAATTCAATTTGCTTTCAAATATTAGGAATTCAGGGTTATACAGCTCAAAATTGGTTTAGAAACACTGTAAGTAAGGACTATACTGTTTATGTTTACAATTGGAGGCCGAATTTCTCTGGCGTTTTATGTGTGAATCACTTACAATGCTGACGATTGGAGTGTATAGTTGTACGAACTCTCTCTAATTGTGGAAAAACTCTTCAAATACGCAATTATAGTTTCCCGAAATGATTAAAAACTTGTAAGAAACACTTGAAATAAAACGAAATAGTTTCTTACTACATTTCCTGCCATTTTCAATCACCGAGGTTAACAGGGGAATGTTCGGAAATGACCAGAAAAATGATAATATTTACAACTCCGGTTACTTTAGGGAGCGTTTTCAATTCAATTTGCTTTCAAATATTAGGAATTCAGGGTTATACAGCTCAAAATTTGTTTAGAAACACTAAGTAAGGACTATACTCTTTATGTTTACAATTGGAGGCCGAATTTCTCTGGCTTTTTCTTTGTGAATCAGTTACAATGCTGACGATTGGAGTATATAGTTGTAGGAACTCTCTCTAATTGTGGTAAAACTCTTCAAATACGCAATTATAGTTTCCCAAAATGATTAAAAACTTGTAAGAAACACTTGAAATAAAAGGAAATAGGTTCTTACTACATTTCCTGCCATTTTCAATCACGGAGGTTACCATTGGAAAGTTCGGAAATGACCAGAAAACTGATAATATTTACAACTCCGGCTACTTTTTGGAAGCGTTTTCACTTGAATTTGCTTTCAAACATTAGGAATTAGGTTTATACAATTCAAAACTTGTGTAGAAATACTGGAAGTGAGGACTATACTGTTTATGTTTATAATTGGAGGCCGAATTTCTCTGGCGTTTTCTGTGTGGGTAAGTTACAATGATGACGATTCGAGTATATAGTTGTAGGAACTCTCTCTAATTGTGGTAAAACTCTTCAAATACGCAATTATAGTTTCCCAAAATGATTAAAAACTTGTAAGAAACACTTGAAATGAAAGGATATAGATTCATACTACATTTTCTGCCATTTTCATCCATGTAGATTACCAGTGGAAAGCTTGGAAATGACCAGAAAACTGATAATATTACAACTCCAGTTACTTTTGGGAGCGTTTTCAATTCAATTTGCTTTCAAATATTAGGAATTCAGGGTTATACAGCTCAAAATTTGTTTAGAAAGTCTGCAAGTAAGGACTGTGCTGTTTATGTTTACAATTGGAGGCCGAATTTCTCTGGCGTTTTATGTGTGAATCACTTACAATGCTGACGATTGGAGTATATAGTTGTAGGAAATCTCTCTAATTGTGGTAAAACTCTTCAAATACGCAATTATAGTTTCCCGAAATTATTAAAAACTTGTAAGAAACACTTGAAATAAAAGGAAATAGGTTCTTACTACATTTCCTGCCATTTTCAATCACGGAGGTTAACAGTGGAAAGTTCAGAAATGACCAGAAAACTGATAATATTTACAACTCCGGCTACTTTTTGGAAGCGTTTTCACTTGAATTTGCTTTCAAACATTAGGAATTAGGTTTATACAATTCAAAACTTGTGTAGAAATACTTGAAGTGAGGACTATACTGTTTATGTTTATAATTGGAGGCCGAATTTCTCTGGCATTTTCTGTGTGGGTAAGTTACAATGATGACGATTTGAGTATATAGATGTAGGAACTCTCTCTAATTGTGGTAAAACTCTTCAAATACGCAATTATAGTTTCCCGAAATGATTAAAAACTTGTAAGAAACACTTGAAATGAAAGGAAATAGGTTCTTACTACATTTCCTGCCATTTTCAATCACGGAGGTTACCATTGGAAAGTTCGGAAATGACCAGAAAACTGATAATACTTACAACTCCGGCTACTTTTTGGAAGCGTTTTCACTTGAATTTGCTTTCAAACATTAGGAATTATGTTTATACAATTCAAAACTTGTGTAGAAATACTGGAAGTGATGACTATACTGTTTATGTTTGTAATTGGAGGCCGAATTTCTCTGGCCTTTTCTGTTTGGATACGTTACAATGATGACGATTCGAGTATATAGTTGTAGGAACTCTCTCTAATTGTGGTAAAACTCTACAAATACGCAATTATAGTTTCCCGAAATGATTAAAAACTTGTAAGAAACACTTGAAATAAAAGGAAATAGATTCATACTACATTTTCTGCCATTTTCATTCATGGAGATTACCAGTGGAAAGCATGGAAATGACCAGAAAACTGATAATATTTACAACTCCGGTTACTTCAGGGAGCGTTTTCAATTCAATTTGCTTTCAAATATTAGGAATTCAGGGTTATACAGCTCAAAATTTGTTTAGAAACACTGTAAGTAAGGACAATACTGTTTATGTTTACAATTGGATGCCGAATTTCTCTGGCGTTTTCTGTGTGAATCAGTTACAATGCTGACGATTCCAGTATATAGTTATAGGGACTCTCTCTAATTGTGGTAAAACTCTTCAAATACGCAACTATAGTTTCCCGAAATGATTAAAAACCTGTAAGAAACACTTGAAATAAAAGGAAATTGATTCATACTACATTTTCTGCCATTTTCATTCATTGAGATTACAAGTGGAAAGCTGGGAAATGACCAGAAAACTGATAATATTTACAACTCCGGTTACTTTAGGGAGCATTTTCAATTCAATTTGCTTTCAAATATTAGGAATTCAGGGTTATACAGCTCAAAATTTGTTTAGAAAGTCTGTAGGTAAGGACTGTACTGTTTATGTTTACAATTGGAGGCCTAATTTCTCTGGCGTTTTCTATGTGAATCAGTTAAAATGCTGACGATTCCAGTATATAGTTGTAGGAACACTCTCTAATTCTGGTCAAACTCTTCAAATACACAATTATAGTTTCCCAAAATGATTAAAAACTTGTAAGAAACACTTGAAATAAAAGGAAATAGGTTCTTACTACATTTCCTGCCATTTTCTATCACGGAGGTTACCATTGGAAAGTTCGGAAATGACCAGAAAACTGATAATATTTACAACTCCGGCTACTTTTTGGAAGCGTTTTCACTTGAATTTGCTTTCAAACATTAGGAATTATGTTTATACAATTCAAAACTTGTGTAGAAATACTGGAAGTGATGACTATACTGTTTATGTTTGTAATTGGAGGCCGAATTTCTCTGGCCTTTTCTGTTTGGATAAGTTACAATGATGATGATTCGAGTATATAGTTGTAGGAACTCTCTCTAATTGTGGTAAAACTCTCCAAATACGCAATTATAGTTTCCCGAAATGATTAAAAACTTGTAAGAAACACTTGAAATAAAAGGAAATAGATTCATACTACATTTTCTGCAATTTTCATTCATGGAGATTACCAGTGGAAAGCTTGGAAATGACCAGAAAACTGATAATATTACAACTCCGGTTAATTTGGGAGCGTTTTCAATTCAATTTGCTTTCAAATATTAGGAATTCAGGGTTATACAGCTCAAAATTTGTTTAGAAAGTCTGCAAGTAAGGACTGTACTGTTTATGTTTACAATTGGAGGCCGAATTTCTCTGGCTTTTTCTTTGTGAATCAGTTACAATGCTGACGATTGGAGTATATAGTTGTAGGAACTCTCTCTAATTGTGGTAAAACTCTTCAAATACGCAATTATAGTTTCCCGAAATGATTAAAAACTTGTAAGAAACACTTGAAATAAAAGGATATAGATTCATACTACATTTTCTGCCATTTTCATCCATGTAGATTACCAGTGGAAAGCTTGGAAATGACCAGAAAACTGATAATATTACAACTCCGGTTACTTTTGGGAGCGTTTTCAATTCAATTTGCTTTCAAATATTAGGAATTCAGGGTTATACAGCTCAAAATTTGTTTAGAAACACTAAGTAAGGACTATACTCTTTATGTTTACAATTGGAGGCCGAATTTCTCTGGCTTTTTCTTTGTGAATCAGTTACAATGCTGACGATTGGAGTATATAGTTGTAGGAACTCTCTCTAATTGTGGTAAAACTCTTCAAATACGCAATTATAGTTTCCCAAAATGATTAAAAACTTGTAAGAAACACTTGAAATAAAAGGAAATAGGTTCTTACTACATTTCCTGCCATTTTCAATCACGGAGGTTACCATTGGAAAGTTCGGAAATGACCACAAAACTGATAATATTTCCAACTCCGGCTACTTTTTGGAAGCGTTTTCACTTGAATTTGCTTTCAAACATTAGGAATTAGGTTTATACAATTCAAAACTTGTGTAGAAATACTGGAAGTGAGGACTATACTGTTTATGTTTATAATTGGAGGCCGAATTTTTCTGGCGTTTTCTGTGTGGGTAAGTTACAATGATGATGATTCGAGTATATAGTTGTAGGAACTCTCTCTAATTGTGGTAAAACTCTTCAAATACGCAATTATAGTTTCCCGAATTGAGTAAAAACTTGTAAGAAACACTTGAAATAAAAGGAAATAGATTCATACTACATTTTCTGCCATTTTCATTCATGGAGATTACCAGTGGAAAGCTTGGAAATGACCAGAAAACTGATAATATTTACAACTCCGGTTACTTTAGGGAGCGTTTTCAATTCAATTTGCTTTCAAATATTAGGAATTCAGGGTTATACAGCTCAAAATTGGTTTAGAAACACTGTAAGTAAGGACTATACTGTTTATGTTTACAATTGGAGGCCGAATTTCTCTGGCGTTTTATGTGTGAATCACTTACAATGCTGACGATTGGAGTGTATAGTTGTACGAACTCTCTCTAATTGTGGAAAAACTCTTCAAATACGCAATTATAGTTTCCCGAAATGATTAAAAACTTGTAAGAAACACTTGAAATAAAACGAAATAATTTCTTACTACATTTCCTGCCATTTTCAATCACCGAGGTTAACAGGGGAATGTTCGGAAATGACCAGAAAAATGATAATATTTACAACTCCGGTTACTTTAGGGAGCGTTTTCAATTCAATTTGCTTTCAAATATTAGGAATTCAGGGTTATACAGCTCAAAATTTGTTTAGAAACACTAAGTAAGGACTATACTCTTTATGTTTACAATTGGAGGCCGAATTTCTCTGGCTTTTTCTTTGTGAATCAGTTACAATGCTGACGATTGGAGTATATAGTTGTAGGAACTCTCTCTAATTGTGGTAAAACTCTTCAAATACGCAATTATAGTTTCCCAAAATGATTAAAAACTTGTAAGAAACACTTGAAATAAAAGGAAATAGGTTCTTACTACATTTCCTGCCATTGTCAATCACGGAGGTTACCATTGGAAAGTTCGGAAATGACCAGAAAACTGATAATATTTACAACTCCGGCTACTTTTTGGAAGCGTTTTCACTTGAATTTGCTTTCAAACATTAGGAATTAGGTTTATACAATTCAAAACTTGTGTAGAAATACTGGAAGTGAGGACTATACTGTTTATGTTTATAATTGGAGGCCGAATTTCTCTGGCGTTTTCTGTGTGGGTAAGTTACAATGATGACGATTCGAGTATATAGTTGTAGGAACTCTCTCTAATTGTGGTAAAACTCTTCAAATACGCAATTATAGTTTCCCAAAATGATTAAAAACTTGTAAGAAACACTTGAAATAAAAGGATATAGATTCATACTACATTTTCTGCCATTTTCATCCATGTAGATTACCAGTGGAAAGCTTGGAAATGACCAGAAAACTGATAATATTACAACTCCGGTTACTTTTGGGAGCGTTTTCAATTCAATTTGCTTTCAAATATTAGGAATTCAGGGTTATACAGCTCAAAATTTGTTTAGAAAGTCTGCAAGTAAGGACTGTGCTGTTTATGTTTACAATTGGAGGCCGAATTTCTCTGGCGTTTTATGTGTGAATCACTTACAATGCTGACGATTGGAGTATATAGTTGTAGGAACTCTCTCTAATTGTGGTAAAACTCTTCAAATACGCAATTATAGTTTCCCGAAATTATTAAAAACTTGTAAGAAACACTTGAAATAAAAGGAAATAGGTTCTTACTACATTTCCTGCCATTTTCAATCACGGAGGTTAACAGTGGAAAGTTCAGAAATGACCAGAAAACTGATAATATTTACAACTCCGGCTACTTTTTGGAAGCGTTTTCACTTGAATTTGCTTTCAAACATTAGGAATTAGGTTTATACAATTCAAAACTTGTGTAGAAATACTTGAAGTGAGGACTATACTGTTTATGTTTATAATTGGAGGCCGAATTTCTCTGGCATTTTCTGTGTGGGTAAGTTACAATGATGACGATTTGAGTATATAGTTGTAGGAACTCTCTCTAATTGTGGTAAAACTCTTCAAATACGCAATTATAGTTTCCCGAAATGATTAAAAACTTGTAAGAAACACTTGAAATGAAAGGAAATAGGTTCTTACTACATTTCCTGCCATTTTCAATCACGGAGGTTACCATTGGAAAGTTCGGAAATGACCAGAAAACTGATAATACTTACAACTCCGGCTACTTTTTGGAAGCGTTTTCACTTGAATTTGCTTTCAAACATTAGGAATTATGTTTATACAATTCAAAACTTGTGTAGAAATACTGGAAGTGATGACTATACTGTTTATGTTTGTAATTGGAGGCCGAATTTCTCTGGCCTTTTCTGTTTGGATACGTTACAATGATGACGATTCGAGTATATAGTTGTAGGAACTCTCTCTAATTGTGGTAAAACTCTACAAATACGCAATTATAGTTTCCCGAAATGATTAAAAACTTGTAAGAAACACTTGAAATAAAAGGAAATAGATTCATACTACATTTTCTGCCATTTTCATTCATGGAGATTACCAGTGGAAAGCATGGAAATGACCAGAAAACTGATAATATTTACAACTCCGGTTACTTCAGGGAGCGTTTTCAATTCAATTTGCTTTCAAATATTAGGAATTCAGGGTTATACAGCTCAAAATTTGTTTAGAAACACTGTAAGTAAGGACAATACTGTTTATGTTTACAATTGGATGCCGAATTTCTCTGGCGTTTTCTGTGTGAATCAGTTACAATGCTGACGATTCCAGTATATAGTTATAGGGACTCTCTCTAATTGTGGTAAAACTCTTCAAATACGCAACTATAGTTTCCCGAAATGATTAAAAACCTGTAAGAAACACTTCAAATAAAAGGAAATTGATTCATACTACATTTTCTGCCATTTTCATTCATTGAGATTACAAGTGGAAAGCTGGGAAATGACCAGAAAACTGATAATATTTACAACTCCGGTTACTTTAGGGAGCATTTTCAATTCAATTTGCTTTCAAATATTAGGAATTCAGGGTTATACAGCTCAAAATTTGTTTAGAAAGTCTGTAGGTAAGGACTGTACTGTTTATGTTTACAATTGGAGGCCTAATTTCTCTGGCGTTTTCTATGTGAATCAGTTAAAATGCTGACGATTCCAGTATATAGTTGTAGGAACACTCTCTAATTCTGGTCAAACTCTTCAAATACACAATTATAGTTTCCCAAAATGATTAAAAACTTGTAAGAAACACTTGAAATAAAAGGAAATAGGTTCTTACTACATTTCCTGCCATTTTCAATCACGGAGGTTACCATTGGAAAGTTCGGAAATGACCAGAAAACTGATAATATTTACAACTCCGGCTACTTTTTGGAAGCGTTTTCACTTGAATTTGCTTTCAAACATTAGGAATTATGTTTATACAATTCAAAACTTGTGTAGAAATACTGGAAGTGATGACTATACTGTTTATGTTTGTAATTGGAGGCCGAATTTCTCTGGCCTTTTCTGTTTGGATAAGTTACAATGATGATGATTCGAGTATATAGTTGTAGGAACTCTCTCTAATTGTGGTAAAACTCTCCAAATACGCAATTATAGTTTCCCGAAATGATTAAAAACTTGTAAGAAACACTTGAAATAAAAGGAAATAGATTCATACTACATTTTCTGCAATTTTCATTCATGGAGATTACCAGTGGAAAGCTTGGAAATGACCAGAAAACTGATAATATTACAACTCCGGTTACTTTTGGGAGCGTTTTCAATTCAATTTGCTTTCAAATATTAGGAATTCAGGGTTATACAGCTCAAAATTTGTTTAGAAAGTCTGCAAGTAAGGACTGTACTGTTTATGTTTACAATTGGAAGCCGAATTTCTCTGGCTTTTTCTTTGTGAATCAGTTACAATGCTGACGATTGGAGTATATAGTTGTAGGAACTCTCTCTAATTGTGGTAAAACTCTTCAAATACGCATTTATAGTTTCCCGAAATGATTAAAAACTTGTAAGAAACACTTGAAATAAAAGGATATAGATTCATACTACATTTTCTGCCATTTTCATCCATGTAGATTACCAGTGGAAAGCTTGGAAATGACCAGAAAACTGATAATATTACAACTCCGGTTACTTTTGGGAGCGTTTTCAATTCAATTTGCTTTCAAATATTAGGAATTCAGGGTTATACAGCTCAAAATTTGTTTAGAAAGTCTGCAAGTAAGGATTGTACTGTTTATGTTTACAATTGGAGGCCGAATTTCTCTGGCGTTTTATGTGTGAATCACTTACAATGCTGACGATTGGAGTATATAGTTGTAGGAACTCTCCCTAATTGTGGTAAAACTCTTCAAATACGCAATTATAGTTTCCCGAAATTATTAAAAACTTGTAAGAAATACTTGAAATAAAAGGAAATAGGTTCTTACTACATTTCCTGCCATTTTCAATCACGGAGGTTACCATTGGAAAGTTCAGAAATGACCAGAAAACTGATAATATTTACAACTCCGGCTACATTTTGGAAGCGTTTTCACTTGAATTTGCTTTCAAACATTAGGAATTAGGTTTATACAATTCAAAACTTGTGTAGAAATACTTGAAGTGAGGACTATACTGTTTATGTTTATAATTGGAGGCCGAATTTCTCTGGCGTTTTCTGTGTGGGTAAGTTACAATGATGACGATTCGAGTATATAGTTGTAGGAACTCTCTCTAATTGTGGTAAAACTCTTCAAATACGCAATTATAGTTTCCCGAAATGATTAAAAACTTGTAAGAAACACTTGAAATAAAAGGAAGTAGATTCATACTACATTTTCTTCCATTTACATTCATGTAGATTACCAGGGGAAAGCTTGGAAATGACCAGAAAACTGATAATATTTACAACTCCGGTTACTTTAGGGAGCGTTTTCAATTCAATTTGCTTTCAAATATTAGGAATTCAGGGTTATACAGCTCAAAATTTGTTTAGAAAGACTGAAAGTAAGGACTATACTGTTTATGTTTCCAATTGGAGGCCTAATTTCTCTGGCGTTTTCTGTGTGAATCAGTTACAATGCTGACGATTGGAGTATATAGTTGTAGGAACTCTCACTAATTGTGGCAAAACTCTTCAAATACGCAATTATAGTTTCCCGAAATGATTAAAAACTTGTAAGAAACACTTGAAATAAAAGGAAATAGATTCATACTACATTTTCTGCCATTTTCAATCACGGAGGTTAACAGTGGAAAGTTCGGAAATGACCAGAAAACTGATAATATTTACAATTCCGGCTACTTTTTGGAAGCGTTTTCACTTGAATTTGCTTTCAGACATTAGGAATTAGGTTCATACAATTCAAAACTTGTGTAGAAATACTGGAAGTGAGGACTATACTGTTTATGTTTATAATTGGAGGCCGAATTTCTCTGGCGTTTTCTGTGTGGGTAAGTTACAATGATGACGATTCGAGTATATAGTTTAGGAACTCTCTCTAATTGTGGTAAAACTCTTCAAATACGCAATTATAGTTTCCCAAAATGATTAAAAACTTGTAAGAAACACTTGAAATGAAAGCAAATAGGTTCTTACTACATTTCCTGCCATTTTCAATCACGGAGGTTACCACTGGAAAGTTCGGAAATGACCACAAAACTGATAATATTTACAACTCCGGCTACTTTTTGGAAGCGTTTTCACTTGAATTTGCTTTCAAACATTAGGAATTATGTTTATACAATTCAAAACTTGTGTAGAAATACTGGAAGTGATGACTATACTGTTTATGTTTGTAATTGGAGGCCGAATTTCTCTGGCCTTTTCTGTTTGGATAAGTTACAATGATGACGATTCGAGTATATAGTTGTAGGAACTCTCTCTAATTGTGGTAAAACTCTCCAAATACGCAATTATAGTTTCCGGAAATGATTAAAAACTTGTAAGAAACACTTGAAATAAAAGGAAATAGATTCATACTACATTTTCTGCCATTTTCATTCATGGAGATTACCAGTGGAAAGCTTGGAAATGACCAGAAAACTGATAATATTTACAACTCCGGTTACTTCAGGGAGCGTTTTCAATTCAATTTGCTTTCAAATATTAGGAATTCAGGGTTATACAGCTCAATATTTGTTCAGAAACACTGTAAGTAAGGACAATACTGTTTATGTTTACAATTGAATGCCGAATTTCTCTGGCGTTTTCTGTGTGAATCAGTTACAATGCTGACGATTCCAGTATATAGTTATAGGGACTCTCTCTAATTGTGGTAAAACTCTTCAAATACGCAACTATAGTTTCCCGAAATGATTAAAAACCTGTAAGAAACACTTGAAATAAAAGGAAATTGATTCATACTACATTTTCTGCCATTTTCATTCATTGAGATTACAAGTGGAAAGCTGGGAAATGACCAGAAAACTGATAATATTTACAACTCCGGTTACTTTAGGGAGCATTTTCAATTCAATTTGCTTTCAAATATTAGGAATTCAGGGTTATACAGCTCAAAATTTGTTTAGAAAGTCTGTAGGTAAGGACTGTACTGTTTATGTTTACAACTGGATGCCGAATTTCTCTGGCGTTTTCTGTGTGAATCAGTTACAATGCTGACGATTCCAGTATATAGTTATAGGGACTCTCTCTAATTGTGGTAAAACTCTTCAAATACGCAACTATAGTTTCCCGAAATGATTAAAAACCTGTAAGAAACACTTGAAATAAAAGGAAATTGATTCATACTACATTTTCTGCCATTTTCATTCATTGAGATTACAAGTGGAAAGCTGGGAAATGACCAGAAAACTGATAATATTTACAACTCCGGTTACTTTAGGGAGCATTTTCAATTCAATTTGCTTTCAAATATTAGGAATTCAGGGTTATACAGCTCAAAATTTGTTTAGAAAGTCTGTAGGTAAGGACTGTACTGTTTATGTTTACAATTGGAGGCCTAATTTCTCTGGCGTTTTCTATGTGAATCAGTTAAAATGCTGACGATTCCAGTATATAGTTGTAGGAACACTCTCTAATTCTGGTCAAACTCTTCAAATACACAATTATAGTTTCCCAAAATGATTAAAAACTTGTAAGAAACACTTGAAATAAAAGGAAATAGGTTCTTACTACATTTCCTGCCATTTTCAATCACGGAGGTTACCATTGGAAAGTTCAGAAATGACCAGAAAACTGATAATATTTACAACTCCGGCTACTTTTTGGAAGCGTTTTCACTTGAATTTGCTTTCAAACATTAGGAATTATGTTTATACAATTCAAAACTTGTGTAGAAATACTGGAAGTGATGACTATACTGTTTATGTTTGTAATTGGAGGCCGAATTTCTCTGGCCTTTTCTGTTTGGATAAGTTACAATGATGATGATTCGAGTATAGAGTTGTAGGAACTCTCTCTAATTGTGGTAAAACTCTCCAAATACGCAATTATAGTTTCCCGAAATGATTAAAAACTTGTAAGAAACACTTGAAATAAAAGGAAATAGATTCATACTACATTTTCTGCAATTTTCATTCATGGAGATTACCAATGGAAAGCTTGGAAATGACCAGAAAACTGATAATATTACAACTCCGGTTACTTTTGGGAGCGTTTTCAATTCAATTTGCTTTCAAATATTAGGAATTCAGGGTTATACAGCTCAAAATTTGTTTAGAAAGTCTGCAAGTAAGGACTGTACTGTTTATGTTTACAATTGGAGGCCGAATTTCTCTGGCTTTTTCTTTGTGAATCAGTTACAATGCTGACGATTGGAGTATATAGTTGTAGGAACTCTCTCTAATTGTGGTAAAACTCTTCAAATACGCAATTATAGTTTCCCGAAATGATTAAAAACTTGTAAGAAACACTTGAAATAAAAGGACATAGATTCATACTACATTTTCTGCCATTTTCATCCATGTAGATTACCAGTGGAAAGCTTGGAAATGACCAGAAAACTGATAATATTACAACTCCGGTTACTTTTGGGAGCGTTTTCAATTCAATTTGCTTTCAAATATTAGGAATTCAGGGTTATACAGCTCAAAATTTGTTTAGAAACACTAAGTAAGGACTATACTCTTTATGTTTACAATTGGAGGCCGAATTTCTCTGGCTTTTTCTTTGTGAATCAGTTACAATGCTGACGATTGGAGTATATAGTTGTAGGAACTCTCTCTAATTGTGGTAAAACTCTTCAAATACGCAATTATAGTTTCCCAAAATGATTAAAAACTTGTAAGAAACACTTGAAATAAAAGGAAATAGGTTCTTACTACATTTCCTGCCATTTTCAATCACGGAGGTTACCATTGGAAAGTTCGGAAATGACCACAAAACTGATAATATTTCCAACTCCGGCTACTTTTTGGAAGCGTTTTCACTTGAATTTGCTTTCAAACATTAGGAATTAGGTTTATACAATTCAAAACTTGTGTAGAAATACTGGAAGTGAGGACTATACTGTTTATGTTTATAATTGGAGGCCGAATTTCTCTGGCGTTTTCTGTGTGGGTAAGTTACAATGATGATGATTCGAGTATATAGTTGTAGGAACTCTCTCTAATTGTGGTAAAACTCTTCAAATACGCAATTATAGTTTCCCGAAATGAGTAAAAACTTGTAAGAAACACTTGAAATAAAAGGATATAGATTCATACTACATTTTCTGCCATTTTCATCCATGTAGATTACCAGTGGAAAGCTTGGAAATGACCAGAAAACTGATAATATTACAACTCCGGTTACTTTTGGGAGCGTTTTCAATTCAATTTGCTTTCAAATATTAGGAATTCAGGGTTATACAGCTCAAAATTTGTTTAGAAAGTCTGCAAGTAAGGATTGTACTGTTTATGTTTACAATTGGAGGCCGAATTTCTCTGGCGTTTTATGTGTGAATCACTTACAATGCTGACGATTGGAGTATATAGTTGTGGGAACTCTCCCTAATTGTGGTAAAACTCTTCAAATACGCAATTATAGTTTCCCGAAATTATTAAAAACTTGTAAGAAATACTTGAAATAAAAGGAAATAGGTTCTTACTACATTTCCTGCCATTTTCAATCACGGAGGTTACCATTGGAAAGTTCAGAAATGACCAGAAAACTGATAATATTTACAACTCCGGCTACATTTTGGAAGCGTTTTCACTTGAATTTGCTTTCAAACATTAGGAATTAGGTTTATACAATTCAAAACTTGTGTAGAAATACTTGAAGTGAGGACTATACTGTTTATGTTTATAATTGGAGGCCGAATTTCTCTGGCGTTTTCTGTGTGGGTAAGTTACAATGATGACGATTCGAGTATATAGTTGTAGGAACTCTCTCTAATTGTGGTAAAACTCTTCAAATACGCAATTATAGTTTCCCGAAATGATTAAAAACTTGTAAGAAACACTTGAAATAAAAGGAAGTAGATTCATACTACATTTTCTTCCATTTACATTCATGTAGATTACCAGGGGAAAGCTTGGAAATGACCAGAAAACTGATAATATTTACAACTCCGGTTACTTTAGGGAGCGTTTTCAATTCAATTTGCTTTCAAATATTAGGAATTCAGGGTTATACAGCTCAAAATTTGTTTAGAAAGACTGAAAGTAAGGACTATACTGTTTATGTTTCCAATTGGAGGCCTAATTTCTCTGGCGTTTTCTGTGTGAATCAGTTACAATGCTGACGATTGGAGTATATAGTTGTAGGAACTCTCACTAATTGTGGCAAAACTCTTCAAATACGCAATTATAGTTTCCCGAAATGATTAAAAACTTGTAAGAAACACTTGAAATAAAAGGAAATAGATTCATACTACATTTTCTGCCATTTTCAATCACGGAGGTTAACAGTGGAAAGTTCGGAAATGACCAGAAAACTGATAATATTTACAATTCCGGCTACTTTTTTGAAGCGTTTTCACTTGAATTTGCTTTCAGACATTAGGAATTAGGTTCATACAATTCAAAACTTGTGTAGAAATACTGGAAGTGAGGACTATACTGTTTATGTTTATAATTGGAGGCCGAATTTCTCTGGCGTTTTCTGTGTGGGTAAGTTACAATGATGACGATTCGAGTATATAGTTTAGGAACTCTCTCTAATTGTGGTAAAACTCTTCAAATACGCAATTATAGTTTCCCAAAATGATTAAAAACTTGTAAGAAACACTTGAAATGAAAGCAAATAGGTTCTTACTACATTTCCTGCCATTTTCAATCACGGAGGTTACCATTGGAAAGTTCGGAAATGACCACAAAACTGATAATATTTACAACTCCGGCTACTTTTTGGAAGCGTTTTCACTTGAATTTGCTTTCAAACATTAGGAATTATGTTTATACAATTCAAAACTTGTGTAGAAATTCTGGAAGTGATGACTATACTGTTTATGTTTGTAATTGGAGGCCGAATTTCTCTGGCCTTTTCTGTTTGGATAAGTTACAATGATGACGATTCGAGTATATAGTTGTAGGAACTCTCTCTAATTGTGGTAAAACTCTCCAAATACGCAATTATAGTTTCCGGAAATGATTAAAAACTTGTAAGAAACACTTGAAATAAAAGGAAATAGATTCATACTACATTTTCTGCCATTTTCATTCATGGAGATTACCAGTGGAAAGCTTGGAAATGACCAGAAAACTGATAATATTTACAACTCCGGTTACTTCAGGGAGCGTTTTCAATTCAATTTGCTTTCAAATATTAGGAATTCAGGGTTATACAGCTCAAAATTTGTTCAGAAACACTGTAAGTAAGGACAATACTGTTTATGTTTACAATTGAATGCCGAATTTCTCTGGCGTTTTCTGTGTGGGTAAGTTACAATGCTGACGATTCCAGTATATAGTTATAGGGACTCTCTCTAATTGTGGTAAAACTCTTCAAATACGCAACTATAGTTTCCCGAAATGATTAAAAACCTGTAAGAAACACTTGAAATAAAAGGAAATTGATTCATACTACATTTTCTGCCATTTTCATTCATTGAGATTACAAGTGGAAAGCTGGGAAATGACCAGAAAACTGATAATATTTACAACTCCGGTTACTTTAGGGAGCATTTTCAATTCAATTTGCTTTCAAATATTAGGAATTCAGGGTTATACAGCTCAAAATTTGTTTAGAAAGTCTGTAGGTAAGGACTGTACTGTTTATGTTTACAACTGGATGCCGAATTTCTCTGGCGTTTTCTGTGTGAATCAGTTACAATGCTGACGATTCCAGTATATAGTTATAGGGACTCTCTCTAATTGTGGTAAAACTCTTCAAATACGCAACTATAGTTTCCCGAAATGATTAAAAACCTGTAAGAAACACTTGAAATAAAAGGAAATTGATTCATACTACATTTTCTGCCATTTTCATTCATTGAGATTACAAGTGGAAAGCTGGGAAATGACCAGAAAACTGATAATATTTACAACTCCGGTTACTTTAGGGAGCATTTTCAATTCAATTTGCTTTCAAATATTAGGAATTCAGGGTTATACAGCTCAATATTTGTTCAGAAAGTCTGTAGGTAAGGACTGTACTGTTTATGTTTACAATTGGAGGCCTAATTTCTCTGGCGTTTTCTATGTGAATCAGTTAAAATGCTGACGATTCCAGTATATAGTTGTAGGAACACTCTCTAATTCTGGTCAAACTCTTCAAATACACAATTATAGTTTCCCAAAATGATTAAAAACTTGTAAGAAACACTTGAAATAAAAGGAAATAGGTTCTTACTACATTTCCTGCCATTTTCAATCACGGAGGTTACCATTGGAAAGTTCGGAAATGACCAGAAAACTGATAATATTTACAACTCCGGCTACTTTTTGGAAGCGTTTTCACTTGAATTTGCTTTCAAACATTAGGAATTATGTTTATACAATTCAAAACTTGTGTAGAAATACTGGAAGTGATGACTATACTGTTTATGTTTGTAATTGGAGGCCGAATTTCTCTGGCCTTTTCTGTTTGGATAAGTTACAATGATGATGATTCGAGTATATAGTTGTAGGAACTCTCTCTAATTGTGGTAAAACTCTCCAAATACGCAATTATAGTTTCCCGAAATGATTAAAAACTTGTAAGAAACACTTGAAATAAAAGGAAATAGATTCATACTACATTTTCTGCAATTTTCATTCATGGAGATTACCAATGGAAAGCTTGGAAATGACCAGAAAACTGATAATATTACAACTCCGGTTACTTTTGGGAGCGTTTTCAATTCAATTTGCTTTCAAATATTAGGAATTCAGGGTTATACAGCTCAAAATTTGTTTAGAAAGTCTGCAAGTAAGGACTGTACTGTTTATGTTTACAATTGGAGGCCGAATTTCTCTGGCTTTTTCTTTGTGAATCAGTTACAATGCTGACGATTGGAGTATATAGTTGTAGGAACTCTCTCTAATTGTGGTAAAACTCTTCAAATACGCAATTATAGTTTCCCGAAATGATTAAAAACTTGTAAGAAACACTTGAAATGAAAGGACATAGATTCATACTACATTTTCTGCCATTTTCATCCATGTAGATTACCAGTGGAAAGCTTGGAAATGACCAGAAAACTGATAATATTACAACTCCGGTTACTTTTGGGAGCGTTTTCAATTCAATTTGCTTTCAAATATTAGGAATTCAGGGTTATACAGCTCAAAATTTGTTTAGAAACACTAAGTAAGGACTATACTCTTTATGTTTACAATTGGAGGCCGAATTTCTCTGGCTTTTTCTTTGTGAATCAGTTACAATGCTGACGATTGGAGTATATAGTTGTAGGAACTCTCTCTAATTGTGGTAAAACTCTTCAAATACGCAATTATAGTTTCCCAAAATGATTAAAAACTTGTAAGAAACACTTGAAATAAAAGGAAATAGGTTCTTACTACATTTCCTGCCATTTTCAATCACGGAGGTTACCATTGGAAAGTTCGGAAATGACCACAAAACTGATAATATTTCCAACTCCGGCTACTTTTTGGAAGCGTTTTCACTTGAATTTGCTTTCAAACATTAGGAATTAGGTTTATACAATTCAAAACTTGTGTAGAAATACTGGAAGTGAGGACTATACTGTTTATGTTTATAATTGGAGGCCGAATTTCTCTGGCGTTTTCTGTGTCGGAAAGTTACAATGATGATGATTCGAGTATATAGTTGTAGGAACTCTCTCTAATTGTGGTAAAACTCTTCAAATACGCAATTATAGTTTCCCGAAATGAGTAAAAACTTGTAAGAAACACTTGAAATAAAAGGATATAGATTCATACTACATTTTCTGCCATTTTCATCCATGTAGATTACCAGTGGAAAGCTTGGAAATGACCAGAAAACTGATAATATTACAACTCCGGTTACTTTTGGGAGCGTTTTCAATTCAATTTGCTTTCAAATATTAGGAATTCAGGGTTATACAGCTCAAAATTTGTTTAGAAAGTCTGCAAGTAAGGATTGTACTGTTTATGTTTACAATTGGAGGCCGAATTTCTCTGGCGTTTTATGTGTGAATCACTTACAATGCTGACGATTGGAGTATATAGTTGTAGGAACTCTCCCTAATTGTGGTAAAACTCTTCAAATACGCAATTATAGTTTCCCAAAATTATTAAAAACTTGTAAGAAATACTTGAAATAAAAGGAAATAGGTTCTTACTACATTTCCTGCCATTTTCAATCACGGAGGTTACCATTGGAAAGTTCAGAAATGACCAGAAAACTGATAATATTTACAACTCCGGCTACATTTTGGAAGCGTTTTCACTTGAATTTGCTTTCAAACATTAGGAATTAGGTTTATACAATTCAAAACTTGTGTAGAAATACTTGAAGTGAGGACTATACTGTTTATGTTTATAATTGGAGGCCGAATTTCTCTGGCGTTTTCTGTGTGGGTAAGTTACAATGATGACGATTCGAGTATATAGTTGTAGGAACTCTCTCTAATTGTGGTAAAACTCTTCAAATACGCAATTATAGTTTCCCGAAATGATTAAAAACTTGTAAGAAACACTTGAAATAAAAGGAAGTAGATTCATACTACATTTTCTTCCATTTACATTCATGTAGATTACCAGGGGAAAGCTTGGAAATGACCAGAAAACTGATAATATTTACAACTCCGGTTACTTTAGGGAGCGTTTTCAATTCAATTTGCTTTCAAATATTAGGAATTCAGGGTTATACAGCTCAAAATTTGTTTAGAAAGACTGAAAGTAAGGACTATACTGTTTATGTTTCCAATTGGAGGCCTAATTTCTCTGGCGTTTTCTGTGTGAATCAGTTACAATGCTGACGATTGGAGTATATAGTTGTAGGAACTCTCACTAATTGTGGCAAAACTCTTCAAATACGCAATTATAGTTTCCCGAAATGATTAAAAACTTGTAAGAAACACTTGAAATAAAAGGAAATAGATTCATACTACATTTTCTGCCATTTTCAATCACGGAGGTTAACAGTGGAAAGTTCGGAAATGACCAGAAAACTGATAATATTTACAATTCCGGCTACTTTTTGGAAGCGTTTTCACTTGAATTTGCTTTCAGACATTAGGAATTAGGTTCATACAATTCAAAACTTGTGTAGAAATACTGGAAGTGAGGACTATACTGTTTATGTTTATAATTGGAGGCCGAATTTCTCTGGCGTTTTCTGTGTGGGTAAGTTACAATGATGACGATTCGAGTATATAGTTTAGGAACTCTCTCTAATTGTGGTAAAACTCTTCAAATACGCAATTATAGTTTCCCAAAATGATTAAAAACTTGTAAGAAACACTTGAAATGAAAGCAAATAGGTTCTTACTACATTTCCTGCCATTTTCAATCACGGAGGTTACCATTGGAAAGTTCGGAAATGACCACAAAACTGATAATATTTACAACTCCGGCTACTTTTTGGAAGCGTTTTCACTTGAATTTGCTTTCAAACATTAGGAATTATGTTTATACAATTCAAAACTTGTGTAGAAATACTGGAAGTGATGACTATACTGTTTATGTTTGTAATTGGAGGCCGAATTTCTCTGGCCTTTTCTGTTTGGATAAGTTACAATGATGACGATTCGAGTATATAGTTGTAGGAACTCTCTCTAATTGTGGTAAAACTCTCCAAATACGCAATTATAGTTTCCGGAAATGATTAAAAACTTGTAAGAAACACTTGAAATAAAAGGAAATAGATTCATACTACATTTTCTGCCATTTTCATTCATGAAGATTACCAGTGGAAAGCTTGGAAATGACCAGAAAACTGATAATATTTACAACTCCGGTTACTTCAGGGAGCGTTTTCAATTCAATTTGCTTTCAAATATTAGGAATTCAGGGTTATACAGCTCAAAATTTGTTTAGAAAGACTGAAAGTAAGGACTATACTGTTTATGTTTCCAATTGGAGGCGTAATTTCTCTGGCGTTTTCTGTGTGAATCAGTTACAATGCTGACGATTGGAGTATATAGTTGTAGGAACTCTCACTAATTGTGGCAAAACTCTTCAAATACGCAATTATAGTTTCCCGAAATGATTAAAAACTTGTAAGAAACACTTGAAATAAAAGGAAATAGATTCATACTACATTTTCTACCATTTTCAATCACGGAGGTTAACAGTGGAAAGTTCGGAAATGACCAGAAAACTGATAATATTTACAATTCCGGCTACTTTTTGGAAGCGTTTTCACTTGAATTTGCTTTCAGACATTAGGAATTAGGTTCATACAATTCAAAACTTGTGTAGAAATACTGGAAGTGAGGACTATACTGTTTATGTTTATAATTGGAGGCCGAATTTCTCTGGCGTTTTCTGTGTGGGTAAGTTACAATGATGACGATTCGAGTATATAGTTGTAGGAACTCTCTCTAATTGTGGTAAAACTCTTCAAATACGCAATTATAGTTTCCCGAAATGATTAAAAACTTCTAAGAAACACTTGAAATAAAAGGAAGTAGATTCATACTACATTTTCTTCCATTTACATTCATGTAGATTACCAGGGGAAAGCTTGGAAATGACCAGAAAACTGATAATATTTACAACTCCGGTTACTTTAGGGAGCGTTTTCAATTCAATTTGCTTTCAAATATTAGGAATTCAGGGTTATACAGCTCAAAATTTGTTTAGAAAGACTGAAAGTAAGGACTATACTGTTTATGTTTCCAATTGGAGGCCTAATTTCTCTGGCGTTTTCTGTGTGAATCAGTTACAATGCTGACGATTGGAGTATATAGTTGTAGGAACTCTCACTAATTGTGGCAAAACTCTTCAAATACGCAATTATAGTTTCCCGAAATGATTAAAAACTTGTAAGAAACACTTGAAATAAAAGGAAATAGATTCATACTACATTTTCTGCCATTTTCAATCACGGAGGTTAACAGTGGAAAGTTCGGAAATGACCAGAAAACTGATAATATTTACAATTCCGGCTACTTTTTGGAAGCGTTTTCACTTGAATTTGCTTTCAGACATTAGGAATTAGGTTCATACAATTCAAAACTTGTGTAGAAATACTGGAAGTGAGGACTATACTGTTTATGTTTATAATTGGAGGCCGAATTTCTCTGGCGTTTTCTGTGTGGGTAAGTTACAATGATGACGATTCGAGTATATAGTTTAGGAACTCTCTCTAATTGTGGTAAAACTCTTCAAATACGCAATTATAGTTTCCCAAAATGATTAAAAACTTGTAAGAAACACTTGAAATGAAAGCAAATAGGTTCTTACTACATTTCCTGCCATTTTCAATCACGGAGGTTACCATTGGAAAGTTCGGAAATGACCACAAAACTGATAATATTTACAACTCCGGCTACTTTTTGGAAGCGTTTTCACTTGAATTTGCTTTCAAACATTAGGAATTATGTTTATACAATTCAAAACTTGTGTAGAAATACTGGAAGTGATGACTATACTGTTTATGTTTGTAATTGGAGGCCGAATTTCTCTGGCCTTTTCTGTTTGGATAAGTTACAATGATGACGATTCGAGTATATAGTTGTAGGAACTCTCTCTAATTGTGGTAAAACTCTCCAAATACGCAATTATAGTTTCCGGAAATGATTAAAAACTTGTAAGAAACACTTGAAATAAAAGGAAATAGATTCATACTACATTTTCTGCCATTTTCATTCATGAAGATTACCAGTGGAAAGCTTGGAAATGACCAGAAAACTGATAATATTTACAACTCCGGTTACTTCAGGGAGCGTTTTCAATTCAATTTGCTTTCAAATATTAGGAATTCAGGGTTATACAGCTCAAAATTTGTTCAGAAACACTGTAAGTAAGGACAATACTGTTTATGTTTACAATTGAATGCCGAATTTCTCTGGCGTTTTCTGTGTGGGTAAGTTACAATGATGACGATTCGAGTATATAGTTGTAGGAACTCTCTCTAATTGTGGTAAAACTCTTCAAATACGCAATTATAGTTTCCCGAAATGATTAAAAACTTGTAAGAAACACTTGAAATAAAAGGAAGTAGATTCATACTACATTTTCTGCCATTTACATTCATGTAGATTACCAGGGGAAAGCTTGGAAATGACCAGAAAACTGATAATATTTACAACTCCGGTTACTTTAGGGAGCGTTTTCAATTCAATTTGCTTTCAAATATTAGGAATTCAGGGTTATACAGCTCAAAATTTGTTTAGAAAGACTGAAAGTAAGGACTATACTGTTTATGTTTCCAATTGGAGGCGTAATTTCTCTGGCGTTTTCTGTGTGAATCAGTTACAATGCTGACGATTGGAGTATATAGTTGTAGGAACTCTCACTAATTGTGGCAAAACTCTTCAAATACGCAATTATAGTTTCCCGAAATGATTAAAAACTTGTAAGAAACACTTGAAATAAAAGGAAATAGATTCATACTACATTTTCTACCATTTTCAATCACGGAGGTTAACAGTGGAAAGTTCGGAAATGACCAGAAAACTGATAATATTTACAATTCCGGCTACTTTTTGGAAGCGTTTTCACTTGAATTTGCTTTCAGACATTTGGAATTAGGTTCATACAATTCAAAACTTGTGTAGAAATACTGGAAGTGAGGACTATACTGTTTATGTTTATAATTGGAGGCCGAATTTCTCTGGCGTTTTCTGTGTGGGTAAGTTACAATGATGACGATTCGAGTATATAGTTTAGGAACTCTCTCTAATTGTGGTAAAACTCTTCAAATACGCAATTATAGTTTCCCGAAATGATTAAAAACTTGTAAGAAACACTTGAAATGAAAGCAAATAGGTTCTTACTACATTTCCTGCCATTTTCAATCACGGAGGTTACCATTGGAAAGTTCGGAAATGACCACAAAACTGATAATATTTACAACTCCGGCTACTTTTTGGAAGCGTTTTCACTTGAATTTGCTTTCAAACATTAGGAATTATGTTTATACAATTCAAAACTTGTGTAGAAATACTGGAAGTGATGACTATACTGTTTATGTTTGTAATTGGAGGCCGAATTTCTCTGGCCTTTTCTGTTTGGATAAGTTACAATGATGACGATTCGAGTATATAGTTGTAGGAACTCTCTCTAATTGTGGTAAAACTCTCCAAATACGCAATTATAGTTTCCGGAAATGATTAAAAACTTGTAAGAAACACTTGAAATAAAAGGAAATAGATTCATACTACATTTTCTGCCATTTTCATTCATGGAGATTACCAGTGGAAAGCTTGGAAATGACCAGAAAACTGATAATATTTACAACTCCGGTTACTGCACGGAGCGTTTTCAATTCAATTTGCTTTCAAATATTAGGAATTCAGGGTTATACAGCTCAAAATTTGTTCAGAAACACTGTAAGTAAGGACAATACTGTTTATGTTTACAATTGAATGCCGAATTTCTCTGGCGTTTTCTGTGTGAATCAGTTACAATGCTGACGATTCCAGTATATAGTTATAGGGACTCTCTCTAATTGTGGTAAAACTCTTCAAATACGCAACTATAGTTTCCCGAAATGATTAAAAACTTGTAAGAAACACTTGAAATAAAAGGAAATAGATTCATACTACATTTTCTGCCATTTTCATTCATGGAGATTACCAGTGGAAAGCTTGGAAATGACCAGAAAACTGATAATATTACAACTCCGGTTACTTTTGGGAGCGTTTTCAATTCAATTTGCTTTCAAATATTAGGAATTCAGGGTTATACAGCTCAAAATTCGTTTAGAAAGTCTGCAAGTAAGGACTGTACTGTTTATGTTTACAATTGGAGGCCGAATTTCTCTGGCGTTTTATGTGTGAATCACTTACAATGCTGACGATTGGAGTATATAGTTGTAGGAACTCTCTCTAATTGTGGTAAAACTCTTCAAATACGCAATTATAGTTTCCCGAAATGATTAAAAACTTGTAAGAAACACTTGAAATAAAACGAAATAGTTTCTTACTACATTTCCTGCCATTTTCAATCACCGAGTTTAACAGGGGAATGTTCGGAAATGACCAGAAAAATGATAATATTTACAACTCCGGTTACTTTAGGGAGCGTTTTCAATTCAATTTGCTTTCAAATATTAGGAATTCAGGGTTATACAGCTCAAAATTTGTTTAGAAACACTAAGTAAGGACTATACCCTTTATGTTTACAATTGGAGGCCGAATTTCTCTGGCTTTTTCTTTGTGAATCAGTTACAATGCTGACGATTGGAGTATATAGTTGTAGGAACTCTCTCTAATTGTGGTAAAACTCTTCAAATACGCAATTATATATTCCCAAAATGATTAAAAACTTGTAAGAAACACTTGAAATAAAAGGAAATAGGTTCTTACTACACTTCCTGCCATTTTCAATCACGGAGGTTAACAGTGGAAAGTTCGGAAATGACCAGAAAACTGATAATATTTCTAACTCCGGCTACTTTTTGGAAGCGTTTTCACTTGAATTTGCTTTCAAACATTAGGAATTCGGTTTATACAATTCAAAACTTGTGTAGAAATACTTGAAGTGAGGACTATACTGTTTATGTTTATAATTGGAGGCCGAATTTCTCTGGCGTTTTCTGTGTGGGTAAGTTACAATGATGACGATTCGAGTATATAGTTGTAGGAACTCTCTCTAATTGTGGTAAAACTCTTCAAATACGCAATTATAGTTTCCCGAAATGATTAAAAACTTGTAAGAAACACTTGAAATAAAAGGATATAGATTCATACTACATTTTCTGCCATTTTCATCCATGTAGATTACCAGTGGACAGCTTGGAAATGACCAGAAAATTGATAATATTACAACTCCGGTTACTTTTGGGAGCGTTTTCAATTCAATTTGCTTTCAAATATTAGGAATTCAGGGTTATACAGCTCAAAATTTGTTTAGAAACACTGTAAGTAAGGACTATACTGTTTATGTTTACAATTGGAGGCTGAATTTCTCTGGCGTTTTCTGTGTGAATCAGGTACAATGCTGACGATTGGAGTGTATAGTTGTAGGAACTCTCTCTAATTGTGGTAAAACTCTTCAAATACGCAATTATAGTTTCCCGAAATGATTAAAAACTTGTAAGAAACACTTGAAATAAAACGAAATAGTTTCTTCCTACATTTCCTGCCATTTTCAATCACCGAGGGTAACAGGGGAATGTTCGGAAATGACCAGAAAAATGATAATATTTACAACTCCGGTTACTTTAGGGAGCGTTTTCAATTCAATTTGCTTTCAAATATTAGGAATTCAGGGTTATACAGCTCAAAATTTGTTTAGAAACACTAAGTAAGGACTATACCCTTTATGTTTACAATTGGAGGCCGAATTTCTCTGGCTTTTTCTTTGTGAATCAGTTACAATGCTGACGATTGGAGTATATAGTTGTAGGAACTCTCTCTAATTGTGGTAAAACTCTTCAAATACGCAATTATAGTTTCCCAAAATGATTAAAAACTTGTAAGAAACACTTGAAATAAAAGGAAATAGGTTCTTACTACATTTCCTGCCATTTTCAATCACGGAGGTTACCATTGGGAAGTTCGGAAATCACCAGAAAACTGATAATATTTCCAACTCCGGCTACTTTTTGGAAGCGTTTTCACTTGAATTTGCTTTCCAACATTAGGAATTAGGTTTATACAATTCAAAACTTGTGTAGAAATACTGGAAGTGAGGACTATACTGTTTATGTTTATAATTGGAGGCCGAATTTCTCTGGCGTTTTCTGTGTGGGTAAGTTACAATGATGACAATTCGAGTATATAGTTGTAGGAACTCTCTCTAATTGTGGTAAAACTCGTCAAATACGCAACTATAGTTTCCCGAAATGATTAAAAACTTGTAAGAAACACTTGAAATAAAAGGAAGTAGATTCATACTACATTTTCTGCCATTTACATTCATGTAGATTACCAGTGGAAAGCTTGGAAATGACCAGAAAACTGATAATATTTACAACTCCGGTTACTTTCGGGAGCGTTTTCAATTCAATTTGCTTTCAAATATTAGGAATTCAGGGTTATACAGCTCAAAATTTGTTTAGAAACACTGTAAGTATGGACTATACTGTTTATGTTTACAATTGGAGGCTGAATTTCTCTGGCGTTTTCTGTGTGAATCAGGTACAATGCTGACGATTGGAGTGTATAGTTGTAGGAACTCTCTCTAATTGTGGTAAAACTCTTCAAATACGCAATTATAGTTTCCCGAAATGATTAAAAACTTGTAAGAAACACTTGAAATAAAAGGAAATAGATTCATACTACATTTTCTACCATTTTCAATCACGGAGGTTAACAGTGGAAAGTTCGGAAATGACCAGAAAACTGATAATATTTACAATTCCGGCTACTTTTTGGAAGCGTTTTCACTTGAATTTGCTTTCAGACATTAGGAATTAGGTTCATACAATTCAAAACTTGTGTAGAAATACTGGAAGTGAGGACTATACTGTTTATGTTTATAATTGGAGGCCGAATTTCTCTGGCGTTTTCTGTGTGGGTAAGTTACAATGATGACGATTCGAGTATATAGTTTAGGAACTCTCTCTAATTGTGGTAAAACTCTTCAAATACGCAATTATAGTTTCCCGAAATGATTAAAAACTTGTAAGAAACACTTGAAATGAAAGCAAATAGGTTCTTACTACATTTCCTGCCATTTTCAATCACGGAGGTTACCATTGGAAAGTTCGGAAATGACCACAAAACTGATAATATTTACAACTCCGGCTACTTTTTGGAAGCGTTTTCACTTGAATTTGCTTTCAAACATTAGGAATTATGTTTATACAATTCAAAACTTGTGTAGAAATACTGGAAGTGATGACTATACTGTTTATGTTTGTAATTGGAGGCCGAATTTCTCTGGCCTTTTCTGTTTGGATAAGTTACAATGATGACGATTCGAGTATATAGTTGTAGGAACTCTCTCTAATTGTGGTAAAACTCTCCAAATACGCAATTATAGTTTCCGGAAATGATTAAAAACTTGTAAGAAACACTTGAAACAAAAGGAAATAGATTCATACTACATTTTCTGCCATTTTCATTCATGGAGATTACCAGTGGAAAGCTTGGAAATGACCAGAAAACTGATAATATTTACAACTCCGGTTACTGCACGGAGCGTTTTCAATTCAATTTGCTTTCAAATATTAGGAATTCAGGGTTATACAGCTCAAAATTTGTTCAGAAACACTGTAAGTAAGGACAATACTGTTTATGTTTACAATTGAATGCCGAATTTCTCTGGCGTTTTCTGTGTGAATCAGTTACAATGCTGACGATTCCAGTATATAGTTATAGGGACTCTCTCTAATTGTGGTAAAACTCTTCAAATACGCAACTATAGTTTCCCGAAATGATTAAAAACTTGTAAGAAACACTTGAAATAAAAGGAAATAGATTCATACTACATTTTCTGCCATTTTCATTCATGGAGATTACCAGTGGAAAGCTTGGAAATGACCAGAAAACTGATAATATTACAACTCCGGTTACTTTTGGGAGCGTTTTCAATTCAATTTGCTTTCAAATATTAGGAATTCAGGGTTATACAGCTCAAAATTCGTTTAGAAAGTCTGCAAGTAAGGACTGTACTGTTTATGTTTACAATTGGAGGCCGAATTTCTCTGGCGTTTTATGTGTGAATCACTTACAATGCTGACGATTGGAGTATATAGTTGTAGGAACTCTCTCTAATTGTGGTAAAACTCTTCAAATACGCAATTATAGTTTCCCGAAATGATTAAAAACTTGTAAGAAACACTTGAAATAAAACGAAATAGTTTCTTACTACATTTCCTGCCATTTTCAATCACCGAGTTTAACAGGGGAATGTTCGGAAATGACCAGAAAAATGATAATATTTACAACTCCGGTTACTTTAGGGAGCGTTTTCAATTCAATTTGCTTTCAAATATTAGGAATTCAGGGTTATACAGCTCAAAATTTGTTTAGAAACACTAAGTAAGGACTATACCCTTTATGTTTACAATTGGAGGCCGAATTTCTCTGGCTTTTTCTTTGTGAATCAGTTACAATGCTGACGATTCGAGTATATAGTTGTAGGAACTCTCTCTAATTGTGGTAAAACTCTTCAAATACGCAATTATATATTCCCAAAATGATTAAAAACTTGTAAGAAACACTTGAAATAAAAGGAAATAGGTTCTTACTACATTTCCTGCCATTTTCAATCACGGAGGTTACCATTGGAAAGTTCGGAAATGACCAGAAAACTGATAATATTTACAACTCCGGCTACTTTTTGGAAGCGTTTTCACTTGAATTTGCTTTCAAACATTAGGAATTAGGTTTATACAATTCAAAACTTGTGTAGAAATACTTGAAGTGAGGACTATACTGTTTATGTTTATAATTGGAGGCCGAATTTCTCTGGCGTTTTCTGTGTGGGTAAGTTACAATGATGACGATTCGAGTATATAGTTGTAGGAACTCTCTCTAATTGTGGTAAAACTCTTCAAATACGCAATTATAGTTTCCCGAAATGATTAAAAACTTGTAAGAAACACTTGAAATAAAAGGATATAGATTCATACTACATTTTCTGCCATTTTCATCCATGTAGATTACCAGTGGACAGCTTGGAAATGACCAGAAAATTGATAATATTACAACTCCGGTTACTTTTGGGAGCGTTTTCAATTCAATTTGCTTTCAAATATTAGGAATTCAGGGTTATACAGCTCAAAATTTGTTTAGAAACACTGTAAGTAAGGACTATACTGTTTATGTTTACAATTGGAGGCTGAATTTCTCTGGCGTTTTCTGTGTGAATCAGGTACAATGCTGACGATTGGAGTGTATAGTTGTAGGAACTCTCTCTAATTGTGGTAAAACTCTTCAAATACGCAATTATAGTTTCCCGAAATGATTAAAAACTTGTAAGAAACACTTGAAATAAAACGAAATAGTTTCTTCCTACATTTCCTGCCATTTTCAATCACCGAGGTTAACAGGGGAATGTTCGGAAATGACCAGAAAAATGATAATATTTACAACTCCGGTTACTTTAGGGAGCGTTTTCAATTCAATTTGCTTTCAAATATTAGGAATTCAGGGTTATACAGCTCAAAATTTGTTTAGAAACACTAAGTAAGGACTATACCCTTTATGTTTACAATTGGAGGCCGAATTTCTCTGGCTTTTTCTTTGTGAATCAGTTACAATGCTTAAGATTGGAGTATATAGTTGTAGGAACTCTCTCTAATTGTGGTAAAACTCTTCAAATACGCAATTATAGTTTCCCAAAATGATTAAAAACTTGTAAGAAACACTTGAAATAAAAGGAAATAGGTTCTTACTACATTTCCTGCCATTTTCAATCACGGAGGTTACCATTGGGAAGTTCGGAAATCACCAGAAAACTGATAATATTTCCAACTCCGGCTACTTTTTGGAAGCGTTTTCACTTGAATTTGCTTTCCAACATTAGGAATTAGGTTTATACAATTCAAAACTTGTGTAGAAATACTGGAAGTGAGGACTATACTGTTTATGTTTATAATTGGAGGCCGAATTTCTCTGGCGTTTTCTGTGTGGGTAAGTTACAATGATGACGATTCGAGTATATAGTTGTAGGAACTCTCTCTAATTGTGGTAAAACTCGTCAAATACGCAACTATAGTTTCCCGAAATGATTAAAAACTTGTAAGAAACACTTGAAATAAAAGGAAGTAGATTCATACTACATTTTCTGCCATTTACATTCATGTAGATTACCAGTGGAAAGCTTGGAAATGACCAGAAAACTGATAATATTTACAACTCCGGTTACTTTCGGGAGCGTTTTCAATTCAATTTGCTTTCAAATATTAGGAATTCAGGGTTATACAGCTCAAAATTAGTTTAGAAACACTGTAAGTATGGACTATACTGTTTATGTTTACAATTGGAGGCTGAATTTCTCTGGCGTTTTCTGTGTGAATCAGGTACAATGCTGACGATTGGAGAGTATAGTTGTAGGAACTCTCTCTAATTGTGGTAAAACTCTTCAAATACGCAATTATAGTTTCCCGAAATGATTAAAAACTTGTAAGAAACACTTGAAATAAAACGAAATAGTTTCTTACTACATTTCCTGCCATTTTCAATCACCGAGGTTAACAGGGGAATGTTCGGAAATGACCAGAAAAATGATAATATTTACAACTCCGGTTACTTTAGGGAGCGTTTTCAATTCAATTTGCTTTCAAATATTAGGAATTCAGGGTTATACAGCTCAAAATTTGTTTAGAAACACTAAGTAAGGACTATACTCTTTATGTTTACAATTGGAGGCCGAATTTCTCTGGCCTTTTCTTTTGAATCAGTTACAATGCTGACGATTGGAGTATATAGTTGTAGGAACTCTCTCTAATTGTGGTAAAACTCTTCAAATACGCAATTATAGTTTCCCAAAATGATTAAAAACTTGTAAGAAACACTTGAAATAAAAGGAAATAGATTCATACTACATGTTGTGCCATTTTCATTCATGGAGGTTAACAGTGGAAAGTTCGGAAATGACCAGAAAACTGATAATATTTACAATTCCGGTTACTTTTTAGAAGCGTTTTCACTTGAATTTGCTTTCCAACATTAGGAATTAGGTTTATACAATTCAAAACTTGTGTAGAAATACTGGAAGTGAGGACTATACTGTTTATGTTTATAATTGGAGGCCGAATTTCTCTGGCGTTTTCTGTGTGGGTAAGTTACAATGATGACGATTTGAGTATATAGTTGTAGGAACTCTCTCTAATTGTGGTAAAACTCTTCAAATTCGCAATTATAGTTTCCCGAAATTATTAAAAACTTGTAAGAAACACTTGAAATAAAAGGAAATAGGTTCTTACTACATTTCCTGCCATTTTCAATCACGGAGGTTACCATTGGAAAGTTCAGAAATGACCAGAAAACTGATAATATTTACAACTCCAGCTACTTTTTGGAAGCGTTTTCACTTGAATTTGCTTTCAAACATTAGGAATTAGGTTTATACAATTCAAAACTTGTGTAGAAATACTTGAAGTGAGGACTATACTGTTTATGTTTATAATTGGAGGCCGAATTTCTCTGGCGTTTTCTGTGTGGGTAAGTTACAATGATGACGATTTGAGTATATAGTTGTAGGAACTCTCTCTAATTGTGGTAAAACTCTTCAAATACGCAATTATAGTTTCCCGAAATGATTAAAAACTTGTAAGAAACACTTGAAATAAAAGGAAGTAGATTCATACTACATTTTCTGCCATTTACATTCATGTAGATTACCAGTGGAAAGCTTGGAAATGACCAGAAAACTGATAATATTTACAACTCCGGTTACTTTCGGGAGCGTTTTCAATTCAATTTGCTTTCAAATATTAGGAATTCAGGGTTATACAGCTCAAAATTTGTTTAGAAACACTGTAAGTAAGGACTATACTGTTTATGTTTACAATTGGAGGCTGAATTTCTCTGGCGTTTTCTGTGTGAATCAGGTACAATGCTGACGATTGGAGTGTATAGTTGTAGGAACTCTCTCTAATTGTGGTAAAACTCTTCAAATACGCAATTATAGTTTCCCGAAATGATTAAAAACTTGTAAGAAACACTTGAAATAAAACGAAATAGTTTCTTCCTACATTTCCTGCCATTTTCAATCACCGAGGTTAACAGGGGAATGTTCGGAAATGACCAGAAAAATGATAATATTTACAACTCCGGTTACTTTCGGGAGCGTTTTCAATTCAATTTGCTTTCAAATATTAGGAATTCAGGGTTATACAGCTCAAAATTTGTTTAGAAACACTAAGTAAGGACTATACTCTTTATGTTTACAATTGTAGGCCGAATTTCTCTGGCTTTTTCTTTGTGAATCAGTTACAATGCTGACGATTGGAGTATATAGTTGTAGGAACTCTCTCTAATTGTGGTAAAACTCTTCAAATACGCAATTATAGTTTCCCAAAATGATTAAAAACTTGTAAGAAACACTTGAAATAAAAGGAAATAGGTTCTTACTACATTTCCTGCCATTTTCAATCACGGAGGTTACCATTGGGAAGTTCGGAAATCACCAGAAAACTGATAATATTTCCAACTCCGGCTACTTTTTGGAAGCGTTTTCACTTGAATTTGCTTTCCAACATTAGGAATTAGGTTTATACAATTCAAAACTTGTGTAGAAATACTGGAAGTGAGGACTATACTGTTTATGTTTATAATTGGAGGCCGAATTTCTCTGGCGTTTTCTGTGTGGGTAAGTTACAATGATGACGATTCGAGTATATAGTTGTAGGAACTCTCTCTAATTGTGGTAAAACTCTTCAAATACGCAATTATAGTTTCCCGAAATGATTAAAAACTTGTAAGAAACACTTGAAATAAAAGGATATAGATTCATACTACATTTTCTGCCATTTTCATCCATGTAGATTACCAGTGGAAAGCTTGGAAATGACCAGAAAACTGATAATATTACAACTCCGGTTACTTTTGGGAGCGTTTTCAATTCAATTTGCTTTCAAATATTAGGAATTCAGGGTTATACAGCTCAAAATTTGTTTAGAAAGTCTGTAAGTAAGGACTGTACTGTTTATGTTTACAATTGGAGGCCGAATTTCTCTGGCGTTTTCTGTGTGAATCACTTACAATGCTGACGATTGGAGTATATAGTTGTAGGAACTCTCTCTAATTGTGGTAAAACTCTTCAAATACGCAATTATAGTTTCCCGAAATTATTAAAAACTTGTAAGAAACACTTGAAATAAAAGGAAATAGGTTCTTACTACATTTCCTGCCATTTTCAATCACGGAGGTTACCAGTGGAAAGTTCAGAAATGACCAGAAAACTGATAATATTTACAACTCCGGCTACTTTTTGGAAGCGTTTTCACTTGAATTTGCTTTCAAACATTAGGAATTAGGTTTATACAATTCAAAACTTGTGTAGAAATACTTGAAGTGAGGACTATACTGTTTATGTTTATAATTGGAGGCCGAATTTCTCTGGCGTTTTCTGTGTGGGTAAGTTACAATGATGACGATTCGAGTATATAGTTGTAGGAACTCTCTCTAATTTTGGTAAAACTCTTCAAATACGCAATTATAGTTTCCCGAAATGATTAAAAACTTGTAAGAAACACTTGAAATAAAAGGAAGTAGATTCATACTACATTTTCTGCCATTTACATTCATGTAGATTACCAGTGGAAAGCTTGGAAATGACCAGAAAACTGATAATATTTACAACTCCGGTTACTTTCGGGAGCGTTTTCAATTCAATTTGCTTTCAAATATTAGGAATTCAGGGTTATACAGCTCAAAATTTGTTTAGAAACACTGTAAGTATGGACTATACTGTTTATGTTTACAATTGGAGGCTGAATTTCTCTGGCGTTTTCTGTGTGAATCAGGTACAATGCTGACGATTGGAGTGTATAGTTGTAGGAACTCTCTCTAATTGTGGTAAAACTCTTCAAATACGCAATTATAGTTTCCCGAAATGATTAAAAACTTGTAAGAAACACTTGAAATAAAACGAAATAGTTTCTTACTACATTTCCTGCCATTTTCAATCACCGTGGTTAACAGGGGAATGTTCAGAAATGACCAGAAAAATGATAATATTTACAACTCCGGTTACTTTAGGGAGCGTTTTCAATTCAATTTGCTTTCAAATATTAGGAATTCAGGGTTATACAGCTCAAAATTTGTTTAGAAACACTAAGTAAGGACTATACTCTTTATGTTTACAATTGGAGGCCGAATTTCTCTGGCTTTTTCTTTGTGAATCAGTTACAATGCTGACGATTGGAGTATATAGTTGTAGGAACTCTCTCTAATTGTGGTAAAACTCTTCAAATACGCAATTATAGTTTCCCAAAATGATTAAAAACTTGTAAGAAACACTTGAAATAAAAGGAAATAGGTTCTTACTACATTTCCTGCCATTTTCAATCACAGAGGTTACCATTGGAAAGTTCGGAAATGACCAGAAAACTGATAATATTTCCAACTCCGGCTACTTTTTGGAAGCGTTTTCACTTGAATTTGCTTTCCAACATTAGGAATTAGGTTTATACAATTCAAAACTTGTGTAGAAATACTGGAAGTGAGGACTATACTGTTTATGTTTATAATTGGAGGCCGAATTTCTCTGGCGTTTTCTGTGTGAATTTGTTAAAATGCTGACAATTGCAGTATATAGTTGTAGGAACACTCTCTAATTGTGGTAAAACTCTTCAAATACGCAATTATACTTTCCCGAAATGATTAAAAACTTGTAAGAAACACTTGAAATAAAAGGAAATAGATTCATACTACATTTTGTGCCATTTTCATTCATGGAGGTTAACAGTGGAAAGTTCAGAAATGACCAGAAAACTGATAATATTTACAATTCCGGCTACTTTTTAGAAGCGTTTTCACTTGAATTTGCTTTCCAACATTAGGAATTAGGTTTATACAATTCAAAACTTGTGTAGAAATACTGGAAGTGAGGACTATACTGTTTATGTTTATAATTGGAGGCCGAATTTCTCTGGCGTTTTCTGTGTGGGTAAGTTACAATGATGACGATTCGAGTATATAGTTGTAGGAACTCTCTCTAATTGTGGTAAAACTCTTCAAATACGCAATTATAGTTTCCCGAAATGATTAAAAACTTGTAAGAAACACTTGAAATAAAAGGATATAGATTCATACTACATTTTCTGCCATTTTCATCCATGTAGATTACCAGTGGAAAGCTTGGAAATGACCAGAAAACTGATAATATTACAACTCCGGTTACTTTTGGGAGCGTTTTCAATTCAATTTGCTTTCAAATATTAGGAATTCAGGGTTATACAGCTCAAAATTTGTTTAGAAAGTCTGTAAGTAAGGACTGTACTGTTTATGTTTACAATTGGAGGCCGAATTTCTCTGGCGTTTTCTGTGTGAATCACTTACAATGCTGACGATTGGAGTATATAGTTGTAGGAACTCTCTCTAATTGTGGTAAAACTCTTCAAATACGCAATTATAGTTTCCCGAAATTATTAAAAACTTGTAAGAAACACTTGAAATAAAAGGAAATAGGTTCTTACTACATTTCCTGCCATTTTCAATCACGGAGGTTACCAGTGGAAAGTTCAGAAATGACCAGAAAACTGATAATATTTACAACTCCGGCTACTTTTTGGAAGCGTTTTCACTTGAATTTGCTTTCAAACATTAGGAATTAGGTTTATACAATTCAAAACTTGTGTAGAAATACTTGAAGTGAGGACTATACTGTTTATGTTTATAATTGGAGGCCGAATTTCTCTGGCGTTTTCTGTGTGGGTAAGTTACAATGATGACGATTCGAGTATATAGTTGTAGGAACTCTCTCTAATTTTGGTAAAACTCTTCAAATACGCAATTATAGTTTCCCGAAATGATTAAAAACTTGTAAGAAACACTTGAAATAAAAGGAAGTAGATTCATACTACATTTTCTGCCATTTACATTCATGTAGATTACCAGTGGAAAGCTTGGAAATGACCAGAAAACTGATAATATTTACAACTCCGGTTACTTTCGGGAGCGTTTTCAATTCAATTTGCTTTCAAATATTAGGAATTCAGGGTTATACAGCTCAAAATTTGTTTAGAAACACTGTAAGTATGGACTATACTGTTTATGTTTACAATTGGAGGCTGAATTTCTCTGGCGTTTTCTGTGTGAATCAGGTACAATGCTGACGATTGGAGTGTATAGTTGTAGGAACTCTCTCTAATTGTGGTAAAACTCTTCAAATACGCAATTATAGTTTCCCGAAATGATTAAAAACTTGTAAGAAACACTTGAAATAAAACGAAATAGTTTCTTACTACATTTCCTGCCATTTTCAATCACCGTGGTTAACAGGGGAATGTTCAGAAATGACCAGAAAAATGATAATATTTACAACTCCGGTTACTTTAGGGAGCGTTTTCAATTCAATTTGCTTTCAAATATTAGGAATTCAGGGTTATACAGCTCAAAATTTGTTTAGAAACACTAAGTAAGGACTATACTCTTTATGTTTACAATTGGAGGCCGAATTTCTCTGGCTTTTTCTTTGTGAATCAGTTACAATGCTGACGATTGGAGTATATAGTTGTAGGAACTCTCTCTAATTGTGGTAAAACTCTTCAAATACGCAATTATAGTTTCCCAAAATGATTAAAAACTTGTAAGAAACACTTGAAATAAAAGGAAATAGGTTCTTACTACATTTCCTGCCATTTTCAATCACAGAGGTTACCATTGGAAAGTTCGGAAATGACCAGAAAACTGATAATATTTCCAACTCCGGCTACTTTTTGGAAGCGTTTTCACTTGAATTTGCTTTCCAACATTAGGAATTAGGTTTATACAATTCAAAACTTGTGTAGAAATACTGGAAGTGAGGACTATACTGTTTATGTTTATAATTGGAGGCCGAATTTCTCTGGCGTTTTCTGTGTGAATTTGTTAAAATGCTGACAATTGCAGTATATAGTTGTAGGAACACTCTCTAATTGTGGTAAAACTCTTCAAATACGCAATTATACTTTCCCGAAATGATTAAAAACTTGTAAGAAACACTTGAAATAAAAGGAAATAGATTCATACTACATTTTGTGCCATTTTCATTCATGGAGGTTAACAGTGGAAAGTTCAGAAATGACCAGAAAACTGATAATATTTACAATTCCGGCTACTTTTTAGAAGCGTTTTCACTTGAATTTGCTTTCCAACATTAGGAATTAGGTTTATACAATTCAAAACTTGTGTAGAAATACTGGAAGTGAGGACTATACTGTTTATGTTTATAATTGGAGGCCGAATTTCTCTGGCGTTTTCTGAGTGGGTAAGTTACAATGATGACGATTCGAGTATATAGTTGTAGGAACTCTCTCTAATTGTGGTAAAACTCTTCAAATACGCAATTATAGTTTCCCGAAATGATTAAAAACTTGTAAGAAACACTTGAAATAAAAGGAAATAGGTTCATACTACATTTTCTGCCATTTTCATTCATGTAGATTACCAGTGGAAAGCTTGGAAATGACCAGAAAACTGATAATATTTACAACTCCGGTTACTTTAGGGAGCGTTTTCAATTCAATTTGCTTTCAAATATTAGGAATTCAGGGTTATACAGCTCAAAATTGGTTTAGAAACACTGTAAGTAAGGACTATACTGTTTATGTTTACAATTGGAGGCCGAATTTCTCTGGCGTTTTCTGTGTGAATCAGGTACAATGCTGACGATTGGAGTGTATAGTTGTAGGAACTCTCTCTAATTGTGGAAAAACTCTTCAAATACGCAATTATAGTTTCCCGAAATGATTAAAAACTTGTAAGAAACACTTGAAATAAAACGAAATAGTTTCTTACTACATTTCCTGCCATTTTCAATCACCGAGGTTAACAGGGGAATGTTCGGAAATGACCAGAAAAATGATAATATTTACAACTCCGGTTACTTTAGGGAGCGTTTTCAATTCAATTTGCTTTCAAACATTAGGAATTAGGTTTATACAATTCAAAACTTGTGTAGAAATACTTGAAGTGAGGACTATACTGTTTATGTTTATAATTGGAGGCCGAATTTCTCTGGCGTTTTCTGTGTGGGTAAGTTACAATGATGACGATTTGAGTATAGTTGTAGGAACTCTCTCTAATTGTGGTAAAACTCTTCAAATACGCAATTATAGTTTCCCGAAATGATTAAAAACTTGTAAGAAACACTTGAAATGAAAGGAAATAGGTTCTTACTACATTTCCTGCCATTTTCAATCACGGAGGTTACCATTGGAAAGTTCGGAAATGACCAGAAAACTGATAATACTTACAACTCCGGCTACTTTTTGGAAGCGTTTTCACTTGAATTTGCTTTCAAACATTAGGAATTATGTTTATACAATTCAAAACTTGTGTAGAAATACTGGAAGTGATGACTATACTGTTTATGTTTGTAATTGGAGGCCGAATTTCTCTGGCCTTTTCTGTTTGGATACGTTACAATGATGACGATTCGAGTATATTGTTGTAGGAACTCTCTCTAATTGGGGTAAAACTCTACAAATACGCAATTATAGTTTCCCGAAATGATTAAAAACTTGTAAGAAACACTTGAAATAAAAGGAAATAGATTCATACTACATTTTCTGCCATTTTCATTCATGGAGATTACCAGTGGAAAGCATGGAAATGACCAGAAAACTGATAATATTTACAACTCCGGTTACTTCAGGGAGCGTTTTCAATTCAATTTGCTTTCAAATATTAGGAATTCAGGGTTATACAGCTCAAAATTTGTTTAGAAACACTGTAAGTAAGGACAATACTGTTTATGTTTACAATTGGATGCCGAATTTCTCTGGCGTTTTCTGTGTGAATCAGTTACAATGCTGACGATTCCAGTATATAGTTATAGGGACTCTCTCTAATTGTGGTAAAACTCTTCAAATACGCAACTATAGTTTCCCGAAATGATTAAAAACCTGTAAGAAACACTTCAAATAAAAGGAAATTGATTCATACTACATTTTCTGCCATTTTCATTCATTGAGATTACAAGTGGAAAGCTGGGAAATGACCAGAAAACTGATAATATTTACAACTCCGGTTACTTTAGGGAGCATTTTCAATTCAATTTGCTTTCAAATATTAGGAATTCAGGGTTATACAGCTCAAAATTTGTTTAGAAAGTCTGTAGGTAAGGACTGTACTGTTTATGTTTACAATTGGAGGCCTAATTTCTCTGGCGTTTTCTATGTGAATCAGTTAAAATGCTGACGATTCCAGTATATAGTTGTAGGAACACTCTCTAATTCTGGTCAAACTCTTCAAATACACAATTATAGTTTCCCAAAATGATTAAAAACTTGTAAGAAACACTTGAAATAAAAGGAAATAGGTTCTTACTACATTTCCTGCCATTTTCAATCACGGAGGTTACCATTGGAAAGTTCGGAAATAACCAGAAAACTGATAATATTTAAAACTCCGGCTACTTTTTGGAAGCGTTTTCACTTGAATTTGCTTTCAAACATTAGGAATTATGTTTATACAATTCAAAACTTGTGTAGAAATACTGGAAGTGATGACTATACTGTTTATGTTTGTAATTGGAGGCCGAATTTCTCTGGCCTTTTCTGTTTGGATAAGTTACAATGATAATGATTCGAGTATATAGTTGTAGGAACTCTCTCTAATTGTGGTAAAACTCTCCAAATACGCAATTATAGTTTCCCGAAATGATTAAAAACTTGTAAGAAACACTTGAAATAAAAGGAAATAGATTCATACTACATTTTCTGCAATTTTCATTCATGGAGATTACCAGTGGAAAGCTTGGAAATGACCAGAAAACTGATAATATTTACAACTCCGGTTACTTCAGGGAGCGTTTTCAATTCAATTTGCTTTCAAATATTAGGAATTCAGGGTTATACAGCTCAAAATTTGTTTAGAAACACTGTAAGTAAGGACAATACTGTTTATGTTTACAATTGGATGCCGAATTTCTCTGGCGTTTTCTGGGTGAATCAGTTACAATGCTGACGATTCCAGTATATAGTTATAGGGACTCTCTCTAATTGTGGTAAAACTCTTCAAATACGCAACTATAGTTTCCCGAAATGATTAAAAACCTGTAAGAAACACTTGAAATAAAAGGAAATTGATTCATACTACATTTTCTGCCATTTTCATTCATTGAGATTACAAGTGGAAAGCTGGGAAATGACCAGAAAACTGATAATATTTACAACTCCGGTTACTTTAGGGAGCATTTTCAATTCAATTTGCTTTCAACTATTAGGAATTCAGGGTTATACAGCTCAAAATTTGTTTAGAAAGTCTGTAGGTAAGGACTGTACTGTTTATGTTTACAATTGGAGGCCTAATTTCTCTGGCGTTTTCTGTGTGAATCAGTTAAAATACTGACGATTTCAGTATATAGTTGTAGGAACACACTCTAATTCTGGTCAAACTCTTCAAATACACAATTATAGTTTCAAGAAATGATTAAAAACTTGTAAGAAACACTTGAAATAAAAGGAAATAGGTTCTTACTACATTTCCTGCCATTTTCAATCACGGAGGTTACCATTGGAAAGTTCGGAAATGACCAGAAAACTGATAATATTTACAACTCCGGCTACTTTTTGGAAGCGTTTTCACTTGAATTTGCTTTCAAACATTAGGAATTATGTTTATACAATTCAAAACTTGTGTAGAAATACTGGAAGTGATGACTATACTGTTTATGTTTGTAATTGGAGGCCGAATTTCTCTGGCCTTTTCTGTTTGGATAAGTTACAATGATGATGATTCGAGTATATAGTTGTAGGAAATCTCTAATTGTGGTAAAACTCTCCAAATACGCAATTATAGTTTCCCGAAATGATTAAAAACTTGTAAGAAACACTTGAAATAAAAGGAAATAGATTCATACTACATTTTCTGCAATTTTCATTCATGGAGATTACCAGTGGAAAGCTTGGAAATGACCAGAAAACTGATAATATTTACAACTCCCGTTACTTCAGGGAGCGTTTTCAATTCAATTTGCTTTCAAATATTAGGAATTAAGAGTTATACAGCTCAAAATTTGTTTAGAAACACTGTAAGTAAGGACAATACTGTTTATGTTTACAATTGGATGCCGAATTTCTCTGGCGTTTTCTGGGTGAATCAGTTACAATGCTGACGATTCCAGTATATAGTTATAGGGACTCTCTCTAATTGTGGTAAAACTCTTCAAATACGCAACTATAGTTTCCCGAAATGATTAAAAACCTGTAAGAAACACTTGAAATAAAAGGAAATTGATTCATACTACATTTTCTGCCATTTTCATTCATTGAGATTACAAGTGGAAAGCTGGGAAATGACCAGAAAACTGATAATATTTACAACTCCGGTTACTTTAGGGAGCATTTTCAATTCAATTTGCTTTCAAATATTAGGAATTCAGGGTTATATAGCTCAAAATTTGTTTAGAAAGTCTGTAGGTAAGGACTGTACTGTTTATGTTTACAATTGGAGGCCTAATTTCTCTGGCGTTTTCTGTGTGAATCAGTTAAAATGCTGACGATTCCAGTATATAGTTGTAGGAACACACTCTAATTCTGGTCAAACTCTTCAAATACACAATTATAGTTTCAAGAAATGATTAAAAACTTGTAAGAAACACTTGAAATAAAAGGAAATAGTTTCTTACTACATTTCCTGCCATTTTCAATCACGGAGGTTAACAGTGGAAAGTTCGGAAATGACAAGAAAACTGATAATATTTCCAACTCCAGCGACTTTAGGAAGCGTTTTCACTTGAATTTGCTTTCAAATATTAGCAAGTAGGGTTATACAGCTCAAAATTTGTTTAGAAACACTGTAAGTAAGTAATATACTGTTTATGTTTACAATTGGAGGCCGAATTTCTCTGGCGTTTTCTGTGTGAATCAGTTACAATGCTGACCATTGGAGTATATAGTTGTAGGAACTCTCCCTAATTGTGGTAAAACTCTTCAAATACGCAATTATAGCTTCCCGAAATGATTAAAAACCTGTAAGAAACACTTGAAATAAAAGGAAATAGATTCATACTACATTTTCTGCCATTTTCAATCACGGAGGTTAACAGTGGAAAGTCCGGAAATGACCAGAAAACTGATAATATTTACAACTCCGGCTACTTTTTGGAAGCGTTTTCACTTGAATTTGTTTTCAAACATTAGGAATTATGTTTAAACAATTCAAAACTTGTGTAGAAATACTGGAAGTGATGACTATACTGTTTATGTTTGTAATTGGAGGCCGAATTTCTCTGGCCTTTTCTGTTTGGATAAGTTACAATGATGACGATTCGAGTATATAGTTGTAGGAACTCTCTCTAATTGTGGTAAAACTCTCCAAATACGCAATTATAGTTTCCAGAAATGACTAAAAACTTGTAAGAAACACTTGAAATAAAAGGAAATAGATTCATACTACATTTTCTGCCATTTTCATTCATGGAGATTACCAGTGGAAAGCTTGGAAATGACCAGAAAACTGATAATATTTACAACTCCGGTTACTTCAGGGAGCGTTTTCAATTCAATTTGCTTTCAAATATTAGGAATTCAGGGTTATACAGCTCAAAATTTGTTTAGAAACACTGTAAGTAAGGACAATACTGTTTATGTTTACAATTGGATGCCGAATTTCTCTGGCGTTTTCTGGGTGAATCAGTTACAATGCTGACGATTCCAGTATATAGTTATAGGGACTCTCTCTAATTGTGGTAAAACTCTTCAAATACGCAACTATAGTTTCCCGAAATGATTAAAAACCTGTAAGAAACACTTGAAATAAAAGGAAATTGATTTATACTACATTTTCTGCCATTTTCATTCATTGAGATTACAAGTGGAAAGCTGGGAAATGACCAGAAAACTGATAATATTTACAACTCCGTTTACTTTAGGGAGCATTTTCAATTCAATTTGCTTTCAAATATTAGGAATTCAGGGTTATACAGCTCAAAATTTGTTTAGAAAGTCTGTAGGTAAGGACTGTACTGTTTATGTTTACAATTGGAGGCCTAATTTCTCTGGCGTTTTCTGTGTGAATCAGTTAAAATGCTGACGATTCCAGTATATAGTTGTGGGAACACACTCTAATTCGGGTCAAACTCTTCAAATACACAATTATAATTTCAAGAAATGATTAAAAACTTGTAAGAAACACTTGAAATAAAAGGAAATAGTTTCTTACTACATTTCCTGCCATTTTCAATCACGGAGGTTAACAGTGGAAAGTTCGGAAATGACAAGAAAACTGATAATATTTCCAACTCCAGCGACTTTAGGAAGCATTTTCACTTGAATTTGCTTTCAAATATTAGCAAGTAGGGTTATACAGCTCAAAATTTTTTAGAAACACTGTAAGTAAGTAATATACTGTTTATGTTTACAATTGGAGGCCGAATTTCTCTGGCGTTTTCTGTGTGAATCAGTTACAATGCTGACCATTGGAGTATATAGTTGTAGGAACTCTCTCTAATTGTGGTAAAACTCTTCAAATACGCAATTATAGTTTCCCGAAATGATTAAAAACCTGTAAGAAACACTTGAAATAAAAGGAAATAGATTCATACTACATTTTCTGCCATTTTCAATCACGGAGGTTAACAGTGGAAAGTTCGGAAATGACCAGAAACCTGATAATATTTACAACTCCGGCTACTTTTTGGAAGCGTTTTCACTTGAATTTGCTTTCAAACATTAGGAATTCGGTTCATACAATTCAAAACTTATGTAGAAATACTGGAAGTGAGGACTATACTGTTTATGTTTATAATTGGAGGCCAAATTTGTCTGGTGTTTTCTGTGTGGGTAAGTTACAATGATGACGATTCGAGTATATAGTTTAGGAACTCTCTCTAATTGTGGTAAAACTCTTCAAATACGCAATTATAGTTTCCCGAAATGATTAAAAACTTGTAAGAAACACTTGAAATGAAAGGAAATAGGTTCTTACTACATTTCCTGCCATTTTCAATCACGGAGGTTACCATTGTAAATTTCGGAAATGACCAGAAAACTGATAATATTTACAACCCCGGCTACTTTTTGGAAGCGTTTTCACTTGAATTTGCTTTCAAACATTAGGAATTATGTTTATACAATTCAAAACTTGTGTAGAAATACTGGAAGTGATGACTATACTGTTTATGTTTGTAATTGGAGGCCGAATTTCTATGGCCTTTTCTGTTTGGATAAGTTACAATGATGACGATTCGAGTATATAGTTGTAGTAACTCTCTCTAATTGTGGTAAAACTCTCCAAATACGCAATTATAGTTTCCCAAAATGATTAAAAACTTGTAAGAAACACTTGAAATAAAAGGAAATAGATTCATACTACATTTTCTGCCATTTTCATTCATGGAGATTACCAGTGGAAAGCTTGGAAATGACCAGAAAACTGATAATATTTACAACTCCGGTTACTTCAGGGAGCGTTTTCAATTCAATTTGCTTTCTAATATTAGGAATTCAGGGTTATACAGCTCAAAATTTGTTTAGAAACACTGTAAGTAAGGACAATACTGTTTATGTTTACAATTGGATGCCGAATTTCTCTGGCGTTTTCTGTGTGAATAGGTTACAATGCTGACGATTCCAGTATATAGTTATAGGGACTCTCTCTAATTGTGGTAAAACTCTTCAAATACGCAACTATAGTTTCCCGAAATGATTAAAAACCTGTAAGAAACACTTGAAATAAAAGGAAATTGATTCATACTACATTTTCTGCCATTTTCATTCATTGAGATTACAAGTGGAAAGCTGGGAAATGACCAGAAAACTGATAATATTTACAACTCCGGTTACTTTAGGGAGCATTTTCAATTCAATTTGCTTTCAAATATTAGGAATTCAGGGTTATACAGCTCAAAATTTGTTTAGAAAGTCTGTAGGTAAGGACTGTACTGTTTATGTTTACAATTGGAGGCCTAATTTCTCTGGCGTTTTCTGTGTGAATCAGTTAAAATGCTGATGATTCCAGTATATAGTTGTAGGAACACACTCTAATTCTGGTCAAACTCTTCAAATACACAATTATAGTTTCAAGAAATGATTAAAAACTTGTAAGAAACACTTGAAATAAAAGGAAATAGTTTCTTACTACATTTCCTGCCATTTTCAATCACGGAGGTTAACAGTGGAAAGTTCGGAAATGACAAGAAAACATAATATTTCCAACTCCAGCGACTTTAGGAAGCGTTTTCACTTGAATTTGCTTTCAAATATTAGCAAGTAGGGTTATACAGCTCAAAATTTGTTTAGAAACACTGTAAGTAAGTAATATACTGTTTATGTTTACAATTGGAGGCCGAATTTCTCTGGCGTTTTCTGTGTGAATCAGTTACAATGCTGACCATTGGAGTATAGAGTTGTAGGAACTCTCTCTAATTGTGGTAAAACTCTTCAAATACGCAATTATAGTTTCCCGAAATGATTAAAAACCTGTAAGAAACACTTGAAATAAAAGGAAATAGATTCATACTACATTTTCTGCCATTTTCAATCACGGAGGTTAACAGTGGAAAGTTCGGAAATGACCAGAAAACTGATAATATTTACAACTCCGGCTACTTTTTGGAAGCGTTTTCACTTGAATTTGCTTTCAAACATTAGGAATTAGGTTCATACAATTCAAAACTTATGTAGAAATACTGGAAGTGAGGACTATACTGTTTATGTTTATAATTGGAGGCCTAATTTCTCTGGCCTTTTCTGTGTGAATCAGTTAAAATGCTGACGATTGGACTATATAGTTGTAGGAACTCTCTCTAATTGTGGTAAAACTCTCCAAATACGCAATTATAGTTTCCAGAAATGACTAAAAACTTGTAAGAAACACTTGAAATAAAAGGAAATAGATTCATACTACATTTTCTGCCATTTTCATTCCTGGAGATTACGAGTGGATAGCTTTGAAATGACCAGAAAACTGATAAAATTTACAACTCCGGTTACTTTAGGGAGCATTTTCAATTCAATTTGCTTTCAAAAATTAGGAATTCAGGGTAATACAGCTCAAAATTTGTGTAGAAAGACTGTAAGTGTGGACTATACTGTTTATGTTTATAATTGGAGGCCGAATTTCTCTGGCGTTTTCTGTGTGAATAAGTTACAATGCTGATGATTCCAGTATATAGTTGTAGGAACTCTCACTAATTGTGGTAAAACTCTTCAAATAAGCAATTATAGTTTCCAGAAATGATTAAAAACTTATAAGAAACACTTGAAATGAAAGGAAATAGATTCATACTACATTTTCTGCCATTTTCATTCATGGAGATTACCAGTGGAAAGCTTGGAAATGACCAGAAACCTGATAATATTTACAACTCCGGTTACTTTAGGAAGCGTTTTCACTTGAATTTGCTTTCAAATATTAGGAATTAGGTTTATACAGCTCAAAACTTGTGTAGAAAGACTGTAAGTGTGGACTATACTGTTTATGTTTATAATTGGAGGCCGAATTTCTCTGGCGTTTTCTGTGTGAATAAGTTACAATGCTGATGATTCCAGTATATAGTTGTAGGAACTCTCACTAATTGTGGTAAAACTCTTCAAATAAGCAATTATAGTTTCCAGAAATGATTAAAAACTTATAAGAAACACTTGAAATGAAAGGAAATAGATTCATACTACATTTTCTGCCATTTTCATTCATGGAGATTACCAGTGGAAAGCTTGGAAATGACCAGAAAACTGATAATATTTACAACTCCGGTTACTTTAGGGAGCGTTTTCAATTCAATTTGCTTTCAAAAATTAGGAATTCAGGGTAATACAGCTCAAAATTTGTTTAGAAAGACTGTAAGTAAGGACTATACTGTTTATGTTTACAATTGGAGGCCTAATTTCTCTGGCGTTTTCTGTGTGAATAAGTTACAATGCTGACGATTGGACTATATAGTTGTAGGAACTCTCACTAATTGTGGTAAAACTCTTCAAATACGCAATTATAGTTTCCAGAAATGATTAAAAACTTGAAAGAAACACTTGAAATAAAAGGAAATAGATTCATACTACATTTTCTGCCATTTTCATTCATGGAGATTACCAGTGGAAAGCTTGGAAATGACCAGAAACCTGATAATATTTACAACTCCGGTTACTTTAGGAAGCGTTTTCACTTGAATTTGCTTTCAAATATTAGGAATTAGGTTTATACAGCTCAAAACTTGTGTAGAAAGACTGTAAGTGTGGACTATACTGTTTATGTTTATAATTGGAGGCCGAATTTCTCTGGCGTTTTCTGTGTGAATAAGTTACAATGCTGATGATTCCAGTATATAGTTGTAGGAACTCTCACTAATTGTGGTAAAACTCTTCAAATAAGCAATTATAGTTTCCAGAAATGATTAAAAACTTATAAGAAACACTTGAAATGAAAGGAAATAGATTCATACTACATTTTCTGCCATTTTCATTCATGGAGATTACCAGTGGAAAGCTTGGAAATGACCAGAAAACTGATAATATTTACAACTCCGGTTACTTTAGGGAGCGTTTTCAATTCAATTTGCTTTCAAAAATTAGGAATTCAGGGTAATACAGCTCAAAATTTGTTTAGAAAGACTGTAAGTAAGGACTATACTGTTTATGTTTACAATTGGAGGCCTAATTTCTCTGGCCTTTTCTGTGTGAATCAGTTAAAATGCTGACGATTCCAGTATATAGTTGTAGGAACACTCAATAATTCTGGTCAAACTCTTCAAATACGCAATTATAGTTTCCAGAAATGATTAAAAAGTTGTAAGAAACACTTGAAATGAAAGGAAATATATTCATACTACATTTTCTGCCATTTTCATTCCTGGAGATTACGAGTGGATAGCTTTGAAATGACCAGAAAACTGATAAAATTTACAACTCCGGTTACTTTAGGGAGCATTTTCAATTGAATTTGCTTTCAAAAATTAGGAATTCAGGGTAATACAGCTCAAAATTTGTTTAGAAAGACTGTAAGTAAGGACTATCCTGTTTATGTTTGCAATTAGAGGCCTAATTTCTCTGGCGTTTTCTGTGTGAATAAGTTACAATGCTGACGATTCCAGTAAATAGTTGTAGGAACTCTCACTAATTGTGGTCAAACTCTTCAAATACGCAATTATAGTTTCCAGAAATGATTAAAAACATGTAAGAAACACTTGAAATAAAAGGAAATAGGTTCTTACTACATTTCCTGCCGTTTTCAATCACGGAGGTTTCCAGTGGAAAGTTCGGAAATGACCAGAAAACTGATAATATTTACAACTCCTGTTATTTTCGGGAGCGTTTTCCATACAATTTGCTTTCAAATATTAGGAATTCAGGGTTACACAGCTCATAATTTGGTTGGAAACACTGTAAGTAAAGACTATACTGTTTATGTTTACAATTGGAGGCCTAATTTCTCTGGCGTGTTCTGTGTGAATCATTTACAATGCTGATGTTTCGAGTATATAGTTGTAGGAACTCTCACTAATTGTGGTAAAACTCTTCAAATAAGCAATTATAGTTTCCCGAAATGATTAAAAACTTGTAAGAAACACTTGAAATGAAAGGAAATAGATTCATACTACGTTTTCTGCCATTTTCATTCATGGAGATTACCAGTGGAAAGATTGGAAATGACCAGAAAACATAATATTTACAACTCCGGTTACTTTAGGGAGCGTTTTCAATTCAATTTGCTTTCAAAAATTAGGAATTCAGGGTAATACAGCTCAACATTTGTTTAGAAAGACTGTAAGTAAGGACTATGCTGTTTATGTTTACAATGGAAGGCCTAATTTCTCTGGCGTTTTCTGTGTGAATCAGTTAAAATACTGACGATTCCAGTATATAGTTGTAGGAACACTCACTAATTCTGGTCAAACTCTTCAAATACGCAATTATAGTTTCCAGAAATGATTAAAAACTTGTAAGAAACACTAGAAATAAAAGGAAATGGGTTCTTACTACATTTCCTGCCGTTTTCAATCACGGAGGATACCAGTGGAAAGTTCGGAAATGACCAGAAAACTGATAATATTTACAACTCCAGCGACTTTAGGAAGCGTTTTCACTTGAATTTGCTTTCAAATATTAGGAATTAGGTTTATACAGCTCAAAACTTGTGTAGAAAGACTGTAAGTGTGGACTATACTGTTTATGTTTATAATTGGAGGCCGAATTTCTCTGGCGTTTTCTGTGTGAATAAGTTACAATGCTGATGATTCCAGTATATAGTTGTAGGAACTCTCACTAATTGTGGTAAAACTCTTCAAATAAGCAATTATAGTTTCCAGAAATGATTAAAAAGTTCTAAGAAACACTTGAAATGAAAGGAAATAGATTCATACTACATTTTCTGCCATTTTCATTCATGGAGATTACCAGTGGAAAGCTTGGAAATGACCAGAAAACTGATAATATTTACAACTCCGGTTACTTTAGGGAGCGTTTTCAATTCAATTTGCTTTCAAAAATTAGGAATTCAGGGTAATACAGCTCAAAATTTGTTTAGAAAGACTGTAAGTAAGGACTATACTGTTTATGTTTACAATTGGAGGCCTAATTTCTCTGGCCTTTTCTGTGTGAATCAGTTAAAATGCTGACGATTCCAGTATATAGTTGTAGGAACACTCAATAATTCTGGTCAAACTCTTCAAATACGCAATTATAGTTTCCAGAAATGATTAAAAAGTTGTAAGAAACACTTGAAATGAAAGGAAATATATTCATACTACATTTTCTGCCATTTTCATTCCTGGAGATTAAGAGTGGATAGCTTTGAAATGACCAGAAAACTGATAAAATTTACAACTCCGGTTACTTTAGGGAGCATTTTCAATTGAATTTGCTTTCAAAAATTAGGAATTCAGGGTAATACAGCTCAAAATTTGTTTAGAAAGACTGTAAGTAAGGACTATCCTGTTTATGTTTGCAATTAGAGGCCTAATTTCTCTGGCGTTTTCTGTGTGAATAAGTTACAATGCTGACGATTCCAGTAAATAGTTGTAGGAACTCTCACTAATTGTGGTCAAACTCTTCAAATACGCAATTATAGTTTCCAGAAATGATTAAAAACATGTAAGAAACACTTGAAATAAAAGGAAATAGGTTCTTACTACATTTCCTGCCGTTTTCAATCACGGAGGTTTCCAGTGGAAAGTTCGGAAATGACCAGAAAACTGATAATATTTACAACTCCTGTTATTTTCGGGAGCGTTTTCCATACAATTTGCTTTCAAATATTAGGAATTCAGGGTTACACAGCTCATAATTTGGTTGGAAACACTGTAAGTAAAGACTATACTGTTTATGTTTACAATTGGAGGCCTAATTTCTCTGGCGTGTTCTGTGTGAATCATTTACAATGCTGATGTTTCGAGTATATAGTTGTAGGAACTCTCACTAATTGTGGTAAAACTCTTCAAATAAGCAATTATAGTTTCCCGAAATGATTAAAAACTTGTAAGAAACACTTGAAATGAAAGGAAATAGATTCATACTACGTTTTCTGCCATTTTCATTCATGGAGATTACCAGTGGAAAGATTGGAAATGACCAGAAAACATAATATTTACAACTCCGGTTACTTTAGGGAGCGTTTTCAATTCAATTTGCTTTCAAAAATTAGGAATTCAGGGTAATACAGCTCAAAATTTGTTTAGAAAGACTGTAAGTAAGGACTATGCTGTTTATGTTTACAATGGAAGGCCTAATTTCTCTGGCGTTTTCTGTGTGAATCAGTTAAAATACTGACGATTCCAGTATATAGTTGTAGGAACACTCACTAATTCTGGTCAAACTCTTCAAATACGCAATTATAGTTTCCAGAAATGATTAAAAAGTTGTAAGAAACACTTGAAATGAAAGGAAATATATTCATACTACATTTTCTGCCATTTTCATTCCTGGAGATTACGAGTGGATAGCTTTGAAATGACCAGAAAACTGATAAAATTTACAACTCCGGTTACTTTAGGGAGCATTTTCAATTCAATTTGCTTTCAAAAATTAGGAATTCAGGGTAATACAGCTCAAAATTTGTTTAGAAAGACTGTAAGTAAGGACTATCCTGTTTATGTTTGCAATTAGAGGCCTAATTTCTCTGGCGTTTTCTGTGTGAATAAGTTACAATGCTGACGATTGGACTATATAGTTGTAGGAACTCTCACTAATTGTGGTAAAACTCTTCAAATACGCAATTATAGTTTCCAGAAATGATTAAAAACTTGAAAGAAACACTTGAAATAAAAGGAAATAGATTCATACTACATTTTCTGCCATTTTCATTCATGGAGATTACCAGTGGAAAGCTTGGAAATGACCAGAAACCTGATAATATTTACAACTCCGGTTACTTTAGGAAGCGTTTTCACTTGAATTTGCTTTCAAATATTAGGAATTAGGTTTATACAGCTCAAAACTTGTGTAGAAAGACTGTAAGTGTGGACTATACTGTTTATGTTTATAATTGGAGGCCGAATTTCTCTGGCGTTTTCTGTGTGAATAAGTTACAATGCTGATGATTCCAGTATATAGTTGTAGGAACTCTCACTAATTGTGGTAAAACTCTTCAAATAAGCAATTATAGTTTCCAGAAATGATTAAAAACTTATAAGAAACACTTGAAATGAAAGGAAATAGATTCATACTACATTTTCTGCCATTTTCATTCATGGAGATTACCAGTGGAAAGCTTGGAAATGACCAGAAAACTGATAATATTTACAACTCCGGTTACTTTAGGGAGCGTTTTCAATTCAATTTGCTTTCAAAAATTAGGAATTCAGGGTAATACAGCTCAAAATTTGTTTAGAAAGACTGTAAGTAAGGACTATACTGTTTATGTTTACAATTGGAGGCCTAATTTCTCTGGCCTTTTCTGTGTGAATCAGTTAAAATGCTGACGATTCCAGTATATAGTTGTAGGAACACTCAATAATTCTGGTCAAACTCTTCAAATACGCAATTATAGTTTCCAGAAATGATTAAAAAGTTGTAAGAAACACTTGAAATGAAAGGAAATAGATTCATACTACATTTTCTGCCATTTTCATTCCTGGAGATTAAGAGTGGATAGCTTTGAAATGACCAGAAAACTGATAAAATTTACAACTCCGGTTACTTTAGGGAGCATTTTCAATTGAATTTGCTTTCAAAAATTAGGAATTCAGGGTAATACAGCTCAAAATTTGTTTAGAAAGACTGTAAGTAAGGACTATCCTGTTTATGTTTGCAATTAGAGGCCTAATTTCTCTGGCGTTTTCTGTGTGAATAAGTTACAATGCTGACGATTCCAGTAAATAGTTGTAGGAACTCTCACTAATTGTGGTCAAACTCTTCAAATACGCAATTATAGTTTCCAGAAATGATTAAAAACATGTAAGAAACACTTGAAATAAAAGGAAATAGGTTCTTACTACATTTCCTGCCGTTTTCAATCACGGAGGTTTCCAGTGGAAAGTTCGGAAATGACCAGAAAACTGATAATATTTACAACTCCTGTTATTTTCAGGAGCGTTTTCCATACAATTTGCTTTCAAATATTAGGAATTCAGGGTTACACAGCTCATAATTTGGTTGGAAACACTGTAAGTAAAGACTATACTGTTTATGTTTACAATTGGAGGCCTAATTTCTCTGGCGTGTTCTGTGTGAATCATTTACAATGCTGATGTTTCGAGTATATAGTTGTAGGAACTCTCACTAATTGTGGTAAAACTCTTCAAATAAGCAATTATAGTTTCCCGAAATGATTAAAAACTTGTAAGAAACACTTGAAATGAAAGGAAATAGATTCATACTACGTTTTCTGCCATTTTCATTCATGGAGATTACCAGTGGAAAGATTGGAAATGACCAGAAAACATAATATTTACAACTCCGGTTACTTTAGGGAGCGTTTTCAATTCAATTTGCTTTCAAAAATTAGGAATTCAGGGTAATACAGCTCAAAATTTGTTTAGAAAGACTGTAAGTAAGGACTATGCTGTTTATGTTTACAATGGAAGGCCTAATTTCTCTGGCGTTTTCTGTGTGAATCAGTTAAAATACTGACGATTCCAGTATATAGTTGTAGGAACACTCACTAATTCTGGTCAAACTCTTCAAATACGCAATTATAGTTTCCAGAAATGATTAAAAAGTTGTAAGAAACACTTGAAATGAAAGGAAATATATTCATACTACATTTTCTGCCATTTTCATTCCTGGAGATTACGAGTGGATAGCTTTGAAATGACCAGAAAACTGATAAAATTTACAACTCCGGTTACTTTAGGGAGCATTTTCAATTCAATTTGCTTTCAAAAATTAGGAATTCAGGGTAATACAGCTCAAAATTTGTTTAGAAAGACTGTAAGTAAGGACTATCCTGTTTATGTTTGCAATTAGAGGCCTAATTTCTCTGGCGTTTTCTGTGTGAATAAGTTACAATGCTGATGATTGGACTATATAGTTGTAGGAACTCTCACTAATTGTGGTAAAACTCTTCAAATACGCAATTATAGTTTCCAGAAATGATTAAAAACTTGAAAGAAACACTTGAAATAAAAGGAAATAGATTCATACTACATTTTCTGCCATTTTCATTCATGGAGATTACCAGTGGAAAGCTTGGAAATGACCAGAAACCTGATAATATTTACAACTCCGGTTACTTTAGGAAGCGTTTTCACTTGAATTTGCTTTCAAATATTAGGAATTAGGTTTATACAGCTCAAAACTTGTGTAGAAAGACTGTAAGTGTGGACTATACTGTTTATGTTTATAATTGGAGGCCGAATTTCTCTGGCGTTTTCTGTGTGAATAAGTTACAATGCTGATGATTCCAGTATATAGTTGTAGGAACTCTCACTAATTGTGGTAAAACTCTTCAAATAAGCAATTATAGTTTCCAGAAATGATTAAAAACTTATAAGAAACACTTGAAATGAAAGGAAATAGATTCATACTACATTTTCTGCCATTTTCATTCATGGAGATTACCAGTGGAAAGCTTGGAAATGACCAGAAAACTGATAATATTTACAACTCCGGTTACTTTAGGGAGCGTTTTCAATTCAATTTGCTTTCAAAAATTAGGAATTCAGGGTAATACAGCTCAAAATTTGTTTAGAAAGACTGTAAGTAAGGACTATACTGTTTATGTTTACAATTGGAGGCCTAATTTCTCTGGCCTTTTCTGTGTGAATCAGTTAAAATGCTGACGATTCCAGTATATAGTTGTAGGAACACTCAATAATTCTGGTCAAACTCTTCAAATACGCAATTATAGTTTCCAGAAATGATTAAAAAGTTGTAAGAAACACTTGAAATGAAAGGAAATAGATTCATACTACATTTTCTGCCATTTTCATTCCTGGAGATTAAGAGTGGATAGCTTTGAAATGACCAGAAAACTGATAAAATTTACAACTCCGGTTACTTTAGGGAGCATTTTCAATTGAATTTGCTTTCAAAAATTAGGAATTCAGGGTAATACAGCTCAAAATTTGTTTAGAAAGACTGTAAGTAAGGACTATCCTGTTTATGTTTGCAATTAGAGGCCTAATTTCTCTGGCGTTTTCTGTGTGAATAAGTTACAATGCTGACGATTCCAGTAAATAGTTGTAGGAACTCTCACTAATTGTGGTCAAACTCTTCAAATACGCAATTATAGTTTCCAGAAATGATTAAAAACATGTAAGAAACACTTGAAATAAAAGGAAATAGGTTCTTACTACATTTCCTGCCGTTTTCAATCACGGAGGTTTCCAGTGGAAAGTTCGGAAATGACCAGAAAACTGATAATATTTACAACTCCTGTTATTTTCAGGAGCGTTTTCCATACAATTTGCTTTCAAATATTAGGAATTCAGGGTTACACAGCTCATAATTTGGTTGGAAACACTGTAAGTAAAGACTATACTGTTTATGTTTACAATTGGAGGCCTAATTTCTCTGGCGTGTTCTGTGTGAATCATTTACAATGCTGATGTTTCGAGTATATAGTTGTAGGAACTCTCACTAATTGTGGTAAAACTCTTCAAATAAGCAATTATAGTTTCCCGAAATGATTAAAAACTTGTAAGAAACACTTGAAATGAAAGGAAATAGATTCATACTACGTTTTCTGCCATTTTCATTCATGGAGATTACCAGTGGAAAGATTGGAAATGACCAGAAAACATAATATTTACAACTCCGGTTACTTTAGGGAGCGTTTTCAATTCAATTTGCTTTCAAAAATTAGGAATTCAGGGTAATACAGCTAAAAATTTGTTTAGAAAGACTGTAAGTAAGGACTATGCTGTTTATGTTTACAATGGAAGGCCTAATTTCTCTGGCGTTTTCTGTGTGAATCAGTTAAAATACTGACGATTCCAGTATATAGTTGTAGGAACACTCACTAATTCTGGTCAAACTCTTCAAATACGCAATTATAGTTTCCAGAAATGATTAAAAACTTGTAAGAAACACTAGAAATAAAAGGAAATGGGTTCTTACTACATTTCCTGCCGTTTTCAATCACGGAGGATACCAGTGGAAAGTTCGGAAATGACCAGAAAACTGATAATATTTACAACTCCAGCGACTTTAGGAAGCGTTTTCACTTGAATTTGCTTTCAAATATTAGGAATTAGGTTTATACAGCTCAAAACTTGTGTAGAAAGACTGTAAGTGTGGACTATACTGTTTATGTTTATAATTGGAGGCCGAATTTCTCTGGCGTTTTCTGTGTGAATAAGTTACAATGCTGATGATTCCAGTATATAGTTGTAGGAACTCTCACTAATTGTGGTAAAACTCTTCAAATAAGCAATTATAGTTTCCAGAAATGATTAAAAAGTTCTAAGAAACACTTGAAATGAAAGGAAATAGATTCATACTACATTTTCTGCCATTTTCATTCATGGAGTTTACCAGTGGAAAGCTTGGAAATGACCAGAAAACATAATATTTACAACTCCGGTTACTTTAGGGAGCGTTTTCAATTCAATTTGCTTTCAAAAATTAGGAATTCAGGGTAATACAGCTCAAAATTTGTTTAGAAAGACTGTAAGTAAGGACTATCCTGTTTATGTTTGCAATTAGAGGCCTAATTTCTCTGGCGTTTTCTGTGTGAATAAGTTACAATGCTGACGATTGGACTATATAGTTGTAGGAACTCTCACTAATTGTGGTAAAACTCTTCAAATACGCAATTATAGTTTCCAGAAATGATTAAAAACTTGAAAGAAACACTTGAAATAAAAGGAAATAGATTCATACTACATTTTCTGCCATTTTCATTCATGGAGATTACCAGTGGAAAGCTTGGAAATGACCAGAAACCTGATAATATTTACAACTCCGGTTACTTTAGGAAGCGTTTTCACTTGAATTTGCTTTCAAATATTAGGAATTAGGTTTATACAGCTCAAAACTTGTGTAGAAAGACTGTAAGTGTGGACTATACTGTTTATGTTTATAATTGGAGGCCGAATTTCTCTGGCGTTTTCTGTGTGAATAAGTTACAATGCTGATGATTCCAGTATATAGTTGTAGGAACTCTCACTAATTGTGGTAAAACTCTTCAAATAAGCAATTATAGTTTCCAGAAATGATTAAAAACTTATAAGAAACACTTGAAATGAAAGGAAATAGATTCATACTACATTTTCTGCCATTTTCATTCATGGAGATTACCAGTGGAAAGCTTGGAAATGACCAGAAAACTGATAATATTTACAACTCCGGTTACTTTAGGGAGCGTTTTCAATTCAATTTGCTTTCAAAAATTAGGAATTCAGGGTAATACAGCTCAAAATTTGTTTAGAAAGACTGTAAGTAAGGACTATACTGTTTATGTTTACAATTGGAGGCCTAATTTCTCTGGCCTTTTCTGTGTGAATCAGTTAAAATGCTGACGATTCCAGTATATAGTTGTAGGAACACTCAATAATTCTGGTCAAACTCTTCAAATACGCAATTATAGTTTCCAGAAATGATTAAAAAGTTCTAAGAAACACTTGAAATGAAAGGAAATAGATTCATACTACATTTTCTGCCATTATCATTGATGGAGATTACCAGTGGAAAGCTTGGAAATGACCAGAAAACTGATAAAATTTACAACTCCGGTTACTTTAGGGAGCATTTTCAATTCAATTTGCTTTCAAAAATTAGGAATTCAGGGTAATACAGCTCAAAATTTGTTTAGAAAGACTGTAAGTAAGGACTATCCTGTTTATGTTTGCAATTAGAGGCCTAATTTCTCTGGCGTTTTCTGTGTGAATAAGTTACAATGCTGACGATTCCAGTAAATAGTTGTAGGAACTCTCACTAATTGTGGTCAAACTCTTCAAATACGCAATTATAGTTTCCAGAAATGATTAAAAACATGTAAGAAACACTTGAAATAAAAGGAAATAGGTTCTTACTACATTTCCTGCCGTTTTCAATCACGGAGGTTTCCAGTGGAAAGTTCGGAAATGACCAGAAAACTGATAATATTTACAACTCCTGTTATTTTCGGGAGCGTTTTCCATACAATTTGCTTTCAAATATTAGGAATTCAGGGTTACACAGCTCATAATTTGGTTGGAAACACTGTAAGTAAAGACTATACTGTTTATGTTTACAATTGGAGGCCTAATTTCTCTGGCGTGTTCTGTGTGAATCATTTACAATGCTGATGTTTCGAGTATATAGTTGTAGGAACTCTCACTAATTGTGGTAAAACTCTTCAAATAAGCAATTATAGTTTCCCGAAATGATTAAAAACTTGTAAGAAACACTTGAAATGAAAGGAAATAGATTCATACTACGTTTTCTGCCATTTTCATTCATGGAGATTACCAGTGGAAAGATTGGAAATGACCAGAAAACATAATATTTACAACTCCGGTTACTTTAGGGAGCGTTTTCAATTCAATTTGCTTTCAAAAATTAGGAATTCAGGGTAATACAGCTAAAAATTTGTTTAGAAAGACTGTAAGTAAGGACTATGCTGTTTATGGTTACAATGGAAGGCCTAATTTCTCTGGCGTTTTCTGTTTGAATCAGTTAAAATACTGACGATTCCAGTATATAGTTGTAGGAACACTCACTAATTCTGGTCAAACTCTTCAAATACGCAATTATAGTTTCCAGAAATGATTAAAAACTTGTAGGAAACACTAGAAATAAAAGGAAATGGGTTCTTACTACATTTCCTGCCGTTTTCAATCACGGAGGATACCAGTGGAAAGTTCGGAAATGACCAGAAAACTGATAATATTTACAACTCCAGCGACTTTAGGAAGCGTTTTCACTTGAATTTGCTTTCAAATATTAGGAATTAGGTTTATACAGCTCAAAACTTGTGTAGAAAGACTGTAAGTGTGGACTATACTGTTTATGTTTATAATTGGAAGCCGAATTTCTCTGGCGTTTTCTGTGTGAATAAGTTACAATGCTGATGATTCCAGTATATAGTTGTAGGAACTCTCACTAATTGTGGTAAAACTCTTCAAATAAGCAATTATAGTTTCCAGAAATGATTAAAAAGTTCTAAGAAACACTTGAAATGAAAGGAAATAGATTCATACTACATTTTCTGCCATTTTCATTCATGGAGATTACCAGTGGAAAGCTTGGAAATGACCAGAAAACTGATAATATTTACAACTCCGGTTACTTTAGGGAGCGTTTTCAATTCAATTCGCTTTCAAAAATTAGGAATTCAGGGTTATACAGCTCATAATTTGTTTAGAAACACTGTAAGTAAAGACTAAATTGTTTATGTTTACAATTGGAGGCCGAATTTCTCTGGCATTTTCTGTGTGAATCAGTTAAAATACTTACCATTCCAGTATATAGTTGTAGGAACACTATCTAATTCTGGTCAAACTCTTCAAATACGCAATTATAGTTTCCAGAAATGATTAAAAACTTGTAAGAAACACTTGAAATAAAAGGAAATAAGTTCTTACTACATTTCCTGCCATTTTCAATCACGGAGGTTACCAGTGGAAAGTTCAGAAATGACCAGAAAACTGATAATATTTACAACTCCAGTGACTTTAGGAAGCGTTTTCACTTGAATTTGCTTTCAAATATTAGGAATTAGGTTTATACAGCTCAAAACTTGTGTAGAAAGACTGTAAGTGTGGACTATACTGTTTATGTTTATAATTGGAGGCCGAATTTCTCTGGCGTTTTCTGTGTGAATAAGTTACAATGCTGATGATTCCAGTATATAGTTGTAGGAACTCTCACTAATTGTGGTAAAACTCTTCAAATAAGCAATTATAGTTTCCAGAAATGATTAAAAAGTTCTAAGAAACACTTGAAATGAAAGGAAATAGATTCATACTACATTTTCTGCCATTTTCATTCATGGAGATTACCAGTGGAAAGCTTGGAAATGACCAGAAAACTGATAATATTTACAACTCCGGTTACTTTAGGGAGCGTTTTCAATTCAATTTGCTTTCAAAAATTAGGAATTCAGGGTAATACAGCTCAAAATTTGTTTAGAAAGACTGTAAGTAAGGACTATACTGTTTATGTTTACAATTGGAGGCCTAATTTCTCTGGCCTTTTCTGTGTGAATCAGTTAAAATGCTGACGATTGGACTATATAGTTGTAGGAACTCTCACAAATTGTGGTAAAACTCTTCAAATACGCAATTATAGTTTCCAGAAATGATTAAAAAGTTGTAAGAAACACTTGAAATGAAAGGAAATATATTCATACTACATTTTCTGCCATTTTCATTCCTGGAGATTACGAGTGGATAGCTTTGAAATGACCAGAAAACTGATAAAATTTACAACTCCGGTTACTTTAGGGAGCATTTTCAATTCAATTTGCTTTCAAAAATTAGGAATTCAGGGTAATACAGCTCAAAATTTGTGTAGAAAGACTGTAAGTGTGGACTATACTGTTTATGTTTATAATTGGAGGCCGAATTTCTCTGGCGTTTTCTGTGTGAATAAGTTACAATGCTGACGATTGGACTATATAGTTGTAGGAACTCTCACTAATTGTGGTAAAACTCTTCAAATACGCAATTATAGTTTCCAGAAATGATTAAAAACATGTAAGAAACACTTGAAATAAAAGGAAATAGGTTCTTACTACATTTCCTGCCGTTTTCAATCACGGAGGTTTCCAGTGGAAAGTTCGGAAATGACCAGAAAACTGATAATATTTACAACTCCTGTTATTTTCGGGAGCGTTTTCCATACAATTTGCTTTCAAATATTAGGAATTCAGGGTTACACAGCTCATAATTTGGTTGGAAACACTGTAAGTAAAGACTATACTGTTTATGTTTACAATTGGAGGCCTAATTTCTCTGGCGTGTTCTGTGTGAATCATTTACAATGCTGATGTTTCGAGTATATAGTTGTAGGAACTCTCACTAATTGTGGTAAAACTCTTCAAATAAGCAATTATAGTTTCCCGAAATGATTAAAAACTTGTAAGAAACACTTGAAATGAAAGGAAATAGATTCATACTACGTTTTCTGCCATTTTCATTCATGGAGATTACCAGTGGAAAGATTGGAAATGACCAGAAAACATAATATTTACAACTCCGGTTACTTTAGGGAGCGTTTTCAATTCAATTTGCTTTCAAAAATTAGGAATTCAGGGTAATACAGCTAAAAATTTGTTTAGAAAGACTGTAAGTAAGGACTATGCTGTTTATGTTTACAATGGAAGGCCTAATTTCTCTGGCGTTTTCTGTGTGAATCAGTTAAAATACTGACGATTCCAGTATATAGTTGTAGGAACACTCACTAATTCTGGTCAAACTCTTCAAATACGCAATTATAGTTTCCAGAAATGATTAAAAACTTGTAAGAAACACTAGAAATAAAAGGAAATGGGTTCTTACTACATTTCCTGCCGTTTTCAATCACGGAGGATACCAGTGGAAAGTTCGGAAATGACCAGAAAACTGATAATATTTACAACTCCAGCGACTTTAGGAAGCGTTTTCATTTGAATTTGCTTTCAAATATTAGGAATTAGGTTTATACAGCTCAAAACTTGTGTAGAAAGACTGTAAGTGTGGACTATACTGTTTATGTTTATAATTGGAGGCCGAATTTCTCTGGCGTTTTCTGTGTGAATAAGTTACAATGCTGATGATTCCAGTATATAGTTGTAGGAACTCTCACTAATTGTGGTAAAACTCTTCAAATAAGCAATTATAGTTTCCAGAAATGATTAAAAAGTTCTAAGAAACACTTGAAATGAAAGGAAATAGATTCATACTACATTTTCTGCCATTTTCATTCATGGAGATTACCAGTGGAAAGCTTGGAAATGACCAGAAAACTGATAATATTTACAACTCCGGTTACTTTAGGGAGCGTTTTCAATTCAATTTGCTTTCAAAAATTAGGAATTCAGGGTAATACAGCTCAAAATTTGTTTAGAAAGACTGTAAGTAAGGACTATACTGTTTATGTTTACAATTGGAGGCCTAATTTCTCTGGCCTTTTCTGTGTGAATCAGTTAAAATGCTGACGATTCCAGTATATAGTTGTAGGAACACTCAATAATTCTGGTCAAACTCTTCAAATACGCAATTATAGTTTCCAGAAATGATTAAAAAGTTGTAAGAAACACTTGAAATGAAAGGAAATATATTCATACTACATTTTCTGCCATTTTCATTCCTGGAGATTACGAGTGGATAGCTTTGAAATGACCAGAAAACTGATAAAATTTACAACTCCGGTTACTTTAGGGAGCATTTTCAATTCAATTTGCTTTCAAAAATTAGGAATTCAGGGTAATACAGCTCAAAATTTGTTTAGAAAGACTGTAAGTAAGGACTATCCTGTTTATGTTTGCAATTAGAGGCCTAATTTCTCTGGCGTTTTCTGTGTGAATAAGTTACAATGCTGACGATTCCAGTAAATAGTTGTAGGAACTCTCACTAATTGTGGTCAAACTCTTCAAATACGCAATTATAGTTTCCAGAAATGATTAAAAACATGTAAGAAACACTTGAAATAAAAGGAAATAGGTTCTTACTACATTTCCTGCCGTTTTCAATCACGGAGGTTACCAGTGGAATGTTCGGAAATGACTCTAAAACTGAAAATATTTAAAACTCCAGCGACATTAGGAAGCGTTTTCACTTAAATTTGCTTTCAAATATTAGGAATTAGGTTTATACAGCTCAAAACTTGTGTAGAAAGACTGTAAGTGAGGACTATACTGTTTATGTTTATAATTGGAGGCCGAATTTCTCTGCCGTTTTCTGTGTGAATAAGTTACAATGCTGACGATTGGACTATATAGTTGTAGGAACTCTCACTAATTGTGGTAAAACTCTTCAAATACGCAATTATAGTTTCCAGAAATGATTAAAAACTTGAAAGAAACACTTGAAATAAAAGGAAATAGATTCATACTACATTTTCTGCCATTTTCATTCATGGAGATTACCAGTGGAAAGCTTGGAAATGACCAGAAAACTGATGATATTTACAACTCCTGTAACTTTAGGGAGCGTTTTCAGTACAATTTGCTTTCAAATGTTAGGAATTCAGGGTTATACAGCTCAAAATTTGTTTAGAAACACTGTAAGTAAGGACGATACTGTTTATGTTTATAATTGGAGGCCGAATTTCTCTCGCGTTTTCTGTGTGAATCAGTTAAAATTCTGACGATTCCAGTATATAGGTGTAGGAACACTCTCTAATTCTGGACAAACTCTTCAAATACACAATTATAGTTTCTGGAAATGATTAAAAACTTGTAAGAAACACTTGAAATAAAAGGAAATAGGTCCTTACTACATTTCCTGCCATTTTCAATCACGGAGGTTACCAGTGGAAAGTTCGGAAATGACCAGAAAACTGATAATATTTACAACTCCGGCTACTTTAGGAAGCGTTTTCACTTGAATTTGCTTTCAAATATTAGGAATTAGGTTTATACATCTCAAAACTTGTGTAGAAAGACTGTAAGTGAGGACTATACTGTTTATGTTTATAATTGGAGGCCGAATTTCTCTGGCGTTTTCTGTGTGAATAAGTTACAATGCTGACGATTGGACTATATAGTTGTAGGAACTCTCACTAATTGTGGTAAAACTCTTCAAATACGCAATTATAGTTTCCAGAAATGATTAAAAACTTGAAAGAAACACTTGAAATAAAAGGAAATAGATTCATACTACATTTTCTGCCATTTTCATTCATGGAGATTACCAGTGGAAAGCTTGGAAATGACCAGAAACCTGATAATATTTACAACTCCGGTTACTTTAGGAAGCGTTTTCACTTGAATTTGCTTTCAAATATTAGGAATTAGGTTTATACAGCTCAAAACTTGTGTAGAAAGACTGTAAGTGTGGACTATACTGTTTATGTTTATAATTGGAGGCCGAATTTCTCTGGCGTTTTCTGTGTGAATAAGTTACAATGCTGATGATTCCAGTATATAGTTGTAGGAACTCTCACTAATTGTGGTAAAACTCTTCAAATAAGCAATTATAGTTTCCAGAAATGATTAAAAAGTTATAAGAAACACTTGAAATGAAAGGAAATAGATTCATACTACATTTTCTGCCATTTTCATTCATGGAGATTACCAGTGGAAAGCTTGGAAATGACCAGAAAACTGATAATATTTACAACTCCGGTTACTTTAGGGAGCGTTTTCAATTCAATTTGCTTTCAAAAATTAGGAATTCAGGGTTATACAGCTCATAATTTGTTTAGAAACACTGTAAGTAAAGACTAAATTGTTTATGTTTACAATTGGAGGCCGAATTTCTCTGGCATTTTCTGTGTGAATCAGTTAAAATACTTACTATTCCAGTATATAGTTGTAGGAACACTATCTAATTCTGGTCAAACTCTTCAAATACGCAATCATAGTTTCCAGAAATGATTAAAAACTTGTAAGAAACACTTGAAATAAAAGGAAATAGGTCCTTACTACATTTCCTGCCATTTTCAATCACGGAGGTTACCAGTGGAAATTTCGGAAATGACCAGAAAACTGATAATATTTACAACTCCGGCTACTTTAGGAAGCGTTTTCACTTGAATTTGCTTTCAAATATTAGGAATTAGGTTTATACAGCTCAAAACTTGTGTAGAAAGACTGTAAGTGAGGACATTACTGTTTATGTTTGTCATTGGAGGCCGAATTTCTCTGGCGTTTTCTGTGTGAATCAGTTAAAATGCTGATGATTCCTTTATATAGTTGTAGGAACACTCTCTAATTCTGGTCAAACTCTTTAAATACGCAATTATAGTTTCCAGAGATCATTAAAAACCTGTAAGAAACACTTGAAATAAAAGGAAATAGGTTCTTACTACATTTCCTCCCATTTTCAATCACGGAGGTTACCAGTGGAATGTTCGGAAATGACTCTAAAACTGAAAATATTTAAAACTCCAGCGACATTAGGAAGCGTTTTCACTTAAATTTGCTTTCAAATATTAGGAATTAGGTTTATACAGCTCAAAACTTGTGTAGAAAGACTGTAAGTGAGGACTATACTGTTTATGTTTATAATTGGAGGCCGAATTTCTCTGGCGTTTTCTGTGTGAATAAGTTACAATGCTGACGATTGGACTATATAGTTGTAGGAACTCTCACTAATTGTGGTAAAACTCTTCAAATACGCAATTATAGTTTCCAGAAATGATTAAAAACTTGAAAGAAACACTTGAAATAAAAGGAAATAGATTCATACTACATTTTCTGCCATTTTCATTCATGGAGATTACCAGTGGAAAGCTTGGAAATGACCAGAAAACTGATGATATTTACAACTCCGGTAACTTTAGGGAGCGTTTTCAGTACAATTTGCTTTCAAATGTTAGGAATTCAGGGTTATAGAGCTCAAAATTTGTTTAGAAACACTGTAAGTAAGGACGATACTGTTTATGTTTATAATTGGAGGCCGAATTTCTCTCGCGTTTTCTGTGTGAATCAGTTAAAATTCTGACGATTCCAGTATATAGGTGTAGGAACACTCTCTAATTCTGGAAAAACTCTTCAAATACACAATTATAGTTTCTGGAAATGATTAAAAACTTGTAAGAAACACTTGAAATAAAAGGAAATAGGTCCTTACTACATTTCCTGCCATTTTCAATCACGGAGGTTACCAGTGGAAAGTTCGGGAATGACCAGAAAACTGATAATATTTACAACTCCGGCTACTTTAGGAAGCGTTTTCACTTGAATTTGCTTTCAAATATTAGGAATTAGGTTTATACATCTCAAAACTTGTGTAGAAAGACTGTAAGTGAGGACTATACTGTTTATGTTTATAATTGGAGGCCGAATTTCTCTGGCGTTTTCTGTGTGAATAAGTTACAATGCTGACGATTGGACTATATAGTTGTAGGAACTCTCACTAATTGTGGTAAAACTCTTCAAATACGCAATTATAGTTTCCAGAAATGATTAAAAACTTGAAAGAAACACTTGAAATAAAAGGAAATAGATTCATACTACATTTTCTGCCATTTTCATTCATGGAGATTACCAGTGGAAAGCTTGGAAATGACCAGAAAACTGATAATATTTACAACTCCGGTTACTTTAGGGAGCGTTTTCAATTTAATTTGCTTTCAAAAATTAGGAATTCAGGGTTATACAGCTCATAATTTCTTTAGAAACACTGTAAGTAAAGACTATATTGTTTATGTTTACAATTGGAGGCCGAATTTCTCTGGCATTTTCTGTGTGAATCAGTTAAAATACTGACGATTCCAGTATATAGTTGTAGGAACACTCACTAATTCTGGTCAAACTCTTCAAATACGCAATTATAGTTTCCAGAAATGATTAAAAACTTGTAAGAAACACTAGAAATAAAAGGAAATGGGTTCTTACTACATTTCCTGCCGTTTTCAATCACGGAGGATACCAGTGGAAAGTTCGGAAATGACCAGAAAACTGATAATATTTACAACTCCAGCGACTTTAGGAAGCGTTTTCACTTGAATTTGCTTTCAAATATTAGGAATTAGGTTTATACAGCTCAAAACTTGTGTAGAAAGACTGTAAGTGTGGACTATACTGTTTATGTTTATAATTGGAGGCCGAATTTCTCTGGCGTTTTCTGTGTGAATAAGTTACAATGCTGATGATTCCAGTATATAGTTGTAGGAACTCTCACTAATTGTGGTAAAACTCTTCAAATAAGCAATTATAGTTTCCAGAAATGATTAAAAAGTTCTAAGAAACACTTGAAATGAAAGGAAATAGATTCATACTACATTTTCTGCCATTTTCATTCATGGAGATTACCAGTGGAAAGCTTGGAAATGACCAGAAAACTGATAATATTTACAACTCCGGTTACTTTAGGGAGCGTTTTCAATTCAATTCGCTTTCAAAAATTAGGAATTCAGGGTTATACAGCTCATAATTTGTTTAGAAACACTGTAAGTAAAGACTAAATTGTTTATGTTTACAATTGGAGGCCGAATTTCTCCGGCATTTTCTGTGTGAATCAGTTAAAATACTTACCATTCCAGTATATAGTTGTAGGAACACTATCTAATTCTGGTCAAACTCTTCAAATACACAATTATAGTTTCCATAAATGATTAAAAACTTGTAAGAAACACTTGAAATAAAAGGAAATAAGTTCTTACTACATTTCCTGCCATTTTCAATCACGAAGGTTACCAGTGGAAAGTTCGGAAATGACCAGAAAACTGATAATATTTACAACTCCGGCTACTTTAGGAAGCGTTTTCACTTGAATTTGCTTTCAAATATTAGGAATTAGGTTTATACAGCTCAAAACTTGTGTAGAAAGACTGTAAGTGTGGACTATACTGTTTATGTTTATAATTGGAGGCTGAATTTCTCTGGTGTTTTCTGTGTGAATAAGTTACAATGCTGACGATTCGAGTATATAGTTGTAGGAACTCTCACTAATTGTGGTAAAACTCTTCAAATAAGCAATTATAGTTTCCAGAAATGATTAAAAACTTATAAGAAACACTTGAAATGAAAGGAAATAGATTCATACTACATTTTCTGCCATTTTCATTCATGGAGATTACCAGTGGAAAGCTTGGAAATGACCAGAAAACTGATAATATTTACAACTCCAGTTACTTTAGGGAGCGTTTTCAATTCAATTTGCTTTCAAAAATTAGGAATTCAGGGTAATACAGCTCAAAATTTGTTTAGAAAGACTGTAAGTAAGGACTATACTGTTTATGTTTACAATTGGAGGCCTAATTTCTCTGGCCTTTTCTGTGTGAATCAGTTAAAATGCTGACGATTCCAGTATATAGTTGTAGGAACACTCAATAATTCTGGTCAAACTCTTCAAATACGCAATTATAGTTTCCAGAAATGATTAAAAAGTTGTAAGAAACACTTGAAATGAAAGGAAATATATTCATACTACATTTTCTGCCATTTTCATTCCTGGAGATTACGAGTGGATAGCTTTGAAATGACCAGAAAACTGATAAAATTTACAACTCCGGTTACTTTAGGGAGCATTTTCATTTCAATTTGCTTTCAAAAATTAGGAATTCAGGGTAATACAGCTCAAAATTTGTTTAGAAAGACTGTAAGTAAGGACTATCCTGTTTATGTTTGCAATTAGAGGCCTAATTTCTCTGGCGTTTTCTGTGTGAATAAGTTACAATGCTGACGATTCCAGTAAATAGTTGTAGGAACTCTCACTAATTGTGGTCAAACTCTTCAAATACGCAATTATAGTTTCCAGAAATGATTAAAAACTTGTAAGAAACACTTGAAATAAAAGGAAATAGGTTCTTACTACATTTCCTGCCGTTTTCAATCACGGAGGTTTCCAGTGGAAAGTTCGGAAATGACCAGAAAACTGATAATATTTACAACTCCTGTTATTTTCGGGAGCGTTTTCCATACAATTTGCTTTCAAATATTAGGAATTCAGGGTTACACAGCTCATAATTTGGTTGGAAACACTGTAAGTAAAGACTATACTGTTTATGTTTACAATTGGAGGCCTAATTTCTCTGGCGTGTTCTGTGTGAATCATTTACAATGCTGATGTTTCGAGTATATAGTTGTAGGAACTCTCACTAATTGTGGTAAAACTCTTCAAATAAGCAATTATAGTTTCCCGAAATGATTAAAAACTTGTAAGAAACACTTGAAATGAAAGGAAATAGATTCATACTACGTTTTCTGCCATTTTCATTCATGGAGATTACCAGTGGAAAGCTTGGAAATGACCAGAAAACATAATATTTACAACTCCGGTTACTTTAGGGAGCGTTTTCAATTCAATTTGCTTTCAAAAATTAGGAATTCAGGGTAATACAGCTCAAAATTTGTTTAGAAAGACTGTAAGTAAGGACTATGCTGTTTATGTTTACAATGGAAGGCCTAATTTCTCTGGCGTTTTCTGTGTGAATCAGTTAAAATACTGACGATTCCAGTATATAGTTGTAGGAACACCCACTAATTCTGGTCAAACTCTTCAAATACGCAATTATAGTTTCCAGAAATGATTAAAAACTTGTAAGAAACACTAGAAATAAAAGGAAATGGGTTCTTACTACATTTCCTGCCGTTTTCAATCACGGAGGATACCAGTGGAAAGTTCGGAAATGACCAGAAAACTGATAATATTTACAACTCCAGCGACTTTAGGAAGCGTTTTCACTTGAATTTGCTTTCAAATATTAGGAATTAGGTATACAGCTCAAAACTTGTGTAGAAAGACTGTAAGTGTGGACTATACTGTTTATGTTTATAATTGGAGGCCGAATTTCTCTGGCGTTTTCTGTGTGAATAAGTTACAATGCTGATGATTCCAGTATATAGTTGTAGGAACTCTCACTAATTGTGGTAAAACTCTTCAAATAAGCAATTATAGTTTCCAGAAATGATTAAAAAGTTCTAAGAAACACTTGAAATGAAAGGAAATAGATTCATACTACATTTTCTGCCATTTTCATTCATGGAGATTACCAGTGGAAAGCTTGGAAATGACCAGAAAACTGATAATATTTACAACTCCGGTTACTTTAGGGAGCGTTTTCAATTCAATTTGCTTTCAAAAATTAGGAATTCAGGGTTATACAGCTCATAATTTGTTTAGAAACACTGTAAGTAAAGACTAAATTGTTTATGTTTACAATTGGAGGCCGAATTTCTCTGGCATTTTCTGTGTGAATCAGTTAAAATACTTACTATTCCAGTATATAGTTGTAGGAACACTATCTAATTCTGGTCAAACTCTTCAAATACGCAATTATAGTTTCCAGAAATGATTAAAAACTTGGAAGAAACACTTGAAATAAAAGGAAATAGGTCCTTACTACATTTCCTGCCATTTTCAATCACGGAGGTTACCAGTGGAAATTTCGGAAATGACCAGAAAACTGATAATATTTACAACTCCGGCTACCTTAGGAAGCGTTTTCACTTGAATTTGCTTTCAAATATTAGGAATTAGGTTTATACAGCTCAAAACTTGTGTAGAAAGACTGTAAGTGAGGACTATACTGTTTATGTTTATAATTGGAGGCCGAATTTCTCTCGCGTTTTCTGTGTGAATCAGTTAATATGCTGACGATTCCAGTATATAGTTGTAGGAACACTCTCTAATTCTGGACAAACTCTTCAAATACACAATTATAGTTTCCGGAAATGAATAAAAACTTGTAAGAAACACTTGAAATAAAAGGAAATAGGTCCTTACTACATTTCCTGCCATTTTCAATCACGGAGGTTACCAGTGGAAATTTCGGAAATGACCAGAAAACTGATAATATTTACAACTCCGGCTACTTTAGGAAGCGTTTTCACTTGAATTTGCTTTCAAATATTAGGAATTAGGTTTATACAGCTCAAAACTTGTGTAGAAAGACTGTAAGTGAGGACATTACTGTTTATGTTTGTCATTGGAGGCCGAATTTCTCTGGCGTTTTCTGTGTGAATCAGTTAAAATGCTGATGATTCCTTTATATAGTTGTAGGAACACTCTCTAATTCTGGTCAAACTCTTTAAATACGCAATTATAGTTTCCAGAGATCATTAAAAACCTGTAAGAAACGCTTGAAATAAAAGGAAATAGGTTCTTACTACATTTCCTGCCATTTTCAATCACGGAGGTTACCAGTGGAATGTTCGGAAATGACTCTAAAACTGAAAATATTTAAAACTCCAGCGACATTAGGAAGCGTTTTCACTTAAATTTGCTTTCAAATATTAGGAATTAGGTTTATACAGCTCAAAACTTGTGTAGAAAGACTGTAAGTGAGGACTATACTGTTTATGTTTATAATTGGAGGCCGAATTTCTCTGGCGTTTTCTGTGTGAATAAGTTAAAATGCTGACGATTGGACTATATAGTTGTAGGAACTCTCACTAATTGTGGTAAAACTCTTCAAATACGCAATTATAGTTTCCAGAAATGATTAAAAACTTGAAAGAAACACTTGAAATAAAAGGAAATAGATTCATACTACATTTTCTGCCATTTTCATTCATGGAGATTACCAGTGGAAAGCTTGGAAATGACCAGAAAACTGATGATATTTACAACTCCGGTAACTTTAGGGAGCGTTTTCAGTACAATTTGCTTTCAAATGTTAGGAATTCAGGGTTATACAGCTCAAAATTTGTTTAGAAACACTGTAAGTAAGGACGATACTGTTTATGTTTATAATTGGAGGCCGAATTTCTCTCGCCTTTTCTGTGTGAATCAGTTAAAATTCTGACGATTCCAGTATATAGTTGTAGGAACACTCTCTAATTCTGGACAAACTCTTCAAATACACAATTATAGTTTCTGGAAATGATTAAAAACTTGTAAGAAACACTTGAAATAAAAGGAAATAGGTCCTTACTACATTTCCTGCCATTTTCATTCATGGAGATTACCAGTGGAAAGCTTGGAAATGACCAGAAACCTGATAATATTTACAACTCCGGTTACTTTAGGAAGCGTTTTCACTTGAATTTGCTTTCAAATATTAGGAATTAGGTTTATACAGCTCAAAACTTGTGTAGAAAGACTGTAAGTGAGGACTATACTGTTTATGGTTATAATTGGAGGCCGAATTTCTCTCGCGTTTTCTGTGTGAATTAGTTAATATGCTGACGATTCCAGTATATAGTTGTAGGAACACTCTCTAATTCTGGACAAACTCTTCAAATACACAATTATAGTTTCCGGAAATGAATAAAAACTTGTAAGAAACACTTGAAATAAAAGGAAATAGGTCCTTACTACATTTCCTGCCATTTTCAATCACGGAGGTTACCAGTGGAAATTTCGGAAATGACCAGAAAACTGATAATATTTACAACTCCGGCTACTTTAGGAAGCGTTTTCACTTGAATTTGCTTTCAAATATTAGGAATTAGGTTTATACAGCTCAAAACTTGTGTAGAAAGACTGTAAGTGAGGACTATACTGTTTATGTTTGTCATTGGAGGCCGAATTTCTCTGGCGTTTTCTGTGTGAATCAGTTAAAATGCTGATGATTCCTTTATATAGTTGTAGGAACACTCTCTAATTCTGGTCAAACTCTTTAAATACGCAATTATAGTTTCCAGAGATCATTAAAAACCTGTAAGAAACACTTGAAATAAAAGGAAATAGGTTCTTACTACATTTCCTGCCATTTTCAATCACGGAGGTTACCAGTGGAATGTTCGGAAATGACTCGAAAACTGAAAATATTTACAACTCCAGCGACATTAGGAAGCGTTTTCACTTAAATTTGCTTTCAAATATTAGGAATTAGGTTTATACAGCTCAAAACTTGTGTAGAAAGACTGTAAGTGAGGACTATACTGTTTATGTTTATAATTGGAGGCCGAATTTCTCTGGCGTTTTCTGTGTGAATAAGTTACAATGCTGTCTATTCAAGTTTATAGTTGTAGGAACTCTCACTAATTGTGGTAAAACTCTTCAAATAAGCAATTATAGTTTTCAGAAACGATTAAAAACTTGTAAGAAACACTTGAAATAAAAGGAAATAGATTCATACTACATTTTCTGCCATTTTCATTCATGGAGATTACCAGTGGAAAGCTTGGAAATGACCAGAAAACTGATAATATTTGCAACTCCCGTTACTTTAGGGAGCGTTTTCAGTACAATTTGCTTTCCAATGTTAGGAATTCAGGGTTATACAGATCAAAATTTGTTTAGAAACACTGTAAGTAAGGACGATACTGTTTATGTTTATAATTGGAGGCCGAATTTCTCTCGCGTTTTCTGTGTGAATCAGTTAAAATTCTGACGATTCCAGTATATAGTTGTAGGAACACTCTCTAATTCTGGACAAACTCTTCAAATACACAATTATAGTTTCTGGAAATGATTAAAAACTTGTAAGAAACACTTGAAATAAAAGGAAATAGGTCCTTACTACATTTCCTGCCATTTTCAATCACGGAGGTTACCATTGGAAAGTTAGGAAATGACCAGAAAACTGATAATATTTACAACTCTGGCTACTTTAGGAAGCGTTTTCACTTGAATTTGCTTTCAAATATTAGGAATTAGGTTTATACAGCTCAAAACTTGTGTAGAAAGACTGTAAGTGAGGACTATACTGTTTATGTTTATAATTGGAGGCCGAATTTCTCTTTCGTTTTCTGTGTGAATAAGTTACAATGCTGACGATTGGACTATATAGTTGTAGGAACTCTCACTAATTGTGGTAAAACTCTTCAAATACGCAATTATAGTTTCCAGAAATGATTAAAAACTTGAAAGAAACACTTGAAATAAAAGGAAATAGATTCATACTACATTTTCTGCCATTTTCATTCATGGAGATTACCAGTGGAAAGCTTGGAAATGACCAGAAACCTGATGATATTTACAACTCCGGTTACTTTAGGGAGCGTTTTCAGTACAATTTGCTTTCAAATGTTAGGAATTCAGGGTTATACAGCTCAAAATTTGTTTAGAAACACTGTAAGTAAGGACGATACTGTTTATGTTTATAATTGGAGGCCGAATTTCTCTCGCGTTTTCTGTGTGAATCAGTTAATATGCTGACGATTCCAGTATATAGTTGTAGGAACACTCTCTAATTCTGGACAAACTCTTCAAATACACAATTATAGTTTCCGGAAATGAATAAAAACTTGTAAGAAACACTTGAAATAAAAGGAAAAAGTCCTTACTACATTTCCTGCCATTTTCAATCACGGAGGTTACCAGTGGAAATTTCGGAAATGACCAGAAAACTGATAATATTTACAACTCCGGCTACTTTAGGAAGCGTTTTCACTTGAATTTGCTTTCAAATATTAGGAATTAGGTTTATACAGCTCAAAACTTGTGTAGAAAGACTGTAAGTGAGGACTATACTGTTTATGTTTATAATTGGAGGCCGAATTTCTCTGGCGTTTTCTGTGTGAATAAGTTACAATGCTGACGATTGGACTATATAGTTGTAGGAACTCTCACTAATTGTGGTAAAACTCTTCAAATACGCAATTATAGTTTCCAGAAATGATTAAAAACTTGAAAGAAACACTTGAAATAAAAGGAAATAGATTCATACTACATTTTCTGCCATTTTCATTCATGGAGATTACCAGTGGAAAGCTTGGAAATGACCAGAAACCTGATGATATTTACAACTCCGATTACTTTAGGGAGCGTTTTCAGTACAATTTGCTTTCGAATGTTAGGAATTCAGGGTTATACAGCTCAAAATTTGTTTAGAAACACTGTAAGTAAGGACGATACTGTTTATGTTTATAATTGGAGGCCGAATTTCTCTCGCGTTTTCTGTGTGAATCAGTTAATATGCTGACGATTCCAGTATATAGTTGTAGGAACACTCTCTAATTCTGGACAAACTCTTCAAATACACAATTATAGTTTCCGGAAATGAATAAAAACTTGTAAGAAACACTTGAAATAAAAGGAAATAGGTCCTTACTACATTTCCTGCCATTTTCAATCACGGAGGTTACCAGTGGAAATTTCGGAAATGACCAGAAAACTGATAATATTTACAACTCCGGCTACTTTAGGAAGCGTTTTCACTTGAATTTGCTTTCAAATATTAGGAATTAGGTTTATACAGCTCAAAACTTGTGTAGAAAGACTGTAAGTGAGGACTATACTGTTTATGTTTATAATTGGAGGCCGAATTTCTCTTTCGTTTCCTGTGTGAATAAGTTACAATGCTGATGATTGGACTATATAGTTGTAGGAACTCTCACTAATTGTGGTAAAACTCTTCAAATACGCAATTATAGTTTCCAGAAATGATTAAAAACTTGAAAGAAACACTTGAAATAAAAGGAAATAGATTCATACTACATTTTCTGCCATTTTCATTCATGGAGATTACCAGTGGAAAGCTTGGAAATGACCAGAAACCTGATGATATTTACAACTCCGATTACTTTAGGGAGCGTTTTCAGTACAATTTGCTTTCAAATGTTAGGAATTCAGGGTTATACAGCTCAAAATTTGTTTAGAAACACTGTAAGTAAGGACGATACTGTTTATGTTTATAATTGGAGGCCGAATTTCTCTCGCGTTTTCTGTGTGAATCAGTTAATATGCTGACGATTCCAGTATATAGTTGTAGGAACACTCTCTAATTCTGGACAAACTCTTCAAATACACAATTATAGTTTCCGGAAATGAATAAAAACTTGTAAGAAACACTTGAAATAAAAGGAAATAGGTCCTTACTACATTTCCTGCCATTTTCAATCACGGAGGTTACCAGTGGAAATTTCGGAAATGACCAGAAAACTGATAATATTTACAACTCCGGCTACTTTAGGAAGCGTTTTCACTTGAATTTGCTTTCAAATATTAGGAATTAGGTTTATACAGCTCAAAACTTGTGTAGAAAGACTGTAAGTGAGGACTATACTGTTTATGTTTATAATTGGAGGCCGAATTTCTCTGGCGTTTTCTGTGTGAATAAGTTACAATGCTGACGATTGGACTATATAGTTGTAGGAACTCTCACTAATTGTGGTAAAACTCTTCAAATACGCAATTATAGTTTCCAGAAATGATTAAAAACTTGAAAGAAACACTTGAAATAAAAGGAAATAGATTCATACTACATTTTCTGCCATTTTCATTCATGGAGATTACCAGTGGAAAGCTTGGAAATGACCAGAAAACTGATAATATTTACAACTCCGGTAACTTTAGGGAGCGTTTTCAGTACAATTTGCTTTCAAATGTTAGGAATTCAGGGTTATACAGCTCAAAATTTGTTTAGAAACACTGTAAGTAAGTACGATACTGTTTATGTTTATAATTGGAGGCCGAATTTCTCTCGCATTTTCTGTGTGAATCAGTTAAAATTCTGACGATTCCAGTATATAGTTGTAGGAACACTCACTAATTCTGGACAAACTCTTCAAATACACAATTATAGTTTCTGGAAATGATTAAAAACTTGTAAGAAACACTTGAAATAAAAGGAAATAGGTCCTTACTACATTTCCTGCCATTTTCAATCACGGAGGTTACCAGTGGAAAGTTCGGAAATGACCAGAAAACTGATAATATTTACAACTCCGGCTACTTTAGGAAGCGTTTTCACTTGAATTTGCTTTCAAATATTAGGAATTAGGTTTATACAGCTCAAAACTTGTGTAGAAAGACTGTAAGTGAGGACTATACTGTTTATGTTTATAATTGGAGGCCGAATTTCTCTGGCGTTTTCTGTGTGAATAAGTTACAATGCTGACGATTGGACTATATAGTTGTAGGAACTCTCACTAATTGTGGTAAAACTCTTCAAATACGCAATTATAGTTTCCAGAAATGATTAAAAACTTGAAAGAAACACTTGAAATAAAAGGAAATAGATTCATACTACATTTTCTGCCATTTTCATTCATGGAGATTACCAGTGGAAAGCTTGGAAATGACCAGAAACCTGATAATATTTACAACTCCGGTTACTTTAGGAAACGTTTTCACTTGAATTTGCTTTCAAATATTAGGAATTAGGTTTATACAGCTCAAAACTTGTGTAGAAAGACTGTAAGTGAGGACTATACTGTTTATGTTTATAATTGGAGGCCGAATTTCTCTCGCGTTTTCTGTGTGAATCAGTTAATATGCTGACGATTCCAGTATATAGTTGTAGGAACACTCTCTAATTCTGGACAAACTCTTCAAATACACAATTATAGTTTCCGGAAATGAATAAAAACTTGTAAGAAACACTTGAAATAAAAGGAAATAGGTCCTTACTACATTTCCTGCCATTTTCAATCACGGAGGTTACCAGTGGAAATTTCGGAAATGACCAGAAAACTGATAATATTTACAACTCCGGCTACTTTAGGAAGCGTTTTCACTTGAATTTGCTTTCAAATATTAGGAATTAGGTTTATACAGCTCAAAACTTGTGTAGAAAGACTGTAAGTGAGGACTATACTGTTTATGTTTGTCATTGGAGGCCGAATTTCTCTGGCGTTTTCTGTGTGAATCAGATAAAATGCTGATGATTCCTTTATATAGTTGTAGGAACACTCTCTAATTCTGGTCAAACTCTTTAAATACGCAATTATAGTTTCCAGAGATCTTTAAAAACCTGTAAGAAACACTTGAAATAAAAGGAAATAGGTTCTTACTACATTTCCTGCCATTTTCAATCACGGAGGTTACCAGTGGAATGTTCGGAAATGACTCGAAAACTGAAAATATTTACAACTCCAGCGACATTAGGAAGCGTTTTCACTTAAATTTGCTTTCAAATATTAGGAATTAGGTTTATACAGCTCAAAACTTGTGTAGAAAGACTGTAAGTGAGGACTATACTGTTTATGTTTATAATTGGAGGCCGAATTTCTCTGGCGTTTTCTGTGTGAATAAGTTACAATGCTGACGATTGGACTATATAGTTGTAGGAACTCTCACTAATTGTGGTAAAACTCTTCAAATACGCAATTATAGTTTCCAGAAATGATTAAAAACTTGAAAGAAACACTTGAAATAAAAGGAAATAGATTCATACTACATTTTCTGCCATTTTCATTCATGGAGATTACCAGTGGAAAGCTTGGAAATGACCAGAAACCTGATAATATTTACAACTCCGGTTACTTTAGGAAACGTTTTCACTTGAATTTGCTTTCAAATATTAGGAATTAGGTTTATACAGCTCAAAACTTGTGTAGAAAGACTGTAAGTGAGGACTATACTGTTTATGTTTATAATTGGAGGCCGAATTTCTCTCGCGTTTTCTGTGTGAATCAGTTAATATGCTGACGATTCCAGTATATAGTTGTAGGAACACTCTCTAATTCTGGACAAACTCTTCAAATACACAATTATAGTTTCCGGAAATGAATAAAAACTTGTAAGAAACACTTGAAATAAAAGGAAAAAGTCCTTACTACATTTCCTGCCATTTTCAATCACGGAGGTTACCAGTGGAAATTTCGGAAATGACCAGAAAACTGATAATATTTACAACTCCGGCTACTTTAGGAAGCGTTTTCACTTGAATTTGCTTTCAAATATTAGGAATTAGGTTTATACAGCTCAAAACTTGTGTAGAAAGACTGTAAGTGAGGACTATACTGTTTATGTTTATAATTGGAGGCCGAATTTCTCTGGCGTTTTCTGTGTGAATAAGTTACAATGCTGACGATTGGACTATATAGTTGTAGGAACTCTCACTAATTGTGGTAAAACTCTTCAAATACGCAATTATAGTTTCCAGAAATGATTAAAAACTTGAAAGAAACACTTGAAATAAAAGGAAATAGATTCATACTACATTTTCTGCCATTTTCATTCATGGAGATTACCAGTGGAAAGCTTGGAAATGACCAGAAAACTGATGATATTTACAACTCCGGTAACTTTAGGGAGCGTTTTCAGTACAATTTGCTTTCAAATGTTAGGAATTCAGGGTTATACAGCTCAAAATTTGTTTAGAAACACTGTAAGTAAGTACGATACTGTTTATGTTTATAATTGGAGGCCGAATTTCTCTCGCGTTTTCTGTGTGAATCAGTTAAAATTCTGACGATTCCAGTATATAGTTGTAGGAACACTCACTAATTCTGGACAAACTCTTCAAATACACAATTATAGTTTCTGGAAATGATTAAAAACTTGTAAGAAACACTTGAAATAAAAGGAAATAGGTCCTTACTACATTTCCTGCCATTTTCAATCACGGAGGTTACCAGTGGAAAGTTCGGAAATGACCAGAAAACTGATAATATTTACAACTCCGGCTACTTTAGGAAGCGTTTTCACTTGAATTTGCTTTCAAATATTAGGAATTAGGTTTATACAGCTCAAAACTTGTGTAGAAAGACTGTAAGTGAGGACTATACTGTTTATGTTTATAATTGGAGGCCGAATTTCTCTCGCGTTTTCTGTGTGAATCAGTTAATATGCTGACGATTCCAGTATATAGTTGTAGGAACACTCTCTAATTCTGGACAAACTCTTCAAATACACAATTATAGTTTCCGGAAATGAATAAAAACTTGTAAGAAACACTTGAAATAAAAGGAAATAGGTCCTTACTACATTTCCTGCCATTTTCAATCACGGAGGTTACCAGTGGAAATTTCGGAAATGACCAGAAAACTGATAATATTTACAACTCCGGCTACTTTAGGAAGCGTTTTCACTTGAATTTGCTTTCAAATATTAGGAATTAGGTTTATACAGCTCAAAACTTGTGTAGAAAGACTGTAAGTGAGGACTATACTGTTTATGTTTGTCATTGGAGGCCGAATTTCTCTGGCGTTTTCTGTGTGAATCAGATAAAATGCTGATGATTACTTTATATAGTTGTAGGAACACACTCTAATTCTGGTCAAACTCTTTAAATACGCAATTATAGTTTCCAGAGATCTTTAAAAACCTGTAAGAAACACTTGAAATAAAAGGAAATAGGTTCTTACTACATTTCCTGCCATTTTCAATCACGGAGGTTACCAGTGGAATGTTCGGAAATGACTCGAAAACTGAAAATATTTACAACTCCAGCGACATTAGGAAGCGTTTTCACTTAAATTTGCTTTCAAATATTAGGAATTAGGTTTATACAGCTCAAAACTTGTGTAGAAAGACTGTAAGTGAGGACTATACTGTTTATGTTTATAATTGGAGGCCGAATTTCTCTGGCGTTTTCTGTGTGAATAAGTTACAATGCTGACGATTGGACTATATAGTTGTAGGAACTCTCACTAATTGTGGTAAAACTCTTCAAATACGCAATTATAGTTTCCAGAAATGATTAAAAACTTGAAAGAAACACTTGAAATAAAAGGAAATAGATTCATACTACATTTTCTGCCATTTTCATTCATGGAGATTACCAGTGGAAAGCTTGGAAATGACCAGAAACCTGATAATATTTACAACTCCGGTTACTTTAGGAAACGTTTTCACTTGAATTTGCTTTCAAATATTAGGAATTAGGTTTATACAGCTCAAAACTTGTGTAGAAAGACTGTAAGTGAGGACTATACTGTTTATGTTTATAATTGGAGGCCGAATTTCTCTCGCGTTTTCTGTGTGAATCAGTTAATATGCTGACGATTCCAGTATATAGTTGTAGGAACACTCTCTAATTCTGGACAAACTCTTCAAATACACAATTATAGTTTCCGGAAATGAATAAAAACTTGTAAGAAACACTTGAAATAAAAGGAAATAGGTCCTTACTACATTTCCTGCCATTTTCAATTACGGAGGTTACCAGTGGAAATTTCGGAAATGACCAGAAAACTGATAATATTTACAACTCCGGCTACTTTAGGAAGCGTTTTCACTTGAATTTGCTTTCAAATATTAGGAATTAGGTTTATACAGCTCAAAACTTGTGTAGAAAGACTGTAAGTGAGGACTATACTGTTTATGTTTGTCATTGGAGGCCGAATTTCTCTGGCGTTTTCTGTGTGAATCAGATAAAATGCTGATGATTCCTTTATATAGTTGTAGGAACACTCTCTAATTCTGGTCAAACTCTTTAAATACGCAATTATAGTTTCCAGAGATCTTTAAAAACCTGTAAGAAACACTTGAAATAAAAGGAAATAGGTTCTTACTACATTTCCTGCCATTTTCAATCACCGAGGTTACCAGTGGAATGTTCGGAAATGACTCGAAAACTGAAAATATTTACAACTCCAGCGACATTAGGAAGCGTTTTCACTTAAATTTGCTTCCAAATATTAGGAATTAGGTTTATACAGCTCAAAACTTGTGTAGAAAGACTGTAAGTGAGGACTATACTGTTTATGTTTATAATTGGAGGCCGAATTTCTCTGGCGTTTTCTGTGTGAATAAGTTACAATGCTGTCTATTCAAGTTTATAGTTGTAGGAACTCTCACTAATTGTGGTAAAACTCTTCAAATAAGCAATTATAGTTTTCAGAAACGATTAAAAACTTGTAAGAAACACTTGAAATAAAAGGAAATAGATTCATACTACATTTTCTGCCATTTTCATTCATGGAGATTACCAGTGGAAAGCTTGGAAATGACCAGAAAACTGATAATATTTGCAACTCCCTTTACTTTAGGGAGCGTTTTCAGTACAATTTGCTTTCCAATGTTAGGAATTCAGGGTTATACAGCTCAAAATTTGTTTAGAAACACTGTAAGTAAGGACGATACTGTTTATGTTTATAATTGGAGGCCGAATTTCTCTCGCGTTTTCTGTGTGAATCAGTTAATATGCTGACGATTCCAGTATATAGTTGTAGGAACACTCTCTAATTCTGGACAAACTCTTCAAATACACAATTATAGTTTCCGGAAATGAATAAAAACTTGTAAGAAACACTTGAAATAAAAGGACATGGGTCCTTACTACATTTCCTGCCATTTTCAATCACGGAGGTTACCAGTGGAAATTTCGGAAATGACCAGAAAACTGATAATATTTACAACTCCGGCTACTTTAGGAAGCGTTTTCACTTGAATTTGCTTTCAAATATTAGGAATTAGGTTTATACAGCTCAAAACTTGTGTAGAAAGACTGTAAGTGAGGACTATACTGTTTATGTTTATAATTGGAGGCCGAATTTCTCTTTCGTTTCCTGTGTGAATAAGTTACAATGCTGATGATTGGACTATATAGTTGTAGGAACTCTCACTAATTGTGGTAAAACTCTTCAAATACGCAATTATAGTTTCCAGAAATGATTAAAAACTTGAAAGAAACACTTGAAATAAAAGGAAATAGATTCATACTACATTTTCTGCCATTTTCATTCATGGAGATTACCAGTGGAAAGCTTGGAAATGACCAGAAACCTGATGATATTTACAACTCCGATTACTTTAGGGAGCGTTTTCAGTACAATTTGCTTTCAAATGTTAGGAATTCAGGGTTATACAGCTCAAAATTTGTTTAGAAACACTGTAAGTAAGGACGATACTGTTTATGTTTATAATTGGAGGCCGAATTTCTCTCGCGTTTTCTGTGTGAATCAGTTAATATGCTGACGATTCCAGTATATAGTTGTAGGAACACTCTCTAATTCTGGACAAACTCTTCAAATACACAATTATAGTTTCCGGAAATGAATAAAAACTGGTAAGAAACACTTGAAATAAAAGGAAATAGGTCCTTACTACATTTCCTGCCATTTTCAATCACGGAGGTTACCAGTGGAAATTTCGGAAATGACCAGAAAACTGATAATATTTACAACTCCGGCTACTTTAGGAAGCGTTTTCACTTGAATTTGCTTTCAAATATTAGGAATTAGGTTTATACAGCTCAAAACTTGTGTAGAAAGACTGTAAGTGAAGACTATACTGTTTATGTTTATAATTGGAGGCCGAATTTCTCTCGCGTTTTCTGTGTGAATCAGTTAATATGCTGACGATTCCAGTATATAGTTGTAGGAACACTCTCTAATTCTGGACAAACTCTTCAAATACACAATTATAGTTTCCGGAAATGAATAAAAACTTGTAAGAAACACTTGAAATAAAAGGAAATAGGTCCTTACTACATTTCCTGCCATTTTCAATCACGGAGGTTACCAGTGGAAATTTCGGAAATGACCAGAAAACTGATAATATTTACAACTCCGGCTACTTTAGGAAGCGTTTTCACTTGAATTTGCTTTCAAATATTAGGAATTAGGTTTATACAGCTCAAAACTTGTGTAGAAAGACTGTAAGTGAGGACTATACTGTTTATGTTTGTCATTGGAGGCCGAATTTCTCTGGCGTTTTCTGTGTGAATCAGTTAAAATGCTGATGATTCCTTTATATAGTTGTAGGAACACTCTCTAATTCTGGTCAAACTCTTTAAATACGCAATTATAGTTTCCAGAGATCATTAAAAACCTGTAAGAAACACTTGAAATAAAAGGAAATAGGTTCTTACTACATTTCCTGCCATTTTCAATCACGGAGGTTACCAGTGGAATGTTCAGAAATGACTCTAAAACTGAAAATATTTAAAACTCCAGCGACATTAGGAAGCGTTTTCACTTAAATTTGCTTTCAAATATTAGGAATTAGGTTTATACAGCTCAAAACTTGTGTAGAAAGACTGTAAGTGAGGACTATACTGTTTATGTTTATAATTGGAGGCCGAATTTCTCTGGCGTTTTCTGTGTGAATAAGTTACAATGCTGACGATTGGACTATATAGTTGTAGGAACTCTCACTAATTGTGGTAAAACTCTTCAAATACGCAATTATAGTTTCCAGAAATGATTAAAAACTTGAAAGAAACACTTGAAATAAAAGGAAATAGATTCATACTACATTTTCTGCCATTTTCATTCATGGAGATTACCAGTGGAAAGCTTGGAAATGACCAGAAAACTGATGATATTTACAACTCCGGTAACTTTAGGGAGCGTTTTCAGTACAATTTGCTTTCAAATGTTAGGAATTCAGGGTTATACAGCTCAAAATTTGTTTAGAAACACTGTAAGTAAGGACGATACTGTTTATGTTTATAATTGGAGGCCGAATTTCTCTCGCGTTTTCTGTGTGAATCAGTTAAAATTCTGACGATTCCAGTATATAGGTGTAGGAACACTCTCTAATTCTGGACAAACTCTTCAAATACACAATTATAGTTTCTGGAAATGATTAAAAACTTGTAAGAAACACTTGAAATAAAAGGAAATAGGTCCTTACTACATTTCCTGCCATTTTCAATCACGGAGGTTACCAGTGGAAAGTTCGGAAATGACCAGAAAACTGATAATATTTACAACTCCGGCTACTTTAGGAAGCGTTTTCACTTGAATTTGCTTTCAAATATTAGGAATTAGGTTTATACATCTCAAAACTTGTGTAGAAAGACTGTAAGTGAGGACTATACTGTTTATGTTTATAATTGGAGGCCGAATTTCTCTGGCGTTTTCTGTGTGAATAAGTTACAATGCTGACGATTGGACTATATAGTTGTAGGAACTCTCACTAATTGTGGTAAAACTCTTCAAATACGCAATTATAGTTTCCAGAAATGATTAAAAACTTGAAAGAAACACTTGAAATAAAAGGAAATAGATTCATACTACATTTTCTGCCATTTTCATTCATGGAGATTACCAGTGGAAAGCTTGGAAATGACCAGAAAACTGATAATATTTGCAACTCCCTTTACTTTAGGGAGCGTTTTCAGTACAATTTGCTTTCCAATGTTAGGAATTCAGGGTTATACAGCTCAAAATTTGTTTAGAAACACTGTAAGTAAGGACGATACTGTTTATGTTTATAATTGGAGGCCGAATTTCTCTCGCGTTTTCTGTGTGAATCAGTTAATATGCTGACGATTCCAGTATATAGTTGTAGGAACACTCTCTAATTCTGGACAAACTCTTCAAATACACAATTATAGTTTCCGGAAATGAATAAAAACTTGTAAGAAACACTTGAAATAAAAGGACATGGGTCCTTACTACATTTCCTGCCATTTTCAATCACGGAGGTTACCAGTGGAAATTTCGGAAATGACCAGAAAACTGATAATATTTACAACTCCGGCTACTTTAGGAAGCGTTTTCACTTGAATTTGCTTTCAAATATTAGGAATTAGGTTTATACAGCTCAAAACTTGTGTAGAAAGACTGTAAGTGAGGACTATACTGTTTATGTTTATAATTGGAGGCCGAATTTCTCTTTCGTTTCCTGTGTGAATAAGTTACAATGCTGATGATTGGACTATATAGTTGTAGGAACTCTCACTAATTGTGGTAAAACTCTTCAAATACGCAATTATAGTTTCCAGAAATGATTAAAAACTTGAAAGAAACACTTGAAATAAAAGGAAATAGATTCATACTACATTTTCTGCCATTTTCATTCATGGAGATTACCAGTGGAAAGCTTGGAAATGACCAGAAACCTGATGATATTTACAACTCCGATTACTTTAGGGAGCGTTTTCAGTACAATTTGCTTTCAAATGTTAGGAATTCAGGGTTATACAGCTCAAAATTTGTTTAGAAACACTGTAAGTAAGGACGATACTGTTTATGTTTATAATTGGAGGCTGAATTTCTCTCGCGTTTTCTGTGTGAATCAGTTAATATGCTGACGATTCCAGTATATAGTTGTAGGAACACTCTCTAATTCTGGACAAACTCTTCAAATACACAATTATAGTTTCCGGAAATGAATAAAAACTGGTAAGAAACACTTGAAATAAAAGGAAATAGGTCCTTACTACATTTCCTGCCATTTTCAATCACGGAGGTTACCAGTGGAAATTTCGGAAATGACCAGAAAACTGATAATATTTACAACTCCGGCTACTTTAGGAAGCGTTTTCACTTGAATTTGCTTTCAAATATTAGGAATTAGGTTTATACAGCTCAAAACTTGTGTAGAAAGACTGTAAGTGAAGACTATACTGTTTATGTTTATAATTGGAGGCCGAATTTCTCTCGCGTTTTCTGTGTGAATCAGTTAATATGCTGACGATTCCAGTATATAGTTGTAGGAACACTCTCTAATTCTGGACAAACTCTTCAAATACACAATTATAGTTTCCGGAAATGAATAAAAACTTGTAAGAAACACTTGAAATAAAAGGAAATAGGTCCTTACTACATTTTCTGCCATTTTCATTCATGGAGATTACCAGTGGAAAGCTTGGAAATGACCAGAAAACTGATAATATTTACAACTCCGGTAACTTTAGGGAGCGTTTTCAGTACAATTTGCTTTCAAATGTTAGGAATTCAGGGTTATACAGCTCAAAATTTGTTTAGAAACACTGTAAGTAAGTACGATACTGTTTATGTTTATAATTGGAGGCCGAATTTCTCTCGCATTTTCTGTGTGAATCAGTTAAAATTCTGACGATTCCAGTATATAGTTGTAGGAACACTCACTAATTCTGGACAAACTCTTCAAATACACAATTATAGTTTCTGGAAATGATTAAAAACTTGTAAGAAACACTTGAAATAAAAGGAAATAGGTCCTTACTACATTTCCTGCCATTTTCAATCACGGAGGTTACCAGTGGAAAGTTCGGAAATGACCAGAAAACTGATAATATTTACAACTCCGGCTACTTTAGGAAGCGTTTTCACTTGAATTTGCTTTCAAATATTAGGAATTAGGTTTATACAGCTCAAAACTTGTGTAGAAAGACTGTAAGTGAGGACTATACTGTTTATGTTTATAATTGGAGGCCGAATTTCTCTGGCGTTTTCTGTGTGAATAAGTTACAATGCTGACGATTGGACTATATAGTTGTAGGAACTCTCACTAATTGTGGTAAAACTCTTCAAATACGCAATTATAGTTTCCAGAAATGATTAAAAACTTGAAAGAAACACTTGAAATAAAAGGAAATAGATTCATACTACATTTTCTGCCATTTTCATTCATGGAGATTACCAGTGGAAAGCTTGGAAATGACCAGAAACCTGATAATATTTACAACTCCGGTTACTTTAGGAAACGTTTTCACTTGAATTTGCTTTCAAATATTAGGAATTAGGTTTATACAGCTCAAAACTTGTGTAGAAAGACTGTAAGTGAGGACTATACTGTTTATGTTTATAATTGGAGGCCGAATTTCTCTCGCGTTTTCTGTGTGAATCAGTTAATATGCTGACGATTCCAGTATATAGTTGTAGGAACACTCTCTAATTCTGGACAAACTCTTCAAATACACAATTATAGTTTCCGGAAATGAATAAAAACTTGTAAGAAACACTTGAAATAAAAGGAAATAGGTCCTTACTACATTTCCTGCCATTTTCAATCACGGAGGTTACCAGTGGAAATTTCGGAAATGACCAGAAAACTGATAATATTTACAACTCCGGCTACTTTAGGAAGCGTTTTCACTTGAATTTGCTTTCAAATATTAGGAATTAGGTTTATACAGCTCAAAACTTGTGTAGAAAGACTGTAAGTGAGGACTATACTGTTTATGTTTGTCATTGGAGGCCGAATTTCTCTGGCGTTTTCTGTGTGAATCAGATAAAATGCTGATGATTCCTTTATATAGTTGTAGGAACACTCTCTAATTCTGGTCAAACTCTTTAAATACGCAATTATAGTTTCCAGAGATCTTTAAAAACCTGTAAGAAACACTTGAAATAAAAGGAAATAGGTTCTTACTACATTTCCTGCCATTTTCAATCACGGAGGTTACCAGTGGAATGTTCGGAAATGACTCGAAAACTGAAAATATTTACAACTCCAGCGACATTAGGAAGCGTTTTCACTTAAATTTGCTTTCAAATATTAGGAATTAGGTTTATACAGCTCAAAACTTGTGTAGAAAGACTGTAAGTGAGGACTATACTGTTTATGTTTATAATTGGAGGCCGAATTTCTCTGGCGTTTTCTGTGTGAATAAGTTACAATGCTGACGATTGGACTATATAGTTGTAGGAACTCTCACTAATTGTGGTAAAACTCTTCAAATACGCAATTATAGTTTCCAGAAATGATTAAAAACTTGAAAGAAACACTTGAAATAAAAGGAAATAGATTCATACTACATTTTCTGCCATTTTCATTCATGGAGATTACCAGTGGAAAGCTTGGAAATGACCAGAAACCTGATAATATTTACAACTCCGGTTACTTTAGGAAACGTTTTCACTTGAATTTGCTTTCAAATATTAGGAATTAGGTTTATACAGCTCAAAACTTGTGTACAAAGACTGTAAGTGAGGACTATACTGTTTATGTTTATAATTGGAGGCCGAATTTCTCTCGCGTTTTCTGTGTGAATCAGTTAATATGCTGACGATTCCAGTATATAGTTGTAGGAACACTCTCTAATTCTGGACAAACTCTTCAAATACACAATTATAGTTTCCGGAAATGAATAAAAACTTGTAAGAAACACTTGAAATAAAAGGAAAAAGTCCTTACTACATTTCCTGCCATTTTCAATCACGGAGGTTACCAGTGGAAATTTCGGAAATGACCAGAAAACTGATAATATTTACAACTCCGGCTACTTTAGGAAGCGTTTTCACTTGAATTTGCTTTCAAATATTAGGAATTAGGTTTATACAGCTCAAAACTTGTGTAGAAAGACTGTAAGTGAGGACTATACTGTTTATGTTTATAATTGGAGGCCGAATTTCTCTTTCGTTTCCTGTGTGAATAAGTTACAATGCTGATGATTGGACTATATAGTTGTAGGAACTCTCACTAATTGTGGTAAAACTCTTCAAATACGCAATTATAGTTTCCAGAAATGATTAAAAACTTGAAAGAAACACTTGAAATAAAAGGAAATAGATTCATACTACATTTTCTGCCATTTTCATTCATGGAGATTACCAGTGGAAAGCTTGGAAATGACCAGAAACCTGATGATATTTACAACTCCGATTACTTTAGGGAGCGTTTTCAGTACAATTTGCTTTCAAATGTTAGGAATTCAGGGTTATACAGCTCAAAATTTGTTTAGAAACACTGTAAGTAAGGACGATACTGTTTATGTTTATAATTGGAGGCCGAATTTCTCTCGCGTTTTCTGTGTGAATCAGTTAATATGCTGACGATTCCAGTATATAGTTGTAGGAACACTCTCTAATTCTGGACAAACTCTTCAAATACACAATTATAGTTTCCGGAAATGAATAAAAACTTGTAAGAAACACTTGAAATAAAAGGAAATAGGTCCTTACTACATTTCCTGCCATTTTCAATCACGGAGGTTACCAGTGGAAATTTCGGAAATGACCAGAAAACTGATAATATTTACAACTCCGGCTACTTTAGGAAGCGTTTTCACTTGAATTTGCTTTCAAATATTAGGAATTAGGTTTATACAGCTCAAAACTTGTGTAGAAAGACTGTAAGTGAGGACTATACTGTTTATGTTTATAATTGGAGGCCGAATTTCTCTCGCGTTTTCTGTGTGAATCAGTTAATATGCTGACGATTCCAGTATATAGTTGTAGGAACACTCTCTAATTCTGGACAAACTCCTCAAATACACAATTATAGTTTCCGGAAATGAATAAAAACTTGTAAGAAACACTTGAAATAAAAGGAAATAGGTCCTTACTACATTTCCTGCCATTTTCAATCACGGAGGTTACCAGTGGAAATTTCGGAAATGACCAGAAAACTGATAATATTTACAACTCCGGCTACTTTAGGAAGCGTTTTCACTTGAATTTGCTTTCAAATATTAGGAATTAGGTTTATACAGCTCAAAACTTGTGTAGAAAGACTGTAAGTGAGGACTATACTGTTTATGTTTATAATTGGAGGCCGAATTTCTCTGGCGTTTTCTGTGTGAATAAGTTACAATGCTGACGATTGGACTATATAGTTGTAGGAACTCTCACTAATTGTGGTAAAACTCTTCAAATACGCAATTATAGTTTCCAGAAATGATTAAAAACTTGAAAGAAACACTTGAAATAAAAGGAAATAGATTCATACTACATTTTCTGCCATTTTCATTCATGGAGATTACCAGTGGAAAGCTTGGAAATGACCAGAAAACTGATGATATTTACAACTCCGGTAACTTTAGGGAGCGTTTTCAGTACAATTTGCTTTCAAATGTTAGGAATTCAGGGTTATACAGCTCAAAATTTGTTTAGAAACACTGTAAGTAAGTACGATACTGTTTATGTTTATAATTGGAGGCCGAATTTCTCTCGCGTTTTCTGTGTGAATCAGTTAAAATTCTGACGATTCCAGTATATAGTTGTAGGAACACTCACTAATTCTGGACAAACTCTTCAAATACACAATTATAGTTTCTGGAAATGATTAAAAACTTGTAAGAAACACTTGAAATAAAAGGAAATAGGTCCTTACTACATTTCCTGCCATTTTCAATCACGGAGGTTACCAGTGGAAAGTTCGGAAATGACCAGAAAACTGATAATATTTACAACTCCGGCTACTTTAGGAAGCGTTTTCACTTGAATTTGCTTTCAAATATTAGGAATTAGGTTTATACAGCTCAAAACTTGTGTAGAAAGACTGTAAGTGAGGACTATACTGTTTATGTTTATAATTGGAGGCCGAATTTCTCTCGCGTTTTCTGTGTGAATCAGTTAATATGCTGACGATTCCAGTATATAGTTGTAGGAACACTCTCTAATTCTGGACAAACTCTTCAAATACACAATTATAGTTTCCGGAAATGAATAAAAACTTGTAAGAAACACTTGAAATAAAAGGAAATAGGTCCTTACTACATTTCCTGCCATTTTCAATCACGGAGGTTACCAGTGGAAATTTCGGAAATGACCAGAAAACTGATAATATTTACAACTCCGGCTACTTTAGGAAGCGTTTTCACTTGAATTTGCTTTCAAATATTAGGAATTAGGTTTATACAGCTCAAAACTTGTGTAGAAAGACTGTAAGTGAGGACTATACTGTTTATGTTTGTCATTGGAGGCCGAATTTCTCTGGCGTTTTCTGTGTGAATCAGATAAAATGCTGATGATTACTTTATATAGTTGTAGGAACACTCTCTAATTCTGGTCAAACTCTTTAAATACGCAATTATAGTTTCCAGAGATCTTTAAAAACCTGTAAGAAACACTTGAAATAAAAGGAAATAGGTTCTTACTACATTTCCTGCCATTTTCAATCACGGAGGTTACCAGTGGAATGTTCGGAAATGACTCGAAAACTGAAAATATTTACAACTCCAGCGACATTAGGAAGCGTTTTCACTTAAATTTGCTTTCAAATATTAGGAATTAGGTTTATACAGCTCAAAACTTGTGTAGAAAGACTGTAAGTGAGGACTATACTGTTTATGTTTATAATTGGAGGCCGAATTTCTCTGGCGTTTTCTGTGTGAATAAGTTACAATGCTGACGATTGGACTATATAGTTGTAGGAACTCTCACTAATTGTGGTAAAACTCTTCAAATACGCAATTATAGTTTCCAGAAATGATTAAAAACTTGAAAGAAACACTTGAAATAAAAGGAAATAGATTCATACTACATTTTCTGCCATTTTCATTCATGGAGATTACCAGTGGAAAGCTTGGAAATGACCAGAAACCTGATAATATTTACAACTCCGGTTACTTTAGGAAACGTTTTCACTTGAATTTGCTTTCAAATATTAGGAATTAGGTTTATACAGCTCAAAACTTGTGTAGAAAGACTGTAAGTGAGGACTATACTGTTTATGTTTATAATTGGAGGCCGAATTTCTCTCGCGTTTTCTGTGTGAATCAGTTAATATGCTGACGATTCCAGTATATAGTTGTAGGAACACTCTCTAATTCTGGACAAACTCTTCAAATACACAATTATAGTTTCCGGAAATGAATAAAAACTTGTAAGAAACACTTGAAATAAAAGGAAATAGGTCCTTACTACATTTCCTGCCATTTTCAATTACGGAGGTTACCAGTGGAAATTTCGGAAATGACCAGAAAACTGATAATATTTACAACTCCGGCTACTTTAGGAAGCGTTTTCACTTGAATTTGCTTTCAAATATTAGGAATTAGGTTTATACAGCTCAAAACTTGTGTAGAAAGACTGTAAGTGAGGACTATACTGTTTATGTTTGTCATTGGAGGCCGAATTTCTCTGGCGTTTTCTGTGTGAATCAGATAAAATGCTGATGATTCCTTTATATAGTTGTAGGAACACTCTCTAATTCTGGTCAAACTCTTTAAATACGCAATTATAGTTTCCAGAGATCTTTAAAAACCTGTAAGAAACACTTGAAATAAAAGGAAATAGGTTCTTACTACATTTCCTGCCATTTTCAATCACCGAGGTTACCAGTGGAATGTTCGGAAATGACTCGAAAACTGAAAATATTTACAACTCCAGCGACATTAGGAAGCGTTTTCACTTAAATTTGCTTTCAAATATTAGGAATTAGGTTTATACAGCTCAAAACTTGTGTAGAAAGACTGTAAGTGAGGACTATACTGTTTATGTTTATAATTGGAGGCCGAATTTCTCTGGCGTTTTCTGTGTGAATAAGTTACAATGCTGTCTATTCAAGTTTATAGTTGTAGGAACTCTCACTAATTGTGGTAAAACTCTTCAAATAAGCAATTATAGTTTTCAGAAACGATTAAAAACTTGTAAGAAACACTTGAAATAAAAGGAAATAGATTCATACTACATTTTCTGCCATTTTCATTCATGGAGATTACCAGTGGAAAGCTTGGAAATGACCAGAAAACTGATAATATTTGCAACTCCCTTTACTTTAGGGAGCGTTTTCAGTACAATTTGCTTTCCAATGTTAGGAATTCAGGGTTATACAGCTCAAAATTTGTTTAGAAACACTGTAAGTAAGGACGATACTGTTTATGTTTATAATTGGAGGCCGAATTTCTCTCGCGTTTTCTGTGTGAATCAGTTAATATGCTGACGATTCCAGTATATAGTTGTAGGAACACTCTCTAATTCTGGACAAACTCTTCAAATACACAATTATAGTTTCCGGAAATGAATAAAAACTTGTAAGAAACACTTGAAATAAAAGGACATGGGTCCTTACTACATTTCCTGCCATTTTCAATCACGGAGGTTACCAGTGGAAATTTCGGAAATGACCAGAAAACTGATAATATTTACAACTCCGGCTACTTTAGGAAGCGTTTTCACTTGAATTTGCTTTCAAATATTAGGAATTAGGTTTATACAGCTCAAAACTTGTGTAGAAAGACTGTAAGTGAGGACTATACTGTTTATGTTTATAATTGGAGGCCGAATTTCTCTTTCGTTTCCTGTGTGAATAAGTTACAATGCTGATGATTGGACTATATAGTTGTAGGAACTCTCACTAATTGTGGTAAAACTCTTCAAATACGCAATTATAGTTTCCAGAAATGATTAAAAACTTGAAAGAAACACTTGAAATAAAAGGAAATAGATTCATACTACATTTTCTGCCATTTTCATTCATGGAGATTACCAGTGGAAAGCTTGGAAATGACCAGAAACCTGATGATATTTACAACTCCGATTACTTTAGGGAGCGTTTTCAGTACAATTTGCTTTCAAATGTTAGGAATTCAGGGTTATACAGCTCAAAATTTGTTTAGAAACACTGTAAGTAAGGACGATACTGTTTATGTTTATAATTGGAGGCCGAATTTCTCTCGCGTTTTCTGTGTGAATCAGTTAATATGCTGACGATTCCAGTATATAGTTGTAGGAACACTCTCTAATTCTGGACAAACTCTTCAAATACACAATTATAGTTTCCGGAAATGAATAAAAACTGGTAAGAAACACTTGAAATAAAAGGAAATAGGTCCTTACTACATTTCCTGCCATTTTCAATCACGGAGGTTACCAGTGGAAATTTCGGAAATGACCAGAAAACTGATAATATTTACAACTCCGGCTACTTTAGGAAGCGTTTTCACTTGAATTTGCTTTCAAATATTAGGAATTAGGTTTATACAGCTCAAAACTTGTGTAGAAAGACTGTAAGTGAAGACTATACTGTTTATGTTTATAATTGGAGGCCGAATTTCTCTCGCGTTTTCTGTGTGAATCAGTTAATATGCTGACGATTCCAGTATATAGTTGTAGGAACACTCTCTAATTCTGGACAAACTCTTCAAATACACAATTATAGTTTCCGGAAATGAATAAAAACTTGTAAGAAACACTTGAAATAAAAGGAAATAGGTCCTTACTACATTTCCTGCCATTTTCAATCACGGAGGTTACCAGTGGAAATTTCGGAAATGACCAGAAAACTGATAATATTTACAACTCCGGCTACTTTAGGAAGCGTTTTCACTTGAATTTGCTTTCAAATATTAGGAATTAGGTTTATACATCTCAAAACTTGTGTAGAAAGACTGTAAGTGAGGACTATACTGTTTATGTTTGTCATTGGAGGCCGAATTTCTCTGGCGTTTTCTGTGTGAATCAGTTAAAATGCTGATGATTCCTTTATATAGTTGTAGGAACACTCTCTAATTCTGGTCAAACTCTTTAAATACGCAATTATAGTTTCCAGAGATCATTAAAAACCTGTAAGAAACACTTGAAATAAAAGGAAATAGGTTCTTACTACATTTCCTGCCATTTTCAATCACGGAGGTTACCAGTGGAATGTTCAGAAATGACTCTAAAACTGAAAATATTTAAAACTCCAGCGACATTAGGAAGCGTTTTCACTTAAATTTGCTTTCAAATATTAGGAATTAGGTTTATACAGCTCAAAACTTGTGTAGAAAGACTGTAAGTGAGGACTATACTGTTTATGTTTATAATTGGAGGCCGAATTTCTCTGGCGTTTTCTGTGTGAATAAGTTACAATGCTGACGATTGGACTATATAGTTGTAGGAACTCTCACTAATTGTGGTAAAACTCTTCAAATACGCAATTATAGTTTCCAGAAATGATTAAAAACTTGAAAGAAACACTTGAAATAAAAGGAAATAGATTCATACTACATTTTCTGCCATTTTCATTCATGGAGATTACCAGTGGAAAGCTTGGAAATGACCAGAAAACTGATGATATTTACAACTCCGGTAACTTTAGGGAGCGTTTTCAGTACAATTTGCTTTCAAATGTTAGGAATTCAGGGTTATACAGCTCAAAATTTGTTTAGAAACACTGTAAGTAAGGACGATACTGTTTATGTTTATAATTGGAGGCCGAATTTCTCTCGCGTTTTCTGTGTGAATCAGTTAAAATTCTGACGATTCCAGTATATAGGTGTAGGAACACTCTCTAATTCTGGACAAACTCTTCAAATACACAATTATAGTTTCTGGAAATGATTAAAAACTTGTAAGAAACACTTGAAATAAAAGGAAATAGGTCCTTACTACATTTCCTGCCATTTTCAATCACGGAGGTTACCAGTGGAAAGTTCGGAAATGACCAGAAAACTGATAATATTTACAACTCCGGCTACTTTAGGAAGCGTTTTCACTTGAATTTGCTTTCAAATATTAGGAATTAGGTTTATACATCTCAAAACTTGTGTAGAAAGACTGTAAGTGAGGACTATACTGTTTATGTTTATAATTGGAGGCCGAATTTCTCTGGCGTTTTCTGTGTGAATAAGTTACAATGCTGACGATTGGACTATATAGTTGTAGGAACTCTCACTAATTGTGGTAAAACTCTTCAAATACGCAATTATAGTTTCCAGAAATGATTAAAAACTTGAAAGAAACACTTGAAATAAAAGGAAATAGATTCATACTACATTTTCTGCCATTTTCATTCATGGAGATTACCAGTGGAAAGCTTGGAAATGACCAGAAACCTGATAATATTTACAACTCCGGTTACTTTAGGAAGCGTTTTCACTTGAATTTGCTTTCAAATATTAGGAATTAGGTTTATACAGCTCAAAACTTGTGTAGAAAGACTGTAAGTGTGGACTATACTGTTTATGTTTATAATTGGAGGCCGAATTTCTCTGGCGTTTTCTGTGTGAATAAGTTACAATGCTGATGACTCCAGTATATAGTTGTAGGAACTCTCACTAATTGTGGTAAAACTCTTCAAATAAGCAATTATAGTTTCCAGAAATGATTAAAAAGTTATAAGAAACACTTGAAATGAAAGGAAATAGATTCATACTACATTTTCTGCCATTTTCATTCATGGAGATTACCAGTGGAAAGCTTGGAAATGACCAGAAAACTGATTATATTTACAACTCCGGTTACTTTAGGGAGCGTTTTCAATTCAATTTGCTTTCAACAATTAGGAATTCAGGGTTATACAGCTCATAATTTGTTTAGAAACACTGTAAGTAAAGACTAAATTTTTTATGTTTACAATTGGAGGCCGAATTTCTCTGGCATTTTCTGTGTGAATCAGTTAAAATACTTACTATTCCAGTATATAGTTGTAGGAACACTATCTAATTCTGGTCAAACTCTTCAAATACGCAATTATAGTTTCCAGAAATGATTAAAAACTTGTAAGAAACACTTGAAATAAAAGGAAATAAGTTCTTACTACATTTCCTGCCATTTTCAATCACGGAGGTTACCAGTGGAAAGTTCGGAAATGACCAGAAAACTGATAATATTTACAACTCCAGTGACTTTAGGAAGCGTTTTCACTTGAATTTGCTTTCAAATATTAGGAATTAGGTTTATACAGCTCAAAACTTGTGTAGAAAGACTGTAAGTGTGGACTATACTGTTTATGTTTATAATTGGAGGCCGAATTTCTCTGGCGTTTTCTGTGTGAATAAGTTACAATGCTGACGATTCGAGTATATAGTTGTAGGAACTCTCACTAATTGTGGTAAAACTCTTCAAATAAGCAATTATAGTTTCCAGAAATGATTAAAAAGTTCCAAGAAACACTTGAAATGAAAGGAAATAGATTCATACTACATTTTCTGCCATTTTCATTCATAGAGATTACCAGTGGAAAGCTTGGAAATGACCAGAAAACTGATAATATTTACAACTCCGGTTACTTTAGGGAGCGTTTTCAATTCAATTTGCTTTCAAAAATTAGGAATTCAGGGTTATACAGCTCATAATTTCTTTAGAAACACTGTAAGTAAAGACTATATTGTTTATGTTTACAATTGGAGGCCGTATTTCTCTGGCATTTTCTGTGTGAATCAGTTAAAATACTGACGATTCCAGTATATAGTTGTAGGAACACTCACTAATTCTGGTCAAACTCTTCAAATACGCAATTATAGTTTCCAGAAATGATTAAAAACTTGTAAGAAACACTAGAAATAAAAGGAAATGGGTTCTTACTACATTTCCTGCCGTTTTCAATCACGGAGGATACCAGTGGAAAGTTCAGAAATGACCAGAAAACTGATAATATTTACAACTCCAGCGACTTTAGGAAGCGTTTTCACTTGAATTTGCTTTCAAATATTAGGAATTAGGTTTATACAGCTCAAAACTTGTGTAGAAAGACTGTAAGTGTGGACTATACTGTTTATGTTTATAATTGGAGGCCGAATTTCTCTGGCGTTTTCTGTGTGAATAAGTTACAATGCTGATGATTCCAGTATATAGTTGTAGGAACTCTCACTAATTGTGGTAAAACTCTTCAAATAAGCAATTATAGTTTCCAGAAATGATTAAGAAGTTCTAAGAAACACTTGAAATGAAAGGAAATAGATTCATACTACATTTTCTGCCATTTTCATTCATGGAGATTACCAGTGGAAAGCTTGGAAATGACCAGAAAACTGATAATATTTACAACTCCGGTTACTTTAGGGAGCGTTTTCAATTCAATTCGCTTTCAAAAATTAGGAATTCAGGGTTATACAGCTCATAATTTGTTTAGAAACACTGTAAGTAAAGACTAAATTGTTTATGTTTATAATTGGAGGCCGAATTTCTCCGGCATTTTCTGTGTGAATCAGTTAAAATACTTACCATTCCAGTATATAGTTGTAGGAACACTATCTAATTCTGGTCAAACTCTTCAAATACGCAATTATAGTTTCCAGAAATGATTAAAAACTTGTAAGAAACACTTGAAATAAAAGGAAATAAGTTCTTACTACATTTCCTGCCATTTTCAATCACGGAGGTTACCAGTGGAAAGTTCGGAAATGACCAGAAAACTGATAATATTTACAACTCCGGCTACTTTAGGAAGTGTTTTCACTTGAATTTGCTTTCAAATATTAGGAATTAGGTTTATACAGCTCAAAACTTGTGTATAAAGACTGTAAGTGTGGACTATACTGTTTATGTTTATAATTGGAGGCTGAATTTCTCTGGCGTTTTCTGTGTGAATAAGTTACAATGCTGACGATTCGAGTATATAGTTGTAGGAACTCTCACTAATTGTGGTAAAACTCTTCAAATAAGCAATTATAGTTTCCAGAAATGATTAAAAACTTATAAGAAACACTTGAAATGAAAGGAAATAGATTCATACTACATTTTCTGCCATTTTCATTCATGGAGATTACCAGTGGAAAGCTTGGAAATGACCAGAAAACTGATAATATTTACAACTCCAGTTACTTTAGGGAGCGTTTTCAATTCAATTTGCTTTCAAAAATTAGGAATTCAGGGTAATACAGCTCAAAATTTGTTTAGAAAGACTGTAAGTAAGGACTATACTGTTTATGTTTACAATTGGAGGCCTAATTTCTCTGGCCTTTTCTGTGTGAATCAGTTAAAATGCTGACGATTCCAGTATATAGTTGTAGGAACACTCAATAATTCTGGTCAAACTCTTCAAATACGCAATTATAGTTTCCAGAAATGATTAAAAAGTTGTAAGAAACACTTGAAATGAAAGGAAATATATTCATACTACATTTTCTGCCATTTTCATTCCTGGAGATTACGAGTGGATAGCTTTGAAATGACCAGAAAACTGATAAAATTTACAACTCCGGTTACTTTAGGGAGCATTTTCAATTCAATTTGCTTTCAAAAATTAGGAATTCAGGGTAATACAGCTCAAAATTTGTTTAGAAAGACTGTAAGTAAGGACTATCCTGTTTATGTTTGCAATTAGAGGCCTAATTTCTCTGGCGTTTTCTGTGTGAATAAGTTACAATGCTGACGATTCCAGTAAATAGTTGTAGGAACTCTCACTAATTGTGGTCAAACTCTTCAAATACGCAATTATAGTTTCCAGAAATGATTAAAAACTTGTAAGAAACACTTGAAATAAAAGGAAATAGGTTCTTACTACATTTCCTGCCGTTTTCAATCACGGAGGTTTCCAGTGGAAAGTTCGGAAATGACCAGAAAACTGATAATATTTACAACTCCTGTTATTTTCGGGAGCGTTTTCCATACAATTTGCTTTCAAATATTAGGAATTCAGGGTTACACAGCTCATAATTTGGTTGGAAACACTGTAAGTAAAGACTATACTGTTTATGTTTACAATTGGAGGCCTAATTTCTCTGTCGTGTTCTGTGTGAATCATTTACAATGCTGATGTTTCGAGTATATAGTTGTAGGAACTCTCACTAATTGTGGTAAAACTCTTCAAATAAGCAATTATAGTTTCCCGAAATGATTAGAAACTTGTAAGAAACACTTGAAATGAAAGGAAATAGATTCATAATACGTTTTCTGCCATTTTCATTCATGGAGATTACCAGTGGAAAGCTTGGAAATGACCAGAAAACATAATATTTACAACTCCGGTTACTTTAGGGAGCGTTTTCAATTCAATTTGCTTTCAAAAATTAGGAATTCAGGGTAATACAGCTCAAAATTTGTTTAGAAACACTGTAAGTAAGGACTATGCTGTTTATGTTTACAATGGAAGGCCTAATTTCTCTGGCGTTTTCTGTGTGAATCAGTTAAAATACTGACGATTCCAGTATATAGTTGTAGGAACACTCACTAATTCTGGTCAAACTCTTCAAATACGCAATTATAGTTTCCAGAAATGATTAAAAACTTGTAAGAAACACTAGAAATAAAAGGAAATGGGTTCTTACTACATTTCCTGCCGTTTTCAATCACGGAGGATACCAGTGGAAAGTTCGGAAATGACCAGAAAACTGATAATATTTACAACTCCAGCGACTTTAGGAAGCGTTTTCACTTGAATTTGCTTTCAAATATTAGGAATTAGGTTTATACAGCTCAAAACTTGTGTAGAAAGACTGTAAGTGAGGACTATACTGTTTATGTTTATAATTGGAGGCCGAATTTCTCTCGCGTTTTCTGTGTGAATCAGTTAATATGCTGACGATTCCAGTATATAGTTGTAGGAACACTCTCTAATTCTGGACAAACTCTTCAAATACACAATTATAGTTTCCGGAAATGAATAAAAACTTGTAAGAAACACTTGAAATAAAAGGAAATAGGTCCTTACTACATTTCCTGCCATTTTCAATCACGGAGGTTACCAGTGGAAATTTCGGAAATGACCAGAAAACTGATAATATTTACAACTCCGGCTACTTTAGGAAGCGTTTTCACTTGAATTTGCTTTCAAATATTAGGAATTAGGTTTATACAGCTCAAAACTTGTGTAGAAAGACTGTAAGTGAGGACATTACTGTTTATGTTTGTCATTGGAGGCCGAATTTCTCTGGCGTTTTCTGTGTGAATCAGTTAAAATGCTGATGATTCCTTTATATAGTTGTAGGAACACTCTCTAATTCTGGTCAAACTCTTTAAATACGCAATTATAGTTTCCAGAGATCATTAAAAACCTGTAAGAAACGCTTGAAATAAAAGGAAATAGGTTCTTACTACATTTCCTGCCATTTTCAATCACGGAGGTTACCAGTGGAATGTTCGGAAATGACTCTAAAACTGAAAATATTTAAAACTCCAGCGACATTAGGAAGCGTTTTCACTTAAATTTGCTTTCAAATATTAGGAATTAGGTTTATACAGCTCAAAACTTGTGTAGAAAGACTGTAAGTGAGGACTATACTGTTTATGTTTATAATTGGAGGCCGAATTTCTCTGGCGTTTTCTGTGTGAATAAGTTACAATGCTGACGATTGGACTATATAGTTGTAGGAACTCTCACTAATTGTGGTAAAACTCTTCAAATACGCAATTATAGTTTCCAGAAATGATTAAAAACTTGAAAGAAACACTTGAAATAAAAGGAAATAGATTCATACTACATTTTCTGCCATTTTCATTCATGGAGATTACCAGTGGAAAGCTTGGAAATGACCAGAAAACTGATGATATTTACAACTCCGGTAACTTTAGGGAGCGTTTTCAGTACAATTTGCTTTCAAATGTTAGGAATTCAGGGTTATACAGCTCAAAATTTGTTTAGAAACACTGTAAGTAAGGACGATACTGTTTATGTTTATAATTGGAGGCCGAATTTCTCTCGCGTTTTCTGTGTGAATCAGTTAAAATTCTGACGATTCCAGTATATAGTTGCAGGAACACTCTCTAATTCTGGACAAACTCTTCAAATACACAATTATAGTTTCTGGAAATGATTAAAAACTTGTAAGAAACACTTGAAATAAAAGGAAATAGGTCCTTACTACATTTCCTGCCATTTTCAATCACGGAGGTTACCAGTGGAAAGTTCGGAAATGACCAGAAAACTGATAATATTTACAACTCCGGCTACTTTAGGAAGCGTTTTCACTTGAATTTGCTTTCAAATATTAGGAATTAGGTTTATACATCTCAAAACTTGTGTAGAAAGACTGTAAGTGAGGACTATACTGTTTATGTTTATAATTGGAGGCCGAATTTCTCTGGCGTTTTCTGTGTGAATAAGTTACAATGCTGACGATTGGACTATATAGTTGTAGGAACTCTCACTAATTGTGGTAAAACTCTTCAAATACACAATTATAGTTTCCAGAAATGATTAAAAACTTGAAAGAAACACTTGAAATAAAAGGAAATAGATTCATACTACATTTTCTGCCATTTTCATTCATGGAGATTACCAGTGGAAAGCTTGGAAATGACCAGAAACCTGATAATATTTACAACTCCGGTTACTTTAGGAAGCGTTTTCACTTGAATTTGCTTTCAAATATTAGGAATTAGGTTTATACAGCTCAAAACTTGTGTAGAAAGACTGTAAGTGAGGACTATACTGTTTATGTTTATAATTGGAGGCCGAATTTCTCTCGCGTTTTCTGTGTGAATCAGTTAATATGCTGACGATTCCAGTATATAGTTGTAGGAACACTCTCTAATTCTGGACAAACTCTTCAAATACACAATTATAGTTTCCGGAAATGAATAAAAACTTGTAAGAAACACTTGAAATAAAAGGAAATAGGTCCTTACTACATTTCCTGCCATTTTCAATCACGGAGGTTACCAGTGGAAATTTCGGAAATGACCAGAAAACTGATAATATTTACAACTCCGGCTACTTTAGGAAGCGTTTTCACTTGAATTTGCTTTCAAATATTAGGAATTAGGTTTATACAGCTCAAAACTTGTGTAGAAAGACTGTAAGTGAGGACTATACTGTTTATGTTTGTCATTGGAGGCCGAATTTCTCTGGCGTTTTCTGTGTGAATCAGTTAAAATGCTGATGATTCCTTTATATAGTTGTAGGAACACTCTCTAATTCTGGTCAAACTCTTTAAATACGCAATTATAGTTTCCAGAGATCATTAAAAACCTGTAAGAAACACTTGAAATAAAAGGAAATAGGTTCTTACTACATTTCCTGCCATTTTCAATCACGGAGGTTACCAGTGGAAAGTTCGGAAATGACTCGAAAACTGAAAATATTTACAACTCCAGCGACATTAGGAAGCGTTTTCACTTAAATTTGCTTTCAAATATTAGGAATTAGGTTTATACAGCTCAAAACTTGTGTAGAAAGACTGTAAGTGAGGACTATACTGTTTATGTTTATAATTGGAGGCCGAATTTCTCTTTCGTTTTCTGTGTGAATAAGTTACAATGCTGACGATTGGACTATATAGTTGTAGGAACTCTCACTAATTGTGGTAAAACTCTTCAAATACGCAATTATAGTTTCCAGAAATGATTAAAAACTTGAAAGAAACACTTGAAATAAAAGGAAATAGATTCATACTACATTTTCTGCCATTTTCATTCATGGAGATTACCAGTGGAAAGCTTGGAAATGACCAGAAACCTGATGATATTTACAACTCCGGTTACTTTAGGGAGCGTTTTCAGTACAATTTGCTTTCAAATGTTAGGAATTCAGGGTTATACAGCTCAAAATTTGTTTAGAAACATTGTAAGTAAGGACGATACTGTTTATGTTTATAATTGGAGGCCGAATTTCTCTCGCGTTTTCTGTGTGAATCAGTTAATATGCTGACGATTCCAGTATATAGTTGTAGGAACACTCTCTAATTCTGGACAAACTCTTCAAATACACAATTATAGTTTCCGGAAATGAATAAAAACTTGTAAGAAACACTTGAAATAAAAGGAAATAGGTCCTTACTACATTTCCTGCCATTTTCAATCACGGAGGTTACCAGTGGAAATTTCGGAAATGACCAGAAAACTGATAATATTTACAACTCCGGCTACTTTAGGAAGCGTTTTCACTTGAATTTGCTTTCAAATATTAGGAATTAGGTTTATACAGCTCAAAACTTGTGTAGAAAGACTGTAAGTGAGGACTATACTGTTTATGTTTATAATTGGAGGCCGAATTTCTCTTTCGTTTCCTGTGTGAATAAGTTACAATGCTGATGATTGGACTATATAGTTGTAGGAACTCTCACTAATTGTGGTAAAACTCTTCAAATACGCAATTATAGTTTCCAGAAATGATTAAAAACTTGAAAGAAACACTTGAAATAAAAGGAAATAGATTCATACTACATTTTCTGCCATTTTCATTCATGGAGATTACCAGTGGAAAGCTAGGAAATGACCAGAAACCAGATGATATTTACAACTCCGATTACTTTAGGGAGCGTTTTCAGTACAATTTGCTTTCAAATGTTAGGAATTCAGGGTTATACAGCTCAAAATTTGTTTAGAAACACTGTAAGTAAGGACGATACTGTTTATGTTTATAATTGGAGGCCGAATTTCTCTCGCGTTTTCTGTGTGAATCAGTTAATATGCTGACGATTCCAGTATATAGTTGTAGGAACACTCTCTAATTCTGGACAAACTCTTCAAATACACAATTATAGTTTCTGGAAATGATTAAAAAGTTGTAAGAAACACTTGAAATAAAAGGAAATAGGTCCTTACTACATTTCCTGCCATTTTCAATCACGGAGGTTACCAGTGGAAATTTCGGAAATGACCAGAAAACTGATAATATTTACAACTCCGGCTACTTTAGGAAGCGTTTTCACTTGAATTTGCTTTCAAATATTAGGAATTAGGTTTATACAGCTCAAAACTTGTGTAGAAAGACTGTAAGTGAGGACTATACTGTTTATGTTTATAATTGGAGGCCGAATTTCTCTTTCGTTTCCTGTGTGAATAAGTTACAATGCTGATGATTGGACTATATAGTTGTAGGAACTCTCACTAATTGTGGTAAAACTCTTCAAATACGCAATTATAGTTTCCAGAAATGATTAAAAACTTGAAAGAAACACTTGAAATAAAAGGAAATAGATTCATACTACATTTTCTGCCATTTTCATTCATGGAGATTACCAGTGGAAAGCTTGGAAATGACCAGAAAACTGATGATATTTACAACTCCGATTACTTTAGGGAGCGTTTTCAGTACAATTTGCTTTCAAATGTTAGGAATTCAGGGTTATACAGCTCAAAATTTGTTTAGAAACACTGTAAGTAAGGACGATACTGTTTATGTTTATAATTGGAGGCCGAATTTCTCTCGCGTTTTCTGTGTGAATCAGTTAATATGCTGACGATTCCAGTATATAGTTGTAGGAACACTCTCTAATTCTGGACAAACTCTTCAAATACACAATTATAGTTTCCGGAAATGAATAAAAACTTGTAAGAAACACTTGAAATAAAAGGAAATAGGTCCTTACTACATTTCCTGCCATTTTCAATCACTGAGGTTACCAGTGGAAATTTCGGAAATGACCAGAAAACTGATAATATTTACAACTCCGGCTACTTTAGGAAGCGTTTTCACTTGAATTTGCTTTCAAATATTAGGAATTAGGTTTATACAGCTCAAAACTTGTGTAGAAAGACTGTAAGTGAGGACTATACTGTTTATGTTTATAATTGGAGGCCGAATTTCTCTCGCGTTTTCTGTGTGAATCAGTTAATATGCTGACGATTCCAGTATATAGTTGTAGGAACACTCTCTAATTCTGGACAAACTCTTCAAATACACAATTATAGTTTCCGGAAATGAATAAAAACTTGTAAGAAACACTTGAAATAAAAGGAAATAGGTCCTTACTACATTTCCTGCCATTTTCAATCACGGAGGTTACCAGTGGAAATTTCGGAAATGACCAGAAAACTGATAATATTTACAACTCCGGCTACTTTAGGAAGCGTTTTCACTTGAATTTGCTTTCAAATATTAGGAATTAGGTTTATACAGCTCAAAACTTGTGTAGAAAGACTGTAAGTGAGGACTATACTGTTTATGTTTATAATTGGAGGCCGAATTTCTCTGGCGTTTTCTGTGTGAATAAGTTACAATGCTGACGATTGGACTATATAGTTGTAGGAACTCTCACTAATTGTGGTAAAACTCTTCAAATACACAATTATAGTTTCCAGAAATGATTAAAAACTTGAAAGAAACACTTGAAATAAAAGGAAATAGATTCATACTACATTTTCTGCCATTTTCATTCATGGAGATTACCAGTGGAAAGCTTGGAAATGACCAGAAACCTGATAATATTTACAACTCCGGTTACTTTAGGAAGCGTTTTCACTTGAATTTGCTTTCAAATATTAGGAATTAGGTTTATACAGCTCAAAACTTGTGTAGAAAGACTGTAAGTGAGGACTATACTGTTTATGTTTATAATTGGAGGCCGAATTTCTCTCGCGTTTTCTGTGTGAATCAGTTAATATGCTGACGATTCCAGTATATAGTTGTAGGAACACTCTCTAATTCTGGACAAACTCTTCAAATACACAATTATAGTTTCCGGAAATGAATAAAAACTTGTAAGAAACACTTGAAATAAAAGGAAATAGGTCCTTACTACATTTCCTGCCATTTTCAATCACGGAGGTTACCAGTGGAAATTTCGGAAATGACCAGAAAACTGATAATATTTACAACTCCGGCTACTTTAGGAAGCGTTTTCACTTGAATTTGCTTTCAAATATTAGGAATTAGGTTTATACAGCTCAAAACTTGTGTAGAAAGACTGTAAGTGAGGACTATACTGTTTATGTTTGTCATTGGAGGCCGAATTTCTCTGGCGTTTTCTGTGTGAATCAGTTAAAATGCTGATGATTCCTTTATATAGTTGTAGGAACACTCTCTAATTCTGGTCAAACTCTTTAAATACGCAATTATAGTTTCCAGAGATCATTAAAAACCTGTAAGAAACACTTGAAATAAAAGGAAATAGGTTCTTACTACATTTCCTGCCATTTTCAATCACGGAGGTTACCAGTGGAAAGTTCGGAAATGACTCGAAAACTGAAAATATTTACAACTCCAGCGACATTAGGAAGCGTTTTCACTTAAATTTGCTTTCAAATATTAGGAATTAGGTTTATACAGCTCAAAACTTGTGTAGAAAGACTGTAAGTGAGGACTATACTGTTTATGTTTATAATTGGAGGCCGAATTTCTCTTTCGTTTTCTGTGTGAATAAGTTACAATGCTGACGATTGGACTATATAGTTGTAGGAACTCTCACTAATTGTGGTAAAACTCTTCAAATACGCAATTATAGTTTCCAGAAATGATTAAAAACTTGAAAGAAACACTTGAAATAAAAGGAAATAGATTCATACTACATTTTCTGCCATTTTCATTCATGGAGATTACCAGTGGAAAGCTTGGAAATGACCAGAAACCTGATGATATTTACAACTCCGGTTACTTTAGGGAGCGTTTTCAGTACAATTTGCTTTCAAATGTTAGGAATTCAGGGTTATACAGCTCAAAATTTGTTTAGAAACATTGTAAGTAAGGACGATACTGTTTATGTTTATAATTGGAGGCCGAATTTCTCTCGCGTTTTCTGTGTGAATCAGTTAATATGCTGACGATTCCAGTATATAGTTGTAGGAACACTCTCTAATTCTGGACAAACTCTTCAAATACACAATTATAGTTTCCGGAAATGAATAAAAACTTGTAAGAAACACTTGAAATAAAAGGAAATAGGTCCTTACTACATTTCCTGCCATTTTCAATCACGGAGGTTACCAGTGGAAATTTCGGAAATGACCAGAAAACTGATAATATTTACAACTCCGGCTACTTTAGGAAGCGTTTTCACTTGAATTTGCTTTCAAATATTAGGAATTAGGTTTATACAGCTCAAAACTTGTGTAGAAAGACTGTAAGTGAGGACTATACTGTTTATGTTTATAATTGGAGGCCGAATTTCTCTTTCGTTTCCTGTGTGAATAAGTTACAATGCTGATGATTGGACTATATAGTTGTAGGAACTCTCACTAATTGTGGTAAAACTCTTCAAATACGCAATTATAGTTTCCAGAAATGATTAAAAACTTGAAAGAAACACTTGAAATAAAAGGAAATAGATTCATACTACATTTTCTGCCATTTTCATTCATGGAGATTACCAGTGGAAAGCTAGGAAATGACCAGAAACCTGATGATATTTACAACTCCGATTACTTTAGGGAGCGTTTTCAGTACAATTTGCTTTCAAATGTTAGGAATTCAGGGTTATACAGCTCAAAATTTGTTTAGAAACACTGTAAGTAAGGACGATACTGTTTATGTTTATAATTGGAGGCCGAATTTCTCTCGCGTTTTCTGTGTGAATCAGTTAATATGCTGACGATTCCAGTATATAGTTGTAGGAACACTCTCTAATTCTGGACAAACTCTTCAAATACACAATTATAGTTTCCGGAAATGAATAAAAACTTGTAAGAAACACTTGAAATAAAAGGAAATAGGTCCTTACTACATTTCCTGCCATTTTCAATCACGGAGGTTACCAGTGGAAATTTCGGAAATGACCAGAAAACTGATAATATTTACAACTCCGGCTACTTTAGGAAGCGTTTTCACTTGAATTTGCTTTCAAATATTAGGAATTAGGTTTATACAGCTCAAAACTTGTGTAGAAAGACTGTAAGTGAGGACTATACTGTTTATGTTTATAATTGGAGGCCGAATTTCTCTTTCGTTTCCTGTGTGAATAAGTTACAATGCTGATGATTGGACTATATAGTTGTAGGAACTCTCACTAATTGTGGTAAAACTCTTCAAATACGCAATTATAGTTTCCAGAAATGATTAAAAACTTGAAAGAAACACTTGAAATAAAAGGAAATAGATTCATACTACATTTTCTGCCATTTTCATTCATGGAGATTACCAGTGGAAAGCTTGGAAATGACCAGAAAACTGATGATATTTACAACTCCGATTACTTTAGGGAGCGTTTTCAGTACAATTTGCTTTCAAATGTTAGGAATTCAGGGTTATACAGCTCAAAATTTGTTTAGAAACACTGTAAGTAAGGACGATACTGTTTATGTTTATAATTGGAGGCCGAATTTCTCTCGCGTTTTCTGTGTGAATCAGTTAATATGCTGACGATTCCAGTATATAGTTGTAGGAACACTCTCTAATTCTGGACAAACTCTTCAAATACACAATTATAGTTTCCGGAAATGAATAAAAACTTGTAAGAAACACTTGAAATAAAAGGAAATAGGTCCTTACTACATTTCCTGCCATTTTCAATCACTGAGGTTACCAGTGGAAATTTCGGAAATGACCAGAAAACTGATAATATTTACAACTCCGGCTACTTTAGGAAGCGTTTTCACTTGAATTTGCTTTCAAATATTAGGAATTAGGTTTATACAGCTCAAAACTTGTGTAGAAAGACTGTAAGTGAGGACTATACTGTTTATGTTTATAATTGGAGGCCGAATTTCTCTCGCGTTTTCTGTGTGAATCAGTTAATATGCTGACGATTCCAGTATATAGTTGTAGGAACACTCTCTAATTCTGGACAAACTCTTCAAATACACAATTATAGTTTCCGGAAATGAATAAAAACTTGTAAGAAACACTTGAAATAAAAGGAAATAGGTCCTTACTACATTTCCTGCCATTTTCAATCACGGAGGTTACCAGTGGAAATTTCGGAAATGACCAGAAAACTGATAATATTTACAACTCCGGCTACTTTAGGAAGCGTTTTCACTTGAATTTGCTTTCAAATATTAGGAATTAGGTTTATACAGCTCAAAACTTGTGTAGAAAGACTGTAAGTGAGGACTATACTGTTTATGTTTATAATTGGAGGCCGAATTTCTCTTTCGTTTCCTGTGTGAATAAGTTACAATGCTGATGATTGGACTATATAGTTGTAGGAACTCTCACTAATTGTGGTAAAACTCTTCAAATACGCAATTATAGTTTCCAGAAATGATTAAAAACTTGAAAGAAACACTTGAAATAAAAGGAAATAGATTCATACTACATTTTCTGCCATTTTCATTCATGGAGATTACCAGTGGAAAGCTTGGAAATGACCAGAAACCTGATGATATTTACAACTCCGGTTACTTTAGGGAGCGTTTTCAGTACAATTTGCTTTCAAATGTTAGGAATTCAGGGTTATACAGCTCAAAATTTGTTTAGAAACATTGTAAGTAAGGACGATACTGTTTATGTTTATAATTGGAGGCCGAATTTCTCTCGCGTTTTCTGTGTGAATCAGTTAATATGCTGACGATTCCAGTATATAGTTGTAGGAACACTCTCTAATTCTGGACAAACTCTTCAAATACACAATTATAGTTTCCGGAAATGAATAAAAACTTGTAAGAAACACTTGAAATAAAAGGAAATAGGTCCTTACTACATTTCCTGCCATTTTCAATCACGGAGGTTACCAGTGGAAATTTCGGAAATGACCAGAAAACTGATAATATTTACAACTCCGGCTACTTTAGGAAGCGTTTTCACTTGAATTTGCTTTCAAATATTAGGAATTAGGTTTATACAGCTCAAAACTTGTGTAGAAAGACTGTAAGTGAGGACTATACTGTTTATGTTTGTCATTGGAGGCCGAATTTCTCTGGCGTTTTCTGTGTGAATCAGTTAAAATGCTGATGATTCCTTTATATAGTTGTAGGAACACTCTCTAATTCTGGTCAAACTCTTTAAATACGCAATTATAGTTTCCAGAGATCATTAAAAACCTGTAAGAAACACTTGAAATAAAAGGAAATAGGTTCTTACTACATTTCCTGCCATTTTCAATCACGGAGGTTACCAGTGGAAAGTTCGGAAATGACTCGAAAACTGAAAATATTTACAACTCCAGCGACATTAGGAAGCGTTTTCACTTAAATTTGCTTTCAAATATTAGGAATTAGGTTTATACAGCTCAAAACTTGTGTAGAAAGACTGTAAGTGAGGACTATACTGTTTATGTTTATAATTGGAGGCCGAATTTCTCTTTCGTTTTCTGTGTGAATAAGTTACAATGCTGACGATTGGACTATATAGTTGTAGGAACTCTCACTAATTGTGGTAAAACTCTTCAAATACGCAATTATAGTTTCCAGAAATGATTAAAAACTTGAAAGAAACACTTGAAATAAAAGGAAATAGATTCATACTACATTTTCTGCCATTTTCATTCATGGAGATTACCAGTGGAAAGCTTGGAAATGACCAGAAACCTGATGATATTTACAACTCCGGTTACTTTAGGGAGCGTTTTCAGTACAATTTGCTTTCAAATGTTAGGAATTCAGGGTTATACAGCTCAAAATTTGTTTAGAAACATTGTAAGTAAGGACGATACTGTTTATGTTTATAATTGGAGGCCGAATTTCTCTCGCGTTTTCTGTGTGAATCAGTTAATATGCTGACGATTCCAGTATATAGTTGTAGGAACACTCTCTAATTCTGGACAAACTCTTCAAATACACAATTATAGTTTCCGGAAATGAATAAAAACTTGTAAGAAACACTTGAAATAAAAGGAAATAGGTCCTTACTACATTTCCTGCCATTTTCAATCACGGAGGTTACCAGTGGAAATTTCGGAAATGACCAGAAAACTGATAATATTTACAACTCCGGCTACTTTAGGAAGCGTTTTCACTTGAATTTGCTTTCAAATATTAGGAATTAGGTTTATACAGCTCAAAACTTGTGTAGAAAGACTGTAAGTGAGGACTATACTGTTTATGTTTATAATTGGAGGCCGAATTTCTCTTTCGTTTCCTGTGTGAATAAGTTACAATGCTGATGATTGGACTATATAGTTGTAGGAACTCTCACTAATTGTGGTAAAACTCTTCAAATACGCAATTATAGTTTCCAGAAATGATTAAAAACTTGAAAGAAACACTTGAAATAAAAGGAAATAGATTCATACTACATTTTCTGCCATTTTCATTCATGGAGATTACCAGTGGAAAGCTAGGAAATGACCAGAAACCTGATGATATTTACAACTCCGATTACTTTAGGGAGCGTTTTCAGTACAATTTGCTTTCAAATGTTAGGAATTCAGGGTTATACAGCTCAAAATTTGTTTAGAAACACTGTAAGTAAGGACGATACTGTTTATGTTTATAATTGGAGGCCGAATTTCTCTCGCGTTTTCTGTGTGAATCAGTTAATATGCTGACGATTCCAGTATATAGTTGTAGGAACACTCTCTAATTCTGGACAAACTCTTCAAATACACAATTATAGTTTCCGGAAATGAATAAAAACTTGTAAGAAACACTTGAAATAAAAGGAAATAGGTCCTTACTACATTTCCTGCCATTTTCAATCACGGAGGTTACCAGTGGAAATTTCGGAAATGACCAGAAAACTGATAATATTTACAACTCCGGCTACTTTAGGAAGCGTTTTCACTTGAATTTGCTTTCAAATATTAGGAATTAGGTTTATACAGCTCAAAACTTGTGTAGAAAGACTGTAAGTGAGGACTATACTGTTTATGTTTATAATTGGAGGCCGAATTTCTCTTTCGTTTCCTGTGTGAATAAGTTACAATGCTGATGATTGGACTATATAGTTGTAGGAACTCTCACTAATTGTGGTAAAACTCTTCAAATACGCAATTATAGTTTCCAGAAATGATTAAAAACTTGAAAGAAACACTTGAAATAAAAGGAAATAGATTCATACTACATTTTCTGCCATTTTCATTCATGGAGATTACCAGTGGAAAGCTTGGAAATGACCAGAAAACTGATGATATTTACAACTCCGATTACTTTAGGGAGCGTTTTCAGTACAATTTGCTTTCAAATGTTAGGAATTCAGGGTTATACAGCTCAAAATTTGTTTAGAAACACTGTAAGTAAGGACGATACTGTTTATGTTTATAATTGGAGGCCGAATTTCTCTCGCGTTTTCTGTGTGAATCAGTTAATATGCTGACGATTCCAGTATATAGTTGTAGGAACACTCTCTAATTCTGGACAAACTCTTCAAATACACAATTATAGTTTCCGGAAATGAATAAAAACTTGTAAGAAACACTTGAAATAAAAGGAAATAGGTCCTTACTACATTTCCTGCCATTTTCAATCACTGAGGTTACCAGTGGAAATTTCGGAAATGACCAGAAAACTGATAATATTTACAACTCCGGCTACTTTAGGAAGCGTTTTCACTTGAATTTGCTTTCAAATATTAGGAATTAGGTTTATACAGCTCAAAACTTGTGTAGAAAGACTGTAAGTGAGGACTATACTGTTTATGTTTATAATTGGAGGCCGAATTTCTCTCGCGTTTTCTGTGTGAATCAGTTAATATGCTGACGATTCCAGTATATAGTTGTAGGAACACTCTCTAATTCTGGACAAACTCTTCAAATACACAATTATAGTTTCCGGAAATGAATAAAAACTTGTAAGAAACACTTGAAATAAAAGGAAATAGGTCCTTACTACATTTCCTGCCATTTTCAATCACGGAGGTTACCAGTGGAAATTTCGGAAATGACCAGAAAACTGATAATATTTACAACTCCGGCTACTTTAGGAAGCGTTTTCACTTGAATTTGCTTTCAAATATTAGGAATTAGGTTTATACAGCTCAAAACTTGTGTAGAAAGACTGTAAGTGAGGACTATACTGTTTATGTTTATAATTGGAGGCCGAATTTCTCTGGCGTTTTCTGTGTGAATAAGTTACAATGCTGACGATTGGACTATATAGTTGTAGGAACTCTCACTAATTGTGGTAAAACTCTTCAAATACGCAATTATAGTTTCCAGAAATGATTAAAAACTTGAAAGAAACACTTGAAATAAAAGGAAATAGATTCATACTACATTTTCTGCCATTTTCATTCATGGAGATTACCAGTGGAAAGCTTGGAAATGACCAGAAAACTGATGATATTTACAACTCCGGTAACTTTAGGGAGCGTTTTCAGTACAATTTGCTTTCAAATGTTAGGAATTCAGGGTTATACAGCTCAAAATTTGTTTAGAAACACTGTAAGTAAGTACGATACTGTTTATGTTTATAATTGGAGGCTAATTTCTCTCGCGTTTTCTGTGTGAATCAGTTAAAATTCTGACGATTCCAGTATATAGTTGTAGGAACACTCTCTAATTCTGGACAAACTCTTCAAATACACAATTATAGTTTCTGGAAATGATTAAAAACTTGTAAGAAACACTTGAAATAAAAGGAAATAGGTCCTTACTACATTTCCTGCCATTTTCAATCACGGAGGTTACCAGTGGAAAGTTCGGAAATGACCAGAAAACTGATAATATTTACAACTCCGGCTACTTTAGGAAGCGTTTTCACTTGAATTTGCTTTCAAATATTAGGAATTAGGTTTATACAGCTCAAAACTTGTGTAGAAAGACTGTAAGTGAGGACTATACTGTTTATGTTTATAATTGGAGGCCGAATTTCTCTGGCGTTTTCTGTGTGAATAAGTTACAATGCTGACGATTGGACTATATAGTTGTAGGAACTCTCACTAATTGTGGTAAAACTCTTCAAATACGCAATTATAGTTTCCAGAAATGATTAAAAACTTGAAAGAAACACTTGAAATAAAAGGAAATAGATTCATACTACATTTTCTGCCATTTTCATTCATTGAGATTACCAGTGGAAAGCTTGGAAATGACCAGAAACCTGATAATATTTACAACTCCGGTTACTTTAGGAAACGTTTTCACTTGAATTTGCTTTCAAATATTAGGAATTAGGTTTATACAGCTCAAAACTTGTGTAGAAAGACTGTAAGTGAGGACTATACTGTTTATGTTTATAATTGGAGGCCGAATTTCTCTCGCGTTTTCTGTGTGAATCAGTTAATATGCTGACGATTCCAGTATATAGTTGTAGGAACACTCTCTAATTCTGGACAAACTCTTCAAATACACAATTATAGTTTCCGGAAATGAATAAAAACTTGTAAGAAACACTTGAAATAAAAGGAAATAGGTCCTTACTACATTTCCTGCCATTTTCAATCACGGAGGTTACCAGTGGAAATTTCGGAAATGACCAGAAAACTGATAATATTTACAACTCCGGCTACTTTAGGAAGCGTTTTTACTTGAATTTGCTTTCAAATATTAGGAATTAGGTTTATACAGCTCAAAACTTGTGTAGAAAGACTGTAAGTGAGGACTATACTGTTTATGTTTGTCATTGGAGGCCGAATTTCTCTGGCGTTTTCTGTGTGAATCAGATAAAATGCTCATGATTCCTTTATATAGTTGTAGGAACACTCTCTAATTCTGGTCAAACTCTTTAAATACGCAATTATAGTTTCCAGAGATCATTAAAAACCTGTAAGAAACACTTGAAATAAAAGGAAATAGGTTCTTACTACATTTCCTGCCATTTTCAATCACGGAGGTTACCAGTGGAATGTTCGGAAATGACTCGAAAACTGAAAATATTTACAACTCCAGCGACATTAGGAAGCGTTTTCACTTAAATTTGCTTTCAAATATTAGGAATTAGGTTTATACAGCTCAAAACTTGTGTAGAAAGACTGTAAGTGAGGACTATACTGTTTATGTTTATAATTGGAGGCCGAATTTCTCTTTCGTTTCTTGTGTGAATAAGTTACAATGCTGATGATTGGACTATATAGTTGTAGGAACTCTCACTAATTGTGGTAAAACTCTTCAAATACGCAATTATAGTTTCCAGAAATGATTAAAAACTTGAAAGAAACACTTGAAATAAAAGGAAATAGATTCATACTACATTTTCTGCCATTTTCATTCATGGAGATTACCAGTGGAAAGCTTGGAAATGACCAGAAACCTGATGATATTTACAACTCCGATTACTTTAGGGAGCGTTTTCAGTACAATTTGCTTTCAAATGTTAGGAATTCAGGGTTATACAGCTCAAAATTTGTTTAGAAACACTGTAAGTAAGTACGATACTGTTTATGTTTATAATTGGAGGCTAATTTCTCTCGCGTTTTCTGTGTGAATCAGTTAAAATTCTGACGATTCCAGTATATAGTTGTAGGAACACTCTCTAATTCTGGACAAACTCTTCAAATACACAATTATAGTTTCTGGAAATGATTAAAAACTTGTAAGAAACACTTGAAATAAAAGGAAATAGGTCCTTACTACATTTCCTGCCATTTTCAATCACGGAGGTTACCAGTGGAAAGTTCGGAAATGACCAGAAAACTGATAATATTTACAACTCCGGCTACTTTAGGAAGCGTTTTCACTTGAATTTGCTTTCAAATATTAGGAATTAGGTTTATACAGCTCAAAACTTGTGTAGAAAGACTGTAAGTGAGGACTATACTGTTTATGTTTATAATTGGAGGCCGAATTTCTCTGGCGTTTTCTGTGTGAATAAGTTACAATGCTGACGATTGGACTATATAGTTGTAGGAACTCTCACTAATTGTGGTAAAACTCTTCAAATACGCAATTATAGTTTCCAGAAATGATTAAAAACTTGAAAGAAACACTTGAAATAAAAGGAAATAGATTCATACTACATTTTCTGCCATTTTCATTCATTGAGATTACCAGTGGAAAGCTTGGAAATGACCAGAAACCTGATAATATTTACAACTCCGGTTACTTTAGGAAACGTTTTCACTTGAATTTGCTTTCAAATATTAGGAATTAGGTTTATACAGCTCAAAACTTGTGTAGAAAGACTGTAAGTGAGGACTATACTGTTTATGTTTATAATTGGAGGCCGAATTTCTCTCGCGTTTTCTGTGTGAATCAGTTAATATGCTGACGATTCCAGTATATAGTTGTAGGAACACTCTCTAATTCTGGACAAACTCTTCAAATACACAATTATAGTTTCCGGAAATGAATAAAAACTTGTAAGAAACACTTGAAATAAAAGGAAATAGGTCCTTACTACATTTCCTGCCATTTTCAATCACGGAGGTTACCAGTGGAAATTTCGGAAATGACCAGAAAACTGATAATATTTACAACTCCGGCTACTTTAGGAAGCGTTTTTACTTGAATTTGCTTTCAAATATTAGGAATTAGGTTTATACAGCTCAAAACTTGTGTAGAAAGACTGTAAGTGAGGACTATACTGTTTATGTTTGTCATTGGAGGCCGAATTTCTCTGGCGTTTTCTGTGTGAATCAGATAAAATGCTCATGATTCCTTTATATAGTTGTAGGAACACTCTCTAATTCTGGTCAAACTCTTTAAATACGCAATTATAGTTTCCAGAGATCATTAAAAACCTGTAAGAAACACTTGAAATAAAAGGAAATAGGTTCTTACTACATTTCCTGCCATTTTCAATCACGGAGGTTACCAGTGGAATGTTCGGAAATGACTCGAAAACTGAAAATATTTACAACTCCAGCGACATTAGGAAGCGTTTTCACTTAAATTTGCTTTCAAATATTAGGAATTAGGTTTATACAGCTCAAAACTTGTGTAGAAAGACTGTAAGTGAGGACTATACTGTTTATGTTTATAATTGGAGGCCGAATTTCTCTTTCGTTTCTTGTGTGAATAAGTTACAATGCTGATGATTGGACTATATAGTTGTAGGAACTCTCACTAATTGTGGTAAAACTCTTCAAATACGCAATTATAGTTTCCAGAAATGATTAAAAACTTGAAAGAAACACTTGAAATAAAAGGAAATAGATTCATACTACATTTTCTGCCATTTTCATTCATGGAGATTACCAGTGGAAAGCTTGGAAATGACCAGAAACCTGATGATATTTACAACTCCGATTACTTTAGGGAGCGTTTTCAGTACAATTTGCTTTCAAATGTTAGGAATTCAGGGTTATACAGCTCAAAATTTGTTTAGAAACACTGTAAGTAAGGACGATACTGTTTATGTTTATAATTGGAGGCCGAATTTCTCTCGCGTTTTCTGTGTGAATCAGTTAATATGCTGACGATTCCAGTATATAGTTGTAGGAACACTCTCTAATTCTGGACAAACTCTTCAAATACACAATTATAGTTTCCGGAAATGAATAAAAACTTGTAAGAAACACTTGAAATAAAAGGAAATAGGTCCTTACTACATTTCCTGCCATTTTCAATCACGGAGGTTACCAGTGGAAATTTCGGAAATGACCAGAAAACTGATAATATTTACAACTCCGGCTACTTTAGGAAGCGTTTTCACTTGAATTTGCTTTCAAATATTAGGAATTAGGTTTATACAGCTCAAAACTTGTGTAGAAAGACTGTAAGTGAGGACTATACTGTTTATGTTTATAATTGGAGGCCGAATTTCTCTCGCGTTTTCTGTGTGAATCAGTTAATATGCTGACGATTCCAGTATATAGTTGTAGGAACACTCTCTAATTCTGGACAAACTCTTCAAATACACAATTATAGTTTCCAGAAATGAATAAAAACTTGTAAGAAACACTTGAAATAAAAGGAAATAGGTCCTTACTACATTTCCTGCCATTTTCAATCACGGAGGTTACCAGTGGAAATTTCGGAAATGACCAGAAAACTGATAATATTTACAACTCCGGCTACTTTAGGAAGCGTTTTCACTTGAATTTGCTTTCAAATATTAGGAATTAGGTTTATACAGCTCAAAACTTGTGTAGAAAGACTGTAAGTGAGGACTATACTGTTTATGTTTATAATTGGAGGCCGAATTTCTCTGGCGTTTTCTGTGTGAATAAGTTACAATGCTGACGATTGGACTATATAGTTGTAGGAACTCTCACTAATTGTGGTAAAACTCTTCAAATACGCAATTATAGTTTCCAGAAATGATTAAAAACTTGAAAGAAACACTTGAAATAAAAGGAAATAGATTCATACTACATTTTCTGCCATTTTCATTCATGGAGATTACCAGTGGAAAGCTTGGAAATGACCAGAAAACTGATGATATTTACAACTCCGGTAACTTTAGGGAGCGTTTTCAGTACAATTTGCTTTCAAATGTTAGGAATTCAGGGTTATACAGCTCAAAATTTGTTTAGAAACACTGTAAGTAAGTACGATACTGTTTATGTTTATAATTGGAGGCCGAATTTCTCTCGCGTTTTCTGTGTGAATCAGTTAAAATTCTGACGATTCCAGTATATAGTTGTAGGAACACTCTCTAATTCTGGACAAACTCTTCAAATACACAATTATAGTTTCTGGAAATGATTAAAAACTTGTAAGAAACACTTGAAATAAAAGGAAATAGGTCCTTACTACATTTCCTGCCATTTTCAATCACGGAGGTTACCAGTGGAAATTTCGGAAATGACCAGAAAACTGATAATATTTACAACTCCGGCTACTTTAGGAAGCGTTTTCACTTGAATTTGCTTTCAAATATTAGGAATTAGGTTTATACAGCTCAAAACTTGTGTAGAAAGACTGTAAGTGAGGACTATACTGTTTATGTTTATAATTGGAGGCCGAATTTCTCTCGCGTTTTCTGTGTGAATCAGTTAATATGCTGACGATTCCAGTATATAGTTGTAGGAACACTCTCTAATTCTGGACAAACTCTTCAAATACACAATTATAGTTTCCAGAAATGAATAAAAACTTGTAAGAAACACTTGAAATAAAAGGAAATAGGTCCTTACTACATTTCCTGCCATTTTCAATCACGGAGGTTACCAGTGGAAATTTCGGAAATGACCAGAAAACTGATAATATTTACAACTCCGGCTACTTTAGGAAGCGTTTTCACTTGAATTTGCTTTCAAATATTAGGAATTAGGTTTATACAGCTCAAAACTTGTGTAGAAAGACTGTAAGTGAGGACTATACTGTTTATGTTTATAATTGGAGGCCGAATTTCTCTGGCGTTTTCTGTGTGAATAAGTTACAATGCTGACGATTGGACTATATAGTTGTAGGAACTCTCACTAATTGTGGTAAAACTCTTCAAATACGCAATTATAGTTTCCAGAAATGATTAAAAACTTGAAAGAAACACTTGAAATAAAAGGAAATAGATTCATACTACATTTTCTGCCATTTTCATTCATGGAGATTACCAGTGGAAAGCTTGGAAATGACCAGAAAACTGATGATATTTACAACTCCGGTAACTTTAGGGAGCGTTTTCAGTACAATTTGCTTTCAAATGTTAGGAATTCAGGGTTATACAGCTCAAAATTTGTTTAGAAACACTGTAAGTAAGTACGATACTGTTTATGTTTATAATTGGAGGCCGAATTTCTCTCGCGTTTTCTGTGTGAATCAGTTAAAATTCTGACGATTCCAGTATATAGTTGTAGGAACACTCTCTAATTCTGGACAAACTCTTCAAATACACAATTATAGTTTCTGGAAATGATTAAAAACTTGTAAGAAACACTTGAAATAAAAGGAAATAGGTCCTTACTACATTTCCTGCCATTTTCAATCACGGAGGTTACCAGTGGAAAGTTCGGAAATGACCAGAAAACTGATAATATTTACAACTCCGGCTACTTTAGGAAGCGTTTTCACTTGAATTTGCTTTCAAATATTAGGAATTAGGTTTATACAGCTCAAAACTTGTGTAGAAAGACTGTAAGTGAGGACTATACTGTTTATGTTTATAATTGGAGGCCGAATTTCTCTGGCGTTTTCTGTGTGAATAAGTTACAATGCTGACGATTGGACTATATAGTTGTAGGAACTCTCACTAATTGTGGTAAAACTCTTCAAATACGCAATTATAGTTTCCAGAAATGATTAAAAACTTGAAAGAAACACTTGAAATAAAAGGAAATAGATTCATACTACATTTTCTGCCATTTTCATTCATGGAGATTACCAGTGGAAAGCTTGGAAATGACCAGAAAACTGATAATATTTGCAACTCCCGTTACTTTAGGGAGCGTTTTCAGTACAATTTGCTTTCCAATGTTAGGAATTCAGGGTTATACAGCTCAAAATTTGTTTAGAAACACTGTAAGTAAGGACGATACTGTTTATGTTTATAATTGGAGGCCGAATTTCTCTCGCGTTTTCTGTGTGAATCAGTTAAAATTCTGACGATTCCAGTATATAGTTGTAGGAACACTCTCTAATTCTGGACAAACTCTTCAAATACACAATTATAGTTTCTGGAAATGATTAAAAACTTGTAAGAAACACTTGAAATAAAAGGAAATAGGTCCTTACTACATTTCCTGCCATTTTCAATCACGGAGGTTACCAGTGGAAAGTTAGGAAATGACCAGAAAACTGATAATATTTACAACTCCGGCTACTTTAGGAAGCGTTTTCACTTGAATTTGCTTTCAAATATTAGGAATTAGGTTTATACAGCTCAAAACTTGTGTAGAAAGACTGTAAGTGAGGACTATACTGTTTATGTTTATAATTGGAGGCCGAATTTCTCTTTCGTTTCCTGTGTGAATAAGTTACAATGCTGATGATTGGACTATATAGTTGTAGGAACTCTCACTAATTGTGGTAAAACTCTTCAAATACGCAATTATAGTTTCCAGAAATGATTAAAAACTTGAAAGAAACACTTGAAATAAAAGGAAATAGATTCATACTACATTTCCTGCCATTTTCAATCACGGAGGTTACCAGTGGAAATTTCGGAAATGACCAGAAAACTGATAATATTTACAACTCCGGCTACTTTAGGAAGCGTTTTCACTTGAATTTGCTTTCAAATATTAGGAATTAGGTTTATACAGCTCAAAACTTGTGTAGAAAGACTGTAAGTGAGGACTATACTGTTTATGTTTATAATTGGAGGCCGAATTTCTCTCGCGTTTTCTGTGTGAATCAGTTAATATGCTGACGATTCCAGTATATAGTTGTAGGAACACTCTCTAATTCTGGACAAACTCTTCAAATACACAATTATAGTTTCCGGAAATGAATAAAAACTTGTAAGAAACACTTGAAATAAAAGGAAATAGGTCCTTACTACATTTCCTGCCATTTTCAATCACGGAGGTTACCAGTGGAAATTTCGGAAATGACCAGAAAACTGATAATATTTACAACTCCGGCTACTTTAGGAAGCGTTTTCACTTGAATTTGCTTTCAAATATTAGGAATTAGGTTTATACAGCTCAAAACTTGTGTAGAAAGACTGTAAGTGAGGACTATACTGTTTATGTTTATAATTGGAGGCCGAATTTCTCTGGCGTTTTCTGTGTGAATAAGTTACAATGCTGACGATTGGACTATATAGTTGTAGGAACTCTCACTAATTGTGGTAAAACTCTTCAAATACGCAATTATAGTTTCCAGAAATGATTAAAAACTTGAAAGAAACACTTGAAATAAAAGGAAATAGATTCATACTACATTTTCTGCCATTTTCATTCATGGAGATTACCAGTGGAAAGCTTGGAAATGACCAGAAAACTGATGATATTTACAACTCCGGTAACTTTAGGGAGCGTTTTCAGTACAATTTGCTTTCAAATGTTAGGAATTCAGGGTTATACAGCTCAAAATTTGTTTAGAAACACTGTAAGTAAGTACGATACTGTTTATGTTTATAATTGGAGGCCGAATTTCTCTCGCGTTTTCTGTGTGAATCAGTTAAAATTCTGACGATTCCAGTATATAGTTGTAGGAACACTCTCTAATTCTGGACAAACTCTTCAAATACACAATTATAGTTTCTGGAAATGATTAAAAACTTGTAAGAAACACTTGAAATAAAAGGAAATAGGTCCTTACTACATTTCCTGCCATTTTCAATCACGGAGGTTACCAGTGGAAAGTTCGGAAATGACCAGAAAACTGATAATATTTACAACTCCGGCTACTTTAGGAAGCGTTTTCACTTGAATTTGCTTTCAAATATTAGGAATTAGGTTTATACAGCTCAAAACTTGTGTAGAAAGACTGTAAGTGAGGACTATACTGTTTATGTTTATAATTGGAGGCCGAATTTCTCTGGCGTTTTCTGTGTGAATAAGTTACAATGCTGACGATTGGACTATATAGTTGTAGGAACTCTCACTAATTGTGGTAAAACTCTTCAAATACGCAATTATAGTTTCCAGAAATGATTAAAAACTTGAAAGAAACACTTGAAATAAAAGGAAATAGATTCATACTACATTTTCTGCCATTTTCATTCATGGAGATTACCAGTGGAATGCTTGGAAATGACCAGAAACCTGATAATATTTACAACTCCGGTTACTTTAGGAAACGTTTTCACTTGAATTTGCTTTCAAATATTAGGAATTAGGTTTATACAGCTCAAAACTTGTGTAGAAAGACTGTAAGTGAGGACTATACTGTTTATGTTTATAATTGGAGGCCGAATTTCTCTCGCGTTTTCTGTGTGAATCAGTTAATATGCTGACGATTCCAGTATATAGTTGTAGGAACACTCTCTAATTCTGGACAAACTCTTCAAATACACAATTATAGTTTCCGGAAATGAATAAAAACTTGTAAGAAACACTTGAAATAAAAGGAAATAGGTCCTTACTACATTTCCTGCCATTTTCAATCACGGAGGTTACCAGTGGAAATTTCGGAAATGACCAGAAAACTGATAATATTTACAACTCCGGCTACTTTAGGAAGCGTTTTCACTTGAATTTGCTTTCAAATATTAGGAATTAGGTTTATACAGCTCAAAACTTGTGTAGAAAGACTGTAAGTGAGGACTATACTGTTTATGTTTATAATTGGAGGCCGAATTTCTCTCGCGTTTTCTGTGTGAATCAGTTAATATGCTGACGATTCCAGTATATAGTTGTAGGAACACTCTCTAATTCTGGACAAACTCTTCAAATACACAATTATAGTTTCCGGAAATGAATAAAAACTTGTAAGAAACACTTGAAATAAAAGGAAATAGGTCCTTACTACATTTCCTGCCATTTTCAATCACGGAGGTTACCAGTGGAAATTTCGGAAATGACCAGAAAACTGATAATATTTACAACTCCGGCTACTTTAGGAAGCGTTTTCACTTGAATTTGCTTTCAAATATTAGGAATTAGGTTTATACAGCTCAAAACTTGTGTAGAAAGACTGTAAGTGAGGACTATACTGTTTATGTTTATAATTGGAGGCCGAATTTCTCTGGCGTTTTCTGTGTGAATAAGTTACAATTCTGACGATTGGACTATATAGTTGTAGGAACTCTCACTAATTGTGGTAAAACTCTTCAAATACGCAATTATAGTTTCCAGAAATGATTAAAAACTTGAAAGAAACACTTGAAATAAAAGGAAATAGATTCATACTACATTTTCTGCCATTTTCATTCATGGAGATTACCAGTGGAAAGCTTGGAAATGACCAGAAAACTGATGATATTTACAACTCCGGTAACTTTAGGGAGCGTTTTCAGTACAATTTGCTTTCAAATGTTAGGAATTCAGGGTTATACAGCTCAAAATTTGTTTAGAAACACTGTAAGTAAGTACGATACTGTTTATGTTTATAATTGGAGGCCGAATTTCTCTCGCGTTTTCTGTGTGAATCAGTTAAAATTCTGACGATTCCAGTATATAGTTGTAGGAACACTCTCTAATTCTGGACAAACTCTTCAAATACACAATTATAGTTTCTGGAAATGATTAAAAACTTGTAAGAAACACTTGAAATAAAAGGAAATAGGTCCTTACTACATTTCCTGCCATTTTCAATCACGGAGGTTACCAGTGGAAAGTTCGGAAATGACCAGAAAACTGATAATATTTACAACTCCGGCTACTTTAGGAAGCGTTTTCACTTGAATTTGCTTTCAAATATTAGGAATTAGGTTTATACAGCTCAAAACTTGTGTAGAAAGACTGTAAGTGAGGACTATACTGTTTATGTTTATAATTGGAGGCCGAATTTCTCTGGCGTTTTCTGTGTGAATAAGTTACAATGCTGACGATTGGACTATATAGTTGTAGGAACTCTCACTAATTGTGGTAAAACTCTTCAAATACGCAATTATAGTTTCCAGAAATGATTAAAAACTTGAAAGAAACACTTGAAATAAAAGGAAATAGATTCATACTACATTTTCTGCCATTTTCATTCATGGAGATTACCAGTGGAAAGCTTGGAAATGACCAGAAACCTGATAATATTTACAACTCCGGTTACTTTAGGAAACGTTTTCACTTGAATTTGCTTTCAAATATTAGGAATTAGGTTTATACAGCTCAAAACTTGTGTAGAAAGACTGTAAGTGAGGACTATACTGTTTATGTTTATAATTGGAGGCCGAATTTCTCTCGCGTTTTCTGTGTGAATCAGTTAATATGCTGACGATTCCAGTATATAGTTGTAGGAACACTCTCTAATTCTGGACAAACTCTTCAAATACACAATTATAGTTTCCGGAAATGAATAAAAACTTGTAAGAAACACTTGAAATAAAAGGAAATAGGTCCTTACTACATTTCCTGCCATTTTCAATCACGGAGGTTACCAGTGGAAATTTCGGAAATGACCAGAAAACTGATAATATTTACAACTCCGGCTACTTTAGGAAGCGTTTTCACTTGAATTTGCTTTCAAATATTAGGAATTAGGTTTATACAGCTCAAAACTTGTGTAGAAAGACTGTAAGTGAGGACTATACTGTTTATGTTTATAATTGGAGGCCGAATTTCTCTCGCGTTTTCTGTGTGAATCAGTTAATATGCTGACGATTCCAGTATATAGTTGTAGGAACACTCTCTAATTCTGGACAAACTCTTCAAATACACAATTATAGTTTCCGGAAATGAATAAAAACTTGTAAGAAACACTTGAAATAAAAGGAAATAGGTCCTTACTACATTTCCTGCCATTTTCAATCACGGAGGTTACCAGTGGAAATTTCGGAAATGACCAGAAAACTGATAATATTTACAACTCCGGCTACTTTAGGAAGCGTTTTCACTTGAATTTGCTTTCAAATATTAGGAATTAGGTTTATACAGCTCAAAACTTGTGTAGAAAGACTGTAAGTGAGGACTATACTGTTTATGTTTATAATTGGAGGCCGAATTTCTCTGGCGTTTTCTGTGTGAATAAGTTACAATTCTGACGATTGGACTATATAGTTGTAGGAACTCTCACTAATTGTGGTAAAACTCTTCAAATACGCAATTATAGTTTCCAGAAATGATTAAAAACTTGAAAGAAACACTTGAAATAAAAGGAAATAGATTCATACTACATTTTCTGCCATTTTCATTCATGGAGATTACCAGTGGAAAGCTTGGAAATGACCAGAAAACTGATGATATTTACAACTCCGGTAACTTTAGGGAGCGTTTTCAGTACAATTTGCTTTCAAATGTTAGGAATTCAGGGTTATACAGCTCAAAATTTGTTTAGAAACACTGTAAGTAAGTACGATACTGTTTATGTTTATAATTGGAGGCCGAATTTCTCTCGCGTTTTCTGTGTGAATCAGTTAAAATTCTGACGATTCCAGTATATAGTTGTAGGAACACTCTCTAATTCTGGACAAACTCTTCAAATACACAATTATAGTTTCTGGAAATGATTAAAAACTTGTAAGAAACACTTGAAATAAAAGGAAATAGGTCCTTACTACATTTCCTGCCATTTTCAATCACGGAGGTTACCAGTGGAAAGTTCGGAAATGACCAGAAAACTGATAATATTTACAACTCCGGCTACTTTAGGAAGCGTTTTCACTTGAATTTGCTTTCAAATATTAGGAATTAGGTTTATACAGCTCAAAACTTGTGTAGAAAGACTGTAAGTGAGGACTATACTGTTTATGTTTATAATTGGAGGCCGAATTTCTCTGGCGTTTTCTGTGTGAATAAGTTACAATGCTGACGATTGGACTATATAGTTGTAGGAACTCTCACTAATTGTGGTAAAACTCTTCAAATACGCAATTATAGTTTCCAGAAATGATTAAAAACTTGAAAGAAACACTTGAAATAAAAGGAAATAGATTCATACTACATTTTCTGCCATTTTCATTCATGGAGATTACCAGTGGAAAGCTTGGAAATGACCAGAAACCTGATAATATTTACAACTCCGGTTACTTTAGGAAACGTTTTCACTTGAATTTGCTTTCAAATATTAGGAATTAGGTTTATACAGCTCAAAACTTGTGTAGAAAGACTGTAAGTGAGGACTATACTGTTTATGTTTATAATTGGAGGCCGAATTTCTCTCGCGTTTTCTGTGTGAATCAGTTAATATGCTGACGATTCCAGTATATAGTTGTAGGAACACTCTCTAATTCTGGACAAACTCTTCAAATACACAATTATAGTTTCCGGAAATGAATAAAAACTTGTAAGAAACACTTGAAATAAAAGGAAATAGGTCCTTACTACATTTCCTGCCATTTTCAATCACGGAGGTTACCAGTGGAAATTTCGGAAATGACCAGAAAACTGATAATATTTACAACTCCGGCTACTTTAGGAAGCGTTTTCACTTGAATTTGCTTTCAAATATTAGGAATTAGGTTTATACAGCTCAAAACTTGTGTAGAAAGACTGTAAGTGAGGACTATACTGTTTATGTTTGTCATTGGAGGCCGAATTTCTCTGGCGTTTTCTGTGTGAATCAGATAAAATGCTCATGATTCCTTTATATAGTTGTAGGAACACTCTCTAATTCTGGTCAAACTCTTTAAATACGCAATTATAGTTTCCAGAGATCATTAAAAACCTGTAAGAAACACTTGAAATAAAAGGAAATAGGTTCTTACTACATTTCCTGCCATTTTCAATCACGGAGGTTACCAGTGGAATGTTCGGAAATGACTCGAAAACTGAAAATATTTACAACTCCAGCGACATTAGGAAGCGTTTTCACTTAAATTTGCTTTCAAATATTAGGAATTAGGTTTATACAGCTCAAAACTTGTGTAGAAAGACTGTAAGTGAGGACTATACTGTTTATGTTTATAATTGGAGGCCGAATTTCTCTTTCGTTTCTTGTGTGAATAAGTTACAATGCTGATGATTGGAGTATATAGTTGTAGGAACTCTCACTAATTGTGGTAAAACTCTTCAAATACGCAATTATAGTTTCCAGAAATGATTAAAAACTTGAAAGAAACACTTGAAATAAAAGGAAATAGATTCATACTACATTTTCTGCCATTTTCATTCATGGAGATTACCAGTGGAAAGCTTGGAAATGACCAGAAACCTGATGATATTTACAACTCCGATTACTTTAGGGAGCGTTTTCAGTACAATTTGCTTTCAAATGTTAGGAATTCAGGGTTATACAGCTCAAAATTTGTTTAGAAACACTGTAAGTAAGGACGATACTGTTTATGTTTATAATTGGAGGCCGAATTTCTCTCGCGTTTTCTGTGTGAATCAGTTAATATGCTGACGATTCCAGTATATAGTTGTAGGAACACTCTCTAATTCTGGACAAACTCTTCAAATACACAATTATAGTTTCCGGAAATGAATAAAAACTTGTAAGAAACACTTGAAATAAAAGGAAATAGGTCCTTACTACATTTCCTGCCATTTTCAATCACGGAGGTTACCAGTGGAAATTTCGGAAATGACCAGAAAACTGATAATATTTACAACTCCGGCTACTTTAGGAAGCGTTTTCACTTGAATTTGCTTTCAAATATTAGGAATTAGGTTTATACAGCTCAAAACTTGTGTAGAAAGACTGTAAGTGAGGACTATACTGTTTATGTTTATAATTGGAGGCCGAATTTCTCTCGCGTTTTCTGTGTGAATCAGTTAATATGCTGACGATTCCAGTATATAGTTGTAGGAACACTCTCTAATTCTGGACAAACTCTTCAAATACACAATTATAGTTTCCGGAAATGAATAAAAACTTGTAAGAAACACTTGAAATAAAAGGAAATAGGTCCTTACTACATTTCCTGCCATTTTCAATCACGGAGGTTACCAGTGGAAATTTCGGAAATGACCAGAAAACTGATAATATTTACAACTCCGGCTACTTTAGGAAGCGTTTTCACTTGAATTTGCTTTCAAATATTAGGAATTAGGTTTATACAGCTCAAAACTTGTGTAGAAAGACTGTAAGTGAGGACTATACTGTTTATGTTTATAATTGGAGGCCGAATTTCTCTGGCGTTTTCTGTGTGAATAAGTTACAATGCTGACGATTGGACTATATAGTTGTAGGAACTCTCACTAATTGTGGTAAAACTCTTCAAATACGCAATTATAGTTTCCAGAAATGATTAAAAACTTGAAAGAAACACTTGAAATAAAAGGAAATAGATTCATACTACATTTTCTGCCATTTTCATTCATGGAGATTACCAGTGGAAAGCTTGGAAATGACCAGAAAACTGATGATATTTACAACTCCGGTAACTTTAGGGAGCGTTTTCAGTACAATTTGCTTTCAAATGTTAGGAATTCAGGGTTATACAGCTCAAAATTTGTTTAGAAACACTGTAAGTAAGTACGATACTGTTTATGTTTATAATTGGAGGCCGAATTTCTCTCGCGTTTTCTGTGTGAATCAGTTAAAATTCTGACGATTCCAGTATATAGTTGTAGGAACACTCTCTAATTCTGGACAAACTCTTCAAATACACAATTATAGTTTCTGGAAATGATTAAAAACTTGTAAGAAACACTTGAAATAAAAGGAAATAGGTCCTTACTACATTTCCTGCCATTTTCAATCACGGAGGTTACCAGTGGAAAGTTCGGAAATGACCAGAAACCTGATGATATTTACAACTCCGGTTACTTTAGGGAGCGTTTTCAGTACAATTTGCTTTCAAATGTTAGGAATTCAGGGTTATACAGCTCAAAATTTGTTTAGAAACATTGTAAGTAAGGACGATACTGTTTATGTTTATAATTGGAGGCCGAATTTCTCTCCCGTTTTCTGTGTGAATCAGTTAATATGCTGACGATTCCAGTATATAGTTGTAGGAACACTCTCTAATTCTGGACAAACTCTTCAAATACACAATTATAGTTTCCGGAAATGAATAAAAACTTGTAAGAAACACTTGAAATAAAAGGAAATAGGTCCTTACTACATTTCCTGCCATTTTCAATCACGGAGGTTACCAGTGGAAATTTCGGAAATGACCAGAAAACTGATAATATTTACAACTCCGGCTACTTTAGGAAGCGTTTTCACTTGAATTTGCTTTCAAATATTAGGAATTAGGTTTATACAGCTCAAAACTTGTGTAGAAAGACTGTAAGTGAGGACTATACTGTTTATGTTTATAATTGGAGGCCGAATTTCTCTGGCGTTTTCTGTGTGAATAAGTTACAATGCTGACGATTGGACTATATAGTTGTAGGAACTCTCACTAATTGTGGTAAAACTCTTCAAATACGCAATTATAGTTTCCAGAAATGATTAAAAACTTGAAAGAAACACTTGAAATAAAAGGAAATAGATTCATACTACATTTTCTGCCATTTTCATTCATGGAGATTACCAGTGGAAAGCTTGGAAATGACCAGAAAACTGATGATATTTACAACTCCGGTAACTTTAGGGAGCGTTTTCAGTACAATTTGCTTTCAAATGTTAGGAATTCAGGGTTATACAGCTCAAAATTTGTTTAGAAACACTGTAAGTAAGTACGATACTGTTTATGTTTATAATTGGAGGCCGAATTTCTCTCGCGTTTTCTGTGTGAATCAGTTAAAATTCTGACGATTCCAGTATATAGTTGTAGGAACACTCTCTAATTCTGGACAAACTCTTCAAATACACAATTATAGTTTCTGGAAATGATTAAAAACTTGTAAGAAACACTTGAAATAAAAGGAAATAGGTCCTTACTACATTTCCTGCCATTTTCAATCACGGAGGTTACCAGTGGAAAGTTCGGAAATGACCAGAAAACTGATAATATTTACAACTCCGGCTACTTTAGGAAGCGTTTTCACTTGAATTTGCTTTCAAATATTAGGAATTAGGTTTATACAGCTCAAAACTTGTGTAGAAAGACTGTAAGTGAGGACTATACTGTTTATGTTTATAATTGGAGGCCGAATTTCTCTGGCGTTTTCTGTGTGAATAAGTTACAATGCTGACGATTGGACTATATAGTTGTAGGAACTCTCACTAATTGTGGTAAAACTCTTCAAATACGCAATTATAGTTTCCAGATATGATTAAAAACTTGAAAGAAACACTTGAAATAAAAGGAAATAGATTCATACTACATTTTCTGCCATTTTCATTCATGGAGATTACCAGTGGAAAGCTTGGAAATGACCAGAAACCTGATAATATTTACAACTCCGGTTACTTTAGGAAACGTTTTCACTTGAATTTGCTTTCAAATATTAGGAATTAGGTTTATACAGCTCAAAACTTGTGTAGAAAGACTGTAAGTGAGGACTATACTGTTTATGTTTATAATTGGAGGCCGAATTTCTCTCGCGTTTTCTGTGTGAATCAGTTAATATGCTGACGATTCCAGTATATAGTTGTAGGAACACTCTCTAATTCTGGACAAACTCTTCAAATACACAATTATAGTTTCCGGAAATGAATAAAAACTTGTAAGAAACACTTGAAATAAAAGGAAATAGGTCCTTACTACATTTCCTGCCATTTTCAATCACGGAGGTTACCAGTGGAAATTTCGGAAATGACCAGAAAACTGATAATATTTACAACTCCGGCTACTTTAGGAAGCGTTTTCACTTGAATTTGCTTTCAAATATTAGGAATTAGGTTTATACAGCTCAAAACTTGTGTAGAAAGACTGTAAGTGAGGACTATACTGTTTATGTTTATAATTGGAGGCCGAATTTCTCTCGCGTTTTCTGTGTGAATCAGTTAATATGCTGACGATTCCAGTATATAGTTGTAGGAACACTCTCTAATTCTGGACAAACTCTTCAAATACACAATTATAGTTTCCGGAAATGAATAAAAACTTGTAAGAAACACTTGAAATAAAAGGAAATAGGTCCTTACTACATTTCCTGCCATTTTCAATCACGGAGGTTACCAGTGGAAATTTCGGAAATGACCAGAAAACTGATAATATTTACAACTCCGGCTACTTTAGGAAGCGTTTTCACTTGAATTTGCTTTCAAATATTAGGAATTAGGTTTATACAGCTCAAAACTTGTGTAGAAAGACTGTAAGTGAGGACTATACTGTTTATGTTTATAATTGGAGGCCGAATTTCTCTGGCGTTTTCTGTGTGAATAAGTTACAATTCTGACGATTGGACTATATAGTTGTAGGAACTCTCACTAATTGTGGTAAAACTCTTCAAATACGCAATTATAGTTTCCAGAAATGATTAAAAACTTGAAAGAAACACTTGAAATAAAAGGAAATAGATTCATACTACATTTTCTGCCATTTTCATTCATGGAGATTACCAGTGGAAAGCTTGGAAATGACCAGAAAACTGATGATATTTACAACTCCGGTAACTTTAGGGAGCGTTTTCAGTACAATTTGCTTTCAAATGTTAGGAATTCAGGGTTATACAGCTCAAAATTTGTTTAGAAACACTGTAAGTAAGTACGATACTGTTTATGTTTATAATTGGAGGCCGAATTTCTCTCGCGTTTTCTGTGTGAATCAGTTAAAATTCTGACGATTCCAGTATATAGTTGTAGGAACACTCTCTAATTCTGGACAAACTCTTCAAATACACAATTATAGTTTCTGGAAATGATTAAAAACTTGTAAGAAACACTTGAAATAAAAGGAAATAGGTCCTTACTACATTTCCTGCCATTTTCAATCACGGAGGTTACCAGTGGAAAGTTCGGAAATGACCAGAAAACTGATAATATTTACAACTCCGGCTACTTTAGGAAGCGTTTTCACTTGAATTTGCTTTCAAATATTAGGAATTAGGTTTATACAGCTCAAAACTTGTGTAGAAAGACTGTAAGTGAGGACTATACTGTTTATGTTTATAATTAGAGGCCGAATTTCTCTGGCGTTTTCTGTGTGAATAAGTTACAATGCTGACGATTGGACTATATAGTTGTAGGAACTCTCACTAATTGTGGTAAAACTCTTCAAATACGCAATTATAGTTTCCAGAAATGATTAAAAACTTGAAAGAAACACTTGAAATAAAAGGAAATAGATTCATACTACATTTTCTGCCATTTTCATTCATGGAGATTACCAGTGGAAAGCTTGGAAATGACCAGAAACCTGATAATATTTACAACTCCGGTTACTTTAGGAAACGTTTTCACTTGAATTTGCTTTCAAATATTAGGAATTAGGTTTATACAGCTCAAAACTTGTGTAGAAAGACTGTAAGTGAGGACTATACTGTTTATGTTTATAATTGGAGGCCGAATTTCTCTCGCGTTTTCTGTGTGAATCAGTTAATATGCTGACGATTCCAGTATATAGTTGTAGGAACACTCTCTAATTCTGGACAAACTCTTCAAATACACAATTATAGTTTCCGGAAATGAATAAAAACTTGTAAGAAACACTTGAAATAAAAGGAAATAGGTCCTTACTACATTTCCTGCCATTTTCAATCACGGAGGTTACCAGTGGAAATTTCGGAAATGACCAGAAAACTGATAATATTTACAACTCCGGCTACTTTAGGAAGCGTTTTCACTTGAATTTGCTTTCAAATATTAGGAATTAGGTTTATACAGCTCAAAACTTGTGTAGAAAGACTGTAAGTGAGGACTATACTGTTTATGTTTGTCATTGGAGGCCGAATTTCTCTGGCGTTTTCTGTGTGAATCAGATAAAATGCTCATGATTCCTTTATATAGTTGTAGGAACACTCTCTAATTCTGGTCAAACTCTTTAAATACGCAATTATAGTTTCCAGAGATCATTAAAAACCTGTAAGAAACACTTGAAATAAAAGGAAATAGGTTCTTACTACATTTCCTGCCATTTTCAATCACGGAGGTTACCAGTGGAATGTTCGGAAATGACTCGAAAACTGAAAATATTTACAACTCCAGCGACATTAGGAAGCGTTTTCACTTAAATTTGCTTTCAAATATTAGGAATTAGGTTTATACAGCTCAAAACTTGTGTAGAAAGACTGTAAGTGAGGACTATACTGTTTATGTTTATAATTGGAGGCCGAATTTCTCTTTCGTTTCTTGTGTGAATAAGTTACAATGCTGATGATTGGACTATATAGTTGTAGGAACTCTCACTAATTGTGGTAAAACTCTTCAAATACGCAATTATAGTTTCCAGAAATGATTAAAAACTTGAAAGAAACACTTGAAATAAAAGGAAATAGATTCATACTACATTTTCTGCCATTTTCATTCATGGAGATTACCAGTGGAAAGCTTGGAAATGACCAGAAACCTGATGATATTTACAACTCCGATTACTTTAGGGAGCGTTTTCAGTACAATTTGCTTTCAAATGTTAGGAATTCAGGGTTATACAGCTCAAAATTTGTTTAGAAACACTGTAAGTAAGGACGATACTGTTTATGTTTATAATTGGAGGCCGAATTTCTCTCGCGTTTTCTGTGTGAATCAGTTAATATGCTCACGATTCCAGTATATAGTTGTAGGAACACTCTCTAATTCTGGACAAACTCTTCAAATACACAATTATAGTTTCCGGAAATGAATAAAAACTTGTAAGAAACACTTGAAATAAAAGGAAATAGGTCCTTACTACATTTCCTGCCATTTTCAATCACGGAGGTTACCAGTGGAAATTTCGGAAATGACCAGAAAACTGATAATATTTACAACTCCGGCTACTTTAGGAAGCGTTTTCACTTGAATTTGCTTTCAAATATTAGGAATTAGGTTTATACAGCTCAAAACTTGTGTAGAAAGACTGTAAGTGAGGACTATACTGTTTATGTTTATAATTGGAGGCCGAATTTCTCTCGCGTTTTCTGTGTGAATCAGTTAATATGCTGACGATTCCAGTATATAGTTGTAGGAACACTCTCTAATTCTGGACAAACTCTTCAAATACACAATTATAGTTTCCGGAAATGAATAAAAACTTGTAAGAAACACTTGAAATAAAAGGAAATAGGTCCTTACTACATTTCCTGCCATTTTCAATCACGGAGGTTACCAGTGGAAATTTCGGAAATGACCAGAAAACTGATAATATTTACAACTCCGGCTACTTTAGGAAGCGTTTTCACTTGAATTTGCTTTCAAATATTAGGAATTAGGTTTATACAGCTCAAAACTTGTGTAGAAAGACTGTAAGTGAGGACTATACTGTTTATGTTTATAATTGGAGGCCGAATTTCTCTGGCGTTTTCTGTGTGAATAAGTTACAATGCTGACGATTGGACTATATAGTTGTAGGAACTCTCACTAATTGTGGTAAAACTCTTCAAATACGCAATTATAGTTTCCAGAAATGATTAAAAACTTGAAAGAAACACTTGAAATAAAAGGAAATAGATTCATACTACATTTTCTGCCATTTTCATTCATGGAGATTACCAGTGGAAAGCTTGGAAATGACCAGAAAACTGATGATATTTACAACTCCGGTAACTTTAGGGAGCGTTTTCAGTACAATTTGCTTTCAAATGTTAGGAATTCAGGGTTATACAGCTCAAAATTTGTTTAGAAACACTGTAAGTAAGTACGATACTGTTTATGTTTATAATTGGAGGCCGAATTTCTCTCGCGTTTTCTGTGTGAATCAGTTAAAATTCTGACGATTCCAGTATATAGTTGTAGGAACACTCTCTAATTCTGGACAAACTCTTCAAATACACAATTATAGTTTCTGGAAATGATTAAAAACTTGTAAGAAACACTTGAAATAAAAGGAAATAGGTCCTTACTACATTTCCTGCCATTTTCAATCACGGAGGTTACCAGTGGAAAGTTCGGAAATGACCAGAAAACTGATAATATTTACAACTCCGGCTACTTTAGGAAGCGTTTTCACTTGAATTTGCTTTCAAATATTAGGAATTAGGTTTATACAGCTCAAAACTTGTGTAGAAAGACTGTAAGTGAGGACTATACTGTTTATGTTTATAATTGGAGGCCGAATTTCTCTGGCGTTTTCTGTGTGAATAAGTTACAATGCTGACGATTGGACTATATAGTTGTAGGAACTCTCACTAATTGTGGTAAAACTCTTCAAATACGCAATTATAGTTTCCAGAAATGATTAAAAACTTGAAAGAAACACTTGAAATAAAAGGAAATAGATTCATACTACATTTTCTGCCATTTTCATTCATGGAGATTACCAGTGGAAAGCTTGGAAATGACCAGAAACCTGATAATATTTACAACTCCGGTTACTTTAGGAAACGTTTTCACTTGAATTTGCTTTCAAATATTAGGAATTAGGTTTATACAGCTCAAAACTTGTGTAGAAAGACTGTAAGTGAGGACTATACTGTTTATGTTTATAATTGGAGGCCGAATTTCTCTCGCGTTTTCTGTGTGAATCAGTTAATATGCTGACGATTCCAGTATATAGTTGTAGGAACACTCTCTAATTCTGGACAAACTCTTCAAATACACAATTATAGTTTCCGGAAATGAATAAAAACTTGTAAGAAACACTTGAAATAAAAGGAAATAGGTCCTTACTACATTTCCTGCCATTTTCAATCACGGAGGTTACCAGTGGAAATTTCGGAAATGACCAGAAAACTGATAATATTTACAACTCCGGCTACTTTAGGAAGCGTTTTCACTTGAATTTGCTTTCAAATATTAGGAATTAGGTTTATACAGCTCAAAACTTGTGTAGAAAGACTGTAAGTGAGGACTATACTGTTTATGTTTGTCATTGGAGGCCGAATTTCTCTGGCGTTTTCTGTGTGAATCAGATAAAATGCTGATGATTCCTTTATATAGTTGTAGGAACACTCTCTAATTCTGGTCAAACTCTTTAAATACGCAATTATAGTTTCCAGAGATCATTAAAAACCTGTAAGAAACACTTGAAATAAAAGGAAATAGGTTCTTACTACATTTCCTGCCATTTTCAATCACGGAGGTTACCAGTGGAATGTTCGGAAATGACTCGAAAACTGAAAATATTTACAACTCCAGCGACATTAGGAAGCGTTTTCACTTAAATTTGCTTTCAAATATTAGGAATTAGGTTTATACAGCTCAAAACTTGTGTAGAAAGACTGTAAGTGAGGACTATACTGTTTATGTTTATAATTGGAGGCCGAATTTCTCTTTCGTTTCTTGTGTGAATAAGTTACAATGCTGATGATTGGACTATATAGTTGTAGGAACTCTCACTAATTGTGGTAAAACTCTTCAAATACGCAATTATAGTTTCCAGAAATGATTAAAAACTTGAAAGAAACACTTGAAATAAAAGGAAATAGATTCATACTACATTTTCTGCCATTTTCATTCATGGAGATTACCAGTGGAAAGCTTGGAAATGACCAGAAACCTGATGATATTTACAACTCCGATTACTTTAGGGAGCGTTTTCAGTACAATTTGCTTTCAAATGTTAGGAATTCAGGGTTATACAGCTCAAAATTTGTTTAGAAACACTGTAAGTAAGGACGATACTGTTTATGTTTATAATTGGAGGCCGAATTTCTCTCGCGTTTTCTGTGTGAATCAGTTAATATGCTGACGATTCCAGTATATAGTTGTAGGAACACTCTCTAATTCTGGACAAACTCTTCAAATACACAATTATAGTTTCCGGAAATGAATAAAAACTTGTAAGAAACACTTGAAATAAAAGGAAATAGGTCCTTACTACATTTCCTGCCATTTTCAATCACGGAGGTTACCAGTGGAAATTTCGGAAATGACCAGAAAACTGATAATATTTACAACTCCGGCTACTTTAGGAAGCGTTTTCACTTGAATTTGCTTTCAAATATTAGGAATTAGGTTTATACAGCTCAAAACTTGTGTAGAAAGACTGTAAGTGAGGACTATACTGTTTATGTTTATAATTGGAGGCCGAATTTCTCTCGCGTTTTCTGTGTGAATCAGTTAATATGCTGACGATTCCAGTATATAGTTGTAGGAACACTCTCTAATTCTGGACAAACTCTTCAAATACACAATTATAGTTTCCAGAAATGAATAAAAACTTGTAAGAAACACTTGAAATAAAAGGAAATAGGTCCTTACTACATTTCCTGCCATTTTCAATCACGGAGGTTACCAGTGGAAATTTCGGAAATGACCAGAAAACTGATAATATTTACAACTCCGGCTACTTTAGGAAGCGTTTTCACTTGAATTTGCTTTCAAATATTAGGAATTAGGTTTATACAGCTCAAAACTTGTGTAGAAAGACTGTAAGTGAGGACTATACTGTTTATGTTTATAATTGGAGGCCGAATTTCTCTGGCGTTTTCTGTGTGAATAAGTTACAATGCTGACGATTGGACTATATAGTTGTAGGAACTCTCACTAATTGTGGTAAAACTCTTCAAATACGCAATTATAGTTTCCAGAAATGATTAAAAACTTGAAAGAAACACTTGAAATAAAAGGAAATAGATTCATACTACATTTTCTGCCATTTTCATTCATGGAGATTACCAGTGGAAAGCTTGGAAATGACCAGAAAACTGATGATATTTACAACTCCGGTAACTTTAGGGAGCGTTTTCAGTACAATTTGCTTTCAAATGTTAGGAATTCAGGGTTATACAGCTCAAAATTTGTTTAGAAACACTGTAAGTAAGTACGATACTGTTTATGTTTATAATTGGAGGCCGAATTTCTCTCGCGTTTTCTGTGTGAATCAGTTAAAATTCTGACGATTCCAGTATATAGTTGTAGGAACACTCTCTAATTCTGGACAAACTCTTCAAATACACAATTATAGTTTCTGGAAATGATTAAAAACTTGTAAGAAACACTTGAAATAAAAGGAAATAGGTCCTTACTACATTTCCTGCCATTTTCAATCACGGAGGTTACCAGTGGAAAGTTCGGAAATGACCAGAAAACTGATAATATTTACAACTCCGGCTACTTTAGGAAGCGTTTTCACTTGAATTTGCTTTCAAATATTAGGAATTAGGTTTATACAGCTCAAAACTTGTGTAGAAAGACTGTAAGTGAGGACTATACTGTTTATGTTTATAATTGGAGGCCGAATTTCTCTGGCGTTTTCTGTGTGAATAAGTTACAATGCTGACGATTGGACTATATAGTTGTAGGAACTCTCACTAATTGTGGTAAAACTCTTCAAATACGCAATTATAGTTTCCAGAAATGATTAAAAACTTGAAAGAAACACTTGAAATAAAAGGAAATAGATTCATACTACATTTTCTGCCATTTTCATTCATGGAGATTACCAGTGGAAAGCTTGGAAATGACCAGAAACCTGATAATATTTATAACTCCGGTTACTTTAGGAAACGTTTTCACTTGAATTTGCTTTCAAATATTAGGAATTAGGTTTATACAGCTCAAAACTTGTGTAGAAATACTGTAAGTGAGGACTATACTGTTTATGTTTATAATTGGAGGCCGAATTTCTCTCGCGTTTTCTGTGTGAATCAGTTAATATGCTGACGATTCCAGTATATAGTTGTAGGAACCCTCTCTAATTCTGGACAAACTCTTCAAATACACAATTATAGTTTCCGGAAATGAATAAAAACTTGTAAGAAACACTTGAAATAAAAGGAAATAGGTCCTTACTACATTTCCTGCCATTTTCAATCACGGAGGTTACCAGTGGAAATTTCAGAAATGACCAGAAAACTGATAATATTTACAACTCCGGCTACTTTAGGAAGCGTTTTCACTTGAATTTGCTTTCAAATATTAGGAATTAGGTTTATACAGCTCAAAACTTGTGTAGAAAGACTGTAAGTGAGGACTATACTGTTTATGTTTGTCATTGGAGGCCGAATTTCTCTGGCGTTTTCTGTGTGAATCAGATAAAATGCTGATGATTCCTTTATATAGTTGTAGGAACACTCTCTAATTCTGGTCAAACTCTTTAAATACGCAATTATAGTTTCCAGAGATCATTAAAAACCTGTAAGAAACACTTGAAATAAAAGGAAATAGGTTCTTACTACATTTCCTGCCATTTTCAATCACGGAGGTTACCAGTGGAATGTTCGGAAATGACTCGAAAACTGAAAATATTTACAACTCCAGCGACATTAGGAAGCGTTTTCACTTAAATTTGCTTTCAAATATTAGGAATTAGGTTTATACAGCTCAAAACTTGTGTAGAAAGACTGTAAGTGAGGACTATACTGTTTATGTTTATAATTGGAGGCCGAATTTCTCTGGCGTTTTCTGTGTGAATAAGTTACAATGCTGTCTATTCAAGTTTATAGTTGTAGGAACTCTCACTAATTGTGGTAAAACTCTTCAAATAAGCAATTATAGTTTTCAGAAACGATTAAAAACTTGTAAGAAACACTTGAAATAAAAGGAAATAGATTCATACTACATTTTCTGCCATTTTCATTCATGGAGATTACCAGTGGAAAGCTTGGAAATGACCAGAAAACTGATAATATTTGCAACTCCCGTTACTTTAGGGAGCGTTTTCAGTACAATTTGCTTTCCAATGTTAGGAATTCAGGGTTATACAGCTCAAAATTTGTTTAGAAACACTGTAAGTAAGGACGATACTGTTTATGTTTATAATTGGAGGCCGAATTTCTCTCGCGTTTTCTGTGTGAATCAGTTAAAATTCTGACGATTCCAGTATATAGTTGTAGGAACACTCTCTAATTCTGGACAAACTCTTCAAATACACAATTATAGTTTCTGGAAATGATTAAAAACTTGTAAGAAACACTTGAAATAAAAGGAAATAGGTCCTTACTACATTTCCTGCCATTTTCAATCACGGAGGTTACCAGTGGAAAGTTAGGAAATGACCAGAAAACTGATAATATTTACAACTCCGGCTACTTTAGGAAGCGTTTTCACTTGAATTTGCTTTCAAATATTAGGAATTAGGTTTATACAGCTCAAAACTTGTGTAGAAAGACTGTAAGTGAGGACTATACTGTTTATGTTTATAATTGGAGGCCGAATTTCTCTTTCGTTTTCTGTGTGAATAAGTTACAATGCTGACGATTGGACTATATAGTTGTAGGAACTCTCACTAATTGTGGTAAAACTCTTCAAATACGCAATTATAGTTTCCAGAAATGATTAAAAACTTGAAAGAAACACTTGAAATAAAAGGAAATAGATTCATACTACATTTTCTGCCATTTTCATTCATGGAGATTACCAGTGGAAAGCTTGGAAATGACCAGAAACCTGATGATATTTACAACTCCGGTTACTTTAGGGAGCGTTTTCAGTACAATTTGCTTTCAAATGTTAGGAATTCAGGGTTATACAGCTCAAAATTTGTTTAGAAACACTGTAAGTAAGGACGATACTGTTTATGTTTATAATTGGAGGCCGAATTTCTCTCGCGTTTTCTGTGTGAATCAGTTAATATGCTGACGATTCCAGTATATAGTTGTAGGAACACTCTCTAATTCTGGACAAACTCTTCAAATACACAATTATAGTTTCCGGAAATGAATAAAAACTTGTAAGAAACACTTGAAATAAAACGAAATAGGTCCTTACTACATTTCCTGCCATTTTCAATCACGGAGGTTACCAGTGGAAATTTCGGAAATGACCAGAAAACTGATAATATTTACAACTCCGGCTACTTTAGGAAGCGTTTTCACTTGAATTTGCTTTCAAATATTAGGAATTAGGTTTATACAGCTCAAAACTTGTGTAGAAAGACTGTAAGTGAGGACTATACTGTTTATGTTTATAATTGGAGGCCGAATTTCTCTTTCGTTTCCTGTGTGAATAAGTTACAATGCTGATGATTGGACTATATAGTTGTAGGAACTCTCACTAATTGTGGTAAAACTCTTCAAATACGCAATTATAGTTTCCAGAAATGATTAAAAACTTGAAAGAAACACTTGAAATAAAAGGAAATAGATTCATACTACATTTTCTGCCATTTTCATTCATGGAGATTACCAGTGGAAAGCTTGGAAATGACCAGAAAACTGATGATATTTACAACTCCGATTACTTTAGGGAGCGTTTTCAGTACAATTTGCTTTCAAATGTTAGGAATTCAGGGTTATACAGCTCAAAATTTGTTTAGAAACACTGTAAGTAAGGACGATACTGTTTATGTTTATAATTGGAGGCCGAATTTCTCTCGCGTTTTCTGTGTGAATCAGTTAATATGCTGACGATTCCAGTATATAGTTGTAGGAACACTCTCTAATTCTGGACAAACTCTTCAAATACACAATTATAGTTTCTGGAAATGATTAAAAACTTGTAAGAAACACTTGAAATAAAAGGAAATAGGTCCTTACTACATTTCCTGCCATTTTCAATCACGGAGGTTACCAGTGGAAAGTTCGGAAATGACCAGAAAACTGATAATATTTACAACTCCGGCTACTTTAGGAAGCGTTTTCACTTGAATTTGCTTTCAAATATTAGGAATTAGGTTTATACAGCTCAAAACTTGTGTAGAAAGACTGTAAGTGAGGACTATACTGTTTATGTTTATAATTGGAGGCCGAATTTCTCTGGCGTTTTCTGTGTGAATAAGTTACAATGCTGACGATTGGACTATATAGTTGTAGGAACTCTCACTAATTGTGGTAAAACTCTTCAAATACGCAATTATAGTTTCCAGAAATGATTAAAAACTTGAAAGAAACACTTGAAATAAAAGGAAATAGATTCATACTACATTTTCTGCCATTTTCATTCATGGAGATTACCAGTGGAAAGCTTGGAAATGACCAGAAACCTGATAATATTTATAACTCCGGTTACTTTAGGAAACGTTTTCACTTGAATTTGCTTTCAAATATTAGGAATTAGGTTTATACAGCTCAAAACTTGTGTAGAAATACTGTAAGTGAGGACTATACTGTTTATGTTTATAATTGGAGGCCGAATTTCTCTCGCGTTTTCTGTGTGAATCAGTTAATATGCTGACGATTCCAGTATATAGTTGTAGGAACCCTCTCTAATTCTGGACAAACTCTTCAAATACACAATTATAGTTTCCGGAAATGAATAAAAACTTGTAAGAAACACTTGAAATAAAAGGAAATAGGTCCTTACTACATTTCCTGCCATTTTCAATCACGGAGGTTACCAGTGGAAAGTTAGGAAATGACCAGAAAACTGATAATATTTACAACTCCGGCTACTTTAGGAAGCGTTTTCACTTGAATTTGCTTTCAAATATTAGGAATTAGGTTTATACAGCTCAAAACTTGTGTAGAAAGACTGTAAGTGAGGACTATACTGTTTATGTTTGTCATTGGAGGCCGAATTTCTCTGGCGTTTTCTGTGTGAATCAGATAAAATGCTGATGATTCCTTTATATAGTTGTAGGAACACTCTCTAATTCTGGTCAAACTCTTTAAATACGCAATTATAGTTTCCAGAGATCATTAAAAACCTGTAAGAAACACTTGAAATAAAAGGAAATAGGTTCTTACTACATTTCCTGCCATTTTCAATCACGGAGGTTACCAGTGGAATGTTCGGAAATGACTCGAAAACTGAAAATATTTACAACTCCAGCGACATTAGGAAGCGTTTTCACTTAAATTTGCTTTCAAATATTAGGAATTAGGTTTATACAGCTCAAAACTTGTGTAGAAAGACTGTAAGTGAGGACTATACTGTTTATGTTTATAATTGGAGGCCGAATTTCTCTGGCGTTTTCTGTGTGAATAAGTTACAATGCTGTCTATTCAAGTTTATAGTTGTAGGAACTCTCACTAATTGTGGTAAAACTCTTCAAATAAGCAATTATAGTTTTCAGAAACGATTAAAAACTTGTAAGAAACACTTGAAATAAAAGGAAATAGATTCATACTACATTTTCTGCCATTTTCATTCATGGAGATTACCAGTGGAAAGCTTGGAAATGACCAGAAAACTGATAATATTTGCAACTCCCGTTACTTTAGGGAGCGTTTTCAGTACAATTTGCTTTCCAATGTTAGGAATTCAGGGTTATACAGCTCAAAATTTGTTTAGAAACACTGTAAGTAAGGACGATACTGTTTATGTTTATAATTGGAGGCCGAATTTCTCTCGCGTTTTCTGTGTGAATCAGTTAAAATTCTGACGATTCCAGTATATAGTTGTAGGAACACTCTCTAATTCTGGACAAACTCTTCAAATACACAATTATAGTTTCTGGAAATGATTAAAAACTTGTAAGAAACACTTGAAATAAAAGGAAATAGGTCCTTACTACATTTCCTGCCATTTTCAATCACGGAGGTTACCAGTGGAAAGTTAGGAAATGACCAGAAAACTGATAATATTTACAACTCCGGCTACTTTAGGAAGCGTTTTCACTTGAATTTGCTTTCAAATATTAGGAATTAGGTTTATACAGCTCAAAACTTGTGTAGAAAGACTGTAAGTGAGGACTATACTGTTTATGTTTATAATTGGAGGCCGAATTTCTCTTTCGTTTCCTGTGTGAATAAGTTACAATGCTGATGATTGGACTATATAGTTGTAGGAACTCTCACTAATTGTGGTAAAACTCTTCAAATACGCAATTATAGTTTCCAGAAATGATTAAAAACTTGAAAGAAACACTTGAAATAAAAGGAAATAGATTCATACTACATTTTCTGCCATTTTCATTCATGGAGATTACCAGTGGAAAGCTTGGAAATGACCAGAAAACTGATGATATTTACAACTCCGATTACTTTAGGGAGCGTTTTCAGTACAATTTGCTTTCAAATGTTAGGAATTCAGGGTTATACAGCTCAAAATTTGTTTAGAAACACTGTAAGTAAGGACGATACTGTTTATGTTTATAATTGGAGGCCGAATTTCTCTCGCGTTTTCTGTGTGAATCAGTTAATATGCTGACGATTCCAGTATATAGTTGTAGGAACACTCTCTAATTCTGGACAAACTCTTCAAATACACAATTATAGTTTCCGGAAATGAATAAAAACTTGTAAGAAACACTTGAAATAAAAGGAAATAGGTCCTTACTACATTTCCTGCCATTTTCAATCACGGAGGTTACCAGTGGAAATTTCGGAAATGACCAGAAAACTGATAATATTTACAACTCCGGCTACTTTAGGAAGCGTTTTCACTTGAATTTGCTTTCAAATATTAGGAATTAGGTTTATACAGCTCAAAACTTGTGTAGAAAGACTGTAAGTGAGGACTATACTGTTTATGTTTATAATTGGAGGCCGAATTTCTCTCGCGTTTTCTGTGTGAATCAGTTAATATGCTGACGATTCCAGTATATAGTTGTAGGAACACTCTCTAATTCTGGACAAACTCTTCAAATACACAATTATAGTTTCCGGAAATGAATAAAAACTTGTAAGAAACACTTGAAATAAAAGGAAATAGGTCCTTACTACATTTCCTGCCATTTTCAATCACGGAGGTTACCAGTGGAAATTTCGGAAATGACCAGAAAACTGATAATATTTACAACTCCGGCTACTTTAGGAAGCGTTTTCACTTGAATTTGCTTTCAAATATTAGGAATTAGGTTTATACAGCTCAAAACTTGTGTAGAAAGACTGTAAGTGAGGACTATACTGTTTATGTTTATAATTGGAGGCCGAATTTCTCTTTCGTTTCCTGTGTGAATAAGTTACAATGCTGATGATTGGACTATATAGTTGTAGGAACTCTCACTAATTGTGGTAAAACTCTTCAAATACGCAATTATAGTTTCCAGAAATGATTAAAAACTTGAAAGAAACACTTGAAATAAAAGGAAATAGATTCATACTACATTTTCTGCCATTTTCATTCATGGAGATTACCAGTGGAAAGCTTGGAAATGACCAGAAAACTGATGATATTTACAACTCCGATTACTTTAGGGAGCGTTTTCAGTACAATTTGCTTTCAAATGTTAGGAATTCAGGGTTATACAGCTCAAAATTTGTTTAGAAACACTGTAAGTAAGGACGATACTGTTTATGTTTATAATTGGAGGCCGAATTTCTCTCGCGTTTTCTGTGTGAATCAGTTAATATGCTGACGATTCCAGTATATAGTTGTAGGAACACTCTCTAATTCTGGACAAACTCTTCAAATACACAATTATAGTTTCCGGAAATGAATAAAAACTTGTAAGAAACACTTGAAATAAAAGGAAATAGGTCCTTACTACATTTCCTGCCATTTTCAATCACGGAGGTTACCAGTGGAAATTTCGGAAATGACCAGAAAACTGATAATATTTACAACTCCGGCTACTTTAGGAAGCGTTTTCACTTGAATTTGCTTTCAAATATTAGGAATTAGGTTTATACAGCTTAAAACTTGTGTAGAAAGACTGTAAGTGAGGACTATACTGTTTATGTTTATAATTGGAGGCCGAATTTCTCTCGCGTTTTCTGTGTGAATCAGTTAATATGCTGACGATTCCAGTATATAGTTGTAGGAACACTCTCTAATTCTGGACAAACTCTTCAAATACACAATTATAGTTTCCGGAAATGAATAAAAACTTGTAAGAAACACTTGAAATAAAAGGAAATAGGTCCTTACTACATTTCCTGCCATTTTCAATCACGGAGGTTACCAGTGGAAATTTCGGAAATGACCAGAAAACTGATAATATTTACAACTCCGGCTACTTTAGGAAGCGTTTTCACTTGAATTTGCTTTCAAATATTAGGAATTAGGTTTATACAGCTCAAAACTTGTGTAGAAAGACTGTAAGTGAGGACTATACTGTTTATGTTTGTCATTGGAGGCCGAATTTCTCTGGCGTTTTCTGTGTGAATCAGATAAAATGCTGATGATTCCTTTATATAGTTGTAGGAACACTCTCTAATTCTGGTCAAACTCTTTAAATACGCAATTATAGTTTCCAGAGATCATTAAAAACCTGTAAGAAACACTTGAAATAAAAGGAAATAGGTTCTTACTACATTTCCTGCCATTTTCAATCACGGAGGTTACCAGTGGAATGTTCGGAAATGACTCGAAAACTGAAAATATTTACAACTCCAGCGACATTAGGAAGCGTTTTCACTTAAATTTGCTTTCAAATATTAGGAATTAGGTTTATACAGCTCAAAACTTGTGTAGAAAGACTGTAAGTGAGGACTATACTGTTTATGTTTATAATTGGAGGCCGAATTTCTCTGGCGTTTTCTGTGTGAATAAGTTACAATGCTGTCTATTCAAGTTTATAGTCGTAGGAACTCTCACTAATTGTGGTAAAACTCTTCAAATAAGCAATTATAGTTTTCAGAAACGATTAAAAACTTGTAAGAAACACTTGAAATAAAAGGAAATAGATTCATACTACATTTTCTGCCATTTTCATTCATGGAGATTACCAGTGGAAAGCTTGGAAATGACCAGAAAACTGATAATATTTGCAACTCCCGTTACTTTAGGGAGCGTTTTCAGTACAATTTGCTTTCCAATGTTAGGAATTCAGGGTTATACAGCTCAAAATTTGTTTAGAAACACTGTAAGTAAGGACGATACTGTTTATGTTTATAATTGGAGGCCGAATTTCTCTCGCGTTTTCTGTGTGAATCAGTTAAAATTCTGACGATTCCAGTATATAGTTGTAGGAACACTCTCTAATTCTGGACAAACTCTTCAAATACACAATTATAGTTTCTGGAAATGATTAAAAACTTGTAAGAAACACTTGAAATAAAAGGAAATAGGTCCTTACTACATTTCCTGCCATTTTCAATCACGGAGGTTACCAGTGGAAAGTTAGGAAATGACCAGAAAACTGATAATATTTACAACTCCGGCTACTTTAGGAAGCGTTTTCACTTGAATTTGCTTTCAAATATTAGGAATTAGGTTTATACAGCTCAAAACTTGTGTAGAAAGACTGTAAGTGAGGACTATACTGTTTATGTTTATAATTGGAGGCCGAATTTCTCTTTCGTTTTCTGTGTGAATAAGTTACAATGCTGACGATTGGACTATATAGTTGTAGGAACTCTCACTAATTGTGGTAAAACTCTTCAAATACGCAATTATAGTTTCCAGAAATGATTAAAAACTTGAAAGAAACACTTGAAATAAAAGGAAATAGATTCATACTACATTTTCTGCCATTTTCATTCATGGAGATTACCAGTGGAAAGCTTGGAAATGACCAGAAACCTGATGATATTTACAACTCCGGTTACTTTAGGGAGCGTTTTCAGTACAATTTGCTTTCAAATGTTAGGAATTCAGGGTTATACAGCTCAAAATTTGTTTAGAAACATTGTAAGTAAGGACGATACTGTTTATGTTTATAATTGGAGGCCGAATTTCTCTCCCGTTTTCTGTGTGAATCAGTTAATATGCTGACGATTCCAGTATATAGTTGTAGGAACACTCTCTAATTCTGGACAAACTCTTCAAATACACAATTATTGTTTCCGGAAATGAATAAAAACTTGTAAGAAACACTTGAAATAAAAGGAAATAGGTCCTTACTACATTTCCTGCCATTTTCAATCACGGAGGTTACCAGTGGAAATTTCGGAAATGACCAGAAAACTGATAATATTTACAACTCCGGATACTTTAGGAAGCGTTTTCACTTGAATTTGCTTTCAAATATTAGGAATTAGGTTTATACAGCTCAAAACTTGTGTAGAAAGACTGTAAGTGAGGACTATACTGTTTATGTTTATAATTGGAGGCCGAATTTCTCTTTCGTTTCCTGTGTGAATAAGTTACAATGCTGATGATTGGACTATATAGTTGTAGGAACTCTCACTAATTGTGGTAAAACTCTTCAAATACGCAATTATAGTTTCCAGAAATGATTAAAAACTTGAAAGAAACACTTGAAATAAAAGGAAATAGATTCATACTACATTTTCTGCCATTTTCATTCATGGAGATTACCAGTGGAAAGCTAGGAAATGACCACAAACCTGATGATATTTACAACTCCGATTACTTTAGGGAGCGTTTTCAGTACAATTTGCTTTCAAATGTTAGGAATTCAGGGTTATACAGCTCAAAATTTGTTTAGAAACACTGTAAGTAAGGACGATACTGTTTATGTTTATATTGGAGGCCGAATTTCTCTCGCGTTTTCTGTGTGAATCAGTTAATATGCTGACGATTCCAGTATATAGTTGTAGGAACACTCTCTAATTCTGGACAAACTCTTCAAATACACAATTATAGTTTCCGGAAATGAATAAAAACTTGTAAGAAACACTTGAAATAAAAGGAAATAGGTCCTTACTACATTTCCTGCCATTTTCAATCACGGAGGTTACCAGTGGAAATTTCGGAAATGACCAGAAAACTGATAATATTTACAACTCCGGCTACTTTAGGAAGCGTTTTCACTTGAATTTGCTTTCAAATATTAGGAATTAGGTTTATACAGCTCAAAACTTGTGTAGAAAGACTGTAAGTGAGGACTATACTGTTTATGTTTATAATTGGAGGCCGAATTTCTCTTTCGTTTCCTGTGTGAATAAGTTACAATGCTGATGATTGGACTATATAGTTGTAGGAACTCTCACTAATTGTGGTAAAACTCTTCAAATACGCAATTATAGTTTCCAGAAATGATTAAAAACTTGAAAGAAACACTTGAAATAAAAGGAAATAGATTCATACTACATTTTCTGCCATTTTCATTCATGGAGATTACCAGTGGAAAGCTTGGAAATGACCAGAAAACTGATGATATTTACAACTCCGATTACTTTAGGGAGCGTTTTCAGTACAATTTGCTTTCAAATGTTAGGAATTCAGGGTTATACAGCTCAAAATTTGTTTAGAAACACTGTAAGTAAGGACGATACTGTTTATGTTTATAATTGGAGGCCGAATTTCTCTCGCGTTTTCTGTGTGAATCAGTTAATATGCTGACGATTCCAGTATATAGTTGTAGGAACACTCTCTAATTCTGGACAAACTCTTCAAATACACAATTATAGTTTCCGGAAATGAATAAAAACTTGTAAGAAACACTTGAAATAAAAGGAAATAGGTCCTTACTACATTTCCTGCCATTTTCAATCACGGAGGTTACCAGTGGAAATTTCGGAAATGACCAGAAAACTGATAATATTTACAACTCCGGCTACTTTAGGAAGCGTTTTCACTTGAATTTGCTTTCAAATATTAGGAATTAGGTTTATACAGCTCAAAACTTGTGTAGAAAGACTGTAAGTGAGGACTATACTGTTTATGTTTATAATTGGAGGCCGAATTTCTCTCGCGTTTTCTGTGTGAATCAGTTAATATGCTGACGATTCCAGTATATAGTTGTAGGAACACTCTCTAATTCTGGACAAACTCTTCAAATACACAATTATAGTTTCCGGAAATGAATAAAAACTTGTAAGAAACACTTGAAATAAAAGGAAATAGGTCCTTACTACATTTCCTGCCATTTTCAATCACGGAGGTTACCATTGGAAATTTCGGAAATGACCAGAAAACTGATAATATTTACAACTCCGGCTACTTTAGGAAGCGTTTTCACTTGAATTTGCTTTCAAATATTAGGAATTAGGTTTATACAGCTCAAAACTTGTGTAGAAAGACTGTAAGTGAGGACTATACTGTTTATGTTTATAATTGGAGGCCGAATTTCTCTTTCGTTTCCTGTGTGAATAAGTTACAATGCTGATGATTGGACTATATAGTTGTAGGAACTCTCACTAATTGTGGTAAAACTCTTCAAATACGCAATTATAGTTTCCAGAAATGATTAAAAACTTGAAAGAAACACTTGAAATAAAAGGAAATAGATTCATACTACATTTTCTGCCATTTTCATTCATGGAGATTACCAGTGGAAAGCTTGGAAATGACCAGAAAACTGATGATATTTACAACTCCGATTACTTTAGGGAGCGTTTTCAGTACAATTTGCTTTCAAATGTTAGGAATTCAGGGTTATACAGCTCAAAATTTGTTTAGAAACACTGTAAGTAAGGACGATACTGTTTATGTTTATAATTGGAGGCCGAATTTCTCTCGCGTTTTCTGTGTGAATCAGTTAATATGCTGACGATTCCAGTATATAGTTGTAGGAACACTCTCTAATTCTGGACAAACTCTTCAAATACACAATTATAGTTTCCGGAAATGAATAAAAACTTGTAAGAAACACTTGAAATAAAAGGAAATAGGTCCTTACTACATTTCCTGCCATTTTCAATCACGGAGGTTACCAGTGGAAATTTCGGAAATGACCAGAAAACTGATAATATTTACAACTCCGGCTACTTTAGGAAGCGTTTTCACTTGAATTTGCTTTCAAATATTAGGAATTAGGTTTATACAGCTCAAAACTTGTGTAGAAAGACTGTAAGTGAGGACTATACTGTTTATGTTTATAATTGGAGGCCGAATTTCTCTCGCGTTTTCTGTGTGAATCAGTTAATATGCTGACGATTCCAGTATATAGTTGTAGGAACACTCTCTAATTCTGGACAAACTCTTCAAATACACAATTATAGTTTCCGGAAATGAATAAAAACTTGTAAGAAACACTTGAAATAAAAGGAAATAGGTCCTTACTACATTTCCTGCCATTTTCAATCACGGAGGTTACCAGTGGAAATTTCGGAAATGACCAGAAAACTGATAATATTTACAACTCCGGCTACTTTAGGAAGCGTTTTCACTTGAATTTGCTTTCAAATATTAGGAATTAGGTTTATACAGCTCAAAACTTGTGTAGAAAGACTGTAAGTGAGGACTATACTGTTTATGTTTATAATTGGAGGCCGAATTTCTCTGGCGTTTTCTGTGTGAATAAGTTACAATGCTGAGGATTGGACTATATAGTTGTAGGAACTCTCACTAATTGTGGTAAAAGTCTTCAAATACGCAATTATAGTTTCCAGAAATGATTAAAAACTTGAAAGAAACACTTGAAATAAAAGGAAATAGATTCATACTACATTTTCTGCCATTTTCATTCATGGAGATTACCAGTGGAAAGCTTGGAAATGACCAGAAAACTGATGATATTTACAACTCCGGTAACTTTAGGGAGCGTTTTCAGTACAATTTGCTTTCAAATGTTAGGAATTCAGGGTTATACAGCTCAAAATTTGTTTAGAAACACTGTAAGTAAGGACGATACTGTTTATGTTTATAATTGGAGGCCGAATTTCTCTCGCGTTTTCTGTGTGAATCAGTTAAAATTCTGACGATTCCAGTATATAGTTGTAGGAACACTCTCTAATTCTGGACAAACTCTTCAAATACACAATTATAGTTTCTGGAAATGATTAAAAACTTGTAAGAAACACTTGAAATAAAAGGAAATAGGTCCTTACTACATTTCCTGCCATTTTCAATCACGGAGGTTACCAGTGGAAAGTTCGGAAATGACCAGAAAACTGATAATATTTACAACTCCGGCTACTTTAGGAAGCGTTTTCACTTGAATTTGCTTTCAAATATTAGGAATTAGGTTTATACAGCTCAAAACTTGTGTAGAAAGACTGTAAGTGAGGACTATACTGTTTATGTTTATAATTGGAGGCCGAATTTCTCTGGCGTTTTCTGTGTGAATAAGTTACAATGCTGACGATTGGACTATATAGTTGTAGGAACTCTCACTAATTGTGGTAAAACTCTTCAAATACGCAATTATAGTTTCCAGAAATGATTAAAAACTTGAAAGAAACACTTGAAATAAAAGGAAATAGATTCATACTACATTTTCTGCCATTTTCATTCATGGAGATTACCAGTGGAAAGCTTGGAAATGACCAGAAACCTGATAATATTTACAACTCCGGTTACTTTAGGAAACGTTTTCACTTGAATTTGCTTTCAAATATTAGGAATTAGGTTTATACAGCTCAAAACTTGTGTAGAAAGACTGTAAGTGAGGACTATACTGTTTATGTTTATAATTGGAGGCCGAATTTCTCTCGCGTTTTCTGTGTGAATCAGTTAATATGCTGACGATTCCAGTATATAGTTGTAGGAACACTCTCTAATTCTGGACAAACTCTTCAAATACACAATTATAGTTTCCGGAAATGAATAAAAACTTGTAAGAAACACTTGAAATAAAAGGAAATAGGTCCTTACTACATTTCCTGCCATTTTCAATCACGGAGGTTACCAGTGGAAATTTCGGAAATGACCAGAAAACTGATAATATTTACAACTCCGGCTACTTTAGGAAGCGTTTTCACTTGAATTTGCTTTCAAATATTAGGAATTAGGTTTATACAGCTCAAAACTTGTGTAGAAAGACTGTAAGTAAGGACGATACTGTTTATGTTTATAATTGGAGGCCGAATTTCTCTCGCGTTTTCTGTGTGAATCAGTTAATATGCTGACGATTCCAGTATATAGTTGTAGGAACACTCTCTAATTCTGGACAAACTCTTCAAATACACAATTATAGTTTCCGGAAATGAATAAAAACTTGTAAGAAACACTTGAAATAAAAGGAAATAGGTCCTTACTACATTTCCTGCCATTTTCAATCACGGAGGTTACCAGTGGAAATTTCGGAAATGACCAGAAAACTGATAATATTTACAACTCCGGCTACTTTAGGAAGCGTTTTCACTTGAATTTGCTTTCAAATATTAGGAATTAGGTTTATACAGCTCAAAACTTGTGTAGAAAGACTGTAAGTGAGGACTATACTGTTTATGTTTATAATTGGAGGCCGAATTTCTCTCGCGTTTTCTGTGTGAATCAGTTAATATGCTGACGATTCCAGTATATAGTTGTAGGAACACTCTCTAATTCTGGACAAACTCTTCAAATACACAATTATAGTTTCCGGAAATGAATAAAAACTTGTAAGAAACACTTGAAATAAAAGGAAATAGGTCCTTACTACATTTCCTGCCATTTTCAATCACGGAGGTTACCAGTGGAAATTTCGGAAATGACCAGAAAACTGATAATATTTACAACTCCGGCTACTTTAGGAAGCGTTTTCACTTGAATTTGCTTTCAAATATTAGGAATTAGGTTTATACAGCTCAAAACTTGTGTAGAAAGACTGTAAGTGAGGACTATACTGTTTATGTTTATAATTGGAGGCCGAATTTCTCTGGCGTTTTCTGTGTGAATAAGTTACAATGCTGAGGATTGGACTATATAGTTGTAGGAACTCTCACTAATTGTGGTAAAAGTCTTCAAATACGCAATTATAGTTTCCAGAAATGATTAAAAACTTGAAAGAAACACTTGAAATAAAAGGAAATAGATTCATACTACATTTTCTGCCATTTTCATTCATGGAGATTACCAGTGGAAAGCTTGGAAATGACCAGAAAACTGATGATATTTACAACTCCGGTAACTTTAGGGAGCGTTTTCAGTACAATTTGCTTTCAAATGTTAGGAATTCAGGGTTATACAGCTCAAAATTTGTTTAGAAACACTGTAAGTAAGGACGATACTGTTTATGTTTATCATTGGAGGCCGAATTTCTCTCGCGTTTTCTGTGTGAATCAGTTAAAATTCTGACGATTCCAGTATATAGTTGTAGGAACACTCTCTAATTCTGGACAAACTCTTCAAATACACAATTATAGTTTCTGGAAATGATTAAAAACTTGTAAGAAACACTTGAAATAAAAGGAAATAGGTCCTTACTACATTTCCTGCCATTTTCAATCACGGAGGTTACCAGTGGAAAGTTCGGAAATGACCAGAAAACTGATAATATTTACAACTCCGGCTACTTTAGGAAGCGTTTTCACTTGAATTTGCTTTCAAATATTAGGAATTAGGTTTATAGAGCTCAAAACTTGTGTAGAAAGACTGTAAGTGAGGACTATACTGTTTATGTTTATAATTGGAGGCCGAATTTCTCTGGCGTTTTCTGTGTGAATAAGTTACAATGCTGACGATTGGACTATATAGTTGTAGGAACTCTCACTAATTGTGGTAAAACTCTTCAAATACGCAATTATAGTTTCCAGAAATGATTAAAAACTTGAAAGAAACACTTGAAATAAAAGGAAATAGATTCATACTACATTTTCTGCCATTTTCATTCATGGAGATTACCAGTGGAAAGCTTGGAAATGACCAGAAACCTGATAATATTTACAACTCCGGTTACTTTAGGAAACGTTTTCACTTGAATTTGCTTTCAAATATTAGGAATTAGGTTTATACAGCTCAAAACTTGTGTAGAAAGACTGTAAGTGAGGACTATACTGTTTATGTTTATAATTGGAGGCCGAATTTCTCTCGCGTTTTCTGTGTGAATCAGTTAATATGCTGACGATTCCAGTATATAGTTGTAGGAACACTCTCTAATTCTGGACAAACTCTTCAAATACACAATTATAGTTTCCGGAAATGAATAAAAACTTGTAAGAAACACTTGAAATAAAAGGAAATAGGTCCTTACTACATTTCCTGCCATTTTCAATCACGGAGGTTACCAGTGGAAATTTCGGAAATGACCAGAAAACTGATAATATTTACAACTCCGGCTACTTTAGGAAGCGTTTTCACTTGAATTTGCTTTCAAATATTAGGAATTAGGTTTATACAGCTCAAAACTTGTGTAGAAAGACTGTAAGTGAGGACTATACTGTTTATGTTTGTCATTGGAGGCCGAATTTCTCTGGCGTTTTCTGTGTGAATCAGATAAAATGCTCATGATTCCTTTATATAGTTGTAGGAACACTCTCTAATTCTGGTCAAACTCTTTAAATACGCAATTATAGTTTCCAGAGATCATTAAAAACCTGTAAGAAACACTTGAAATAAAAGGAAATAGGTTCTTACTACATTTCCTGCCATTTTCAATCACGGAGGTTACCAGTGGAATGTTCGGAAATGACTCGAAAACTGAAAATATTTACAACTCCAGCGACATTAGGAAGCGTTTTCACTTAAATTTGCTTTCAAATATTAGGAATTAGGTTTATACAGCTCAAAACTTGTGTAGAAAGACTGTAAGTGAGGACTATACTGTTTATGTTTATAATTGGAGGCCGAATTTCTCTTTCGTTTCTTGTGTGAATAAGTTACAATGCTGATGATTGGACTATATAGTTGTAGGAACTCTCACTAATTGTGGTAAAACTCTTCAAATACGCAATTATAGTTTCCAGAAATGATTAAAAACTTGAAAGAAACACTTGAAATAAAAGGAAATAGATTCATACTACATTTTCTGCCATTTTCATTCATGGAGATTACCAGTGGAAAGCTTGGAAATGACCAGAAACCTGATGATATTTACAACTCCGATTACTTTAGGGAGCGTTTTCAGTACAATTTGCTTTCAAATGTTAGGAATTCAGGGTTATACAGCTCAAAATTTGTTTAGAAACACTGTAAGTAAGGACGATACTGTTTATGTTTATAATTGGAGGCCGAATTTCTCTCGCGTTTTCTGTGTGAATCAGTTAATATGCTGACGATTCCAGTATATAGTTGTAGGAACACTCTCTAATTCTGGACAAACTCTTCAAATACACAATTATAGTTTCCGGAAATGAATAAAAACTTGTAAGAAACACTTGAAATAAAAGGAAATAGGTCCTTACTACATTTCCTGCCATTTTCAATCACGGAGGTTACCAGTGGAAATTTCGGAAATGACCAGAAAACTGATAATATTTACAACTCCGGCTACTTTAGGAAGCGTTTTCACTTGAATTTGCTTTCAAATATTAGGAATTAGGTTTATACAGCTCAAAACTTGTGTAGAAAGACTGTAAGTGAGGACTATACTGTTTATGTTTATAATTGGAGGCCGAATTTCTCTCGCGTTTTCTGTGTGAATCAGTTAATATGCTGACGATTCCAGTATATAGTTGTAGGAACACTCTCTAATTCTGGACAAACTCTTCAAATACACAATTATAGTTTCCGGAAATGAATAAAAACTTGTAAGAAACACTTGAAATAAAAGGAAATAGGTCCTTACTACATTTCCTGCCATTTTCAATCACGGAGGTTACCAGTGGAAATTTCGGAAATGACCAGAAAACTGATAATATTTACAACTCCGGCTACTTTAGGAAGCGTTTTCACTTGAATTTGCTTTCAAATATTAGGAATTAGGTTTATACAGCTCAAAACTTGTGTAGAAAGACTGTAAGTGAGGACTATACTGTTTATGTTTATAATTGGAGGCCGAATTTCTCTTTCGTTTCCTGTGTGAATAAGTTACAATGCTGATGATTGGACTATATAGTTGTAGGAACTCTCACTAATTGTGGTAAAACTCTTCAAATACGCAATTATAGTTTCCAGAAATGATTAAAAACTTGAAAGAAACACTTGAAATAAAAGGAAATAGATTCATACTACATTTTCTGCCATTTTCATTCATGGAGATTACCAGTGGAAAGCTTGGAAATGACCAGAAAACTGATGATATTTACAACTCCGATTACTTTAGGGAGCGTTTTCAGTACAATTTGCTTTCAAATGTTAGGAATTCAGGGTTATACAGCTCAAAATTTGTTTAGAAACACTGTAAGTAAGGACGATACTGTTTATGTTTATAATTGGAGGCCGAATTTCTCTCGCGTTTTCTGTGTGAATCAGTTAATATGCTGACGATTCCAGTATATAGTTGTAGGAACACTCTCTAATTCTGGACAAACTCTTCAAATACACAATTATAGTTTCCGGAAATGAATAAAAACTTGTAAGAAACACTTGAAATAAAAGGAAATAGGTCCTTACTACATTTCCTGCCATTTTCAATCACGGAGGTTACCAGTGGAAATTTCGGAAATGACCAGAAAACTGATAATATTTACAACTCCGGCTACTTTAGGAAGCGTTTTCACTTGAATTTGCTTTCAAATATTAGGAATTAGGTTTATACAGCTCAAAACTTGTGTAGAAAGACTGTAAGTGAGGACTATACTGTTTATGTTTATAATTGGAGGACGAATTTCTCTCGCGTTTTCTGTGTGAATCAGTTAATATGCTGACGATTCCAGTATATAGTTGTAGGAACACTCTCTAATTCTGGACAAACTCTTCAAATACGCAATTATAGTTTCCGGAAATGAATAAAAACTTGTAAGAAACACTTGAAATAAAAGGAAATAGGTCCTTACTACATTTCCTGCCATTTTCAATCACGGAGGTTACCAGTGGAAATTTCGGAAATGACCAGAAAACTGATAATATTTACAACTCCGGCTACTTTAGGAAGCGTTTTCACTTGAATTTGCTTTCAAATATTAGGAATTAGGTTTATACAGCTCAAAACTTGTGTAGAAAGACTGTAAGTGAGGACTATACTGTTTATGTTTATAATTGGAGGTCGAATTTCTCTGGCGTTTTCTGTGTGAATAAGTTACAATGCTGAGGATTGGACTATATAGTTGTAGGAACTCTCACTAATTGTGGTAAAAGTCTTCAAATACGCAATTATAGTTTCCAGAAATGATTAAAAACTTGAAAGAAACACTTGAAATAAAAGGAAATAGATTCATACTACATTTTCTGCCATTTTCATTCATGGAGATTACCAGTGGAAAGCTTGGAAATGACCAGAAAACTGATGATATTTACAACTCCGGTAACTTTAGGGAGCGTTTTCAGTACAATTTGCTTTCAAATGTTAGGAATTCAGGGTTATACAGCTCAAAATTTGTTTAGAAACACTGTAAGTGAGGACGATACTGTTTATGTTTATCATTGGAGGCCGAATTTCTCTCGCGTTTTCTGTGTGAATCAGTTAAAATTCTGACGATTCCAGTATATAGTTGTAGGAACACTCTCTAATTCTGGACAAACTCTTCAAATACGCAATTATAGTTTCCAGAGATCATTAAAAACCTGTAAGAAACACTTGAAATAAAAGGAAATAGGTTCTTACTACATTTCCTGCCATTTTCAATCACGGAGGTTACCAGTGGAATGTTCGGAAATGACTCGAAAACTGAAAATATTTACAACTCCAGCGACATTAGGAAGCGTTTTCACTTAAATTTGCTTTCAAATATTAGGAATTAGGTTTATACAGCTCAAAACTTGTGTAGAAAGACTGTAAGTGAGGACTATACTGTTTATGTTTATAATTGGAGGCCGAATTTCTCTGGCGTTTTCTGTGTGAATAAGTTACAATGCTGTCTATTCAAGTTTATAGTTGTAGGAACTCTCACTAATTGTGGTAAAACTCTTCAAATAAGCAATTATAGTTTTCAGAAACGATTAAAAACTTGTAAGAAACACTTGAAATAAAAGGAAATAGATTCATACTACATTTTCTGCCATTTTCATTCATGGAGATTACCAGTGGAAAGCTTGGAAATGACCAGAAAACTGATAATATTTGCAACTCCCGTTACTTTAGGGAGCGTTTTCAGTACAATTTGCTTTCCAATGTTAGGAATTCAGGGTTATACAGCTCAAAATTTGTTTAGAAACACTGTAAGTAAGGACGATACTGTTTATGTTTATAATTGGAGGCCGAATTTCTCTCGCGTTTTCTGTGTGAATCAGTTAAAATTCTGACGATTCCAGTATATAGTTGTAGGAACACTCTCTAATTCTGGACAAACTCTTCAAATACACAATTATAGTTTCTGGAAATGATTAAAAACTTGTAAGAAACACTTGAAATAAAAGGAAATAGGTCCTTACTACATTTCCTGCCATTTTCAATCACGGAGGTTACCAGTGGAAATTTCGGAAATGACCAGAAAACTGATAATATTTACAACTCCGGCTACTTTAGGAAGCGTTTTCACTTGAATTTGCTTTCAAATATTAGGAATTAGGTTTATACAGCTCAAAACTTGTGTAGAAAGACTGTAAGTGAGGACTATACTGTTTATGTTTATAATTGGAGGCCGAATTTCTCTTTCGTTTTCTGTGTGAATAAGTTACAATGCTGACGATTGGACTATATAGTTGTAGGAACTCTCACTAATTGTGGTAAAACTCTTCAAATACGCAATTATAGTTTCCAGAAATGATTAAAAAGTTGAAAGAAACACTTGAAATAAAAGGAAATAGATTCATACTACATTTTCTGCCATTTTCATTCATGGAGATTACCAGTGGAAAGCTTGGAAATGACCAGAAACCTGATGATATTTACAACTCCGATTACTTTAGGGAGCGTTTTCAGTACAATTTGCTTTCAAATGTTAGGAATTCAGGGTTATACAGCTCAAAATTTGTTTAGAAACACTGTAAGTAAGGACGATACTGTTTATGTTTATAATTGGAGGCCGAATTTCTCTCGCGTTTTCTGTGTGAATCAGTTAATATGCTGACGATTCCAGTATATAGTTGTAGGAACACTCTCTAATTCTGGACAAACTCTTCAAATACACAATTATAGTTTCCGGAAATGAATAAAAACTTGTAAGAAACACTTGAAATAAAAGGAAATAGGTCCTTACTACATTTCCTGCCATTTTCAATCACGGAGGTTACCAGTGGAAATTTCGGAAATGACCAGAAAACTGATAATATTTACAACTCCGGCTACTTTAGGAAGCGTTTTCACTTGAATTTGCTTTCAAATATTAGGAATTAGGTTTATACAGCTCAAAACTTGTGTAGAAAGACTGTAAGTGAGGACTATACTGTTTATGTTTATAATTGGAGGCCGAATTTCTCTCGCGTTTTCTGTGTGAATCAGTTAATATGCTGACGATTCCAGTATATAGTTGTAGGAACACTCTCTAATTCTGGACAAACTCTTCAAATACACAATTATAGTTTCCAGAAATGAATAAAAACTTGTAAGAAACACTTGAAATAAAAGGAAATAGGTCCTTACTACATTTCCTGCCATTTTCAATCACGGAGGTTACCAGTGGAAATTTCGGAAATGACCAGAAAACTGATAATATTTACAACTCCGGCTACTTTAGGAAGCGTTTTCACTTGAATTTGCTTTCAAATATTAGGAATTAGGTTTATACAGCTCAAAACTTGTGTAGAAAGACTGTAAGTGAGGACTATACTGTTTATGTTTATAATTGGAGGCCGAATTTCTCTGGCGTTTTCTGTGTGAATAAGTTACAATGCTGACGATTGGACTATATAGTTGTAGGAACTCTCACTAATTGTGGTAAAACTCTTCAAATACGCAATTATAGTTTCCAGAAATGATTAAAAACTTGAAAGAAACACTTGAAATAAAAGGAAATAGATTCATACTACATTTTCTGCCATTTTCATTCATGGAGATTACCAGTGGAAAGCTTGGAAATGACCAGAAAACTGATGATATTTACAACTCCGGTAACTTTAGGGAGCGTTTTCAGTACAATTTGCTTTCAAATGTTAGGAATTCAGGGTTATACAGCTCAAAATTTGTTTAGAAACACTGTAAGTAAGTACGATACTGTTTATGTTTATAATTGGAGGCCGAATTTCTCTCGCGTTTTCTGTGTGAATCAGTTAAAATTCTGACGATTCCAGTATATAGTTGTAGGAACACTCTCTAATTCTGGACAAACTCTTCAAATACACAATTATAGTTTCTGGAAATGATTAAAAACTTGTAAGAAACACTTGAAATAAAAGGAAATAGGTCCTTACTACATTTCCTGCCATTTTCAATCACGGAGGTTACCAGTGGAAAGTTCGGAAATGACCAGAAAACTGATAATATTTACAACTCCGGCTACTTTAGGAAGCGTTTTCACTTGAATTTGCTTTCAAATATTAGGAATTAGGTTTATACAGCTCAAAACTTGTGTAGAAAGACTGTAAGTGAGGACTATACTGTTTATGTTTATAATTGGAGGCCGAATTTCTCTGGCGTTTTCTGTGTGAATAAGTTACAATGCTGACGATTGGACTATATAGTTGTAGGAACTCTCACTAATTGTGGTAAAACTCTTCAAATACGCAATTATAGTTTCCAGAAATGATTAAAAACTTGAAAGAAACACTTGAAATAAAAGGAAATAGATTCATACTACATTTTCTGCCATTTTCTTTCATGGAGATTACCAGTGGAAAGCTTGGAAATGACCAGAAACCTGATAATATTTATAACTCCGGTTACTTTAGGAAACGTTTTCACTTGAATTTGCTTTCAAATATTAGGAATTAGGTTTATACAGCTCAAAACTTGTGTAGAAATACTGTAAGTGAGGACTATACTGTTTATGTTTATAATTGGAGGCCGAATTTCTCTCGCGTTTTCTGTGTGAATCAGTTAATATGCTGACGATTCCAGTATATAGTTGTAGGAACCCTCTCTAATTCTGGACAAACTCTTCAAATACACAATTATAGTTTCCGGAAATGAATAAAAACTTGTAAGAAACACTTGAAATAAAAGGAAATAGGTCCTTACTACATTTCCTGCCATTTTCAATCACGGAGGTTACCAGTGGAAATTTCGGAAATGACCAGAAAACTGATAATATTTACAACTCCGGCTACTTTAGGAAGCGTTTTCACTTGAATTTGCTTTCAAATATTAGGAATTAGGTTTATACAGCTCAAAACTTGTGTAGAAAGACTGTAAGTGAGGACTATACTGTTTATGTTTGTCATTGGAGGCCGAATTTCTCTGGCGTTTTCTGTGTGAATCAGATAAAATGCTGATGATTCCTTTATATAGTTGTAGGAACACTCTCTAATTCTGGTCAAACTCTTTAAATACGCAATTATAGTTTCCAGAGATCATTAAAAACCTGTAAGAAACACTTGAAATAAAAGGAAATAGGTTCTTACTACATTTCCTGCCATTTTCAATCACGGAGGTTACCAGTGGAATGTTCGGAAATGACTCGAAAACTGAAAATATTTACAACTCCAGCGACATTAGGAAGCGTTTTCACTTAAATTTGCTTTCAAATATTAGGAATTAGGTTTATACAGCTCAAAACTTGTGTAGAAAGACTGTAAGTGAGGACTATACTGTTTATGTTTATAATTGGAGGCCGAATTTCTCTGGCGTTTTCTGTGTGAATAAGTTACAATGCTGTCTATTCAAGTTTATAGTCGTAGGAACTCTCACTAATTGTGGTAAAACTCTTCAAATAAGCAATTATAGTTTTCAGAAACGATTAAAAACTTGTAAGAAACACTTGAAATAAAAGGAAATAGATTCATACTACATTTTCTGCCATTTTCATTCATGGAGATTACCAGTGGAAAGCTTGGAAATGACCAGAAAACTGATAATATTTGCAACTCCCGTTACTTTAGGGAGCGTTTTCAGTACAATTTGCTTTCCAATGTTAGGAATTCAGGGTTATACAGCTCAAAATTTGTTTAGAAACACTGTAAGTAAGGACGATACTGTTTATGTTTATAATTGGAGGCCGAATTTCTCTCGCGTTTTCTGTGTGAATCAGTTAAAATTCTGACGATTCCAGTATATAGTTGTAGGAACACTCTCTAATTCTGGACAAACTCTTCAAATACACAATTATAGTTTCTGGAAATGATTAAAAACTTGTAAGAAACACTTGAAATAAAAGGAAATAGGTCCTTACTACATTTCCTGCCATTTTCAATCACGGAGGTTACCAGTGGAAAGTTAGGAAATGACCAGAAAACTGATAATATTTACAACTCCGGCTACTTTAGGAAGCGTTTTCACTTGAATTTGCTTTCAAATATTAGGAATTAGGTTTATACAGCTCAAAACTTGTGTAGAAAGACTGTAAGTGAGGACTATACTGTTTATGTTTATAATTGGAGGCCGAATTTCTCTTTCGTTTTCTGTGTGAATAAGTTACAATGCTGACGATTGGACTATATAGTTGTAGGAACTCTCACTAATTGTGGTAAAACTCTTCAAATACGCAATTATAGTTTCCAGAAATGATTAAAAACTTGAAAGAAACACTTGAAATAAAAGGAAATAGATTCATACTACATTTTCTGCCATTTTCATTCATGGAGATTACCAGTGGAAAGCTTGGAAATGACCAGAAACCTGATGATATTTACAACTCCGGTTACTTTAGGGAGCGTTTTCAGTACAATTTGCTTTCAAATGTTAGGAATTCAGGGTTATACAGCTCAAAATTTGTTTAGAAACATTGTAAGTAAGGACGATACTGTTTATGTTTATAATTGGAGGCCGAATTTCTCTCCCGTTTTCTGTGTGAATCAGTTAATATGCTGACGATTCCAGTATATAGTTGTAGGAACACTCTCTAATTCTGGACAAACTCTTCAAATACACAATTATAGTTTCCGGAAATGAATAAAAACTTGTAAGAAACACTTGAAATAAAAGGAAATAGGTCCTTACTACATTTCCTGCCATTTTCAATCACGGAGGTTACCAGTGGAAATTTCGGAAATGACCAGAAAACTGATAATATTTACAACTCCGGCTACTTTAGGAAGCGTTTTCACTTGAATTTGCTTTCAAATATTAGGAATTAGGTTTATACAGCTCAAAACTTGTGTAGAAAGACTGTAAGTGAGGACTATACTGTTTATGTTTATAATTGGAGGCCGAATTTCTCTTTCGTTTCCTGTGTGAATAAGTTACAATGCTGATGATTGGACTATATAGTTGTAGGAACTCTCACTAATTGTGGTAAAACTCTTCAAATACGCAATTATAGTTTCCAGAAATGATTAAAAACTTGAAAGAAACACTTGAAATAAAAGGAAATAGATTCATACTACATTTTCTGCCATTTTCATTCATGGAGATTACCAGTGGAAAGCTAGGAAATGACCAGAAAGCTGATGATATTTACAACTCCGATTACTTTAGGGAGCGTTTTCAGTACAATTTGCTTTCAAATGTTAGGAATTCAGGGTTATACAGCTCAAAATTTGTTTAGAAACACTGTAAGTAAGGACGATACTGTTTATGTTTATAATTGGAGGCCGAATTTCTCTCGCGTTTTCTGTGTGAATCAGTTAATATGCTGACGATTCCAGTATATAGTTGTAGGAACACTCTCTAATTCTGGACAAACTCTTCAAATACACAATTATAGTTTCCGGAAATGAATAAAAACTTGTAAGAAACACTTGAAATAAAAGGAAATAGGTCCTTACTACATTTCCTGCCATTTTCAATCACGGAGGTTACCAGTGGAAATTTCGGAAATGACCAGAAAACTGATAATATTTACAACTCCGGCTACTTTAGGAAGCGTTTTCACTTGAATTTGCTTTCAAATATTAGGAATTAGGTTTATACAGCTCAAAACTTGTGTAGAAAGACTGTAAGTGAGGACTATACTGTTTATGTTTATAATTGGAGGCCGAATTTCTCTCGCGTTTTCTGTGTGAATCAGTTAATATGCTGACGATTCCAGTATATAGTTGTAGGAACACTCTCTAATTCTGGACAAACTCTTCAAATACACAATTATAGTTTCCAGAAATGAATAAAAACTTGTAAGAAACACTGGAAATAAAAGGAAATAGGTCCTTACTACATTTCCTGCCATTTTCAATCACGGAGGTTACCAGTGGAAATTTCGGAAATGACCAGAAAACTGATAATATTTACAACTCCGGCTACTTTAGGAAGCGTTTTCACTTGAATTTGCTTTCAAATATTAGGAATTAGGTTTATACAGCTCAAAACTTGTGTAGAAAGACTGTAAGTGAGGACTATACTGTTTATGTTTATAATTGGAGGCCGAATTTCTCTGGCGTTTTCTGTGTGAATAAGTTACAATGCTGACGATTGGACTATATAGTTGTAGGAACTCTCACTAATTGTGGTAAAACTCTTCAAATACGCAATTATAGTTTCCAGAAATGATTAAAAACTTGAAAGAAACACTTGAAATAAAAGGAAATAGATTCATACTACATTTTCTGCCATTTTCATTCATGGAGATTACCAGTGGAAAGCTTGGAAATGACCAGAAAACTGATGATATTTACAACTCCGGTAACTTTAGGGAGCGTTTTCAGTACAATTTGCTTTCAAATGTTAGGAATTCAGGGTTATACAGCTCAAAATTTGTTTAGAAACACTGTAAGTAAGTACGATACTGTTTATGTTTATAATTGGAGGCCGAATTTCTCTCGCGTTTTCTGTGTGAATCAGTTAAAATTCTGACGATTCCAGTATATAGTTGTAGGAACACTCTCTAATTCTGGACAAACTCTTCAAATACACAATTATAGTTTCTGGAAATGATTAAAAACTTGTAAGAAACACTTGAAATAAAAGGAAATAGGTCCTTACTACATTTCCTGCCATTTTCAATCACGGAGGTTACCAGTGGAAAGTTCGGAAATGACCAGAAAACTGATAATATTTACAACTCCGGCTACTTTAGGAAGCGTTTTCACTTGAATTTGCTTTCAAATATTAGGAATTAGGTTTATACAGCTCAAAACTTGTGTAGAAAGACTGTAAGTGAGGACTATACTGTTTATGTTTATAATTGGAGGCCGAATTTCTCTGGCGTTTTCTGTGTGAATAAGTTACAATGCTGACGATTGGACTATATAGTTGTAGGAACTCTCACTAATTGTGGTAAAACTCTTCAAATATGCAATTATAGTTTCCAGAAATGATTAAAAACTTGAAAGAAACACTTGAAATAAAAGGAAATAGATTCATACTACATTTTCTGCCATTTTCATTCATGGAGATTACCAGTGGAAAGCTTGGAAATGACCAGAAACCTGATAATATTTATAACTCCGGTTACTTTAGGAAACGTTTTCACTTGAATTTGCTTTCAAATATTAGGAATTAGGTTTATACAGCTCAAAACTTGTGTAGAAATACTGTAAGTGAGGACTATACTGTTTATGTTTATAATTGGAGGCCGAATTTCTCTCGCGTTTTCTGTGTGAATCAGTTAATATGCTGACGATTCCAGTATATAGTTGTAGGAACCCTCTCTAATTCTGGACAAACTCTTCAAATACACAATTATAGTTTCCGGAAATGAATAAAAACTTGTAAGAAACACTTGAAATAAAAGGAAATAGGTCCTTACTACATTTCCTGCCATTTTCAATCACGGAGGTTACCAGTGGAAATTTCGGAAATGACCAGAAAACTGATAATATTTACAACTCCGGCTACTTTAGGAAGCGTTTTCACTTGAATTTGCTTTCAAATATTAGGAATTAGGTTTATACAGCTCAAAACTTGTGTAGAAAGACTGTAAGTGAGGACTATACTGTTTATGTTTGTCATTGGAGGCCGAATTTCTCTGGCGTTTTCTGTGTGAATCAGATAAAATGCTGATGATTCCTTTATATAGTTGTAGGAACACTCTCTAATTCTGGTCAAACTCTTTAAATACGCAATTATAGTTTCCAGAGATCATTAAAAACCTGTAAGAAACACTTGAAATAAAAGGAAATAGGTTCTTACTACATTTCCTGCCATTTTCAATCACGGAGGTTACCAGTGGAATGTTCGGAAATGACTCGAAAACTGAAAATATTTACAACTCCAGCGACATTAGGAAGCGTTTTCACTTAAATTTGCTTTCAAATATTAGGAATTAGGTTTATACAGCTCAAAACTTGTGTAGAAAGACTGTAAGTGAGGACTATACTGTTTATGTTTATAATTGGAGGCCGAATTTCTCTGGCGTTTTCTGTGTGAATAAGTTACAATGCTGTCTATTCAAGTTTATAGTTGTAGGAACTCTCACTAATTGTGGTAAAACTCTTCAAATAAGCAATTATAGTTTTCAGAAACGATTAAAAACTTGTAAGAAACACTTGAAATAAAAGGAAATAGATTCATACTACATTTTCTGCCATTTTCATTCATGGAGATTACCAGTGGAAAGCTTGGAAATGACCAGAAAACTGATAATATTTGCAACTCCCGTTACTTTAGGGAGCGTTTTCAGTACAATTTGCTTTCCAATGTTAGGAATTCAGGGTTATACAGCTCAAAATTTGTTTAGAAACACTGTAAGTAAGGACGATACTGTTTATGTTTATAATTGGAGGCCGAATTTCTCTCGCGTTTTCTGTGTGAATCAGTTAAAATTCTGACGATTCCAGTATATAGTTGTAGGAACACTCTCTAATTCTGGACAAACTCTTCAAATACACAATTATAGTTTCTGGAAATGATTAAAAACTTGTAAGAAACACTTGAAATAAAAGGAAATAGGTCCTTACTACATTTCCTGCCATTTTCAATCACGGAGGTTACCAGTGGAAAGTTAGGAAATGACCAGAAAACTGATAATATTTACAACTCCGGCTACTTTAGGAAGCGTTTTCACTTGAATTTGCTTTCAAATATTAGGAATTAGGTTTATACAGCTCAAAACTTGTGTAGAAAGACTGTAAGTGAGGACTATACTGTTTATGTTTATAATTGGAGGCCGAATTTCTCTTTCGTTTTCTGTGTGAATAAGTTACAATGCTGACGATTGGACTATATAGTTGTAGGAACTCTCACTAATTGTGGTAAAACTCTTCCAATACGCAATTATAGTTTCCAGAAATGATTAAAAACTTGAAAGAAACACTTGAAATAAAAGGAAATAGATTCATACTACATTTTCTGCCATTTTCATTCATGGAGATTACCAGTGGAAAGCTTGGAAATGACCAGAAACCTGATGATATTTACAACTCCGGTTACTTTAGGGAGCGTTTTCAGTACAATTTGCTTTCAAATGTTAGGAATTCAGGGTTATACAGCTCAAAATTTGTTTAGAAACATTGTAAGTAAGGACGATACTGTTTATGTTTATAATTGGAGGCCGAATTTCTCTCCCGTTTTCTGTGTGAATCAGTTAATATGCTGACGATTCCAGTATATAGTTGTAGGAACACTCTCTAATTCTGGACAAACTCTTCAAATACACAATTATAGTTTCCGGAAATGAATAAAAACTTGTAAGAAACACTTGAAATAAAAGGAAATAGGTCCTTACTACATTTCCTGCCATTTTCAATCACGGAGGTTACCAGTGGAAATTTCGGAAATGACCAGAAAACTGATAATATTTACAACTCCGGCTACTTTAGGAAGCGTTTTCACTTGAATTTGCTTTCAAATATTAGGAATTAGGTTTATACAGCTCAAAACTTGTGTAGAAAGACTGTAAGTGAGGACTATACTGTTTATGTTTATAATTGGAGGCCGAATTTCTCTTTCGTTTCCTGTGTGAATAAGTTACAATGCTGATGATTGGACTATATAGTTGTAGGAACTCTCACTAATTGTGGTAAAACTCTTCAAATACGCAATTATAGTTTCCAGAAATGATTAAAAACTTGAAAGAAACACTTGAAATAAAAGGAAATAGATTCATACTACATTTTCTGCCATTTTCATTCATGGAGATTACCAGTGGAAAGCTAGGAAATGACCAGAAACCTGATGATATTTACAACTCCGATTACTTTAGGGAGCGTTTTCAGTACAATTTGCTTTCAAATGTTAGGAATTCAGGGTTATACAGCTCAAAATTTGTTTAGAAACACTGTAAGTAAGGACGATACTGTTTATGTTTATAATTGGAGGCCGAATTTCTCTCGCGTTTTCTGTGTGAATCAGTTAATATGCTGACGATTCCAGTATATAGTTGTAGGAACACTCTCTAATTCTGGACAAACTCTTCAAATACACAATTATAGTTTCCGGAAATGAATAAAAACTTGTAAGAAACACTTGAAATAAAAGGAAATAGGTCCTTACTACATTTCCTGCCATTTTCAATCACGGAGGTTACCAGTGGAAATTTCGGAAATGACCAGAAAACTGATAATATTTACAACTCCGGCTACTTTAGGAAGCGTTTTCACTTGAATTTGCTTTCAAATATTAGGAATTAGGTTTATACAGCTCAAAACTTGTGTAGAAAGACTGTAAGTGAGGACTATACTGTTTATGTTTATAATTGGAGGCCGAATTTCTCTTTCGTTTCCTGTGTGAATAAGTTACAATGCTGATGATTGGACTATATAGTTGTAGGAACTCTCACTAATTGTGGTAAAACTCTTCAAATACGCAATTATAGTTTCCAGAAATGATTAAAAACTTGAAAGAAACACTTGAAATAAAAGGAAATAGATTCATACTACATTTTCTGCCATTTTCATTAATGGAGATTACCAGTGGAAAGCTTGGAAATGACAAGAAAACTGATGATATTTACAACTCCGATTACTTTAGGGAGCGTTTTCAGTACAATTTGCTTTCAAATGTTAGGAATTCAGGGTTATACAGCTCAAAATTTGTTTAGAAACACTGTAAGTAAGGACGATACTGTTTATGTTTATAATTGGAGGCCGAATTTCTCTCGCGTTTTCTGTGTGAATCAGTTAATATGCTGACGATTCCAGTATATAGTTGTAGGAACACTCTCTAATTCTGGACAAACTCTTCAAATACACAATTATAGTTTCTGGAAATGAATAAAAACTTGTAAGAAACACTTGAAATAAAAGGAAATAGGTCCTTACTACATTTCCTGCCATTTTCAATCACGGAGGTTACCAGTGGAAATTTCGGAAATGACCAGAAAACTGATAATATTTACAACTCCGGCTACTTTAGGAAGCGTTTTCACTTGAATTTGCTTTCAAATATTAGGAATTAGGTTTATACAGCTCAAAACTTGTGTAGAAAGACTGTAAGTGAGGACTATACTGTTTATGTTTATAATTGGAGGCCGAATTTCTCTCGCGTTTTCTGTGTGAATCAGTTAATATGCTGACGATTCCAGTATATAGTTGTAGGAACACTCTCTAATTCTGGACAAACTCTTCAAATACACAATTATAGTTTCCGGAAATGAATAAAAACTTGTAAGAAACACTTGAAATAAAAGGAAATAGGTCCTTACTACATTTCCTGCCATTTTCAATCACGGAGGTTACCAGTGGAAATTTCGGAAATGACCAGAAAACTGATAATATTTACAACTCCGGCTACTTTAGGAAGCGTTTTCACTTGAATTTGCTTTCAAATATTAGGAATTAGGTTTATACAGCTCAAAACTTGTGTAGAAAGACTGTAAGTGAGGACTATACTGTTTATGTTTATAATTGGAGGCCGAATTTCTCTGGCGTTTTCTGTGTGAATAAGTTACAATGCTGACGATTGGACTATATAGTTGTAGGAACTCTCACTAATTGTGGTAAAACTCTTCAAATACGCAATTATAGTTTCCAGAAATGATTAAAAACTTGAAAGAAACACTTGAAATAAAAGGAAATAGATTCATACTACATTTTCTGCCATTTTCATTCATGGAGATTACCAGTGGAAAGCTTGGAAATGACCAGAAAACTGATGATATTTACAACTCCGGTAACTTTAGGGAGCGTTTTCAGTACAATTTGCTTTCAAATGTTAGGAATTCAGGGTTATACAGCTCAAAATTTGTTTAGAAACACTGTAAGTAAGTACGATACTGTTTATGTTTATAATTGGAGGCCGAATTTCTCTCGCGTTTTCTGTGTGAATCAGTTAAAATTCTGACGATTCCAGTATATAGTTGTAGGAACACTCTCTAATTCTGGACAAACTCTTCAAATACACAATTATAGTTTCTGGAAATGATTAAAAACTTGTAAGAAACACTTGAAATAAAAGGAAATAGGTCCTTACTACATTTCCTGCCATTTTCAATCACGGAGGTTACCAGTGGAAAGTTCGGAAATGACCAGAAAACTGATAATATTTACAACTCCGGCTACTTTAGGAAGCGTTTTCACTTGAATTTGCTTTCAAATATTAGGTATTAGGTTTATACAGCTCAAAACTTGTGTAGAAAGACTGTAAGTGAGGACTATACTGTTTATGTTTATAATTGGAGGCCGAATTTCTCTGGCGTTTTCTGTGTGAATAAGTTACAATGCTGACGATTGGACTATATAGTTGTAGGAACTCTCACTAATTGTGGTAAAACTCTTCAAATACGCAATTATAGTTTCCAGAAATGATTAAAAACTTGAAAGAAACACTTGAAATAAAAGGAAATAGATTCATACTACATTTTCTGCCATTTTCATTCATGGAGATTACCAGTGGAAAGCTTGGAAATGACCAGAAACCTGATAATATTTACAACTCCGGTTACTTTAGGAAACGTTTTCACTTGAATTTGCTTTCAAATATTAGGAATTAGGTTTATACAGCTCAAAACTTGTGTAGAAAGACTGTAAGTGAGGACTATACTGTTTATGTTTATAATTGGAGGCCGAATTCCTCTCGCGTTTTCTGTGTGAATCAGTTAATATGCTGACGATTCCAGTATATAGTTGTAGGAACACTCTCTAATTCTGGACAAACTCTTCAAATACACAATTATAGTTTCCGGAAATGAATAAAAACTTGTAAGAAACACTTGAAATAAAAGGAAATAGGTCCTTACTACATTTCCTGCCATTTTCAATCACGGAGGTTACCAGTGGAAATTTCGGAAATGACCAGAAAACTGATAATATTTACAACTCCGGCTACTTTAGGAAGCGTTTTCACTTGAATTTGCTTTCAAATATTAGGAATTAGGTTTATACAGCTCAAAACTTGTGTAGAAAGACTGTAAGTGAGGACTATACTGTTTATGTTTGTCATTGGAGGCCGAATTTCTCTGGCGTTTTCTGTGTGAATCAGATAAAATGCTCATGATTCCTTTATATAGTTGTAGGAACACTCTCTAATTCTGGTCAAACTCTTTAAATACGCAATTATAGTTTCCAGAGATCATTAAAAACCTGTAAGAAACACTTGAAATAAAAGGAAATAGGTTCTTACTACATTTCCTGCCATTTTCAATCACGGAGGTTACCAGTGGAATGTTCGGAAATGACTCGAAAACTGAAAATATTTACAACTCCAGCGACATTAGGAAGCGTTTTCACTTAAATTTGCTTTCAAATATTAGGAATTAGGTTTATACAGCTCAAAACTTGTGTAGAAAGACTGTAAGTGAGGACTATACTGTTTATGTTTATAATTGGAGGCCGAATTTCTCTTTCGTTTCTTGTGTGAATAAGTTACAATGCTGATGATTGGACTATATAGTTGTAGGAACTCTCACTAATTGTGGTAAAACTCTTCAAATACGCAATTATAGTTTCCAGAAATGAATAAAAACTTGTAAGAAACACTGGAAATAAAAGGAAATAGGTCCTTACTACATTTCCTGCCATTTTCAATCACGGAGGTTACCAGTGGAAATTTCGGAAATGACCAGAAAACTGATAATATTTACAACTCCGGCTACTTTAGGAAGCGTTTTCACTTGAATTTGCTTTCAAATATTAGGAATTAGGTTTATACAGCTCAAAACTTGTGTAGAAAGACTGTAAGTGAGGACTATACTGTTTATGTTTATAATTGGAGGCCGAATTTCTCTGGCGTTTTCTGTGTGAATAAGTTACAATGCTGACGATTGGACTATATAGTTGTAGGAACTCTCACTAATTGTGGTAAAACTCTTCAAATACGCAATTATAGTTTCCAGAAATGATTAAAAACTTGAAAGAAACACTTGAAATAAAAGGAAATAGATTCATACTACATTTTCTGCCATTTTCATTCATGGAGATTACCAGTGGAAAGCTTGGAAATGACCAGAAAACTGATGATATTTACAACTCCGGTAACTTTAGGGAGCGTTTTCAGTACAATTTGCTTTCAAATGTTAGGAATTCAGGGTTATACAGCTCAAAATTTGTTTAGAAACACTGTAAGTAAGTACGATACTGTTTATGTTTATAATTGGAGGCCGAATTTCTCTCGCGTTTTCTGTGTGAATCAGTTAAAATTCTGACGATTCCAGTATATAGTTGTAGGAACACTCTCTAATTCTGGACAAACTCTTCAAATACACAATTATAGTTTCTGGAAATGATTAAAAACTTGTAAGAAACACTTGAAATAAAAGGAAATAGGTCCTTACTACATTTCCTGCCATTTTCAATCACGGAGGTTACCAGTGGAAAGTTCGGAAATGACCAGAAAACTGATAATATTTACAACTCCGGCTACTTTAGGAAGCGTTTTCACTTGAATTTGCTTTCAAATATTAGGAATTAGGTTTATACAGCTCAAAACTTGTGTAGAAAGACTGTAAGTGAGGACTATACTGTTTATGTTTATAATTGGAGGCCGAATTTCTCTGGCGTTTTCTGTGTGAATAAGTTACAATGCTGACGATTGGACTATATAGTTGTAGGAACTCTCACTAATTGTGGTAAAACTCTTCAAATATGCAATTATAGTTTCCAGAAATGATTAAAAACTTGAAAGAAACACTTGAAATAAAAGGAAATAGATTCATACTACATTTTCTGCCATTTTCATTCATGGAGATTACCAGTGGAAAGCTTGGAAATGACCAGAAACCTGATAATATTTATAACTCCGGTTACTTTAGGAAACGTTTTCACTTGAATTTGCTTTCAAATATTAGGAATTAGGTTTATACAGCTCAAAACTTGTGTAGAAATACTGTAAGTGAGGACTATACTGTTTATGTTTATAATTGGAGGCCGAATTTCTCTCGCGTTTTCTGTGTGAATCAGTTAATATGCTGACGATTCCAGTATATAGTTGTAGGAACCCTCTCTAATTCTGGACAAACTCTTCAAATACACAATTATAGTTTCCGGAAATGAATAAAAACTTGTAAGAAACACTTGAAATAAAAGGAAATAGGTCCTTACTACATTTCCTGCCATTTTCAATCACGGAGGTTACCAGTGGAAATTTCGGAAATGACCAGAAAACTGATAATATTTACAACTCCGGCTACTTTAGGAAGCGTTTTCACTTGAATTTGCTTTCAAATATTAGGAATTAGGTTTATACAGCTCAAAACTTGTGTAGAAAGACTGTAAGTGAGGACTATACTGTTTATGTTTGTCATTGGAGGCCGAATTTCTCTGGCGTTTTCTGTGTGAATCAGATAAAATGCTGATGATTCCTTTATATAGTTGTAGGAACACTCTCTAATTCTGGTCAAACTCTTTAAATACGCAATTATAGTTTCCAGAGATCATTAAAAACCTGTAAGAAACACTTGAAATAAAAGGAAATAGGTTCTTACTACATTTCCTGCCATTTTCAATCACGGAGGTTACCAGTGGAATGTTCGGAAATGACTCGAAAACTGAAAATATTTACAACTCCAGCGACATTAGGAAGCGTTTTCACTTAAATTTGCTTTCAAATATTAGGAATTAGGTTTATACAGCTCAAAACTTGTGTAGAAAGACTGTAAGTGAGGACTATACTGTTTATGTTTATAATTGGAGGCCGAATTTCTCTGGCGTTTTCTGTGTGAATAAGTTACAATGCTGTCTATTCAAGTTTATAGTTGTAGGAACTCTCACTAATTGTGGTAAAACTCTTCAAATAAGCAATTATAGTTTTCAGAAACGATTAAAAACTTGTAAGAAACACTTGAAATAAAAGGAAATAGATTCATACTACATTTTCTGCCATTTTCATTCATGGAGATTACCAGTGGAAAGCTTGGAAATGACCAGAAAACTGATAATATTTGCAACTCCCGTTACTTTAGGGAGCGTTTTCAGTACAATTTGCTTTCCAATGTTAGGAATTCAGGGTTATACAGCTCAAAATTTGTTTAGAAACACTGTAAGTAAGGACGATACTGTTTATGTTTATAATTGGAGGCCGAATTTCTCTCGCGTTTTCTGTGTGAATCAGTTAAAATTCTGACGATTCCAGTATATAGTTGTAGGAACACTCTCTAATTCTGGACAAACTCTTCAAATACACAATTATAGTTTCTGGAAATGATTAAAAACTTGTAAGAAACACTTGAAATAAAAGGAAATAGGTCCTTACTACATTTCCTGCCATTTTCAATCACGGAGGTTACCAGTGGAAAGTTAGGAAATGACCAGAAAACTGATAATATTTACAACTCCGGCTACTTTAGGAAGCGTTTTCACTTGAATTTGCTTTCAAATATTAGGAATTAGGTTTATACAGCTCAAAACTTGTGTAGAAAGACTGTAAGTGAGGACTATACTGTTTATGTTTATAATTGGAGGCCGAATTTCTCTTTCGTTTTCTGTGTGAATAAGTTACAATGCTGACGATTGGACTATATAGTTGTAGGAACTCTCACTAATTGTGGTAAAACTCTTCCAATACGCAATTATAGTTTCCAGAAATGATTAAAAACTTGAAAGAAACACTTGAAATAAAAGGAAATAGATTCATACTACATTTTCTGCCATTTTCATTCATGGAGATTACCAGTGGAAAGCTTGGAAATGACCAGAAACCTGATGATATTTACAACTCCGGTTACTTTAGGGAGCGTTTTCAGTACAATTTGCTTTCAAATGTTAGGAATTCAGGGTTATACAGCTCAAAATTTGTTTAGAAACATTGTAAGTAAGGACGATACTGTTTATGTTTATAATTGGAGGCCGAATTTCTCTCCCGTTTTCTGTGTGAATCAGTTAATATGCTGACGATTCCAGTATATAGTTGTAGGAACACTCTCTAATTCTGGACAAACTCTTCAAATACACAATTATAGTTTCCGGAAATGAATAAAAACTTGTAAGAAACACTTGAAATAAAAGGAAATAGGTCCTTACTACATTTCCTGCCATTTTCAATCACGGAGGTTACCAGTGGAAATTTCGGAAATGACCAGAAAACTGATAATATTTACAACTCCGGCTACTTTAGGAAGCGTTTTCACTTGAATTTGCTTTCAAATATTAGGAATTAGGTTTATACAGCTCAAAACTTGTGTAGAAAGACTGTAAGTGAGGACTATACTGTTTATGTTTATAATTGGAGGCCGAATTTCTCTTTCGTTTCCTGTGTGAATAAGTTACAATGCTGATGATTGGACTATATAGTTGTAGGAACTCTCACTAATTGTGGTAAAACTCTTCAAATACGCAATTATAGTTTCCAGAAATGATTAAAAACTTGAAAGAAACACTTGAAATAAAAGGAAATAGATTCATACTACATTTTCTGCCATTTTCATTCATGGAGATTACCAGTGGAAAGCTAGGAAATGACCAGAAACCTGATGATATTTACAACTCCGATTACTTTAGGGAGCGTTTTCAGTACAATTTGCTTTCAAATGTTAGGAATTCAGGGTTATACAGCTCAAAATTTGTTTAGAAACACTGTAAGTAAGGACGATACTGTTTATGTTTATAATTGGAGGCCGAATTTCTCTCGCGTTTTCTGTGTGAATCAGTTAATATGCTGACGATTCCAGTATATAGTTGTAGGAACACTCTCTAATTCTGGACAAACTCTTCAAATACACAATTATAGTTTCCGGAAATGAATAAAAACTTGTAAGAAACACTTGAAATAAAAGGAAATAGGTCCTTACTACATTTCCTGCCATTTTCAATCACGGAGGTTACCAGTGGAAATTTCGGAAATGACCAGAAAACTGATAATATTTACAACTCCGGCTACTTTAGGAAGCGTTTTCACTTGAATTTGCTTTCAAATATTAGGAATTAGGTTTATACAGCTCAAAACTTGTGTAGAAAGACTGTAAGTGAGGACTATACTGTTTATGTTTATAATTGGAGGCCGAATTTCTCTTTCGTTTCCTGTGTGAATAAGTTACAATGCTGATGATTGGACTATATAGTTGTAGGAACTCTCACTAATTGTGGTAAAACTCTTCAAATACGCAATTATAGTTTCCAGAAATGATTAAAAACTTGAAAGAAACACTTGAAATAAAAGGAAATAGATTCATACTACATTTTCTGCCATTTTCATTCATGGAGATTACCAGTGGAAAGCTTGGAAATGACAAGAAAACTGATGATATTTACAACTCCGATTACTTTAGGGAGCGTTTTCAGTACAATTTGCTTTCAAATGTTAGGAATTCAGGGTTATACAGCTCAAAATTTGTTTAGAAACACTGTAAGTAAGGACGATACTGTTTATGTTTATAATTGGAGGCCGAATTTCTCTCGCGTTTTCTGTGTGAATCAGTTAATATGCTGACGATTCCAGTATATAGTTGTAGGAACACTCTCTAATTCTGGACAAACTCTTCAAATACACAATTATAGTTTCTGGAAATGAATAAAAACTTGTAAGAAACACTTGAAATAAAAGGAAATAGGTCCTTACTACATTTCCTGCCATTTTCAATCACGGAGGTTACCAGTGGAAATTTCGGAAATGACCAGAAAACTGATAATATTTACAACTCCGGCTACTTTAGGAAGCGTTTTCACTTGAATTTGCTTTCAAATATTAGGAATTAGGTTTATACAGCTCAAAACTTGTGTAGAAAGACTGTAAGTGAGGACTATACTGTTTATGTTTATAATTGGAGGCCGAATTTCTCTCGCGTTTTCTGTGTGAATCAGTTAATATGCTGACGATTCCAGTATATAGTTGTAGGAACACTCTCTAATTCTGGACAAACTCTTCAAATACACAATTATAGTTTCCGGAAATGAATAAAAACTTGTAAGAAACACTTGAAATAAAAGGAAATAGGTCCTTACTACATTTCCTGCCATTTTCAATCACGGAGGTTACCAGTGGAAATTTCGGAAATGACCAGAAAACTGATAATATTTACAACTCCGGCTACTTTAGGAAGCGTTTTCACTTGAATTTGCTTTCAAATATTAGGAATTAGGTTTATACAGCTCAAAACTTGTGTAGAAAGACTGTAAGTGAGGACTATACTGTTTATGTTTATAATTGGAGGCCGAATTTCTCTGGCGTTTTCTGTGTGAATAAGTTACAATGCTGACGATTGGACTATATAGTTGTAGGAACTCTCACTAATTGTGGTAAAACTCTTCAAATACGCAATTATAGTTTCCAGAAATGATTAAAAACTTGAAAGAAACACTTGAAATAAAAGGAAATAGATTCATACTACATTTTCTGCCATTTTCATTCATGGAGATTACCAGTGGAAAGCTTGGAAATGACCAGAAAACTGATGATATTTACAACTCCGGTAACTTTAGGGAGCGTTTTCAGTACAATTTGCTTTCAAATGTTAGGAATTCAGGGTTATACAGCTCAAAATTTGTTTAGAAACACTGTAAGTAAGTACGATACTGTTTATGTTTATAATTGGAGGCCGAATTTCTCTCGCGTTTTCTGTGTGAATCAGTTAAAATTCTGACGATTCCAGTATATAGTTGTAGGAACACTCTCTAATTCTGGACAAACTCTTCAAATACACAATTATAGTTTCTGGAAATGATTAAAAACTTGTAAGAAACACTTGAAATAAAAGGAAATAGGTCCTTACTACATTTCCTGCCATTTTCAATCACGGAGGTTACCAGTGGAAAGTTCGGAAATGACCAGAAAACTGATAATATTTACAACTCCGGCTACTTTAGGAAGCGTTTTCACTTGAATTTGCTTTCAAATATTAGGTATTAGGTTTATACAGCTCAAAACTTGTGTAGAAAGACTGTAAGTGAGGACTATACTGTTTATGTTTATAATTGGAGGCCGAATTTCTCTGGCGTTTTCTGTGTGAATAAGTTACAATGCTGACGATTGGACTATATAGTTGTAGGAACTCTCACTAATTGTGGTAAAACTCTTCAAATACGCAATTATAGTTTCCAGAAATGATTAAAAACTTGAAAGAAACACTTGAAATAAAAGGAAATAGATTCATACTACATTTTCTGCCATTTTCATTCATGGAGATTACCAGTGGAAAGCTTGGAAATGACCAGAAACCTGATAATATTTACAACTCCGGTTACTTTAGGAAACGTTTTCACTTGAATTTGCTTTCAAATATTAGGAATTAGGTTTATACAGCTCAAAACTTGTGTAGAAAGACTGTAAGTGAGGACTATACTGTTTATGTTTATAATTGGAGGCCGAATTCCTCTCGCGTTTTCTGTGTGAATCAGTTAATATGCTGACGATTCCAGTATATAGTTGTAGGAACACTCTCTAATTCTGGACAAACTCTTCAAATACACAATTATAGTTTCCGGAAATGAATAAAAACTTGTAAGAAACACTTGAAATAAAAGGAAATAGGTCCTTACTACATTTCCTGCCATTTTCAATCACGGAGGTTACCAGTGGAAATTTCGGAAATGACCAGAAAACTGATAATATTTACAACTCCGGCTACTTTAGGAAGCGTTTTCACTTGAATTTGCTTTCAAATATTAGGAATTAGGTTTATACAGCTCAAAACTTGTGTAGAAAGACTGTAAGTGAGGACTATACTGTTTATGTTTGTCATTGGAGGCCGAATTTCTCTGGCGTTTTCTGTGTGAATCAGATAAAATGCTCATGATTCCTTTATATAGTTGTAGGAACACTCTCTAATTCTGGTCAAACTCTTTAAATACGCAATTATAGTTTCCAGAGATCATTAAAAACCTGTAAGAAACACTTGAAATAAAAGGAAATAGGTTCTTACTACATTTCCTGCCATTTTCAATCACGGAGGTTACCAGTGGAATGTTCGGAAATGACTCGAAAACTGAAAATATTTACAACTCCAGCGACATTAGGAAGCGTTTTCACTTAAATTTGCTTTCAAATATTAGGAATTAGGTTTATACAGCTCAAAACTTGTGTAGAAAGACTGTAAGTGAGGACTATACTGTTTATGTTTATAATTGGAGGCCGAATTTCTCTTTCGTTTCTTGTGTGAATAAGTTACAATGCTGATGATTGGACTATATAGTTGTAGGAACTCTCACTAATTGTGGTAAAACTCTTCAAATACGCAATTATAGTTTCCAGAAATGATTAAAAACTTGAAAGAAACACTTGAAATAAAAGGAAATAGATTCATACTACATTTTCTGCCATTTTCATTCATGGAGATTACCAGTGGAAAGCTTGGAAATGACCAGAAACCTGATGATATTTACAACTCCGATTACTTTAGGGAGCGTTTTCAGTACAATTTGCTTTCAAATGTTAGGAATTCAGGGTTATACAGCTCAAAATTTGTTTAGAAACACTGTAAGTAAGGACGATACTGTTTATGTTTATAATTGGAGGCCGAATTTCTCTCGCGTTTTCTGTGTGAATCAGTTAATATGCTGACGATTCCAGTATATAGTTGTAGGAACACTCTCTAATTCTGGACAAACTCTTCAAATACACAATTATAGTTTCCGGAAATGAATAAAAACTTGTAAGAAACACTTGAAATAAAAGGAAATAGGTCCTTACTACATTTCCTGCCATTTTCAATCACGGAGGTTACCAGTGGAAATTTCGGAAATGACCAGAAAACTGATAATATTTACAACTCCGGCTACTTTAGGAAGCGTTTTCACTTGAATTTGCTTTCAAATATTAGGAATTAGGTTTATACAGCTCAAAACTTGTGTAGAAAGACTGTAAGTGAGGACTATACTGTTTATGTTTATAATTGGAGGCCGAATTTCTCTCGCGTTTTCTGTGTGAATCAGTTAATATGCTGACGATTCCAGTATATAGTTGTAGGAACACTCTCTAATTCTGGACAAACTCTTCAAATACACAATTATAGTTTCCAGAAATGAATAAAAACTTGTAAGAAACACTTGAAATAAAAGGAAATAGGTCCTTACTACATTTCCTGCCATTTTCAATCACGGAGGTTACCAGTGGAAATTTCGGAAATGACCAGAAAACTGATAATATTTACAACTCCGGCTACATTAGGAAGCGTTTTCACTTGAATTTGCTTTCAAATATTAGGAATTAGGTTTATACAGCTCAAAACTTGTGTAGAAAGACTGTAAGTGAGGACTATACTGTTTATGTTTATAATTGGAGGCCGAATTTCTCTGGCGTTTTCTGTGTGAATAAGTTACAATGCTGACGATTGGACTATATAGTTGTAGGAACTCTCACTAATTGTGGTAAAACTCTTCAAATACGCAATTATAGTTTCCAGAAATGATTAAAAACTTGAAAGAAACACTTGAAATAAAAGGAAATAGATTCATACTACATTTTCTGCCATTTTCATTCATGGAGATTACCAGTGGAAAGCTTGGAAATGACCAGAAAACTGATGATATTTACAACTCCGGTAACTTTAGGGAGCGTTTTCAGTACAATTTGCTTTCAAATGTTAGGAATTCAGGGTTATACAGCTCAAAATTTGTTTAGAAACACTGTAAGTAAGGACGATACTGTTTATGTTTATAATTGGAGGCCGAATTTCTCTCGCGTTTTCTGTGTGAATCAGTTAAAATTCTGACGATTCCAGTATATAGTTGTAGGAACACTCTCTAATTCTGGACAAACTCTTCAAATACACAATTATAGTTTCTGGAAATGATTAAAAACTTGTAAGAAACACTTGAAATAAAAGGAAATAGGTCCTTACTACATTTCCTGCCATTTTCAATCACGGAGGTTACCAGTGGAAAGTTCGGAAATGACCAGAAAACTGATAATATTTACAACTCCGGCTACTTTAGGAAGCGTTTTCACTTGAATTTGCTTTCAAATATTAGGAATTAGGTTTATACAGCTCAAAACTTGTGTAGAAAGACTGTAAGTGAGGACTATACTGTTTATGTTTATAATTGGAGGCCGAATTTCTCTGGCGTTTTCTGTGTGAATAAGTTACAATGCTGACGATTGGACTATATAGTTGTAGGAACTCTCACTAATTGTGGTAAAACTCTTCAAATACGCAATTATAGTTTCCAGAAATGATTAAAAACTTGAAAGAAACACTTGAAATAAAAGGAAATAGATTCATACTACATTTTCTGCCATTTTCATTCATGGAGATTACCAGTGGAAAGCTTGGAAATGACCAGAAACCTGATAATATTTACAACTCCGGTTACTTTAGGAAACGTTTTCACTTGAATTTGCTTTCAAATATTAGGAATTAGGTTTATACAGCTCAAAACTTGTGTAGAAAGACTGTAAGTGAGGACTATACTGTTTATGTTTATAATTGGAGGCCGAATTTCTCTCGCGTTTTCTGTGTGAATCAGTTAATATGCTGACGATTCCAGTATATAGTTGTAGGAACACTATCTAATTCTGGACAAACTCTTCAAATACACAATTATAGTTTCCGGAAATGAATAAAAACTTGTAAGAAACACTTGAAATAAAAGGAAATAGGTCCTTACTACATTTCCTGCCATTTTCAATCACGGAGGTTACCAGTGGAAATTTCGGAAATGACCAGAAAACTGATAATATTTACAACTCCGGCTACTTTAGGAAGCGTTTTCACTTGAATTTGCTTTCAAATATTAGGAATTAGGTTTATACAGCTCAAAACTTGTGTAGAAAGACTGTAAGTGAGGACTATACTGTTTATGTTTATAATTGGAGGCCGAATTTCTCTCGCGTTTTCTGTGTGAATCAGTTAATATTCTGACGATTCCAGTATATAGTTGTAGGAACACTCTCTAATTCTGGACAAACTCTTCAAATACACAATTATAGTTTCCGGAAATGAATAAAAACTTGTAAGAAACACTTGAAATAAAAGGAAATAGGTCCTTACTACATTTCCTGCCATTTTCAATCACGGAGGTTACCAGTGGAAATTTCGGAAATGACCAGAAAACTGATAATATTTACAACTCCGGCTACTTTAGGAAGCGTTTTCACTTGAATTTGCTTTCAAATATTAGGAATTAGGTTTATACAGCTCAAAACTTGTGTAGAAAGACTGTAAGTGAGGACTATACTGTTTATGTTTATAATTGGAGGCCGAATTTCTCTGGCGTTTTCTGTGTGAATAAGTTACAATGCTGACGATTGGACTATATAGTTGTAGGAACTCTCACTAATTGTGGTAAAACTCTTCAAATACGCAATTATAGTTTCCAGAAATGATTAAAAACTTGAAAGAAACACTTGAAATAAAAGGAAATAGATTCATACTACATTTTCTGCCATTTTCATTCATGGAGATTACCAGTGGAAAGCTTGGAAATGACCAGAAACCTGATAATATTTACAACTCCGGTTACTTTAGGAAACGTTTTCACTTGAATTTGCTTTCAAATATTAGGAATTAGGTTTATACAGCTCAAAACTTGTGTAGAAAGACTGTAAGTGAGGACTATACTGTTTATGTTTATAATTGGAGGCCGAATTTCTCTCGCGTTTTCTGTGTGAATCAGTTAATATGCTGACGATTCCAGTATATAGTTGTAGGAACACTCTCTAATTCTGGACAAACTCTTCAAATACACAATTATAGTTTCCGGAAATGAATAAAAACTTGTAAGAAACACTTGAAATAAAAGGAAATAGGTCCTTACTACATTTCCTGCCATTTTCAATCACGGAGGTTACCAGTGGAAATTTCGGAAATGACCAGAAAACTGATAATATTTACAACTCCGGCTACTTTAGGAAGCGTTTTCACTTGAATTTGCTTTCAAATATTAGGAATTAGGTTTATACAGCTCAAAACTTGTGTAGAAAGACTGTAAGTGAGGACTATACTGTTTATGTTTATAATTGGAGGCCGAATTTCTCTCGCGTTTTCTGTGTGAATCAGTTAATATTCTGACGATTCCAGTATATAGTTGTAGGAACACTCTCTAATTCTGGACAAACTCTTCAAATACACAATTATAGTTTCCGGAAATGAATAAAAACTTGTAAGAAACACTTGAAATAAAAGGAAATAGGTCCTTACTACATTTCCTGCCATTTTCAATCACGGAGGTTACCAGTGGAAATTTCGGAAATGACCAGAAAACTGATAATATTTACAACTCCGGCTACTTTAGGAAGCGTTTTCACTTGAATTTGCTTTCAAATATTAGGAATTAGGTTTATACAGCTCAAAACTTGTGTAGAAAGACTGTAAGTGAGGACTATACTGTTTATGTTTATAATTGGAGGCCGAATTTCTCTGGCGTTTTCTGTGTGAATAAGTTACAATGCTGACGATTGGACTATATAGTTGTAGGAACTCTCACTAATTGTGGTAAAACTCTTCAAATACGCAATTATAGTTTCCAGAAATGATTAAAAACTTGAAAGAAACACTTGAAATAAAAGGAAATAGATTCATACTACATTTTCTGCCATTTTCATTCATGGAGATTACCAGTGGAAAGCTTGGAAATGACCAGAAAACTGATGATATTTACAACTCCGGTAACTTTAGGGAGCGTTTTCAGTACAATTTGCTTTCAAATGTTAGGAATTCAGGGTTATACAGCTCAAAATTTGTTTAGAAACACTGTAAGTAAGTACGATACTGTTTATGTTTATAATTGGAGGCCGAATTTCTCTCGCGTTTTCTGTGTGAATCAGTTAAAATTCTGACGATTCCAGTATATAGTTGTAGGAACACTCTCTAATTCTGGACAAACTCTTCAAATACACAATTATAGTTTCCGGAAATGAATAAAAACTTGTAAGAAACACTTGAAATAAAAGGAAATAGGTCCTTACTACATTTCCTGCCATTTTCAATCACGGAGGTTACCAGTGGAAAGTTCGGAAATGACCAGAAAACTGATAATATTTACAACTCCGGCTACTTTAGGAAGCGTTTTCACTTGAATTTGCTTTCAAATATTAGGAATTAGGTTTATACAGCTCAAAACTTGTGTAGAAAGACTGTAAGTGAGGACTATACTGTTTATGTTTATAATTGGAGGCCAAATTTCTCTGGCGTTTTCTGTGTGAATAAGTTACAATGCTGACGATTGGACTATATAGTTGTAGGAACTCTCACTAATTGTGGTAAAACTCTTCAAATACGCAATTATAGTTTCCAGAAATGATTAGAAACTTGAAAGAAACACTTGAAATAAAAGGAAATAGATTCATACTACATTTTCTGCCATTTTCATTCATGGAGATTACCAGTGGAAAGCTTGGAAATGACCAGAAACCTGATAATATTTACAACTCCGGTTACTTTAGGAAGCGTTTTCACTTGAATTTGCTTTCAAATATTAGGAATTAGGTTTATACAGCTCAAAACTTGTGTAGAAAGACTGTAAGTGAGGACTATACTGTTTATGTTTATAATTGGAGGCCGAATTTCTCTCGCGTTTTCTGTGTGAATCAGTTAATATGCTGACGATTCCAGTATATAGTTGTAGGAACACTCTCTAATTCTGGACAAACTCTTCAAATACACAATTATAGTTTCCGGAAATGAATAAAAACTTGTAAGAAACACTTGAAATAAAAGGAAATAGGTCCTTACTACATTTCCTGCCATTTTCAATCACGGAGGTTACCAGTGGAAATTTCGGAAATGACCAGAAAACTGATAATATTTACAACTCCGGCTACTTTAGGAAGCGTTTTCACTTGAATTTGCTTTCAAATATTAGGAATTAGGTTTATACAGCTCAAAACTTGTGTAGAAAGACTGTAAGTGAGGACTATACTGTTTATGTTTGTCATTGGAGGCCGAATTTCTCTGGCGTTTTCTGTGTGAATCAGATAAAATGCTGATGATTCCTTTATATAGTTGTAGGAACACTCTCTAATTCTGGTCAAACTCTTTAAATACGCAATTATAGTTTCCAGAGATCATTAAAAACCTGTAAGAAACACTTGAAATAAAAGGAAATAGGTTCTTACTACATTTCCTGCCATTTTCAATCACGGAGGTTACCAGTGGAATGTTCGGAAATGACTCGAAAACTGAAAATATTTACAACTCCAGCGACATTAGGAAGCGTTTTCACTTAAATTTGCTTTCAAATATTAGGAATTAGGTTTATACAGCTCAAAACTTGTGTAGAAAGACTGTAAGTGAGGACTATACTGTTTATGTTTATAATTGGAGGCCGAATTTCTCTGGCGTTTTCTGTGTGAATAAGTTACAATGCTGTCTATTCAAGTTTATAGTTGTAGGAACTCTCACTAATTGTGGTAAAACTCTTCAAATAAGCAATTATAGTTTTCAGAAACGATTAAAAACTTGTAAGAAACACTTGAAATAAAAGGAAATAGATTCATACTACATTTTCTGCCATTTTCATTCATGGAGATTACCAGTGGAAAGCTTGGAAATGACCAGAAAACTGATAATATTTGCAACTCCCGTTACTTTAGGGAGCGTTTTCAGTACAATTTGCTTTCCAATGTTAGGAATTCAGGGTTATACAGCTCAAAATTTGTTTAGAAACACTGTAAGTAAGGACGATACTGTTTATGTTTATAATTGGAGGCCGAATTTCTCTCGCGTTTTCTGTGTGAATCAGTTAATATGCTGACGATTCCAGTATATAGTTGTAGGAACACTCTCTAATTCTGGACAAACTCTTCAAATACACAATTATAGTTTCCGGAAATGAATAAAAACTTGTAAGAAACACTTGAAATAAAAGGAAATAGGTCCTTACTACATTTCCTGCCATTTTCAATCACGGAGGTTACCAGTGGAAAGTTAGGAAATGACCAGAAAACTGATAATATTTACAACTCCGGCTACTTTAGGAAGCGTTTTCACTTGAATTTGCTTTCAAATATTAGGAATTAGGTTTATACAGCTCAAAACTTGTGTAGAAAGACTGTAAGTGAGGACTATACTGTTTATGTTTATAATTGGAGGCCGAATTTCTCTTTCGTTTTCTGTGTGAATAAGTTACAATGCTGACGATTGGACTATATAGTTGTAGGAACTCTCACTAATTGTGGTAAAACTCTTCAAATACGCAATTATAGTTTCCAGAAATGATTAAAAACTTGAAAGAAACACTTGAAATAAAAGGAAATAGATTCATACTACATTTTCTGCCATTTTCATTCATGGAGATTACCAGTGGAAAGCTTGGAAATGACCAGAAACCTGATGATATTTACAACTCCGGTTACTTTAGGGAGCGTTTTCAGTACAATTTGCTTTCAAATGTTAGGAATTCAGGGTTATACAGCTCAAAATTTGTTTAGAAACATTGTAAGTAAGGACGATACTGTTTATGTTTATAATTGGAGGCCGAATTTCTCTCGCGTTTTCTGTGTGAATCAGTTAATATGCTGACGATTCCAGTATATAGTTGTAGGAACACTCTCTAATTCTGGACAAACTCTTCAAATACACAATTATAGTTTCCGGAAATGAATAAAAACTTGTAAGAAACACTTGAAATAAAAGGAAATAGGTCCTTACTACATTTCCTGCCATTTTCAATCACGGAGGTTACCAGTGGAAATTTCGGAAATGACCAGAAAACTGATAATATTTACAACTCCGGCTACTTTAGGAAGCGTTTTCACTTGAATTTGCTTTCAAATATTAGGAATTAGGTTTATACAGCTCAAAACTTGTGTAGAAAGACTGTAAGTGAGGACTATACTGTTTATGTTTGTCATTGGAGGCCGAATTTCTCTGGCGTTTTCTGTGTGAATCAGTTAAAATGCTGATGATTCCTTTATATAGTTGTAGGAACACTCTCTAATTCTGGTCAAACTCTTTAACTACGCAATTATAGTTTCCAGAGATCATTAAAAACCTGTAAGAAACACTTGAAATAAAAGGAAATAGGTTCTTACTACATTTCCTGCCATTTTCAATCACGGAGGTTACCAGTGGAATGTTCGGAAATGACTCGAAAACTGAAAATATTTACAACTCCAGCGACATTAGGAAGCGTTTTCACTTAAATTTGCTTTCAAATATTAGGAATTAGGTTTATACAGCTCAAAACTTGTGTAGAAAGACTGTAAGTGAGGACTATACTGTTTATGTTTATAATTGGAGGCCGAATTTCTCTGGCGTTTTCTGTGTGAATAAGTTACAATGCTGTCTATTCAAGTTTATAGTTGTAGGAACTCTCACTAATTGTGGTAAAACTCTTCAAATAAGCAATTATAGTTTTCAGAAACGATTAAAAACTTGTAAGAAACACTTGAAATAAAAGGAAATAGATTCATACTACATTTTCTGCCATTTTCATTCATGGAGATTACCAGTGGAAAGCTTGGAAATGACCAGAAAACTGATAATATTTGCAACTCCCGTTACTTTAGGGAGCGTTTTCAGTACAATTTGCTTTCCAATGTTAGGAATTCAGGGTTATACAGCTCAAAATTTGTTTAGAAACACTGTAAGTAAGGACGATACTGTTTATGTTTATAATTGGAGGCCGAATTTCTCTCGCGTTTTCTGTGTGAATCAGTTAAAATTCTGACGATTCCAGTATATAGTTGTAGGAACACTCTCTAATTCTGGACAAACTCTTCAAATACACAATTATAGTTTCTGGAAATGATTAAAAACTTGTAAGAAACACTTGAAATAAAAGGAAATAGGTCCTTACTACATTTCTTGCCATTTTCAATCACGGAGGTTACCAGTGGAAAGTTAGGAAATGACCAGAAAACTGATAATATTTACAACTCCGGCTACTTTAGGAAGCGTTTTCACTTGAATTTGCTTTCAAATATTAGGAATTAGGTTTATACAGCTCAAAACTTGTGTAGAAAGACTGTAAGTGAGGACTATACTGTTTATGTTTATAATTGGAGGCCGAATTTCTCTGGCGTTTTCTGTGTGAATAAGTTACAATGCTGACGATTGGACTATATAGTTGTAGGAACTCTCACTAATTGTGGTAAAACTCTTCAAATACGCAATTATAGTTTCCAGAAATGATTAAAAACTTGAAAGAAACACTTGAAATAAAAGGAAATAGATTCATACTACATTTTCTGCCATTTTCATTCATGGAGATTACCAGTGGAAAGCTTGGAAATGACCAGAAACCTGATAATATTTACAACTCCGGTTACTTTAGGAAACGTTTTCACTTGAATTTGCTTTCAAATATTAGGAATTAGGTTTATACAGCTCAAAACTTGTGTAGAAAGACTGTAAGTGAGGACTATACTGTTTATGTTTATAATTGGAGGCCGAATTTCTCTCGCGTTTTCTGTGTGAATCAGTTAATATGCTGACGATTCCAGTATATAGTTGTAGGAACACTCTCTAATTCTGGACAAACTCTTCAAATACACAATTATAGTTTCCGGAAATGAATAAAAACTTGTAAGAAACACTTGAAATAAAAGGAAATAGGTCCTTACTACATTTCCTGCCATTTTCAATCACGGAGGTTACCAGTGGAAATTTCGGAAATGACCAGAAAACTGATAATATTTACAACTCCGGCTACTTTAGGAAGCGTTTTCACTTGAATTTGCTTTCAAATATTAGGAATTAGGTTTATACAGCTCAAAACTTGTGTAGAAAGACTGTAAGTGAGGACTATACTGTTTATGTTTATAATTGGAGGCCGAATTTCTCTCGCGTTTTCTGTGTGAATCAGTTAATATTCTGACGATTCCAGTATATAGTTGTAGGAACACTCTCTAATTCTGGACAAACTCTTCAAATACACAATTATAGTTTCCGGAAATGAATAAAAACTTGTAAGAAACACTTGAAATAAAAGGAAATAGGTCCTTACTACATTTCCTGCCATTTTCAATCACGGAGGTTACCAGTGGAAATTTCGGAAATGACCAGAAAACTGATAATATTTACAACTCCGGCTACTTTAGGAAGCGTTTTCACTTGAATTTGCTTTCAAATATTAGGAATTAGGTTTATACAGCTCAAAACTTGTGTAGAAAGACTGTAAGTGAGGACTATACTGTTTATGTTTATAATTGGAGGCCGAATTTCTCTGGCGTTTTCTGTGTGAATAAGTTACAATGCTGACGATTGGACTATATAGTTGTAGGAACTCTCACTAATTGTGGTAAAACTCTTCAAATACGCAATTATAGTTTCCAGAAATGATTAAAAACTTGAAAGAAACACTTGAAATAAAAGGAAATAGATTCATACTACATTTTCTGCCATTTTCATTCATGGAGATTACCAGTGGAAAGCTTGGAAATGACCAGAAAACTGATGATATTTACAACTCCGGTAACTTTAGGGAGCGTTTTCAGTACAATTTGCTTTCAAATGTTAGGAATTCAGGGTTATACAGCTCAAAATTTGTTTAGAAACACTGTAAGTAAGTACGATACTGTTTATGTTTATAATTGGAGGCCGAATTTCTCTCGCGTTTTCTGTGTGAATCAGTTAAAATTCTGACGATTCCAGTATATAGTTGTAGGAACACTCTCTAATTCTGGACAAACTCTTCAAATACACAATTATAGTTTCCGGAAATGAATAAAAACTTGTAAGAAACACTTGAAATAAAAGGAAATAGGTCCTTACTACATTTCCTGCCATTTTCAATCACGGAGGTTACCAGTGGAAAGTTCGGAAATGACCAGAAAACTGATAATATTTACAACTCCGGCTACTTTAGGAAGCGTTTTCACTTGAATTTGCTTTCAAATATTAGGAATTAGGTTTATACAGCTCAAAACTTGTGTAGAAAGACTGTAAGTGAGGACTATACTGTTTATGTTTATAATTGGAGGCCAAATTTCTCTGGCGTTTTCTGTGTGAATAAGTTACAATGCTGACGATTGGACTATATAGTTGTAGGAACTCTCACTAATTGTGGTAAAACTCTTCAAATACGCAATTATAGTTTCCAGAAATGATTAGAAACTTGAAAGAAACACTTGAAATAAAAGGAAATAGATTCATACTACATTTTCTGCCATTTTCATTCATGGAGATTACCAGTGGAAAGCTTGGAAATGACCAGAAACCTGATAATATTTACAACTCCGGTTACTTTAGGAAGCGTTTTCACTTGAATTTGCTTTCAAATATTAGGAATTAGGTTTATACAGCTCAAAACTTGTGTAGAAAGACTGTAAGTGAGGACTATACTGTTTATGTTTATAATTGGAGGCCGAATTTCTCTCGCGTTTTCTGTGTGAATCAGTTAATATGCTGACGATTCCAGTATATAGTTGTAGGAACACTCTCTAATTCTGGACAAACTCTTCAAATACACAATTATAGTTTCCGGAAATGAATAAAAACTTGTAAGAAACACTTGAAATAAAAGGAAATAGGTCCTTACTACATTTCCTGCCATTTTCAATCACGGAGGTTACCAGTGGAAATTTCGGAAATGACCAGAAAACTGATAATATTTACAACTCCGGCTACTTTAGGAAGCGTTTTCACTTGAATTTGCTTTCAAATATTAGGAATTAGGTTTATACAGCTCAAAACTTGTGTAGAAAGACTGTAAGTGAGGACTATACTGTTTATGTTTGTCATTGGAGGCCGAATTTCTCTGGCGTTTTCTGTGTGAATCAGATAAAATGCTGATGATTCCTTTATATAGTTGTAGGAACACTCTCTAATTCTGGTCAAACTCTTTAAATACGCAATTATAGTTTCCAGAGATCATTAAAAACCTGTAAGAAACACTTGAAATAAAAGGAAATAGGTTCTTACTACATTTCCTGCCATTTTCAATCACGGAGGTTACCAGTGGAATGTTCGGAAATGACTCGAAAACTGAAAATATTTACAACTCCAGCGACATTAGGAAGCGTTTTCACTTAAATTTGCTTTCAAATATTAGGAATTAGGTTTATACAGCTCAAAACTTGTGTAGAAAGACTGTAAGTGAGGACTATACTGTTTATGTTTATAATTGGAGGCCGAATTTCTCTGGCGTTTTCTGTGTGAATAAGTTACAATGCTGTCTATTCAAGTTTATAGTTGTAGGAACTCTCACTAATTGTGGTAAAACTCTTCAAATAAGCAATTATAGTTTTCAGAAACGATTAAAAACTTGTAAGAAACACTTGAAATAAAAGGAAATAGATTCATACTACATTTTCTGCCATTTTCATTCATGGAGATTACCAGTGGAAAGCTTGGAAATGACCAGAAAACTGATAATATTTGCAACTCCCGTTACTTTAGGGAGCGTTTTCAGTACAATTTGCTTTCCAATGTTAGGAATTCAGGGTTATACAGCTCAAAATTTGTTTAGAAACACTGTAAGTAAGGACGATACTGTTTATGTTTATAATTGGAGGCCGAATTTCTCTCGCGTTTTCTGTGTGAATCAGTTAATATGCTGACGATTCCAGTATATAGTTGTAGGAACACTCTCTAATTCTGGACAAACTCTTCAAATACACAATTATAGTTTCCGGAAATGAATAAAAACTTGTAAGAAACACTTGAAATAAAAGGAAATAGGTCCTTACTACATTTCCTGCCATTTTCAATCACGGAGGTTACCAGTGGAAAGTTAGGAAATGACCAGAAAACTGATAATATTTACAACTCCGGCTACTTTAGGAAGCGTTTTCACTTGAATTTGCTTTCAAATATTAGGAATTAGGTTTATACAGCTCAAAACTTGTGTAGAAAGACTGTAAGTGAGGACTATACTGTTTATGTTTATAATTGGAGGCCGAATTTCTCTTTCGTTTTCTGTGTGAATAAGTTACAATGCTGACGATTGGACTATATAGTTGTAGGAACTCTCACTAATTGTGGTAAAACTCTTCAAATACGCAATTATAGTTTCCAGAAATGATTAAAAACTTGAAAGAAACACTTGAAATAAAAGGAAATAGATTCATACTACATTTTCTGCCATTTTCATTCATGGAGATTACCAGTGGAAAGCTTGGAAATGACCAGAAACCTGATGATATTTACAACTCCGGTTACTTTAGGGAGCGTTTTCAGTACAATTTGCTTTCAAATGTTAGGAATTCAGGGTTATACAGCTCAAAATTTGTTTAGAAACATTGTAAGTAAGGACAATACTGTTTATGTTTATAATTGGAGGCCGAATTTCTCTCGCGTTTTCTGTGTGAATCAGTTAATATGCTGACGATTCCAGTATATAGTTGTAGGAACACTCTCTAATTCTGGACAAACTCTTCAAATACACAATTATAGTTTCCGGAAATGAATAAAAACTTGTAAGAAACACTTGAAATAAAAGGAAATAGGTCCTTACTACATTTCCTGCCATTTTCAATCACGGAGGTTACCAGTGGAAATTTCGGAAATGACCAGAAAACTGATAATATTTACAACTCCGGCTACTTTAGGAAGCGTTTTCACTTGAATTTGCTTTCAAATATTAGGAATTAGGTTTATACAGCTCAAAACTTGTGTAGAAAGACTGTAAGTGAGGACTATACTGTTTATGTTTGTCATTGGAGGCCGAATTTCTCTGGCGTTTTCTGTGTGAATCAGTTAAAATGCTGATGATTCCTTTATATAGTTGTAGGAACACTCTCTAATTCTGGTCAAACTCTTTAACTACGCAATTATAGTTTCCAGAGATCATTAAAAACCTGTAAGAAACACTTGAAATAAAAGGAAATAGGTTCTTACTACATTTCCTGCCATTTTCAATCACGGAGGTTACCAGTGGAATGTTCGGAAATGACTCGAAAACTGAAAATATTTACAACTCCAGCGACATTAGGAAGCGTTTTCACTTAAATTTGCTTTCAAATATTAGGAATTAGGTTTATACAGCTCAAAACTTGTGTAGAAAGACTGTAAGTGAGGACTATACTGTTTATGTTTATAATTGGAGGCCGAATTTCTCTGGCGTTTTCTGTGTGAATAAGTTACAATGCTGTCTATTCAAGTTTATAGTTGTAGGAACTCTCACTAATTGTGGTAAAACTCTTCAAATAAGCAATTATAGTTTTCAGAAACGATTAAAAACTTGTAAGAAACACTTGAAATAAAAGGAAATAGATTCATACTACATTTTCTGCCATTTTCATTCATGGAGATTACCAGTGGAAAGCTTGGAAATGACCAGAAAACTGATAATATTTGCAACTCCCGTTACTTTAGGGAGCGTTTTCAGTACAATTTGCTTTCCAATGTTAGGAATTCAGGGTTATACAGCTCAAAATTTGTTTAGAAACACTGTAAGTAAGGACGATACTGTTTATGTTTATAATTGGAGGCCGAATTTCTCTCGCGTTTTCTGTGTGAATCAGTTAAAATTCTGACGATTCCAGTATATAGTTGTAGGAACACTCTCTAATTCTGGACAAACTCTTCAAATACACAATTATAGTTTCTGGAAATGATTAAAAACTTGTAAGAAACACTTGAAATAAAAGGAAATAGGTCCTTACTACATTTCTTGCCATTTTCAATCACGGAGGTTACCAGTGGAAAGTTAGGAAATGACCAGAAAACTGATAATATTTACAACTCCGGCTACTTTAGGAAGCGTTTTCACTTGAATTTGCTTTCAAATATTAGGAATTAGGTTTATACAGCTCAAAACTTGTGTAGAAAGACTGTAAGTGAGGACTATACTGTTTATGTTTATAATTGGAGGCCGAATTTCTCTTTCGTTTCCTGTGTGAATAAGTTACAATGCTGATGATTGGACTATATAGTTGTAGGAACTCTCACTAATTGTGGTAAAACTCTTCAAATACGCAATTATAGTTTCCAGAAATGATTAAAAACTTGAAAGAAACACTTGAAATAAAAGGAAATAGATTCATACTACATTTTCTGCCATTTTCATTCATGGAGATTACCAGTGGAAAGCTTGGAAATGACCAGAAACCTCATGATATTTACAACTCCGATTACTTTAGGGAGCGTTTTCAGTACAATTTGCTTTCAAATGTTAGGAATTCAGGGTTATACAGCTCAAAATTTGTTTAGAAACACTGTAAGTAAGGACGATACTGTTTATGTTTATAATTGGAGGCCGAATTTCTCTCGCGTTTTCTGTGTGAATCAGTTAATATGCTGACGATTCCAGTATATAGTTGTAGGAACACTCTCTAATTCTGGACAAACTCTTCAAATACACAATTATAGTTTCCGGAAATGAATAAAAACTTGTAAGAAACACTTGAAATAAAAGGAAATAGGTCCTTACTACATTTCCTGCCATTTTCAATCACGGAGGTTACCAGTGGAAAGTTAGGAAATGACCAGAAAACTGATAATATTTACAACTCCGGCTACTTTAGGAAGCGTTTTCACTTGAATTTGCTTTCAAATATTAGGAATTAGGTTTATACAGCTCAAAACTTGTGTAGAAAGACTGTAAGTGAGGACTATACTGTTTATGTTTATAATTGGAGGCCGAATTTCTCTTTCGTTTTCTGTGTGAATAAGTTACAATGCTGACGATTGGACTATATAGTTGTAGGAACTCTCACTAATTGTGGTAAAACTCTTCAAATACGCAATTATAGTTTCCAGAAATGATTAAAAACTTGAAAGAAACACTTGAAATAAAAGGAAATAGATTCATACTACATTTTCTGCCATTTTCATTCATGGAGATTACCAGTGGAAAGCTTGGAAATGACCAGAAACCTGATGATATTTACAACTCCGGTTACTTTAGGGAGCGTTTTCAGTACAATTTGCTTTCAAATGTTAGGAATTCAGGGTTATACAGCTCAAAATTTGTTTAGAAACATTGTAAGTAAGGACGATACTGTTTATGTTTATAATTGGAGGCCGAATTTCTCTCGCGTTTTCTGTGTGAATCAGTTAATATGCTGACGATTCCAGTATATAGTTGTAGGAACACTCTCTAATTCTGGAGAAACTCTTCAAATACACAATTATAGTTTCCGGAAATGAATAAAAACTTGTAAGAAACACTTGAAATAAAAGGAAATAGGTCCTTACTACATTTCCTGCCATTTTCAATCACGGAGGTTACCAGTGGAAATTTCGGAAATGACCAGAAAACTGATAATATTTACAACTCCGGCTACTTTAGGAAGCGTTTTCACTTGAATTTGCTTTCAAATATTAGGAATTAGGTTTATACAGCTCAAAACTTGTGTAGAAAGACTGTAAGTTAGGACTATACTGTTTATGTTTATAATTGGAGGCCGAATTTCTCTTTCGTTTCCTGTGTGAATAAGTTACAATGCTGATGATTGGACTATATAGTTGTAGGAACTCTCACTAATTGTGGTAAAACTCTTCAAATACGCAATTATAGTTTCCAGAAATGATTAAAAACTTGAAAGAAACACTTGAAATAAAAGGAAATAGATTCATACTACATTTTCTGCCATTTTCATTCATGGAGATTACCAGTGGAAAGCTTGGAAATGACCAGAAACCTGATGATATTTACAACTCCGATTACTTTAGGGAGCGTTTTCAGTACAATTTGCTTTCAAATGTTAGGAATTCAGGGTTATACAGCTCAAAATTTGTTTAGAAACACTGTAAGTAAGGACGATACTGTTTATGTTTATAATTGGAGGCCGAATTTCTCTCGCGTTTTCTGTGTGAATCAGTTAATATGCTGACGATTCCAGTATATAGTTGTAGGAACACTCTCTAATTCTGGACAAACTCTTCAAATACACAATTATAGTTTCCGGAAATGAATAAAAACTTGTAAGAAACACTTGAAATAAAAGGAAATAGGTCCTTACTACATTTCCTGCCATTTTCAATCACGGAGGTTACCAGTGGAAATTTCGGAAATGACCAGAAAACTGATAATATTTACAACTGCGGATACTTTAGGAAGCGTTTTCACTTGAATTTGCTTTCAAATATTAGGAATTAGGTTTATACAGCTCAAAACTTGTGTAGAAAGACTGTAAGTGAGGACTATACTGTTTATGTTTATAATTGGAGGCCGAATTTCTCTGGCGTTTTCTGTGTGAATAAGTTACAATGCTGATGATTGGACTATATAGTTGTAGGAACTCTCACTAATTGTGGTAAAACTCTTCAAATACGCAATTATAGTTTCCAGAAATGATTAAAAACTTGAAAGAAACACTTGAAATAAAAGGAAATAGATTCATACTACATTTTCTGCCATTTTCATTCATGGAGATTACCAGTGGAAAGCTTGGAAATGACCAGAAACCTCATGATATTTACAACTCCGATTACTTTAGGGAGCGTTTTCAGTACAATTTGCTTTCAAATGTTAGGAATTCAGGGTTATACAGCTCAAAATTTGTTTAGAAACACTGTAAGTAAGGACGATACTGTTTATGTTTATAATTGGAGGCCGAATTTCTCTCGCGTGTTCTGTGTGAATCAGTTAATATGCTGACGATTCCAGTATATAGTTGTAGGAACACTCTCTAATTCTGGACAAACTCTTCAAATACACAATTATAGTTTCCGGAAATGAATAAAAACTTGTAAGAAACACTTGAAATAAAAGGAAATAGGTCCTTACTACATTTCCTGCCATTTTCAATCACGGAGTTTACCAGTGGAAAGTTAGGAAATGACCAGAAAACTGATAATATTTACAACTCCGGCTACTTTAGGAAGCGTTTTCACTTGAATTTGCTTTCAAATATTAGGAATTAGGTTTATACAGCTCAAAACTTGTGTAGAAAAACTGTAAGTGAGGACTATACTGTTTATGTTTATAATTGGAGGCCGAATTTCTCTCGCGTTTTCTGTGTGAATCAGTTAATATGCTGACGATTCCAGTATATAGTTGTAGGAACACTCTCTAATTCTGGACAAACTCTTCAAATACACAATTATAGTTTCCGGAAATGAATAAAAACTTGTAAGAAACACTTGAAATAAAAGGAAATAGGTCCTTACTACATTTCCTGCCATTTTCAATCACGGAGGTTACCAGTGGAAAGTTAGGAAATGACCAGAAAACTGATAATATTTACAACTCCGGCTACTTTAGGAAGCGTTTTCACTTGAATTTGCTTTCAAATATTAGGAATTAGGTTTATACAGCTCAAAACTTGTGTAGAAAGACTGTAAGTGAGGACTATACTGTTTATGTTTATAATTGGAGGCCGAATTTCTCTGGCGTTTTCTGTGTGAATAAGTTACAATGCTGACGATTGGACTATATAGTTGTAGGAACTCTCACTAATTGTGGTAAAACTCTTCAAATACGCAATTATAGTTTCCAGAAATGATTAAAAACTTGAAAGAAACACTTGAAATAAAAGGAAATAGATTCATACTACATTTTCTGCCATTTTCATTCATGGAGATTACCAGTGGAAAGCTTGGAAATGACCAGAAAACTGATGATATTTACAACTCCGGTAACTTTAGGGAGCGTTTTCAGTACAATTTGCTTTCAAATGTTAGGAATTCAGGGTTATACAGCTCAAAATTTGTTTAGAAACACTGTAAGTAAGGACGATACTGTTTATGTTTATAATTGGAGGCCGAATTTCTCTCGCGTTTTCTGTGTGAATCAGTTAATATGCTGACGATTCCAGTATATAGTTGTAGGAACACTCTCTAATTCTGGACAAACTCTTCAAATACACAATTATAGTTTCCGGAAATGAATAAAAACTTGTAAGAAACACTTGAAATAAAAGGAAATAGGTCCTTACTACATTTCCTGCCATTTTCAATCACGGAGGTTACCAGTGGAAAGTTCGGAAGTGACCAGAAAACTGATAATATTTACAACTCCGGCTACTTTAGGAAGCGTTTTCACTTGAATTTGCTTTCAAATATTAGGAATTAGGTTTATACAGCTCAAAACTTGTGTAGAAAGACTGTAAGTGAGGACTATACTGTTTATGTTTATAATTGGAGGCCGAATTTCTCTTTCGTTTTCTGTGTGAATAAGTTACAATGCTGACGATTGGACTATATAGTTGTAGGAACTCTCACTAATTGTGGTAAAACTCTTCAAATACGCAATTATAGTTTCCAGAAATGATTAAAAACTTGAAAGAAACACTTGAAATAAAAGGAAATAGATTCATACTACATTTTCTGCCATTTTCATTCATGGAGATTACCAGTGGAAAGCTTGGAAATGACCAGAAAACTGATGATATTTACAACTCCGGTAACTTTAGGGAGCGTTTTCAGTACAATTTGCTTTCAAATGTTAGGAATTCAGGGTTATACAGCTCAAAATTTGTTTAGAAACACTGTAAGTAAGGACGATACTGTTTATGTTTATAATTGGAGGCCGAATTTCTCTCGCGTTTTCTGTGTGAATCAGTTAATATGCTGACGATTCCAGTATATAGTTGTAGGAACACTCTCTAATTCTGGACAAACTCTTCAAATACACAATTATAGTTTCCGGAAATGAATAAAAACTTGTAAGAAACACTTGAAATAAAAGGAAATAGGTCCTTACTACATTTCCTGCCATTTTCAATCACGGAGGTTACCAGTGGAAAGTTCGGAAGTGACCAGAAAACTGATAATATTTACAACTCCGGCTACTTTAGGAAGCGTTTTCACTTGAATTTGCTTTCAAATATTAGGAATTAGGTTTATACAGCTCAAAACTTGTGTAGAAAGACTGTAAGTGAGGACTATACTGTTTATGTTTATAATTGGAGGCCGAATTTCTCTTTCGTTTTCTGTGTGAATAAGTTACAATGCTGACGATTGGACTATATAGTTGTAGGAACTCTCACTAATTGTGGTAAAACTCTTCAAATACGCAATTATAGTTTCCAGAAATGATTAAAAACTTGAAAGAAACACTTGAAATAAAAGGAAATAGATTCATACTACATTTTCTGCCATTTTCATTCATGGAGATTACCAGTGGAAAGCTTGGAAATGACCAGAAACCTGATGATATTTACAACTCCGGTTACTTTAGGGAGCGTTTTCAGTACAATTTGCTTTCAAATGTTAGGAATTCAGGGTTATACAGCTCAAAATTTGTTTAGAAACATTGTAAGTAAGGACGATACTGTTTATGTTTATAATTGGAGGCCGAATTTCTCTCGCGTTTTCTGTGTGAATCAGTTAATATGCTGACGATTCCAGTATATAGTTGTAGGAACACTCTCTAATTCTGGAGAAACTCTTCAAATACACAATTATAGTTTCCGGAAATGAATAAAAACTTGTAAGAAACACTTGAAATAAAAGGAAATAGGTCCTTACTACATTTCCTGCCATTTTCAATCACGGAGGTTACCAGTGGAAATTTCGGAAATGACCAGAAAACTGATAATATTTACAACTCCGGCTACTTTAGGAAGCGTTTTCACTTGAATTTGCTTTCAAATATTAGGAATTAGGTTTATACAGCTCAAAACTTGTGTAGAAAGACTGTAAGTGAGGACTATACTGTTTATGTTTATAATTGGAGGCCGAATTTCTCTGGCGTTTTCTGTGTGAATAAGTTACAATGCTGATGATTGGACTATATAGTTGTAGGAACTCTCACTAATTGTGGTAAAACTCTTCAAATACGCAATTATAGTTTCCAGAAATGATTAAAAACTTGAAAGAAACACTTGAAATAAAAGGAAATAGATTCATACTACATTTTCTGCCATTTTCATTCATGGAGATTACCAGTGGAAAGCTTGGAAATGACCAGAAACCTCATGATATTTACAACTCCGATTACTTTAGGGAGCGTTTTCAGTACAATTTGCTTTCAAATGTTAGGAATTCAGGGTTATACAGCTCAAAATTTGTTTAGAAACACTGTAAGTAAGGACGATACTGTTTATGTTTATAATTGGAGGCCGAATTTCTCTCGCGTGTTCTGTGTGAATCAGTTAATATGCTGACGATTCCAGTATATAGTTGTAGGAACACTCTCTAATTCTGGACAAACTCTTCAAATACACAATTATAGTTTCCGGAAATGAATAAAAACTTGTAAGAAACACTTGAAATAAAAGGAAATAGGTCCTTACTACATTTCCTGCCATTTTCAATCACGGAGTTTACCAGTGGAAAGTTAGGAAATGACCAGAAAACTGATAATATTTACAACTCCGGCTACTTTAGGAAGCGTTTTCACTTGAATTTGCTTTCAAATATTAGGAATTAGGTTTATACAGCTCAAAACTTGTGTAGAAAAACTGTAAGTGAGGACTATACTGTTTATGTTTATAATTGGAGGCCGAATTTCTCTCGCGTTTTCTCTGTGAATCAGTTAATATGCTGACGATTCCAGTATATAGTTGTAGGAACACTCTCTAATTCTGGACAAACTCTTCAAATACACAATTATAGTTTCCGGAAATGAATAAAAACTTGTAAGAAACACTTGAAATAAAAGGAAATAGGTCCTTACTACATTTCCTGCCATTTTCAATCACGGAGGTTACCAGTGGAAAGTTAGGAAATGACCAGAAAACTGATAATATTTACAACTCCGGCTACTTTAGGAAGCGTTTTCACTTGAATTTGCTTTCAAATATTAGGAATTAGGTTTATACAGCTCAAAACTTGTGTAGAAAGACTGTAAGTGAGGACTATACTGTTTATGTTTATAATTGGAGGCCGAATTTCTCTGGCGTTTTCTGTGTGAATAAGTTACAATGCTGACGATTGGACTATATAGTTGTAGGAACTCTCACTAATTGTGGTAAAACTCTTCAAATACGCAATTATAGTTTCCAGAAATGATTAAAAACTTGAAAGAAACACTTGAAATAAAAGGAAATAGATTCATACTACATTTTCTGCCATTTTCATTCATGGAGATTACCAGTGGAAAGCTTGGAAATGACCAGAAAACTGATGATATTTACAACTCCGGTAACTTTAGGGAGCGTTTTCAGTACAATTTGCTTTCAAATGTTAGGAATTCAGGGTTATACAGCTCAAAATTTGTTTAGAAACACTGTAAGTAAGGACGATACTGTTTATGTTTATAATTGGAGGCCGAATTTCTCTCGCGTTTTCTGTGTGAATCAGTTAATATGCTGACGATTCCAGTATATAGTTGTAGGAACACTCTCTAATTCTGGACAAACTCTTCAAATACACAATTATAGTTTCCGGAAATGAATAAAAACTTGTAAGAAACACTTGAAATAAAAGGAAATAGGTCCTTACTACATTTCCTGCCATTTTCAATCACGGAGGTTACCAGTGGAAAGTTCGGAAGTGACCAGAAAACTGATAATATTTACAACTCCGGCTACTTTAGGAAGCGTTTTCACTTGAATTTGCTTTCAAATATTAGGAATTAGGTTTATACAGCTCAAAACTTGTGTAGAAAGACTGTAAGTGAGGACTATACTGTTTATGTTTATAATTGGAGGCCGAATTTCTCTTTCGTTTTCTGTGTGAATAAGTTACAATGCTGACGATTGGACTATATAGTTGTAGGAACTCTCACTAATTGTGGTAAAACTCTTCAAATACGCAATTATAGTTTCCAGAAATGATTAAAAACTTGAAAGAAACACTTGAAATAAAAGGAAATAGATTCATACTACATTTTCTGCCATTTTCATTCATGGAGATTACCAGTGGAAAGCTTGGAAATGACCAGAAACCTGATGATATTTACAACTCCGGTTACTTTAGGGAGCGTTTTCAGTACAATTTGCTTTCAAATGTTAGGAATTCAGGGTTATACAGCTCAAAATTTGTTTAGAAACATTGTAAGTAAGGACGATACTGTTTATGTTTATAATTGGAGGCCGAATTTCTCTCGCGTTTTCTGTGTGAATCAGTTAATATGCTGACGATTCCAGTATATAGTTGTAGGAACACTCTCTAATTCTGGAGAAACTCTTCAAATACACAATTATAGTTTCCGGAAATGAATAAAAACTTGTAAGAAACACTTGAAATAAAAGGAAATAGGTCCTTACTACATTTCCTGCCATTTTCAATCACGGAGGTTACCAGTGGAAATTTCGGAAATGACCAGAAAACTGATAATATTTACAACTCCGGCTACTTTAGGAAGCGTTTTCACTTGAATTTGCTTTCAAATATTAGGAATTAGGTTTATACAGCTCAAAACTTGTGTAGAAAGACTGTAAGTGAGGACTATACTGTTTATGTTTATAATTGGAGGCCGAATTTCTCTTTCGTTTCCTGTGTGAATAAGTTACAATGCTGATGATTGGACTATATAGTTGTAGGAACTCTCACTAATTGTGGTAAAACTCTTCAAATACGCAATTATAGTTTCCAGAAATGATTAAAAACTTGAAAGAAACACTTGAAATAAAAGGAAATAGATTCATACTACATTTTCTGCCATTTTCATTCATGGAGATTACCAGTGGAAAGCTTGGAAATGACCAGAAACCTGATGATATTTACAACTCCGATTACTTTAGGGAGCGTTTTCAGTACAATTTGCTTTCAAATGTTAGGAATTCAGGGTTATACAGCTCAAAATTTGTTTAGAAACACTGTAAGTAAGGACGATACTGTTTATGTTTATAATTGGAGGCCGAATTTCTCTCGCGTTTTCTGTGTGAATCAGTTAATATGCTGACGATTCCAGTATATAGTTGTAGGAACACTCTCTAATTCTGGACAAACTCTTCAAATACACAATTATAGTTTCCGGAAATGAATAAAAACTTGTAAGAAACACTTGAAATAAAAGGAAATAGGTCCTTACTACATTTCCTGCCATTTTCAATCACGGAGGTTACCAGTGGAAATTTCGGAAATGACCAGAAAACTGATAATATTTACAACTCCGGCTACTTTAGGAAGCGTTTTCACTTGAATTTGCTTTCAAATATTAGGAATTAGGTTTATACAGCTCAAAACTTGTGTAGAAAGACTGTAAGTGAGGACTATACTGTTTATGTTTATAATTGGAGGCCGAATTTCTCTGGCGTTTTCTGTGTGAATAAGTTACAATGCTGATGATTGGACTATATAGTTGTAGGAACTCTCACTAATTGTGGTAAAACTCTTCAAATACGCAATTATAGTTTCCGGAAATGAATAAAAACTTGTAAGAAACACTTGAAATAAAAGGAAATAGGTCCTTACTACATTTCCTGCCATTTTCAATCACGGAGGTTACCAGTGGAAAGTTAGGAAATGACCAGAAAACTGATAATATTTACAACTCCGGCTACTTTAGGAAGCGTTTTCACTTGAATTTGCTTTCAAATATTAGGAATTAGGTTTATACAGCTCAAAACTTGTGTAGAAAAACTGTAAGTGAGGACTATACTGTTTATGTTTATAATTGGAGGCCGAATTTCTCTCGCGTTTTCTGTGTGAATCAGTTAATATGCTGACGATTCCAGTATATAGTTGTAGGAACACTCTCTAATTCTGGACAAACTCTTCAAATACACAATTATAGTTTCCGGAAATGAATAAAAACTTGTAAGAAACACTTGAAATAAAAGGAAATAGGTCCTTACTACATTTCCTGCCATTTTCAATCACGGAGGTTACCAGTGGAAAGTTAGGAAATGACCAGAAAACTGATAATATTTACAACTCCGGCTACTTTAGGAAGCGTTTTCACTTGAATTTGCTTTCAAATATTAGGAATTAGGTTTATACAGCTCAAAACTTGTGTAGAAAGACTGTAAGTGAGGACTATACTGTTTATGTTTATAATTGGAGGCCGAATTTCTCTGGCGTTTTCTGTGTGAATAAGTTACAATGCTGACGATTGGACTATATAGTTGTAGGAACTCTCACTAATTGTGGTAAAACTCTTCAAATACGCAATTATAGTTTCCAGAAATGATTAAAAACTTGAAAGAAACACTTGAAATAAAAGGAAATAGATTCATACTACATTTTCTGCCATTTTCATTCATGGAGATTACCAGTGGAAAGCTTGGAAATGACCAGAAAACTGATGATATTTACAACTCCGGTAACTTTAGGGAGCGTTTTCAGTACAATTTGCTTTCAAATGTTAGGAATTCAGGGTTATACAGCTCAAAATTTGTTTAGAAACACTGTAAGTAAGTACGATACTGTTTATGTTTATAATTGGAGGCCGAATTTCTCTCGCGTTTTCTGTGTGAATCAGTTAAAATTCTGACGATTCCAGTATATAGTTGTAGGAACACTCTCTAATTCTGGACAAACTCTTCAAATACACAATTATAGTTTCCGGAAATGAATAAAAACTTGTAAGAAACACTTGAAATAAAAGGAAATAGGTCCTTACTACATTTCCTGCCATTTTCAATCACGGAGGTTACCAGTGGAAATTTCGGAAATGACCAGAAAACTGATAATATTTACAACTCCGGCTACTTTAGGAAGCGTTTTCACTTGAATTTGCTTTCAAATATTAGGAATTAGGTTTATACAGCTCAAAACTTGTGTAGAAAGACTGTAAGTGAGGACTATTCTGTTTATGTTTATAATTGGAGGCCGAATTTCTCTGGCGTTTTCTGTGTGAATAAGTTACAATGCTGATGATTGGACTATATAGTTGTAGGAACTCTCACTAATTGTGGTAAAACTCTTCAAATACGCAATTATAGTTTCCAGAAATGATTAAAAACTTGTAAGAAACACTTGAAATAAAAGGAAATAGATTCATACTACATTTTCTGCCATTTTCATTCATGGAGATTACCAGTGGAAAGCTTGGAAATGACCAGAAACCTCATGATATTTACAACTCCGATTACTTTAGGGAGCGTTTTCAGTACAATTTGCTTTCAAATGTTAGGAATTCAGGGTTATACAGCTCAAAATTTGTTTAGAAACACTGTAAGTAAGGACGATACTGTTTATGTTTATAATTGGAGGCCGAATTTCTCTCGCGTTTTCTGTGTGAATCAGTTAATATGCTGACGATTCCAGTATATAGTTGTAGGAACACTCTCTAATTCTGGACAAACTCTTCAAATACACAATTATAGTTTCCGGAAATGAATAAAAACTTGTAAGAAACACTTGAAATAAAAGGAAATAGGTCCTTACTACATTTCCTGCCATTTTCAATCACGGAGGTTACCAGTGGAAAGTTAGGAAATGACCAGAAAACTGATAATATTTACAACTCCGGCTACTTTAGGAAGCGTTTTCACTTGAATTTGCTTTCAAATATTAGGAATTAGGTTTATACAGCTCAAAACTTGTGTAGAAAGACTGTAAGTGAGGACTATACTGTTTATGTTTATAATTGGAGGCCGAATTTCTCTTTCGTTTTCTGTGTGAATAAGTTACAATGCTGACGATTGGACTATATAGTTGTAGGAACTCTCACTAATTGTGGTAAAACTCTTCAAATACGCAATTATAGTTTCCAGAAATGATTAAAAACTTGAAAGAAACACTTGAAATAAAAGGAAATAGATTCATACTACATTTTCTGCCATTTTCATTCATGGAGATTACCAGTGGAAAGCTTGGAAATGACCAGAAACCTGATGATATTTACAACTCCGGTTACTTTAGGGAGCGTTTTCAGTACAATTTGCTTTCAAATGTTAGGAATTCAGGGTTATACAGCTCAAAATTTGTTTAGAAACATTGTAAGTAAGGACGATACTGTTTATGTTTATAATTGGAGGCCGAATTTCTCTCGCGTTTTCTGTGTTAATCAGTTAATATGCTGACGATTCCAGTATATAGTTGTAGGAACACTCTCTAATTCTGGAGAAACTCTTCAAATACACAATTATAGTTTCCGGAAATGAATAAAAACTTGTAAGAAACACTTGAAATAAAAGGAAATAGGTCCTTACTACATTTCCTGCCATTTTCAATCACGGAGGTTACCAGTGGAAATTTCGGAAATGACCAGAAAACTGATAATATTTACAACTCCGGCTACTTTAGGAAGCGTTTTCACTTGAATTTGCTTTCAAATATTAGGAATTAGGTTTATACAGCTCAAAACTTGTGTAGAAAGACTGTAAGTTAGGACTATACTGTTTATGTTTATAATTGGAGGCCGAATTTCTCTTTCGTTTCCTGTGTGAATAAGTTACAATGCTGATGATTGGACTATATAGTTGTAGGAACTCTCACTAATTGTGGTAAAACTCTTCAAATACGCAATTATAGTTTCCAGAAATGATTAAAAACTTGAAAGAAACACTTGAAATAAAAGGAAATAGATTCATACTACATTTTCTGCCATTTTCATTCATGGAGATTACCAGTGGAAAGCTTGGAAATGACCAGAAACCTGATGATATTTACAACTCCGATTACTTTAGGGAGCGTTTTCAGTACAATTTGCTTTCAAATGTTAGGAATTCAGGGTTATACAGCTCAAAATTTGTTTAGAAACACTGTAAGTAAGGACGATACTGTTTATGTTTATAATTGGAGGCCGAATTTCTCTCGCGTTTTCTGTGTGAATCAGTTAATATGCTGACGATTCCAGTATATAGTTGTAGGAACACTCTCTAATTCTGGACAAACTCTTCAAATACACAATTATAGTTTCCGGAAATGAATAAAAACTTGTAAGAAACACTTGAAATAAAAGGAAATAGGTCCTTACTACATTTCCTGCCATTTTCAATCACGGAGGTTACCAGTGGAAATTTCGGAAATGACCAGAAAACTGATAATATTTACAACTCCGGCTACTTTAGGAAGCGTTTTCACTTGAATTTGCTTTCAAATATTAGGAATTAGGTTTATACAGCTCAAAACTTGTGTAGAAAGACTGTAAGTGAGGACTATACTGTTTATGTTTATAATTGGAGGCCGAATTTCTCTCGCGTTTTCTGTGTGAATCAGTTAATATGCTGACGATTCCAGTATATAGTTGTAGGAACACTCTCTAATTCTGGACAAACTCTTCAAATACACAATTATAGTTTCCGGAAATGAATAAAAACTTGTAAGAAACACTTGAAATAAAAGGAAATAGGTCCTTACTACATTTCCTGCCATTTTCAATCACGGAGGTTACCAGTGGAAAGTTAGGAAATGACCAGAAAACTGATAATATTTACAACTCCGGCTACTTTAGGAAGCGTTTTCACTTGAATTTGCTTTCAAATATTAGGAATTAGGTTTATACAGCTCAAAACTTGTGTAGAAAGACTGTAAGTGAGGACTATACTGTTTATGTTTATAATTGGAGGCCGAATTTCTCTGGCGTTTTCTGTGTGAATAAGTTACAATGCTGACGATTGGACTATATAGTTGTAGGAACTCTCACTAATTGTGGTAAAACTCTTCAAATACGCAATTATAGTTTCCAGAAATGATTAAAAACTTGAAAGAAACACTTGAAATAAAAGGAAATAGATTCATACTACATTTTCTGCCATTTTCATTCATGGAGATTACCAGTGGAAAGCTTGGAAATGACCAGAAAACTGATGATATTTACAACTCCGGTAACTTTAGGGAGCGTTTTCAGTACAATTTGCTTTCAAATGTTAGGAATTCAGGGTTATACAGCTCAAAATTTGTTTAGAAACACTGTAAGTAAGTACGATACTGTTTATGTTTATAATTGGAGGCCGAATTTCTCTCGCGTTTTCTGTGTGAATCAGTTAAAATTCTGACGATTCCAGTATATAGTTGTAGGAACACTCTCTAATTCTGGACAAACTCTTCAAATACACAATTATAGTTTCTGGAAATGATTAAAAACTTGTAAGAAACACTTGAAATAAAAGGAAATAGGTCCTTTCTACATTTCCTGCCATTTTCAATCACGGAGGTTACCAGTGGAAATTTCGGAAATGACCAGAAAACTGATAATATTTACAACTCCGGCTACTTTAGGAAGCGTTTTCACTTGAATTTGCTTTCAAATATTAGGAATTAGGTTTATACAGCTCAAAACTTGTGTAGAAAGACTGTAAGTGAGGACTATACTGTTTATGTTTATAATTGGAGGCCGAATTTCTCTGGCGTTTTCTGTGTGAATAAGTTACAATGCTGACGATTGGACTATATAGTTGTAGGAACTCTCACTAATTGTGGTAAAACTCTTCAAATACGCAATTATAGTTTCCAGAAATGATTAAAAACTTGAAAGAAACACTTGAAATAAAAGGAAATAGATTCATACTACATTTTCTGCCATTTTCATTCATGGAGATTACCAGTGGAAAGCTTGGAAATGACCAGAAAACTGATGATATTTACAACTCCGGTAACTTTAGGGAGCGTTTTCAGTACAATTTGCTTTCAAATGTTAGGAATTCAGGGTTATACAGCTCAAAATTTGTTTAGAAACACTGTAAGTAAGTACGATACTGTTTATGTTTATAATTGGAGGCCGAATTTCTCTCGCGTTTTCTGTGTGAATCAGTTAAAATTCTGACGATTCCAGTATATAGTTGTAGGAACACTCTCTAATTCTGGACAAACTCTTCAAATACACAATTATAGTTTCCGGAAATGAATAAAAACTTGTAAGAAACACTTGAAATAAAAGGAAATAGGTCCTTACTACATTTCCTGCCATTTTCAATCACGGAGGTTACCAGTGGAAAGTTAGGAAATGACCAGAAAACTGATAATATTTACAACTCCGGCTACTTTAGGAAGCGTTTTCACTTGAATTTGCTTTCAAATATTAGGAATTAGGTTTATACAGCTCAAAACTTGTGTAGAAAGACTGTAAGTGAGGACTATACTGTTTATGTTTATAATTGGAGGCCGAATTTCTCTTTCGTTTTCTGTGTGAATAAGTTACAATGCTGACGATTGGACTATATAGTTGTAGGAACTCTCACTAATTGTGGTAAAACTCTTCAAATACGCAATTATAGTTTCCAGAAATGATTAAAAACTTGAAAGAAACACTTGAAATAAAAGGAAATAGATTCATACTACATTTTCTGCCATTTTCATTCATGGAGATTACCAGTGGAAAGCTTGGAAATGACCAGAAACCTGATGATATTTACAACTCCGGTTACTTTAGGGAGCGTTTTCAGTACAATTTGCTTTCAAATGTTAGGAATTCAGGGTTATACAGCTCAAAATTTGTTTAGAAACATTGTAAGTAAGGACGATACTGTTTATGTTTATAATTGGAGGCCGAATTTCTCTCGCGTTTTCTGTGTTAATCAGTTAATATGCTGACGATTCCAGTATATAGTTGTAGGAACACTCTCTAATTCTGGAGAAACTCTTCAAATACACAATTATAGTTTCCGGAAATGAATAAAAACTTGTAAGAAACACTTGAAATAAAAGGAAATAGGTCCTTACTACATTTCCTGCCATTTTCAATCACGGAGGTTACCAGTGGAAATTTCGGAAATGACCAGAAAACTGATAATATTTACAACTCCGGCTACTTTAGGAAGCGTTTTCACTTGAATTTGCTTTCAAATATTAGGAATTAGGTTTATACAGCTCAAAACTTGTGTAGAAAGACTGTAAGTTAGGACTATACTGTTTATGTTTATAATTGGAGGCCGAATTTCTCTTTCGTTTCCTGTGTGAATAAGTTACAATGCTGATGATTGGACTATATAGTTGTAGGAACTCTCACTAATTGTGGTAAAACTCTTCAAATACGCAATTATAGTTTCCAGAAATGATTAAAAACTTGAAAGAAACACTTGAAATAAAAGGAAATAGATTCATACTACATTTTCTGCCATTTTCATTCATGGAGATTACCAGTGGAAAGCTTGGAAATGACCAGAAACCTGATGATATTTACAACTCCGATTACTTTAGGGAGCGTTTTCAGTACAATTTGCTTTCAAATGTTAGGAATTCAGGGTTATACAGCTCAAAATTTGTTTAGAAACACTGTAAGTAAGGACGATACTGTTTATGTTTATAATTGGAGGCCGAATTTCTCTCGCGTTTTCTGTGTGAATCAGTTAATATGCTGACGATTCCAGTATATAGTTGTAGGAACACTCTCTAATTCTGGACAAACTCTTCAAATACACAATTATAGTTTCTGGAAATGAATAAAAACTTGTAAGAAACACTTGAAATAAAAGGAAATAGGTCCTTACTACATTTCCTGCCATTTTCAATCACGGAGGTTACCAGTGGAAATTTCGGAAATGACCAGAAAACTGATAATATTTACAACTCCGGCTACTTTAGGAAGCGTTTTCACTTGAATTTGCTTTCAAATATTAGGAATTAGGTTTATACAGCTCAAAACTTGTGTAGAAAGACTGTAAGTGAGGACTATACTGTTTATGTTTATAATTGGAGGCCGAATTTCTCTCGCGTTTTCTGTGTGAATCAGTTAATATGCTGACGATTCCAGTATATAGTTGTAGGAACACTCTCTAATTCTGGACAAACTCTTCAAATACACAATTATAGTTTCCGGAAATGAATAAAAACTTGTAAGAAACACTTGAAATAAAAGGAAATAGGTCCTTACTACATTTCCTGCCATTTTCAATCACGGAGGTTACCAGTGGAAATTTCGGAAATGACCAGAAAACTGATAATATTTACAACTCCGGCTACTTTAGGAAGCGTTTTCACTTGAATTTGCTTTCAAATATTAGGAATTAGGTTTATACAGCTCAAAACTTGTGTAGAAAGACTGTAAGTTAGGACTATACTGTTTATGTTTATAATTGGAGGCCGAATTTCTCTGGCGTTTTCTGTGTGAATAAGTTACAATGCTGACGATTGGACTATATAGTTGTAGGAACTCTCACTAATTGTGGTAAAACTCTTCAAATACGCAATTATAGTTTCCAGAAATGATTAAAAACTTGAAAGAAACACTTGAAATAAAAGGAAATAGATTCATACTACATTTTCTGCCATTTTCATTCATGGAGATTACCAGTGGAAAGCTTGGAAATGACCAGAAAACTGATGATATTTACAACTCGGGTAACTTTAGGGAGCGTTTTCAGTACAATTTGCTTTCAAATGTTAGGAATTCAGGGTTATACAGCTCAAAATTTGTTTAGAAACACTGTAAGTAAGTACGATACTGTTTATGTTTATAATTGGAGGCCGAATTTCTCTCGCGTTTTCTGTGTGAATCAGTTAAAATTCTGACGATTCCAGTATATAGTTGTAGGAACACTCTCTAATTCTGGACAAACTCTTCAAATACACAATTATAGTTTCTGGAAATGATTAAAAACTTGTAAGAAACACTTGAAATAAAAGGAAATAGGTCCTTTCTACATTTCCTGCCATTTTCAATCACGGAGGTTACCAGTGGAAATTTCGGAAATGACCAGAAAACTGATAATATTTACAACTCCGGCTACTTTAGGAAGCGTTTTCACTTGAATTTGCTTTCAAATATTAGGAATTAGGTTTATACAGCTCAAAACTTGTGTAGAAAGACTGTAAGTGAGGACTATACTGTTTATGTTTATAATTGGAGGCCGAATTTCTCTGGCGTTTTCTGTGTGAATAAGTTACAATGCTGACGATTGGACTATATAGTTGTAGGAACTCTCACTAATTGTGGTAAAACTCTTCAAATACGCAATTATAGTTTCCAGAAATGATTAAAAACTTGAAAGAAACACTTGAAATAAAAGGAAATAGATTCATACTACATTTTCTGCCATTTTCATTCATGGAGATTACCAGTGGAAAGCTTGGAAATGACCAGAAAACTGATGATATTTACAACTCCGGTAACTTTAGGGAGCGTTTTCAGTACAATTTGCTTTCAAATGTTAGGAATTCAGGGTTATACAGCTCAAAATTTGTTTAGAAACACTGTAAGTAAGTACGATACTGTTTATGTTTATAATTGGAGGCCGAATTTCTCTCGCGTTTTCTGTGTGAATCAGTTAAAATTCTGACGATTCCAGTATATAGTTGTAGGAACACTCTCTAATTCTGGACAAACTCTTCAAATACACAATTATAGTTTCCGGAAATGAATAAAAACTTGTAAGAAACACTTGAAATAAAAGGAAATAGGTCCTTACTACATTTCCTGCCATTTTCAATCACGGAGGTTACCAGTGGAAAGTTAGGAAATGACCAGAAAACTGATAATATTTACAACTCCGGCTACTTTAGGAAGCGTTTTCACTTGAATTTGCTTTCAAATATTAGGAATTAGGTTTATACAGCTCAAAACTTGTGTAGAAAGACTGTAAGTGAGGACTATACTGTTTATGTTTATAATTGGAGGCCGAATTTCTCTTTCGTTTTCTGTGTGAATAAGTTACAATGCTGACGATTGGACTATATAGTTGTAGGAACTCTCACTAATTGTGGTAAAACTCTTCAAATACGCAATTATAGTTTCCAGAAATGATTAAAAACTTGAAAGAAACACTTGAAATAAAAGGAAATAGATTCATACTACATTTTCTGCCATTTTCATTCATGGAGATTACCAGTGGAAAGCTTGGAAATGACCAGAAACCTGATGATATTTACAACTCCGGTTACTTTAGGGAGCGTTTTCAGTACAATTTGCTTTCAAATGTTAGGAATTCAGGGTTATACAGCTCAAAATTTGTTTAGAAACATTGTAAGTAAGGACGATACTGTTTATGTTTATAATTGGAGGCCGAATTTCTCTCGCGTTTTCTGTGTTAATCAGTTAATATGCTGACGATTCCAGTATATAGTTGTAGGAACACTCTCTAATTCTGGAGAAACTCTTCAAATACACAATTATAGTTTCCGGAAATGAATAAAAACTTGTAAGAAACACTTGAAATAAAAGGAAATAGGTCCTTACTACATTTCCTGCCATTTTCAATCACGGAGGTTACCAGTGGAAATTTCGGAAATGACCAGAAAACTGATAATATTTACAACTCCGGCTACTTTAGGAAGCGTTTTCACTTGAATTTGCTTTCAAATATTAGGAATTAGGTTTATACAGCTCAAAACTTGTGTAGAAAGACTGTAAGTTAGGACTATACTGTTTATGTTTATAATTGGAGGCCGAATTTCTCTTTCGTTTCCTGTGTGAATAAGTTACAATGCTGATGATTGGACTATATAGTTGTAGGAACTCTCACTAATTGTGGTAAAACTCTTCAAATACGCAATTATAGTTTCCAGAAATGATTAAAAACTTGAAAGAAACACTTGAAATAAAAGGAAATAGATTCATACTACATTTTCTGCCATTTTCATTCATGGAGATTACCAGTGGAAAGCTTGGAAATGACCAGAAACCTGATGATATTTACAACTCCGATTACTTTAGGGAGCGTTTTCAGTACAATTTGCTTTCAAATGTTAGGAATTCAGGGTTATACAGCTCAAAATTTGTTTAGAAACACTGTAAGTAAGGACGATACTGTTTATGTTTATAATTGGAGGCCGAATTTCTCTCGCGTTTTCTGTGTGAATCAGTTAATATGCTGACGATTCCAGTATATAGTTGTAGGAACACTCTCTAATTCTGGACAAACTCTTCAAATACACAATTATAGTTTCCGGAAATGAATAAAAACTTGTAAGAAACACTTGAAATAAAAGGAAATAGGTCCTTACTACATTTCCTGCCATTTTCAATCACGGAGGTTACCAGTGGAAATTTCGGAAATGACCAGAAAACTGATAATATTTACAACTCCGGCTACTTTAGGAAGCGTTTTCACTTGAATTTGCTTTCAAATATTAGGAATTAGGTTTATACAGCTCAAAACTTGTGTAGAAAGACTGTAAGTGAGGACTATACTGTTTATGTTTATAATTGGAGGCCGAATTTCTCTCGCGTTTTCTGTGTGAATCAGTTAATATGCTGACGATTCCAGTATATAGTTGTAGGAACACTCTCTAATTCTGGACAAACTCTTCAAATACACAATTATAGTTTCCGGAAATGAATAAAAACTTGTAAGAAACACTTGAAATAAAAGGAAATAGGTCCTTACTACATTTCCTGCCATTTTCAATCACGGAGGTTACCAGTGGAAATTTCGGAAATGACCAGAAAACTGATAATATTTACAACTCCGGCTACTTTAGGAAGCGTTTTCACTTGAATTTGCTTTCAAATATTAGGAATTAGGTTTATACAGCTCAAAACTTGTGTAGAAAGACTGTAAGTGAGGACTATACTGTTTATGTTTATAATTGGAGGCCGAATTTCTCTGGCGTTTTCTGTGTGAATAAGTTACAATGCTGACGATTGGACTATATAGTTGTAGGAACTCTCACTAATTGTGGTAAAACTCTTCAAATACGCAATTATAGTTTCCAGAAATGATTAAAAACTTGAAAGAAACACTTGAAATAAAAGGAAATAGATTCATACTACATTTTCTGCCATTTTCATTCATGGAGATTACCAGTGGAAAGCTTGGAAATGACCAGAAAACTGATGATATTTACAACTCCGGTAACTTTAGGGAGCGTTTTCAGTACAATTTGCTTTCAAATGTTAGGAATTCAGGGTTATACAGCTCAAAATTTGTTTAGAAACACTGTAAGTAAGGACGATACTGTTTATGTTTATAATTGGAGGCCGAATTTCTCTCGCGTTTTCTGTGTGAATCAGTTAAAATTCTGACGATTCCAGTATATAGTTGTAGGAACACTCTCTAATTCTGGACAAACTCTTCAAATACACAATTATAGTTTCTGGAAATGATTAAAAACTTGTAAGAAACACTTGAAATAAAAGGAAATAGGTCCTTTCTACATTTCCTGCCATTTTCAATCACGGAGGTTACCAGTGGAAATTTCGGAAATGACCAGAAAACTGATAATATTTACAACTCCGGCTACTTTAGGAAGCGTTTTCACTTGAATTTGCTTTCAAATATTAGGAATTAGGTTTATACAGCTCAAAACTTGTGTAGAAAGACTGTAAGTGAGGACTATACTGTTTATGTTTATAATTGGAGGCCGAATTTCTCTGGCGTTTTCTGTGTGAATAAGTTACAATGCTGACGATTGGACTATATAGTTGTAGGAACTCTCACTAATTGTGGTAAAACTCTTCAAATACGCAATTATAGTTTCCAGAAATGATTAAAAACTTGAAAGAAACACTTGAAATAAAAGGAAATAGATTCATACTACATTTTCTGCCATTTTCATTCATGGAGATTACCAGTGGAAAGCTTGGAAATGACCAGAAACCTGATAATATTTACAACTCCGGTTACTTTAGGAAACGTTTTCACTTGAATTTGCTTTCAAATATTAGGAATTAGGTTTATACAGCTCAAAACTTGTGTAGAAAGACTGTAAGTGAGGATTATACTGTTTATGTTTATAATTGGAGGCCGAATTTCTCTCGCGTTTTCTGTGTGAATCAGTTAATATGCTGACGATTCCAGTATATAGTTGTAGGAACACTCTCTAATTCTGGACAAACTCTTCAAATACACAATTATAGTTTCCGGAAATGAATAAAAACTTGTAAGAAACACTTGAAATAAAAGGAAATAGGTCCTTACTACATTTCCTGCCATTTTCAATCACGGAGGTTACCAGTGGAAATTTCGGAAATGACCAGAAAACTGATAATATTTACAACTCCGGCTACTTTAGGAAGCGTTTTCACTTGAATTTGCTTTCAAATATTAGGAATTAGGTTTATACAGCTCAAAACTTGTGTAGAAAGACTGTAAGTGAGGACTATACTGTTTATGTTTATAATTGGAGGCCGAATTTCTCTGGCGTTTTCTGTGTGAATCAGCTAAAATGCTGATGATTCCTTCATATAGTTGTAGGAACACTCTCTAATTCTGGTCAAACTCTTTAAATACGCAATTATAGTTTCCAGAGATCATTAAAAACCTGTAAGAAACACTTGAAATAAAAGGAAATAGGTTCTTACTACATTTCCTGCCATTTTCAATCACGGAGGTTACCAGTGGAATGTTCGGAAATGACTCGAAAACTGAAAATATTTACAACTCCAGCGACATTAGGAAGCGTTTTCACTTAAATTTGCTTTCAAATATTAGGAATTAGGTTTATACAGCTCAAAACTTGTGTAGAAAGACTGTAAGTGAGGACTATACTGTTTATGTTTATAATTGGAGGCCGAATTTCTCTGGCGTTTTCTGTGTGAATAAGTTACAATGCTGTCTATTCAAGTTTATAGTTGTAGGAACTCTCACTAATTGTGGTAAAACTCTTCAAATAAGCAATTATAGTTTTCAGAAACGATTAAAAACTTGTAAGAAACACTTGAAATAAAAGGAAATAGATTCATACTACATTTTCTGCCATTTTCATTCATGGAGATTACCAGTGGAAAGCTTGGAAATGACCAGAAAACTGATAATATTTGCAACTCCCGTTACTTTAGGGAGCGTTTTCAGTACAATTTGCTTTCCAATGTTAGGAATTCAGGGTTATACAGCTCAAAATTTGTTTAGAAACACTGTAAGTAAGGACGATACTGTTTATGTTTATAATTGGAGGCCGAATTTCTCTCGCGTTTTCTGTGTGAATCAGTTAATATGCTGACGATTCCAGTATATAGTTGTCGGAACACTCTCTAATTCTGGACAAACTCTTCAAATACACAATTATAGTTTCCGGAAATGAATAAAAACTTGTAAGAAACACTTGAAATAAAAGGAAATAGGTCCTTACTACATTTCCTGCCATTTTCAATCACGGAGGTTACCAGTGGAAATTTCGGAAATGACCAGAAAACTGATAATATTTACAACTCCGGCTACTTTAGGAAGCGTTTTCACTTGAATTTGCTTTCAAATATTAGGAATTAGGTTTATACAGCTCAAAACTTGTGTAGAAAGACTGTAAGTGAGGACTATACTGTTTATGTTTATAATTGGAGGCCGAATTTCTCTTTCGTTTCCTGTGTGAATAAGTTACAATGCTGATGATTGGACTATATAGTTGTAGGAACTCTCACTAATTGTGGTAAAACTCTTCAAATACGCAATTATAGTTTCCAGAAATGATTAAAAACTTGAAAGAAACACTTGAAATAAAAGGAAATAGATTCATACTACATTTTCTGCCATTTTCATTCATGGAGATTACCAGTGGAAAGCTTGGAAATGACCAGAAACCTGATGATATTTACAACTCCGATTACTTTAGGGAGCGTTTTCAGTACAATTTGCTTTCAAATGTTAGGAATTCAGGGTTATACAGCTCAAAATTTGTTTAGAAACACTATAAGTAAGGACGATACTGTTTATGTTTATAATTGGAGGCCGAATTTCTCTCGCGTTTTCTGTGTGAATCAGTTAATATGCTGACGATTCCAGTATATAGTTGTAGGAACACTCTCTAATTCTGGACAAACTCTTCAAATACACAATTATAGTTTCCGGAAATGAATAAAAACTTGTAAGAAACACTTGAAATAAAAGGAAATAGGTCCTTACTACATTTCCTGCCATTTTCAATCACGGAGGTTACCAGTGGAAATTTCGGAAATGACCAGAAAACTGATAATATTTACAACTCCGGCTACTTTAGGAAGCGTTTTCACTTGAATTTGCTTTCAAATATTAGGAATTAGGTTTATACAGCTCAAAACTTGTGTAGAAAGACTGTAAGTGAGGACTATACTGTTTATGTTTATAATTGGAGGCCGAATTTCTCTCGCGTTTTCTGTGTGAATCAGTTAATATGCTGACGATTCCAGTATATAGTTGTAGGAACACTCTCTAATTCTGGACAAACTCTTCAAATACACAATTATAGTTTCCGGAAATGAATAAAAACTTGTAAGAAACACTTGAAATAAAAGGAAATAGGTCCTTACTACATTTCCTGCCATTTTCAATCACGGAGGTTACCAGTGGAAATTTCGGAAATGACCAGAAAACTGATAATATTTACAACTCCGGCTACTTTAGGAAGCGTTTTCACTTGAATTTGCTTTCAAATATTAGGAATTAGGTTTATACAGCTCAAAACTTGTGTAGAAAGACTGTAAGTGAGGACTATACTGTTTATGTTTATAATTGGAGGCCGAATTTCTCTGGCGTTTTCTGTGTGAATAAGTTACAATGCTGACGATTGGACTATATAGTTGTAGGAACTCTCACTAATTGTGGTAAAACTCTTCAAATACGCAATTATAGTTTCCAGAAATGATTAAAAACTTGAAAGAAACACTTGAAATAAAAGGAAATAGATTCATACTACATTTTCTGCCATTTTCATTCATGGAGATTACCAGTGGAAAGCTTGGAAATGACCAGAAAACTGATGATATTTACAACTCCGGTAACTTTAGGGAGCGTTTTCAGTACAATTTGCTTTCAAATGTTAGGAATTCAGGGTTATACAGCTCAAAATTTGTTTAGAAACACTGTAAGTAAGGACGATACTGTTTATGTTTATAATTGGAGGCCGAATTTCTCGCGCGTTTTCTGTGTGAATCAGTTAAAATTCTGACGATTCCAGTATATAGTTGTAGGAACACTCTCTAATTCTGGACAAACTCTTCAAATACACAATTATAGTTTCTGGAAATGATTAAAAACTTGTAAGAAACACTTGAAATAAAAGGAAATAGGTCCTTACTACATTTCCTGCCATTTTCAATCACGGAGGTTACCAGTGGAAAGTTCGGAAATGACCAGAAAACTGATAATATTTACAACTCCGGCTACTTTAGGAAGCGTTTTCACTTGAATTTGCTTTCAAATATTAGGAATTAGGTTTATACAGCTCAAAACTTGTGCAGAAAGACTGTAAGTGAGGACTATACTGTTTATGTTTATAATTGGAGGCCGAATTTCTCTGGCGTTTTCTGTGTGAATAAGTTACAATGCTGACGATTGGACTATATAGTTGTAGGAACTCTCACTAATTGTGGTAAAACTCTTCAAATACGCAATTATAGTTTCCAGAAATGATTAAAAACTTGAAAGAAACACTTGAAATAAAAGGAAATAGATTCATACTACATTTTCTGCCATTTTCATTCATGGAGATTACCAGTGGAAAGCTTGGAAATGACCAGAAACCTGATAATATTTACAACTCCGGCTACTTTAGGAAGCGTTTTCACTTGAATTTGCTTTCAAATATTAGGAATTAGGTTTATACAGCTCAAAACTTGTGTAGAAAGACTGTAAGTGAGGACTATACTGTTTATGTTTATAATTGGAGGCCGAATTTCTCTTTCGTTTCCTGTGTGAATAAGTTACAATGCTGATGATTGGACTATATAGTTGTAGGAACTCTCACTAATTGTGGTAAAACTCTTCAAATACGCAATTATAGTTTCCAGAAATGATTAAAAACTTGAAAGAAACACTTGAAATAAAAGGAAATAGATTCATACTACATTTTCTGCCATTTTCATTCATGGAGATTACCAGTGGAAAGCTTGGTAATGACCAGAAACCTGATGATATTTACAACTCCGATTACGTTAGGGAGCGTTTTCAGTACAATTTGCTTTCAAATGTTAGGAATTCAGGGTTATACAGCTCAAAATTTGTTTAGAAACACTGTAAGTAAGGACGATACTGTTTATGTTTATAATTGGAGGCCGAATTTCTCTCGCGTTTTCTGTGTGAATCAGTTAATATGCTGACGATTCCAGTATATAGTTGTAGGAACACTCTCTAATTCTGGACAAACTCTTCAAATACACAATTATAGTTTCCAGAAATGAATAAAAACTTGTAAGAAACACTTGAAATAAAAGGAAATAGGTCCTTACTACATTTCCTGCCATTTTCAATCACGGAGGTTACCAGTGGAAATTTCGGAAATGACCAGAAAACTGATAATATTTACAACTCCGGCTACTTTAGGAAGCGTTTTCACTTGAATTTGCTTTCAAATATTAGGAATTAGGTTTATACAGCTCAAAACTTGTGTAGAAAGACTGTAAGTGAGGACTATACTGTTTATGTTTATAATAGGAGGCCGAATTTCTCTCGCGTTTTCTGTGTGAATCAGTTAATATGCTGACGATTCCAGTATATAGTTTTAGGAACACTCTCTAATTCTGGACAAACTCTTCAAATACACAATTATACTTTCCGGAAATGAATAAAAACTTGTAAGAAACACTTGAAATAAAAGGAAATAGGTCCTTACTACATTTCCTGCCATTTTCAATCACGGAGGTTACCAGTGGAAATTTCGGAAATGACCAGAAAACTGATAATATTTACAACTCCGGCTACTTTAGGAAGCGTTTTCACTTGAATTTGCTTTCAAATATTAGGAATTAGGTTTATACAGCTCAAAACTTGTGTAGAAAGACTGTAAGTGAGGACTATACTGTTTATGTTTATAATTGGAGGCCGAATTTCTCTCGCGTTTTCTGTGTGAATCAGTTAATATGCTGACGATTCCAGTATATAGTTGTAGGAACTCTCACTAATTGTGGTAAAACTCTTCAAATACGCAATTATAGTTTCCAGAAATGATTAAAAACTTGAAAGAAACACTTGAAATAAAAGGAAATAGATTCATACTACATTTTCTGCCATTTTCATTCATGGAGATTACCAGTGGAAAGCTTGGAAATGACCAGAAAACTGATGATATTTACAACTCCGGTAACTTTAGGGAGCGTTTTCAGTACAATTTGCTTTCAAATGTTAGGAATTCAGGGTTATACAGCTCAAAATTTGTTTAGAAACACTGTAAGTAAGGACGATACTGTTTATGTTTATAATTGGAGGCCGAATTTCTCGCGCGTTTTCTGTGTGAATCAGTTAAAATTCTGACGATTCCAGTATATAGTTGTAGGAACACTCTCTAATTCTGGACAAACTCTTCAAATACACAATTATAGTTTCTGGAAATGATTAAAAACTTGTAAGAAACACTTGAAATAAAAGGAAATAGGTCCTTACTACATTTCCTGCCATTTTCAATCACGGAGGTTACCAGTGGAAAGTTCGGAAATGACCAGAAAACTGATAATATTTACAACTCCGGCTACTTTAGGAAGCGTTTTCACTTGAATTTGCTTTCAAATATTAGGAATTAGGTTTATACAGCTCAAAACTTGTGTAGAAAGACTGTAAGTGAGGACTATACTGTTTATGTTTATAATTGGAGGCCGAATTTCTCTGGCGTTTTCTGTGTGAATAAGTTACAATGCTGTCTATTCAAGTTTATAGTTGTAGGAACTCTCACTAATTGTGGTAAAACTCTTCAAATAAGCAATTATAGTTTTCAGAAACGATTAAAAACTTGTAAGAAACACTTGAAATAAAAGGAAATAGATTCATACTACATTTTCTGCCATTTTCATTCATGGAGATTACCAGTGGAAAGCTTGGAAATGACCAGAAAACTGATAATATTTGCAACTCCCGTTACTTTAGGGAGCGTTTTCAGTACAATTTGCTTTCCAATGTTAGGAATTCAGGGTTATACAGCTCAAAATTTGTTTAGAAACACTGTAAGTAAGGACGATACTGTTTATGTTTATAATTGGAGGCCGAATTTCTCTCGCGTTTTCTGTGTGAATCAGTTAAAATTCTGACGATTCCAGTATATAGTTGTAGGAACACTCTCTAATTCTGGACAAACTCTTCAAATACACAATTATAGTTTCTGGAAATGATTAAAAACTTGTAAGAAACACTTGAAATAAAAGGAAATAGGTCCTTACTACATTTCCTGCCATTTTCAATCACGGAGGTTACCAGTGGAAATTTCGGAAATGACCAGAAAACTGATAATATTTACAACTCCGGCTACTTTAGGAAGCGTTTTCACTTGAATTTGCTTTCAAATATTAGGAATTAGGTTTATACAGCTCAAAACTTGTGTAGAAAGACTGTAAGTGAGGACTATACTGTTTATGTTTATAATTGGAGGCCGAATTTCTCTCGCGTTTTCTGTGTGAATCAGTTAATATGCTGACGATTCCAGTATATAGTTGTAGGAACACTCTCTAATTCTGGACAAACTCTTCAAATACACAATTATAGTTTCCGGAAATGAATAAAAACTTGTAAGAAACACTTGAAATAAAAGGAAATAGGTCCTTACTACATTTCCTGCCATTTTCAATCACGGAGGTTACCAGTGGAAATTTCGGAAATGACCAGAAAACTGATAATATTTACAACTCCGGCTACTTTAGGAAGCGTTTTCACTTGAATTTGCTTTCAAATATTAGGAATTAGGTTTATACAGCTCAAAACTTGTGTAGAAAGACTGTAAGTGAGGACTATACTGTTTATGTTTATAATTGGAGGCCGAATTTCTCTGGCGTTTTCTGTGTGAATAAGTTACAATGCTGACGATTGGACTATATAGTTGTAGGAACTCTCACTAATTGTGGTAAAACTCTTCAAATACGCAATTATAGTTTCCAGAAATGATTAAAAACTTGAAAGAAACACTTGAAATAAAAGGAAATAGATTCATACTACATTTTCTGCCATTTTCATTCATGGAGATTACCAGTGGAAAACTTGGAAATGACCAGAAAACTGATGATATTTACAACTCCGGTAACTTTAGGGAGCGTTTTCAGTACAATTTGCTTTCAAATGTTAGGAATTCAGGGTTATACAGCTCAAAATTTGTTTAGAAACACTGTAAGTAAGTACGATACTGTTTATGTTTATAATTGGAGGCCGAATTTCTCTCGCGTTTTCTGTGTGAATCAGTTAAAATTCTGACGATTCCAGTATATAGTTGTAGGAACACTCTCTAATTCTGGACAAACTCTTCAAATACACAATTATAGTTTCTGGAAATGATTAAAAACTTGTAAGAAACACTTGAAATAAAAGGAAATAGGTCCTTACTACATTTCCTGCCATTTTCAATCACGGAGGTTACCAGTGGAAAGTTCGGAAATGACCAGAAAACTGATAATATTTACAACTCCGGCTACTTTAGGAAGCGTTTTCACTTGAATTTGCTTTCAAATATTAGGAATTAGGTTTATACAGCTCAAAACTTGTGTAGAAAGACTGTAAGTGAGGACTATACTGTTTATGTTTATAATTGGAGGCCGAATTTCTCTGGCGTTTTCTGTGTGAATAAGTTACAATGCTGACGATTGGACTATATAGTTGTAGGAACTCCCACTAATTGTGGTAAAACTCTTCAAATACGCAATTATAATTTCCAGAAATGATTAAATACTTGAAAGAAACACTTGAAATAAAAGGAAATAGATTCATACTACATTTTCTGCCATTTTCATTCATGGAGATTACCAGTGGAAAGCTTGGAAATGACCAGAAAACTGATGATATTTACAACTCCGGTAACTTTAGGGAGGGTTTTCAGTACAATTTGCTTTCAAATGTTAGGAATTCAGGGTTATACAGCTCAAAATTTGTTTAGAAACACTGTAAGTAAGGACGATACTGTTTATGTTTATAATTGGAGGCCGAATTTCTCTCGCGTTTTCTGTGTGAATCAGTTAAAATTCTGACGATTCCAGTATATAGTTGTAGGAACACTCTCTAATTCTGGACAAACTCTTCAAATACACAATTATAGTTTCTGGAAATGATTAAAAACTTGTAAGAAACACTTGAAATAAAAGGAAATAGGTCCTTACTACATTTCCTGCCATTTTCAATCACTGAGGTTACCAGTGGAAAGTTCGGAAATGACCAGAAAACTGATAATATTTACAACTCCGGCTACTTTAGGAAGCGTTTTCACTTGAATTTGCTTTCAAATATTAGGAATTAGGTTTATACAGCTCAAAACTTGTGTAGAAAGACTGTAAGTGAGGACTATACTGTTTATGTTTATAATTGGAGGCCGAATTTCTCTCGCGTTTTCTGTGTGAATAAGTTACAATGCTGATGATTCCAGTATATAGTTGTAGGAACTCTCACTAATTGTGGTAAAACTCTTCAAATAAGCAATTATAGTTTCCAGAAATGATTAAAAAGTTCTAAGAAACACTTGAAATGAAAGGAAATAGATTCATACTACATTTTCTGCCATTTTCATTCATGGAGATTACCAGTGGAAAGCTTGGAAATGACCAGAAAACTGATAATATTTACAACTCCGGTTACTTTAGGGAGCGTTTTCAGTACAATTTGCTTTCAAATGTTAGGAATTGAGGGTTATACAGCTCAAAATTTGTTTAGAAACACTGTAAGTAAGGACGATACTGTTTATGTTTATAATTGGAGGCCGAATTTCTCTCGCGTTTTCTGTGTGAATCAGTTAATATGCTGACGATTCCAGTATATAGTTGTAGGAACACTCTCTAATTCTGGACAAACTCTTCAAATACACAGTTATAGTTTCCGGAAATGAATAAAAACTTGTAAGAAACACTTGAAATAAAAGGAAATAGGTTCTTACTACATTTCCTGCCATTTTCAATCACGGAGGTTACCAGTGGAATGTTCGGAAATGACCAGAAAACTGATAATATTTACAACTCCGGCTACTTTAGGAAGCGTTTTAACTTGAATTTGCTTTCAAATATTAGGAATTAGGTTTATACACCTCAAAACTTGTGTAGAAAGACTGTAAGTGAGGACTATACTGTTTATGTTTGTCATTGGAGGCCGAATTTCTCTGGCGTTTTCTGTGTGAATCAGTTAAAATGCTGATGATTCCTTTATATAGTTGTAGGAACACTCTCTAATTCTGGTCAAACTCTTTAAATACGCAATTATAGTTTCCAGAGATCATTAAAAACCTGTAAGAAACACTTGAAATAAAAGGAAATAGGTTCTTACTACATTTCCTGCCATTTTCAATCACGGAGGTTACCAGTGGAATGTTCGGAAATGACTCGAAAACTGAAAATATTTACAACTCCAGCGACATTAGGAAGCGTTTTCACTTAAATTTGCTTTCAAATATTAGGAATTAGGTTTATACAGCTCAAAACTTGTGTAGAAAGACTGTAAGTGAGGACTATACTGTTTATGTTTATAATTGGAGGCCGAATTTCTCTGGCGTTTTCTGTGTGAATAAGTTACAATGCTGACGATTGGACTATATAGTTGTAGGAACTCTCACTAATTGTGGTAAAACTCTTCAAATACGCAATTATAGTTTCCAGAAATGATTAAAAACTTGAAAGAAACACTTGAAATAAAAGGAAATAGATTCATACTACATTTTCTGCCATTTTCATTCATGGAGATTACCAGTGGAAAGCTTGGAAATGACCAGAAACCTGATGATATTTACAACTCCGGTTACTTTAGGGAGCGTTTTCAGTACAATTTGCTTTCAAATGTTAGGAATTCAGGGTTATACAGCTCAAAATTTGTTTAGAAACACTGTAAGTAAGGACGATACTGTATGTTTATAATTGGAGGCCGAATTTCTCTCGCGTTTTCTGTGTGAATCAGTTAATATGCTGACGATTCCAGTATATAGTTGTAGGAACACTCTCTAATTCTGGACAAACTCTTCAAATACACAGTTATAGTTTCCGGAAATGAATAAAAACTTGTAAGAAACACTTGAAATAAAAGGAAATAGGTTCTTACTACATTTCCTGCCATTTTCAATCACGGAGGTTACCAGTGGAAATTTCGGAAATGACCAGAAAACTGATAATATTTACAACTCCGGCTACTTTAGGAAGCGTTTTCACTTGAATTTGCTTTCAAATATTAGGAATTAGGTTTATACAGCTCAAAACTTGTGTAGAAAGACTTAAGTGAGGACTATACTTTTTATGTTTGTCATTGGAGGCCGAATTTCTCTGGCGTTTTCTGTGTGAATCAGTTAATATGCTGACGATTCCAGTATATAGTTGTAGGAACACTCTCTAATTCTGGACAAACTCTTCAAATACACAGTTATAGTTTCCGGAAATGAATAAAAACTTGTAAGAAACACTTGAAATAAAAGGAAATAGGTTCTTACTACATTTCCTGCCATTTTCAATCACGGAGGTTACCAGTGGAAAGTTCGGAAATGACCAGAAAACTGATAATATTTACAACTCCGGCTACTTTAGGAAGCGTTTTCACTTGAATTTGCTTTCAAATATTAGGAATTAGGTTTATACAGCTCAAAACTTGTGTAGAAAGACTGTAAGTGAGGACTATACTGTTTATGTTTGTCATTGGAGGCCGAATTTCTCTGGCGTTTTCTGTGTGAATCAGTTAAAATGCTGATGATTCCTTTATATAGTTGTAGGAACACTCTCTAATTCTGGTCAAACTCTTTAAATACGCAATTATAGTTTCCAGAGATCATTAAAAACCTGTAAGAAACACTTGAAATAAAAGGAAATAGGTTCTTACTACATTTCGTGCCATTTTCAATCACGGAGTTTACCAGTGGAATGTTCGGAAATGACTCGAAAACTGAAAATATTTACAACTCCAGCGACATTAGGAAGCGTTTTCACTTAAATTTGCTTTAAAATATTAGGAATTAGGTTTATACAGCTCAAAACTTGTGTAGAAAGACTGTAAGTGAGGACTATACTGTTTATGTTTATAATTGGAGGCCGAATTTCTCTGGCGTTTTCTGTGTGAATAAGTTACAATGCTGTCTATTCAAGTTTATAGTTGTAGGAACTCTCACTAATTGTGGTAAAACTCTTCAAATAAGCAATTATAGTTTCCAGAAATGATTAAAAACTTGAAAGAAACACTTGAAATAAAAGGAAATAGATTCATACTACATTTTCTGCCATTTTCATTCATGGAGATTACCAGTGGAAAGCTTGGAAATGACCAGAAAACTGATGATATTTACAACTCCGGTAACTTTAGGGAGCGTTTTCAGTACAATTTGCTTTCAAATGTTAGGAATTCAGGGTTATACAGCTCAAAATTTGTTTAGAAACACTGTAAGTAAGGACGATACTGTTTATGTTTATAATTGGAGGCCGAATTTCTCGCGCGTTTTCTGTGTGAATCAGTTAAAATTCTGACGATTCCAGTATATAGTTGTAGGAACACTCTCTAATTCTGGACAAACTCTTCAAATACACAATTATAGTTTCTGGAAATGATTAAAAACTTGTAAGAAACACTTGAAATAAAAGGAAATAGGTCCTTACTACATTTCCTGCCATTTTCAATCACGGAGGTTACCAGTGGAAAGTTCGGAAATGACCAGAAAACTGATAATATTTACAACTCCGGCTACTTTAGGAAGCGTTTTCACTTGAATTTGCTTTCAAATATTAGGAATTAGGTTTATACAGCTCAAAACTTGTGTAGAAAGACTGTAAGTGAGGACTATACTGTTTATGTTTATAATTGGAGGCCGAATTTCTCTGGCGTTTTCTGTGTGAATAAGTTACAATGCTGTCTATTCAAGTTTATAGTTGTAGGAACTCTCACTAATTGTGGTAAAACTCTTCAAATAAGCAATTATAGTTTTCAGAAACGATTAAAAACTTGTAAGAAACACTTGAAATAAAAGGAAATAGATTCATACTACATTTTCTGCCATTTTCATTCATGGAGATTACCAGTGGAAAGCTTGGAAATGACCAGAAAACTGATAATATTTGCAACTCCCGTTACTTTAGGGAGCGTTTTCAGTACAATTTGCTTTCCAATGTTAGGAATTCAGGGTTATACAGCTCAAAATTTGTTTAGAAACACTGTAAGTAAGGACGATACTGTTTATGTTTATAATTGGAGGCCGAATTTCTCTCGCGTTTTCTGTGTGAATCAGTTAAAATTCTGACGATTCCAGTATATAGTTGTAGGAACACTCTCTAATTCTGGACAAACTCTTCAAATACACAATTATAGTTTCTGGAAATGATTAAAAACTTGTAAGAAACACTTGAAATAAAAGGAAATAGGTCCTTACTACATTTCCTGCCATTTTCAATCACGGAGGTTACCAGTGGAAAGTTAGGAAATGACCAGAAAACTGATAATATTTACAACTCCGGCTACTTTAGGAAGCGTTTTCACTTGAATTTGCTTTCAAATATTAGGAATTAGGTTTATACAGCTCAAAACTTGTGTAGAAAGACTGTAAGTGAGGACTATACTGTTTATGTTTATAATTGGAGGCCGAATTTCTCTTTCGTTTTCTGTGTGAATAAGTTACAATGCTGACGATTGGACTATATAGTTGTAGGAACTCTCACTAATTGTGGTATAACTCTTCAAATACGCAATTATAGTTTCCAGAAATGATTAAAAACTTGAAAGAAACACTTGAAATAAAAGGAAATAGATTCATACTACATTTTCTGCCATTTTCATTCATGGAGATTACCAGTGGAAAGTTCGGAAATGACCAGAAAACTGATAATATTTACAACTCCGGCTACTTTAGGAAGCGTTTTCACTTGAATTTGCTTTCAAATATTAGGAATTAGGTTTATACAGCTCAAAACTTGTGTAGAAAGACTGTAAGTGAGGACTATACTGTTTATGTTTATAATTGGAGGCCGAATTTCTCTCGCGTTTTCTGTGTGAATCAGTTAATATGCTGACGATTCCAGTATATAGTTGTAGGAACACTCTCTAATTCTGGACAAACTCTTCAAATACACAATTATAGTTTCCGGAAATGAATAAAAACTTGTAAGAAACACTTGAAATAAAAGGAAATAGGTCCTTACTACATTTCCTGCCATTTTCAATCACGGAGGTTACCAGTGGAAATTTCGGAAATGACCAGAAAACTGATAATATTTACAACTCCGGCTACTTTAGGAAGCGTTTTCACTTGAATTTGCTTTCAAATATTAGGAATTAGGTTTATACAGCTCAAAACTTGTGTAGAAAGACTGTAAGTGAGGACTATACTGTTTATGTTTATAATTGGAGGCCGAATTTCTCTGGCGTTTTCTGTGTGAATAAGTTACAATGCTGACGATTGGACTATATAGTTGTAGGAACTCTCACTAATTGTGGTAAAACTCTTCAAATACGCAATTATAGTTTCCAGAAATGATTAAAAACTTGAAAGAAACACTTGAAATAAAAGGAAATAGATTCATACTACATTTTCTGCCATTTTCATTCATGGAGATTACCAGTGGAAAGCTTGGAAATGACCAGAAAACTGATGATATTTACAACTCCGGTAACTTTAGGGAGCGTTTTCAGTACAATTTGCTTTCAAATGTTAGGAATTCAGGGTTATACAGCTCAAAATTTGTTTAGAAACACTGTAAGTAAGTACGATACTGTTTATGTTTATAATTGGAGGCCGAATTTCTCTCGCGTTTTCTGTGTGAATCAGTTAAAATTCTGACGATTCCAGTATATAGTTGTAGGAACACTCTCTAATTCTGGACAAACTCTTCAAATACACAATTATAGTTTCTGGAAATGATTAAAAACTTGTAAGAAACACTTGAAATAAAAGGAAATAGGTCCTTACTACATTTCCTGCCATTTTCAATCACGGAGGTTACCAGTGGAAAGTTCGGAAATGACCAGAAAACTGATAATATTTACAACGCCGGCTACTTTAGGAAGCGTTTTCACTTGAATTTGCTTTCAAATATTAGGAATTAGGTTTATACAGCTCAAAACTTGTGTAGAAAGACTGTAAGTGAGGACTATACTGTTTATGTTTATAATTGGAGGCCGAATTTCTCTGGCGTTTTCTGTGTGAATAAGTTACAATGCTGAAGATTGGACTATATAGTTGTAGGAACTCCCACTAATTGTGGTAAAACTCTTCAAATACGCAATTATAGTTTCCAGAAATGATTAAATACTTGAAAGAAACACTTGAAATAAAAGGAAATAGATTCATACTACATTTTCTGCCATTTTCATTCATGGAGATTACCAGTGGAAAGCTTGGAAATGACCAGAAAACTGATGATATTTACAACTCCGGTAACTTTAGGGAGCGTTTTCAGTACAATTTGCTTTCAAATGTTAGGAATTCAGGGTTATACAGCTCAAAATTTGTTTAGAAACACTGTAAGTAAGGACGATACTGTTTATGTTTATAATTGGAGGCCGAATTTCTCTCGCGTTTTCTGTGTGAATCAGTTAATATGCTGACGATTCCAGTATATAGTTGTAGGAACACTCTCTAATTCTGGACAAACTCTTCAAATACACAATTATAGTTTCCGGAAATGAATAAAAACTTGTAAGAAACACTTGAAATAAAAGGAAATAGGTCCTTACTACATTTCCTGCCATTTTCAATCACGGAGGTTACCAGTGGAAATTTCGGAAATGACCAGAAAACTGATAATATTTACAACTCCGGCTACTTTAGGAAGCGTTTTCACTTGAATTTGCTTTCAAATATTAGGAATTAGGTTTATACAGCTCAAAACTTGTGTAGAAAGACTGTAAGTGAGGACTATACTGTTTATGTTTATAAATGGAGGCCGAATTTCTCTCGCGTTTTCTGTGTGAATCAGTTAATATGCTGACGATTCCAGTATATAGTTGTAGGAACACTCTCTAATTCTGGACAAACTCTTCAAATACACAATTATAGTTTCCGGAAATGAATAAAAACTTGTAAGAAACACTTGAAATAAAAGGAAATAGGTCCTTACTACATTTCCTGCCATTTTCAATCACGGAGGTTACCAGTGGAAATTTCGGAAATGACCAGAAAACTGATAATATTTACAACTCCGGCTACTTTAGGAAGCGTTTTCACTTGAATTTGCTTTCAAATATTAGGAATTAGGTTTATACAGCTCAAAACTTGTGTAGAAAGACTGTAAGTGAGGACTATACTGTTTATGTTTATAATTGGAGGCCGAATTTCTCTGGCGTTTTCTGTGTGAATAAGTTACAATGCTGACGATTGGACTATATAGTTGTAGGAACTCTCACTAATTGTGGTAAAACTCTTCAAATACGCAATTATAGTTTCCAGAAATGATTAAAAACTTGAAAGAAACACTTGAAATAAAAGGAAATAGATTCATACTACATTTTCTGCCATTTTCATTCATGGAGATTACCAGTGGAAAACTTGGAAATGACCAGAAAACTGATGATATTTACAACTCCGGTAACTTTAGGGAGCGTTTTCAGTACAATTTGCTTTCAAATGTTAGGAATTCAGGGTTATACAGCTCAAAATTTGTTTAGAAACACTGTAAGTAAGTACGATACTGTTTATGTTTATAATTGGAGGCCGAATTTCTCTCGCGTTTTCTGTGTGAATCAGTTAAAATTCTGACGATTCCAGTATATAGTTGTAGGAACACTCTCTAATTCTGGACAAACTCTTCAAATACACAATTATAGTTTCTGGAAATGATTAAAAACTTGTAAGAAACACTTGAAATAAAAGGAAATAGGTCCTTACTACATTTCCTGCCATTTTCAATCACGGAGGTTACCAGTGGAAAGTTCGGAAATGACCAGAAAACTGATAATATTTACAACTCCGGCTACTTTAGGAAGCGTTTTCACTTGAATTTGCTTTCAAATATTAGGAATTAGGTTTATACAGCTCAAAACTTGTGTAGAAAGACTGTAAGTGAGGACTATACTGTTTATGTTTATAATTGGAGGCCGAATTTCTCTGGCGTTTTCTGTGTGAATAAGTTACAATGCTGACGATTGGACTATATAGTTGTAGGAACTCCCACTAATTGTGGTAAAACTCTTCAAATACGCAATTATAATTTCCAGAAATGATTAAATACTTGAAAGAAACACTTGAAATAAAAGGAAATAGATTCATACTACATTTTCTGCCATTTTCATTCATGGAGATTACCAGTGGAAAGCTTGGAAATGACCAGAAAACTGATGATATTTACAACTCCGGTAACTTTAGGGAGGGTTTTCAGTACAATTTGCTTTCAAATGTTAGGAATTCAGGGTTATACAGCTCAAAATTTGTTTAGAAACACTGTAAGTAAGGACGATACTGTTTATGTTTATAATTGGAGGCCGAATTTCTCTCGCGTTTTCTGTGTGAATCAGTTAAAATTCTGACGATTCCAGTATATAGTTGTAGGAACACTCTCTAATTCTGGACAAACTCTTCAAATACACAATTATAGTTTCTGGAAATGATTAAAAACTTGTAAGAAACACTTGAAATAAAAGGAAATAGGTCCTTACTACATTTCCTGCCATTTTCAATCACTGAGGTTACCAGTGGAAAGTTCGGAAATGACCAGAAAACTGATAATATTTACAACTCCGGCTACTTTAGGAAGCGTTTTCACTTGAATTTGCTTTCAAATATTAGGAATTAGGTTTATACAGCTCAAAACTTGTGTAGAAAGACTGTAAGTGAGGACTATACTGTTTATGTTTATAATTGGAGGCCGAATTTCTCTCGCGTTTTCTGTGTGAATAAGTTACAATGCTGATGATTCCAGTATATAGTTGTAGGAACTCTCACTAATTGTGGTAAAACTCTTCAAATAAGCAATTATAGTTTCCAGAAATGATTAAAAAGTTCTAAGAAACACTTGAAATGAAAGGAAATAGATTCATACTACATTTTCTGCCATTTTCATTCATGGAGATTACCAGTGGAAAGCTTGGAAATGACCAGAAAACTGATAATATTTACAACTCCGGTTACTTTAGGGAGCGTTTTCAGTACAATTTGCTTTCAAATGTTAGGAATTGAGGGTTATACAGCTCAAAATTTGTTTAGAAACACTCTAAGTAAGGACGATACTGTTTATGTTTATAATTGGAGGCCGAATTTCTCTCGCGTTTTCTGTGTGAATCAGTTAATATGCTGACGATTCCAGTATATAGTTGTAGGAACACTCTCTAATTCTGGACAAACTCTTCAAATACACAGTTATAGTTTCCGGAAATGAATAAAAACTTGTAAGAAACACTTGAAATAAAAGGAAATAGGTTCTTACTACATTTCCTGCCATTTTCAATCACGGAGGTTACCAGTGGAATGTTCGGAAATGACCAGAAAACTGATAATATTTACAACTCCGGCTACTTTAGGAAGCGTTTTAACTTGAATTTGCTTTCAAATATTAGGAATTAGGTTTATACACCTCAAAACTTGTGTAGAAAGACTGTAAGTGAGGACTATACTGTTTATGTTTGTCATTGGAGGCCGAATTTCTCTGGCGTTTTCTGTGTGAATCAGTTAAAATGCTGATGATTCCTTTATATAGTTGTAGGAACACTCTCTAATTCTGGTCAAACTCTTTAAATACGCAATTATAGTTTCCAGAGATCATTAAAAACCTGTAAGAAACACTTGAAATAAAAGGAAATAGGTTCTTACTACATTTCCTGCCATTTTCAATCACGGAGGTTACCAGTGGAATGTTCGGAAATGACTCGAAAACTGAAAATATTTACAACTCCAGCGACATTAGGAAGCGTTTTCACTTAAATTTGCTTTCAAATATTAGGAATTAGGTTTATACAGCTCAAAACTTGTGTAGAAAGACTGTAAGTGAGGACTATACTGTTTATGTTTATAATTGGAGGCCGAATTTCTCTGGCGTTTTCTGTGTGAATAAGTTACAATGCTGACGATTGGACTATATAGTTGTAGGAACTCTCACTAATTGTGGTAAAACTCTTCAAATACGCAATTATAGTTTCCAGAAATGATTAAAAACTTGAAAGAAACACTTGAAATAAAAGGAAATAGATTCATACTACATTTTCTGCCATTTTCATTCATGGAGATTACCAGTGGAAAGCTTGGAAATGACCAGAAACCTGATGATATTTACAACTCCGGTTACTTTAGGGAGCGTTTTCAGTACAATTTGCTTTCAAATGTTAGGAATTCAGGGTTATACAGCTCAAAATTTGTTTAGAAACACTGTAAGTAAGGACGATACTGTATGTTTATAATTGGAGGCCGAATTTCTCTCGTGTTTTCTGTGTGAATCAGTTAATATGCTGACGATTCCAGTATATAGTTGTAGGAACACTCTCTAATTCTGGACAAACTCTTCAAATACACAGTTATAGTTTCCGGAAATGAATAAAAACTTGTAAGAAACACTTGAAATAAAAGGAAATAGGTTCTTACTACATTTCCTGCCATTTTCAATCACGGAGGTTACCAGTGGAAATTTCGGAAATGACCAGAAAACTGATAATATTTACAACTCCGGCTACTTTAGGAAGCGTTTTCACTTGAATTTGCTTTCAAATATTAGGAATTAGGTTTATACAGCTCAAAACTTGTGTAGAAAGACTTAAGTGAGGACTATACTTTTTATGTTTGTCATTGGAGGCCGAATTTCTCTGGCGTTTTCTGTGTGAATCAGTTAATATGCTGACGATTCCAGTATATAGTTGTAGGAACACTCTCTAATTCTGGACAAACTCTTCAAATACACAGTTATAGTTTCCGGAAATGAATAAAAACTTGTAAGAAACACTTGAAATAAAAGGAAATAGGTTCTTACTACATTTCCTGCCATTTTCAATCACGGAGGTTACCAGTGGAAAGTTCGGAAATGACCAGAAAACTGATAATATTTACAACTCCGGCTACTTTAGGAAGCGTTTTCACTTGAATTTGCTTTCAAATATTAGGAATTAGGTTTATACAGCTCAAAACTTGTGTAGAAAGACTGTAAGTGAGGACTATACTGTTTATGTTTGTCATTGGAGGCCGAATTTCTCTGGCGTTTTCTGTGTGAATCAGTTAAAATGCTGATGATTCCTTTATATAGTTGTAGGAACACTCTCTAATTCTGGTCAAACTCTTTAAATACGCAATTATAGTTTCCAGAGATCATTAAAAACCTGTAAGAAACACTTGAAATAAAAGGAAATAGGTTCTTACTACATTTCGTGCCATTTTCAATCACGGAGTTTACCAGTGGAATGTTCGGAAATGACTCGAAAACTGAAAATATTTACAACTCCAGCGACATTAGGAAGCGTTTTCACTTAAATTTGCTTTAAAATATTAGGAATTAGGTTTATACAGCTCAAAACTTGTGTAGAAAGACTGTAAGTGAGGACTATACTGTTTATGTTTATAATTGGAGGCCGAATTTCTCTGGCGTTTTCTGTGTGAATAAGTTACAATGCTGTCTATTCAAGTTTATAGTTGTAGGAACTCTCACTAATTGTGGTAAAACTCTTCAAATAAGCAATTATAGTTTTCAGAAACGATTAAAAACTTGTAAGAAACACTTGAAATAAAAGGAAATAGATTCATACTACATTTTCTGCCATTTTCATTCATGGAGATTACCAGTGGAAAGCTTGGAAATGACCAGAAAACTGATAATATTTGCAACTCCCGTTACTTTAGGGAGCGTTTTCAGTACAATTTGCTTTCCAATGTTAGGAATTCAGGGTTATACAGCTCAAAATTTGTTTAGAAACACTGTAAGTAAGGACGATACTGTTTATGTTTATAATTGGAGGCCGAATTTCTCTCGCGTTTTCTGTGTGAATCAGTTAAAATTCTGACGATTCCAGTATATAGTTGTAGTAACACTCTCTAATTCTGGACAAACTCTTCAAATACACAATTATAGTTTCTGGAAATGATTAAAAACTTGTAAGAAACACTTGAAATAAAAGGAAATAGGTCCTTACTACATTTCCTGCCATTTTCAATCACGGAGGTTACCAGTGGAAAGTTCGGAAATGACCAGAAAACTGATAATATTTACAACTCCGGCTACCTTAGGAAGCGTTTTCACTTGAATTTGCTTTCAAATATTAGGAATTAGGTTTATACAGCTCAAAACTTGTGTAGAAAGACTGTAAGTGAGGACTGTACTGTTTATGTTTGTCATTGGAGGCCGAATTTCTCTGGCGTTTTCTGTGTGAATCACTTAATATGCTGACGATTCCAGTATATAGTTGTAGGAACACTCTCTACTTCTGGACAAACTCTTCAAATACACAGTTATAGTTTCCGGAAATGAATAAAAACTTGTAAGAAACACTTGAAATAAAAGGAAATAGGTTCTTACTACATTTCCTGCCATTTTCAATCACGGAGGTTACCAGTGGAAAGTTCGGAAATGACCAGAAAACTGATAATATTTACAACTCCGGCTACTTTAGGAAGCGTTTTCACTTGAATTTGCTTTCAAATATTAGGAATTAGGTTTATACAGCTCAAAACTTGTGTAGAAAGACTGTAAGTGAGGACTATACTGTTTATGTTTGTCATTGGAGGCCGAATTTCTCTGGCGTTTTCTGTGTGAATCAGTTAAAATGCTGATGATTCCTTTATATAGTTGTAGGAACACTCTCTAATTCTGGTCAAACTCTTTAAATACGCAATTATAGTTTCCAGAGATCATTAAAAACCTGTAAGAAACACTTGAAATAAAAGGAAATAGGTTCTTACTACATTTCCTGCCATTTTCAATCACGGAGGTTACCAGTGGAATGTTCGGAAATGACTCTAAAACTGAAAATATTTACAACTCCAGCGACATTAGGAAGCGTTTTCACTTAAATTTGCTTTCAAATATTAGGAATTAGGTTTATACAGCTCAAAACCTGTGTAGAAAGACTGTAAGTGAGGACTATACTGTTTATGTTTATAATTGGAGGCCGAATTTCTCTGGCGTTTTCTGTGTGAATAAGTTACAATGCTGTCTATTCAAGTTTATAGTTGTAGGAACTCTCTCTAATTGTGGTAAAACTCTTCAAATAAGCAATTATAGTTTTCAGAAACGATTAAAAACTTGTAAGAAACACTTGAAATAAAAGGAAATAGATTCATACTACGTTTTCTGCCATTTTCATTCATTGAGATTACCAGTGGAAGGCTTGGAAATGACCAGAAAACTGATAATATTTGCAACTCCCGTTACTTTAGGGAGCGTTTTCAGTACAATTTGCTTTCCAATGTTAGGAATTCAGGGTTATACAGCTCAAAATTTGTTTAGAAACACTGTAAGTAAGGACGATACTGTTTATGTTTATAATTGGAGGCCGAATTTCTCTCGCGTTTTCTGTGTGAATCAGTTAAAATTCTGACGATTCCAGTACATAGTTGTAGGAACACTCCCCAATTCTGGACAAACTCTTCAAATACACAATTATAGTTTCTGGAAATGATTAAAAACTTGTAAGAAACACTTGAAATAAAAGGAAATAGGTCCTTACTACATTTCCTGCCATTTTCAATCACGGAGGTTACCAGTGGAAAGTTCGGAAATGACCAGAAAACTGATAATATTTAAAACTCCGGCTACTTTAGGAAGCGTTTTCACTTGAATTTGCTTTCAAATATTAGGAATTATGTTTATACAGCTCAAAACTTGTGTAGAAAGACTGTAAGTGAGGACTATACTGTTTATGTTTATAATTGGAGGCCGAATTTCTCTGGCGTTTTCTGTGTGAATAAGTTACAATGCTGACAATTGGACTATATAGTTGTAGGAACTCTCACTAATTGTGGTAAAACTCTTCAAATCCGCAATTATAGTTTCCAGAAATGATTAAAAACTTGAAAGAAACACTTGAAATAAAAGGAAATAGATTCATACTACATTTTCTGCCATTTTCATTCATGGAGATTACCAGTGGAAATCTTGGAAATGACCAGAAACCTGATGATATTTACAACTCCGGTTACTTTAGGGAGCGTTTTCAGTACAATTTGCTTTCAAATGTTATGAATTCAGGGTTATACAGCTCAAAATTTGTTTAGAAACACTGTAAGTAAGGACGATACTGTTTATGTTTATAATTGGAGGCCGAATTTCTCTCGCGTTTTCTGTGTGAATCAGTTAAAATTCTGACAATTCCAGTATATAGTTGTAGGAACACTCTCTAATTCTGGACAAACTCTTCAAATACACAATTATAGTTTCTGGAAATGATTAAAAACTTGTAAGAAACACTTGAAATAAAAGGAAATAGGTCCTTACTACATTTCCTGCCATTTTCAATCACGGAGGTTACCAGTGGAAAGTTCGGAAATGACCAAAAAACTGATAATATTTACAACTCCGGCTACTTTAGGAAGCGTTTTCACTTGAATTTGCTTTCAAATATTAGGAATTAGGTTTATACAGCTCAAAACTTGTGTAGAAAGACTGTAAGTGAGGACTATACTGTTTATGTTTGTCATTGGAGGCCGAATTTCTCTGGCGTTTTCTGTGTGAATCAGTTAAAATGCTGATGATTCCTTTATATAGTTGTAGGAACACTCTCTAATTCTGGTCAAACTCTTCAAATACGCAATTATAATTTCCAGAAATGATTAAATACTTGAAAGAAACACTTGAAATAAAAGGAAATAGATTCATACTACATTTTCTGCCATTTTCATTCATGGAGATTACCAGTGGAAAGCTTGGAAATGACCAGAAAACTGATGATATTTACAACTCCGGTAACTTTAGGGAGGGTTTTCAGTACAATTTGCTTTCAAATGTTAGGAATTCAGGGTTATACAGCTCAAAATTTGTTTAGAAACACTGTAAGTAAGGACGATACTGTTTATGTTTATAATTGGAGGCCGAATTTCTCTCGCGTTTTCTGTGTGAATCAGTTAAAATTCTGACGATTCCAGTATATAGTTGTAGGAACACTCTCTAATTCTGGACAAACTCTTCAAATACACAATTATAGTTTCTGGAAATGATTAAAAACTTGTAAGAAACACTTGAAATAAAAGGAAATAGGTCCTTACTACATTTCCTGCCATTTTCAATCACTGAGGTTACCAGTGGAAAGTTCGGAAATGACCAGAAAACTGATAATATTTACAACTCCGGCTACTTTAGGAAGCGTTTTCACTTGAATTTGCTTTCAAATATTAGGAATTAGGTTTATACAGCTCAAAACTTGTGTAGAAAGACTGTAAGTGAGGACTATACTGTTTATGTTTATAATTGGAGGCCGAATTTCTCTCGCGTTTTCTGTGTGAATAAGTTACAATGCTGATGATTCCAGTATATAGTTGTAGGAACTCTCACTAATTGTGGTAAAACTCTTCAAATAAGCAATTATAGTTTCCAGAAATGATTAAAAAGTTCTAAGAAACACTTGAAATGAAAGGAAATAGATTCATACTACATTTTCTGCCATTTTCATTCATGGAGATTACCAGTGGAAAGCTTGGAAATGACCAGAAAACTGATAATATTTACAACTCCGGTTACTTTAGGGAGCGTTTTCAGTACAATTTGCTTTCAAATGTTAGGAATTGAGGGTTATACAGCTCAAAATTTGTTTAGAAACACTGTAAGTAAGGACGATACTGTTTATGTTTATAATTGGAGGCCGAATTTCTCTCGCGTTTTCTGTGTGAATCAGTTAATATGCTGACGATTCCAGTATATAGTTGTAGGAACACTCTCTAATTCTGGTCAAACTCTTTAAATACGCAATTATAGTTTCCAGAGATCATTAAAAACCTGTAAGAAACACTTGAAATAAAAGGAAATAGGTTCTTACTACATTTCCTGCCATTTTCAATCACGGAGGTTACCAGTTGAATGTTCGGAAATGACTCGAAAACTGAAAATATTTACAACTCCAGCGACATTAGGAAGCGTTTTCACTTAAATTTGCTTTCAAATATTAGGAATTAGGTTTATACAGCTCAAAACTTGTGTAGAAAGACTGTAAGTGAGGACTATACTGTTTATGTTTATAATTGGAGGCCGAATTTCTCTGGCGTTTTCTGTGTGAATAAGTTACAATGCTGACGATTGGACTATATAGTTGTAGGAACTCTCACTAATTGTGGTAAAACTCTTCAAATACGCAATTATAGTTTCCAGAAATGATTAAAAACTTGAAAGAAACACTTGAAATAAAAGGAAATAGATTCATACTACATTTTCTGCCATTTTCATTCATGGAGATTACCAGTGGAAAGCTTGGAAATGACCAGAAACCTGATGATATTTACAACTCCGGTTACTTTAGGGAGCGTTTTCAGTACAATTTGCTTTCAAATGTTAGGAATTCAGGGTTATACAGCTCAAAATTTGTTTAGAAACACTGTAAGTAAGGACGATACTGTATGTTTATAATTGGAGGCCGAATTTCTCTCGCGTTTTCTGTGTGAATCAGTTAATATGCTGACGATTCCAGTATATAGTTGTAGGAACACTCTCTAATTCTGGACAAACTCTTCAAATACACAGTTATAGTTTCCGGAAATGAATAAAAACTTGTAAGAAACACTTGAAATAAAAGGAAATAGGTTCTTACTACATTTCCTGCCATTTTCAATCACGGAGGTTACCAGTGGAAATTTCGGAAATGACCAGAAAACTGATAATATTTACAACTCCGGCTACTTTAGGAAGCGTTTTCACTTGAATTTGCTTTCAAATATTAGGAATTAGGTTTATACAGCTCAAAACTTGTGTAGAAAGACTTAAGTGAGGACTATACTTTTTATGTTTGTCATTGGAGGCCGAATTTCTCTGGCGTTTTCTGTGTGAATCAGTTAATATGCTGACGATTCCAGTATATAGTTGTAGGAACACTCTCTAATTCTGGACAAACTCTTCAAATACACAGTTATAGTTTCCGGAAATGAATAAAAACTTGTAAGAAACACTTGAAATAAAAGGAAATAGGTTCTTACTACATTTCCTGCCATTTTCAATCACGGAGGTTACCAGTGGAAAGTTCGGAAATGACCAGAAAACTGATAATATTTACAACTCCGGCTACTTTAGGAAGCGTTTTCACTTGAATTTGCTTTCAAATATTAGGAATTAGGTTTATACAGCTCAAAACTTGTGTAGAAAGACTGTAAGTGAGGACTATACTGTTTATGTTTGTCATTGGAGGCCGAATTTCTCTGGCGTTTTCTGTGTGAATCAGTTAAAATGCTGATGATTCCTTTATATAGTTGTAGGAACACTCTCTAATTCTGGTCAAACTCTTTAAATACGCAATTATAGTTTCCAGAGATCATTAAAAACCTGTAAGAAACACTTGAAATAAAAGGAAATAGGTTCTTACTACATTTCGTGCCATTTTCAATCACGGAGTTTACCAGTGGAATGTTCGGAAATGACTCGAAAACTGAAAATATTTACAACTCCAGCGACATTAGGAAGCGTTTTCACTTAAATTTGCTTTAAAATATTAGGAATTAGGTTTATACAGCTCAAAACTTGTGTAGAAAGACTGTAAGTGAGGACTATACTGTTTATGTTTATAATTGGAGGCCGAATTTCTCTGGCGTTTTCTGTGTGAATAAGTTACAATGCTGTCTATTCAAGTTTATAGTTGTAGGAACTCTCACTAATTGTGGTAAAACTCTTCAAATAAGCAATTATAGTTTTCAGAAACGATTAAAAACTTGTAAGAAACACTTGAAATAAAAGGAAATAGATTCATACTACATTTTCTGCCATTTTCATTCATGGAGATTACCAGTGGAAAGCTTGGAAATGACCAGAAAACTGATAATATTTGCAACTCCCGTTACTTTAGGGAGCGTTTTCAGTACAATTTGCTTTCCAATGTTAGGAATTCAGGGTTATACAGCTCAAAATTTGTTTAGAAACACTGTAAGTAAGGACGATACTGTTTATGTTTATAATTGGAGGCCGAATTTCTCTCGCGTTTTCTGTGTGAATCAGTTAAAATTCTGACGATTCCAGTATATAGTTGTAGTAACACTCTCTAATTCTGGACAAACTCTTCAAATACACAATTATAGTTTCTGGAAATGATTAAAAACTTGTAAGAAACACTTGAAATAAAAGGAAATAGGTCCTTACTACATTTCCTGCCATTTTCAATCACGGAGGTTACCAGTGGAAAGTTCGGAAATGACCAGAAAACTGATAATATTTACAACTCCGGCTACCTTAGGAAGCGTTTTCACTTGAATTTGCTTTCAAATATTAGGAATTAGGTTTATACAGCTCAAAACTTGTGTAGAAAGACTGTAAGTGAGGACTGTACTGTTTATGTTTGTCATTGGAGGCCGAATTTCTCTGGCGTTTTCTGTGTGAATCAGTTAATATGCTGACGATTCCAGTATATAGTTGTAGGAACACTCTCTACTTCTGGACAAACTCTTCAAATACACAGTTATAGTTTCCGGAAATGAATAAAAACTTGTAAGAAACACTTGAAATAAAAGGAAATAGGTTCTTACTACATTTCCTGCCATTTTCAATCACGGAGGTTACCAGTGGAAAGTTCGGAAATGACCAGAAAACTGATAATATTTACAACTCCGGCTACTTTAGGAAGCGTTTTCACTTGAATTTGCTTTCAAATATTAGGAATTAGGTTTATACAGCTCAAAACTTGTGTAGAAAGACTGTAAGTGAGGACTATACTGTTTATGTTTGTCATTGGAGGCCGAATTTCTCTGGCGTTTTCTGTGTGAATCAGTTAAAATGCTGATGATTCCTTTATATAGTTGTAGGAACACTCTCTAATTCTGGTCAAACTCTTTAAATACGCAATTATAGTTTCCAGAGATCATTAAAAACCTGTAAGAAACACTTGAAATAAAAGGAAATAGGTTCTTACTACATTTCCTGCCATTTTCAATCACGGAGGTTACCAGTGGAATGTTCGGAAATGACTCTAAAACTGAAAATATTTACAACTCCAGCGACATTAGGAAGCGTTTTCACTTAAATTTGCTTTCAAATATTAGGAATTAGGTTTATACAGCTCAAAACCTGTGTAGAAAGACTGTAAGTGAGGACTATACTGTTTATGTTTATAATTGGAGGCCGAATTTCTCTGGCGTTTTCTGTGTGAATAAGTTACAATGCTGTCTATTCAAGTTTATAGTTGTAGGAACTCTCTCTAATTGTGGTAAAACTCTTCAAATAAGCAATTATAGTTTTCAGAAACGATTAAAAACTTGTAAGAAACACTTGAAATAAAAGGAAATAGATTCATACTACGTTTTCTGCCATTTTCATTCATTGAGATTACCAGTGGAAGGCTTGGAAATGACCAGAAAACTGATAATATTTGCAACTCCCGTTACTTTAGGGAGCGTTTTCAGTACAATTTGCTTTCCAATGTTAGGAATTCAGGGTTATACAGCTCAAAATTTGTTTAGAAACACTGTAAGTAAGGACGATACTGTTTATGTTTATAATTGGAGGCCGAATTTCTCTCGCGTTTTCTGTGTGAATCAGTTAAAATTCTGACGATTCCAGTACATAGTTGTAGGAACACTCCCCAATTCTGGACAAACTCTTCAAATACACAATTATAGTTTCTGGAAATGATTAAAAACTTGTAAGAAACACTTGAAATAAAAGGAAATAGGTCCTTACTACATTTCCTGCCATTTTCAATCACGGAGGTTACCAGTGGAAAGTTCGGAAATGACCAGAAAACTGATAATATTTAAAACTCCGGCTACTTTAGGAAGCGTTTTCACTTGAATTTGCTTTCAAATATTAGGAATTATGTTTATACAGCTCAAAACTTGTGTAGAAAGACTGTAAGTGAGGACTATACTGTTTATGTTTATAATTGGAGGCCGAATTTCTCTGGCGTTTTCTGTGTGAATAAGTTACAATGCTGACAATTGGACTATATAGTTGTAGGAACTCTCACTAATTGTGGTAAAACTCTTCAAATCCGCAATTATAGTTTCCAGAAATGATTAAAAACTTGAAAGAAACACTTGAAATAAAAGGAAATAGATTCATACTACATTTTCTGCCATTTTCATTCATGGAGATTACCAGTGGAAATCTTGGAAATGACCAGAAACCTGATGATATTTACAACTCCGGTTACTTTAGGGAGCGTTTTCAGTACAATTTGCTTTCAAATGTTAGGAATTCAGGGTTATACAGCTCAAAATTTGTTTAGAAACACTGTAAGTAAGGACGATACTGTTTATGTTTATAATTGGAGGCCGAATTTCTCTCGCGTTTTCTGTGTGAATCAGTTAATATGCTGACGATTCCAGTATATAGTTGTAGGAACACTCTCTAATTCTGGACAAACTCTTCAAATACACAATTATAGTTTCTGGAAATGATTAAAAACTTGTAAGAAACACTTGAAATAAAAGGAAATAGGTCCTTACTACATTTCCTGCCATTTTCAATCACGGAGGTTACCAGTGGAAAGTTCGGAAATGACCAGAAAACTGATAATATTTACAACTCCGGCTACTTTAGGAAGCGTTTTCACTTGAATTTGCTTTCAAATATTAGGAATTAGGTTTATACAGCTCAAAACTTGTGTAGAAAGACTGTAAGTGAGGACTATACTGTTTATGTTTGTCATTGGAGGCCGAATTTCTCTGGCGTTTTCTGTGTGAATCAGTTAAAATGCTGATGATTCCTTTATATAGTTGTAGGAACACTCTCTAATTCTGGTCAAACTCTTTAAATACGCAATTATAGTTTCCAGAGATCATTAAAAACCTGTAAGAAACACTTGAAATAAAAGGAAATAGGTTCTTACTACATTTCCTGCCATTTTCAATCACGGAGGTTACCAGTGGAATGTTCGGAAATGACTCTAAAACTGAAAATATTTACAACTCCAGCGACATTAGGAAGCGTTTTCACTTAAATTTGCTTTCAAATATTAGGAAATAGGTTTATACAGCTCAAAACTTGTGTAGAAAGACTGTAAGTGAGGACTATACTGTTTATGTTTATAATTGGAGGCCGAATTTCTCTGGCGTTTTCTGTGTGAATAAGTTACAATGCTGTCTATTCAAGTTTATAGTTGTAGGAACTCTCACTAATTGTGGTAAAACTCTTCAAAGAAGCAATTATAGTTTTCAGAAACGATTAAAAACTTGTAAGAAACACTTGCAATAAAAGGAAATAGATTCATACTACATTTTCTGCCATTTTCATTCATGTAGATTACCAGTGGAAAGCTTGGAAATGACCAGAAAACTGATAATATTTACAACTCCGGTTACTTTAGGGAGCGTTTTCAGTACAATTTGCTTTCAAATGTTAGGAATTCAGGGTTATACAGCTCAAAATTTGTTTAGAAACACTGTAAGTAAGGACGATACTCTTTATGTTTATAATAGGAGGCCGAATTTCTCTCGCGTTTTCTGTGTGAATCAGTTAAAATTCTGACGATTCCAGTATATAGTTGTAGGAACACTCTCTAATTCTGGACAAACTCTTCAAATACACAATTATAGTTTCTGGAAATGATTAAAAACTTGTAAGAAACACTTGAAATAAAAGGAAATAGGTCCTTACTACATTTCCTGCCATTTTCAATCACGGAGGTTACCAGTGGAAAGTTCGGAAATGACCAGAATACTGATAATATTTACAACTCCGGCTACTTTAGGAAGCGTTTTCACTTGAATTTGCTTTCAAATATTAGGAATTAGGTTTATACAGCTCAAAACTTGTGTAGAAAGACTGTAAGTGAGGACTATACTGTTTATGTTTGTCATTGGAGGCCGAATTTCTCTGGCGTTTTCTGTGTGAATAAGTTACAATGCTGACGATTGGACTATATAGTTGTAGGAACTCTCACTAATTGTGTTAAAACTCTTCAAATACGCAATTATAGTTTCCAGAGATCATTAAAAACCTGTAAGAAACACTTGAAATAAAAGGAAATAGGTTCTTACTACATTTCCTGCCATTTTCAATCACGGAGGTTACCAGTGGAATGTTCGGAAATGACTCGAAAAGTGAAAATATTTACAACTCCAGCGACATTAGGAAGCGTTTTCACTTAAATTTGCTTTCAAATATTAGGAATTAGGTTTATACAGCTCAAAAGGTGTGTAGAAAGACTGTAAGTGAGGACTATACTGTTTATGTTTATAATTGGAGGCCGAATTTCTCTGGCGTTTTCTGTGTGAATAAGTTACAATGCTGTCTATTCAAGTTTATAGTTGTAGGAACTCTCACTAATTGTGGTAAAACTCTTCAAATAAGCAATTATAGTTTTCAGAAACGATTAAAAACTTGTAAGAAACACTTGAAATAAAAGGAAATAGATTCATACTACATTTTCTGCCATTTTCATTCATGGAGATTACCAGTGGAAAGCTTGGAAATGACCAGAAAACTGATAATATTTACAACTCCGGTTACTTTAGGGAGCGTTTTCAGTACAATTTGCTTTCAAATGTTAGGAATTCAGGGTTATACAGCTCAAAATTTGTTTAGAAACACTGTAAGTAAGGACGATACTGTTTATGTTTGTCATTGGAGGCCGAATTTCTCTGGCGTTTTCTGTGTGAATCAGTTAAAATGCTGATGATTCCTTTATATAGTTGTAGGAACACTCTCTAATTCTGGTCAAACTCTTTAAATACGCAATTATAGTTTCCAGAGATCATTAAAAACCTGTAAGAAACACTTGAAATAAAAGGAAATAGGTTCTTACTACATTTCCTGCCATTTTCAATCACGGAGGTTACCAGTGGAATGTTCGGAAATGACTCGAAAACTGAAAATATTTACAACTCCAGCGACATTAGGAAGCGTTTTCACTTAAATTTGCTTTCAAATATTAGGAATTAGGTTTATACAGCTCAAAACCTGTGTAGAAAGACTGTAAGTGAGGACTATACTGTTTATGTTTATAATTGGAGGCCGAATTTCTCTGGCGTTTTCTGTGTGAATAAGTTACAATGCTGACGATTGGACTATATAGTTGTAGGAACTCTCACTAATTGTGGTAAAACTCTTCAAATAAGCAATTATAGTTTTCAGAAACGATTAAAAACTTGTAAGAAACACTTGAAATAAAAGGAAATAGATTCATACTACATTTTCTGCCATTTTCATTCATGGAGATTACCAGTGGAAGGCTTGGAAATGACCAGAAAACTGATAATATTTGCAACTCCCGTTACTTTAGGGAGCGTTTTCAGTAAAATTTGCTTTCCAATGTTAGGAATTCAGGGTTATACAGCTCAAAATTTGTTTAGAAACACTGTAAGTAAGGACGATACTGTTTATGTTTATAATTGGAGGCCGAATTTCTCTCGCGTTTTCTGTGTGAATCAGTTAAAATTCTGACGATTCCAGTATATAGTTGTAGGAACACTCCCCAATTCTGGACAAACTCTTCAAATACACAATTATAGTTTCTGGAAATGATTAAAAACTTGTAAGAAACACTTGAAATAAAAGGAAATAGGTCCTTACTACATTTCCTGCCATTTTCAATCACGGAGGTTACCAGTGGAAAGTTCGGAAATGACCAGAAAACTGATAATATTTACAACTCCGGCTACTTTAGGAAGCGTTTTCACTTGAATTTGCTTTCAAATATTAGGAATTAGGTTTATACAGCTCAAAACTTGTGTAGAAAGACTGTAAGTGAGGACTATACTGTTTATGTTTATAATTGGAGGCCGAATTTCTCTGGCGTTTTCTGTGTGAATAAGTTACAATGCTGACGATTGGACTATATAGTTGTAGGAACTCTCACTAATTGTGGTAAAACTCTTCAAATCCGCAATTATAGTTTCCAGAAATGATTAAAAACTTGAAAGAAACACTAGAAATAAAAGGAAATAGATTCATACTACATTTTCTGCCATTTTCATTCATGGAGATTACCAGTGGAAAGCTTGGAAATGACCAGAAACCTGATGATATTTACAACTCCGGTTACTTTAGGGAGCGTTTTCAGTACAATTTGCTTTCAAATGTTAGGAATTCAGGGTTATACAGCTCAAAATTTGTTTAGAAACACTGTAAGTAAGGACGATACTGTTTATGTTTATAATTGGAGGCCGAATTTCTCTCGCGTTTTCTGTGTGAATCAGTTAATATGCTGACGATTCGAGTATATAGTTGTAGGAACACTCTCTAATTCTGGACAAACTCTTCAAATACACAATTATAGTTTCTGGAAATGATTAAAAACTTGTAAGAAACACTTGAAATAAAAGGAAATAGGTCCTTACTACATTTCCTGCCATTTTCAATCACGGAGGTTACCAGTGGAAATTTCGGAAATGACCAGAAAACTGATAATATTTACAACTCCGGCTACTTTAGGAAGCGTTTTCACTTGAATTTGCTTTCAAATATTAGGAATTAGGTTTATACAGCTCAAAACTTGTGTAGAAAGACTGTAAGTGAGGACTATACTGTTTATATTTGTCATTGGAGGCCGAATTTCTCTGGCGTTTTCTGTGTGAATCAGTTAAAATGCTGATGATTCCTTTATATAGTTGTAGGAACACTCTCTAATTCTGGTCAAACTCTTTAAATACGCAATTATAGTTTCCAGAGATCATTAAAAACCTGTAAGAAACACTTGAAATAAAAGGAAATAGGTTCTTACTACATTTCCTGCCATTTTCAATCACGGAGGTTACCAGTGGAATGTTGGGAAATGACTCGAAAAGTGAAAATATTTACAACTCCAGCGACATTAGGAAGCGTTTTCACTTAAATTTGCTTTCAAATATTAGGAATTAGGTTTATACAGCTCAAAAGGTGTGTAGAAAGACTGTAAGTGAGGACTATACTGTTTATGTTTATAATTGGAGGCCGAATTTCTCTGGCGTTTTCTGTGTGAATAAGTTACAATGCTGTCTATTCAAGTTTATAGTTGTAGGAACTCTCACTAATTGTGGTAAAACTCTTCAAATAAGCAATTATAGTTTTCAGAAACGATTAAAAACTTGTAAGAAACACTTGAAATAAAAGGAAATAGATTCATACTACATTTTCTGCCATTTTCATTCATGGAGATTACCAGTGGAAAGCTTGGAAATGACCAGAAAACTGATAATATTTACAACTCCGGTTACTTTAGGGAGCGTTTTCAGTACAATTTGCTTTCAAATGTTAGGAATTCAGGGTTATACAGCTCAAAATTTGTTTAGAAACACTGTAAGTAAGGACGATACTGCTTATGTTTATAATAGGAGGCCGAATTTCTCTCGCGGTTTCTGTGTGAATCAGTTAAAATTCTGACGATTCCAGTATATAGTTGTAGGAACACTCTCTAATTCTGGACAAACTCTTCAAATACACAATTATAGTTTCTGGAAATGATTAAAAACTTGTAAGAAACACTTGAAATAAAAGGAAATAGGTCCTTACTACATTTCCTGCCATTTTCAATCACGGAGGTTACCAGTGGAAAGTTCGGAAATGACCAGAAAACTGATAATATTTACAACTCCGGCTACTTTAGGAAGCGTTTTCACTTGAATTTGCTTTCAAATATTAGGAATTAGGTTTATACAGCTCAAAACTTGTGTAGAAAGACTGTAAGTGAGGACTATACTGTTTATGTTTATAATTGGAGGCAGAATTTCTCTGGCGTTTTCTGTGTGAATAAGTTACAATGCTGACGACTGGACTATATAGTTGTAGGAACTCTCACTAATTGTGGTAAAACTCTTCAAATACGCAATTATAGTTTCCAGAGATCATTAAAAACCTGTAAGAAACACTTGAAATAAAAGGAAATAGGTTCTTACTACATTTCCTGCCATTTTCAATCACGGAGGTTACCAGTGGAATGTTCGGAAATGACTCGAAAAGTGAAAATATTTACAACTCCAGCGACATTAGGAAGCGTTTTCACTTAAATTTGCTTTCAAATATTAGGAATTAGGTTTATACAGCTCAAAACTTGTGTAGAAAGACTGTAAGTGAGGACTATACTCTTTATGTTTATAATTGGAGGCCGAATTTCTCTGGCGTTTTCTGTGTGAATAAGTTACAATGCTGTCTATTCAAGTTTATAGTTGTAGGAACTCTCACTAATTGTGGTAAAACTCTTCAAATAAGCAATTATAGTTTTCAGAAACGATTAAAAACTTGTAAGAAACACTTGAAATAAAAGGAAATAGATTCATACTACATTTTCTGCCATTTTCATTCATGGAGATTACCAGTGGAAAGCTTGGAAATGACCAGAAAACTGATAATATTTACAACTCCGGTTACTTTAGGGAGCGTTTTCAGTACAATTTGCTTTCAAATGTTATGAATTCAGGGTTATACAGCTCAAAATTTGTTTAGAAACACTGTAAGTAAGGACGATACTCTTTATGTTTATAATTGGAGGCCGAATTTCTCTCGCGTTTTCTGTGTGAATCAGTTAATAGGCTGACGATTCCAGTATATAGTTGTAGGAACACTCTCTAATTCTGGACAAACTCTTCAAATACACAGTTATAGTTTCCGGAAATGAATAAAAACTTGTAAGAAACACTTGAAATAAAAGGAAATAGGTTCTTACTACATTTCCTGCCATTTTCAATCACGGAGGTTACCAGTGGAAAGTTCGGAAATGACCAGAAAACTGATAATATTTACAACTCCGGCTACTTTAGGAAGCGTTTTCACTTGAATTTGCTTTCAAATATTAGGAATTAGGTTTATACAGCTCAAAACTTGTGTAGAAAGACTGTAAGTGAGGACTATACTGTTTATGTTTGTCATTGGAGGCCGAATTTCTCTGGCGTTTTCTGTGTGAATTAGTTAAAATGCTGATGATTCCTTTATATAGTTGTAGGAACACTCTCTAATTCTGGTCAAACTCTTTAAATACGCAATTATAGTTTCCAGAGATCATTAAAAACCTGTAAGAAACACTTGAAATAAAAGGAAATAGGTTCTTACTACATTTCCTGCCATTTTCAATCACGGAGGTTACCAGTGGAATGTTCGGAAATGACTCGAAAACTGAAAATATTTACAACTCCAGCGACATTAGGAAGCGTTTTCACTTAAATTTGCTTTCAAATAATAGGAATTAGGTTTATACAGCTCGAAACTTGTGTAGAAAGACTGTAAGTGAGGACTATACTGTTTATGTTTATAATTGGAGGCCGAATTTCTCTGGCGTTTTCTGTGTGAATAAGTTAAAATGCTGTCTATTCAAGTTTATAGTTGTAGGAACTCTCACTAATTGTGGTAAAACTCTTCAAATAAGCAATTATAGTTTTCAGAAACGATTAAAAACTTGTAAGAAACACTTGAAATAAAAGGAAATAGATTCATACTACATTTTCTGCAATTTTCATTCATGGAGATTACCAGTGGAAAGCTTGGAAATGACCAGAAAACTGATAATATTTGCAACTCCGGTTACTTTAGGGAGCGTTTTCAGTACAATTTGCTTTCCAATGTTAGGAATTCAGGGTTATACAGCTCAAAATTTGTTTAGAAACACTGTAAGTAAGGACGATACTGTTTATGTTTATAATTGGAGGCCGAATTTCTCTCGCGTTTTCTGTGTGAATCAGTTAAAATTCTGACGATTCCAGTATATAGTTGAAGGAACACTCTCTAATTCTGGAAAACTCTTCAAATACACAATTATAGTTTCTGGAAATGATTAAAAACTTGTAAGAAACACTTGAAATAAAAGGAAATAGGTCCTTACTACATTTCCTGCCATTTTCAATCACGGAGGTTACCAGTGGAAATTTCGGAAATGACCAGAAAACTGATAATATTTACAACTCCGGCTACTTTAGGAAGCGTTTTCACTTGAATTTGCTTTCAAATATTAGGAATTAGGTTTATACAGCTCAAAACTTGTGTAGAAAGACTGTAAGTGAGGACTATACTGTTTATGTTTATAATTGGAGGCCGAATTTCTCTGGCGTTTTCTGTGTGAATCAGTTAAAATGCTGACGATTCCTTTATATAGTTGTAGGAACACTCTCTAATTCTGGTCAAACTCTTTAAATACGCAATTATAGTTTCCAGAGATCATTAAAAACCTGTAAGAAACAATTGAAATAAAAGGAAATAGGTTCTTACTACGTTTCCTGCCATTTTCAATCACGGAGGTTACCAGTGGAAAGTTTGGAAATGACCAGAAAACTGATAATATTTACAACTCCGGTTACTTTAGGGAGCGTTTTCAGTACAATTTGCTTTCAAATGTTAGGAATTCAGGGTTATACAGCTCAAAATTTGTTTAGAAACACTGTAAGTAAGGACGATACTGTTTATGTTTATAATTGGAGGCCGAATTTCTCTGGCGTTTTCTGTGTGAATAAGTTACAATGCTGACGATTGGACTATATACTTGTAGGAACTCTCACTAATTGTGGTAAAACTCTTCAAATAAGCAATTATAGTTTTCAGAAACGATTAAAAACTTGTAAGAAACACTTGCAATAAAAGGAAATAGATTCATACTACATTTACTGCCATTTTCATTCATGGAGATTACCAGTGGAAAGCTTGGAAATGACCAGAAAACTGATAATATTTACAACTCCGGTTACTTTAGGGAGCGTTTTCAGTACAATTTGCTTTCAAATGTTAGGAATTCAGGGTTATACAGCTCAAAATTTGTTTAGAAACACTGTAAGTAAGGACGATACTGTTTATGTTTATAATTGGAGGCCGAATTTCTCTCGCGTTTTCTGTGTGAATCAGTTAAAATTCTGACGATTCCAGTATATAGTTGTAGGAACACTCTCTAATTCTGGACAAACTCTTCAAATACACAATTATAGTTTCTGGAAATGATTAAAAACTTGTAAGAAACACTTGAAATAAAAGGAAATAGGTCCTTACTACATTTCCTGCCATTTTCAATCACGGAGGTTACCAGTGGAAAGTTCGGAAATGACCAGAAAACTGATAATATTTACAACTCCGGCTACTTTAGGAAGCGTTTTCACTTGAATTTGCTTTCAAATATTAGGAATTAGGTTTATACAGCTCAAAACTTGTGTAGAAAGACTGTAAGTGAGGACTATACTGTTTGTGTTTGTCATTGGAGGCCGAATTTCTCTGGCGTTTTCTGTGTGAATCAGCTAAAATGCTGATGATTCCTTTATATAGTTGTAGGAACACTCTCTAATTCTGGTCAAACTCTTTAAATACGCAATTATAGTTTCCAGAGATCATTAAAAACCTGTAAGAAACACTTGAAATAAAAGGAAATAGGTTCTTACTACATTTCCTGCCATTTTCAATCACGGAGGTTACCAGTGGAATGTTCGGAAATGACTCGAAAACTGAAAATATTTACAACTCCAGCGACATTAGGAAGCGTTTTCACTTAAATTTGCTTTCAAATATTAGGAATTAGGTTTATACAGCTCAAAACTTGTGTAGAAAGACTGTAAGTGAGGACTATACTGTTTATGTTTATAATTGGAGGCCGAATTTCTCTGGCGTTTTCTGTGTGAATAAGTTACACTGCTGTCTATTCAAGTTTATAGTTGTAGGAACTCTCACTAATTGTGGTAAAACTCTTCAAATAAGCAATTATAGTTTTCAGAAACGATTAAAAACTTGTAAGAAACACTTGAAATAAAAGGAAATAGATTCATACTACATTTTCTGCCATTTTCATTCATGGAGATTACCAGTGGAAAGCTTGGAAATGACCAGAAAACTGATAATATTTACAACTCCGGTTACTTTAGGGAGCGTTTTCAGTACAATTTGCTTTCAAATGTTAGGAATTCAGGGTTATACAGCTCAAAATTAGTTTAGAAACACTGTAAGTAAGGACGATACTGTTTATGTTTATAATTGGAGGCCGAATTTCTCTCGCGTTTTCTGTGTGAATCAGTTAAAATTCTGACGATTCCAGGATATAGTTGTAGGAACACTCTCTAATTCTGGACAAACTCTTCAAATGCACAATTATAGTTTCTGGAAATGATTAAAAACTTGTAAGAAACACTTGAAATAAAAGGAAATAGGTCCTTACTACATTTCCTGCCATTTTCAATCACGGAGGTTACCAGTGGAAAGTTCGGAAATGACCAGAAAATTGATAATATTTACAACTCCGGCTACTTTAGGAAGCGTTTTCACTTGAATTTGCTTTCAAATATTAGGAATTAGGTTTATACAGCTCAAAACTTGTGTAGAAAGACTGTAAGTGAGGACTATACTGTTTGTGTTTGTCATTGGAGGCCGAAATTCTCTGGCGTTTTCTGTGTGAATCAGTTAAAATGCTGATGATTCCTTTATATAGTTGTAGGAACACTCTCTAATTCTGGTCAAACTCTTTAAATACGCAATTATAGTTTCCAGAGATCATTAAAAACCTGTAAGAAACACTTGAAATAAAAGGAAATAGGTTCTTACTACATTTCCTGCCATTTTCAATCACGGAGGTTACCAGTGGAATGTTCGGAAATGACTCGAAAACTGAAAATATTTACAACTCCAGCGACATTAGGAAGCGTTTTCACTTAAATTTGCTTTCAAATATTAGGAATTAGGTTTATACAGCTCAAAACTTGTGTAGAAAGACTGTAAGTGAGGAATATACTGTTTATGTTTATAATTGGAGGCCGAATTTCTCTGGCGTTTTCTGTGTGAATAAGTTACACTGCTGTCTATTCAAGTTATAGTTGTAGGAACTCTCACTAATTGTGGTAAAACTCTTCAAATAAGCAATTATAGTTTTCAGAAACGATTAAAAACTTGTAAGAAACACTTGAAATAAAAGGAAATAGATTCATACTACATTTTCTGCCATTTTCATTCATGGAGATTACCAGTGGAAAGCTTGGAAATGACCAGAAAACTGATAATATTTACAACTCCGGTTACTTTAGGGAGCGTTTTCAGTACAATTTGCTTTCAAATGTTAGGAATTCAGGGTTATACAGCTCAAAATTTGTTTAGAAACACTGTAAGTAAGGACGATACTGTTTATGTTTATAATTGGAGGCCGAATTTCTCTCGCGTTTTCTGTGTGAATCAGTTAAAATTCTGACGATTCCAGGATATAGTTGTAGGAACACTCTCTAATTCTGGACAAACTCTTCAAATACACAATTATAGTTTCTGGAAATGATTAAAAACTTGTAAGAAACACTTGAAATAAAAGGAAATAGGTCCTTACTACAGTTCCTGCCATTTTCAATCACGGAGGTTACCAGTGGAAAGTTCGGAAATGACCAGAAAATAGATAATATTTACAACTCCGGCTACTTTAGGAAGCGTTCTCACTTGAATTTGCTTTCAAATATTAGGAATTAGGTTTATACAGCTCAAAACTTGTGTAGAAAGACTGTAAGTGAGGACTATACTGTTTATGTTTGTCATTGGAGGCCGAAATTCTCTGGCGTTTTCTGTGTGAATCAGTTAAAATGCTGATGATTCCTTTATATAGTTGTAGGAACACTCTCTAATTCTGGTCAAACTCTTTAAATACGCAATTATAGTTTCCAGAGATCATTAAAAACCTGTAAGAAACACTTGAAATAAAAGGAAATAGGTTCTTACTACATTTCCTGCCATTTTCAATCACGGAGGTTACCAGTGGAATGTTCGGAAATGACTCGAAAACTGAAAATATTTACAACTCCAGCGACATTAGGAAGCGTTTTCACTTAAATTTGCTTTCAAATATTAGGAATTAGGTTTATACAGCTCAAAACTTGTGTAGAAAGACTGTAAGTGAGGACTATACTGTTTATGTTTATAATTGGAGGCCGAATTTCTCTGGAGTTTTCTGTGTGAATAAGTTACAATGCTGTCTATTCAAGTTATAGTTGTAGGAACTCTCACTAATTGTGGTAAAACTCTTCAAATAAGCAATTATAGTTTTCAGAAACGATTAAAAACTTGTAAGAAACACTTGAAATAAAAGGAAATAGATTCACACTACATTTTCTGCCATTTTCATTCCTGGAGATTACCAGTGGAAAGCTTGGAAATGACCAGAAAACTGATAATATTTACAACTCCGGTTACTTTAGGGAGCGTTTTCAGTACAATTTGCTTTCAAATGTTAGGAATTCAGGGTTATACAGCTCAAAATTTGTTTAGAAACACTGTAAGTAAGGACGATACTGCTTATGTTTATAATTGGAGGCCGAATTTCTCTCGCGTTTTCTGTGTGAATCAGTTAAAATTCTGACGATTCCAGTATATAGTTGAAGGAACACTCTCCAATTCTGGACAAACTCTTCAAATACACAATTATAGTTTCTGGAAATGATTAAAAACTTGTAAGAAACACTTGAAATAAAAGGAAGTAGGTCCTTACTACATTTCCTGCCATTTTCAATCACGGAGGTTACCAGTGGAAAGTTCGGAAATGACCAGAAAACTGATAATATTTACAACTCCGGCTACTTTAGGAAGCGTTTTCACTTGAATTTGCTTTCAAATATTAGGAATTAGGTTTATACAGCTCAAAACTTGTGTACAAAGACTGTAAGTGAGGACTATACTGTTTATGTTTATAATTGGAGGCCGAATTTCTCTGGCGTTTTCTGTGTGAATAAGTTACAATGCTGTCTATTCAAGTTTATAGTTGTAGGAACTCTCACTAATTGTGGTAAAACTCTTCAAATAAGCAATTATAGTTTTCAGAAACGATTAAAAACTTGTAAGAAACACTTGCAATAAAAGGAAATAGATTCATACTACATTTTCTGCCATTTTCATTCATGGAGATTACCAGTGGAAAGCTTGGAAATGACCAGAAAACTGATAATATTTACAACTCCGGTTACTTTAGGGAGCGTTTTCAGTACAATTTGCTTTCAAATGTTAGGAATTCAGGGTTATACAGCTCAAAATTTGTTTAGAAACACTGTAAGTAAGGACGATACTGTTTATGTTTATAATTGGAGGCCGAATTTCTCTCGCGTTTTCTGTGTGAATCAGTTAAAATTCTGACAATTCCAGTATATAGTTGTAGGAACACTCTCTAATTCTGGACAAACTCTTCAAATACACAATTATAGTTTCTGGAAATGATTAAAAACTTGTAAGAAACACTTGAAATAAAAGGAAATAGGTCCTTACTACATTTCCTGCCATTTTCAATCACGGAGGTTACCAGTGGAAAGTTCGGAAATGACCAGAAAACTGATAATATTTACAACTCCGGCTACTTTAGGAAGCGTTTTCACTTGAATTTGCTTTCAAATATTAGGAATTAGGTTTATACAGCTCAAAACTTGTGTAGAAAGACTGTAAGTGAGGACTATACTGTTTGTGTTTGTCATTGGAGGCCGAATTTCTCTGGCGTTTTCTGTGTGAATCAGCTAAAATGCTGATGATTCCTTTATATAGTTGTAGGAACACTCTCTAATTCTGGTCAAACTCTTTAAATACGCAATTATAGTTTCCAGAGATCATTAAAAACCTGTAAGAAACACTTGAAATAAAAGGAAATAGGTTCTTACTACATTTCCTGCCATTTTCAATCACGGAGGTTACCAGTGGAATGTTCGGAAATGACTCGAAAACTGAAAATATTTACAACTCCAGCGACATTAGGAAGCGTTTTCACTTAAATTTGCTTTCAAATATTAGGAATTAGGTTTATACAGCTCAAAACTTGTGTAGAAAGACTGTAAGTGAGGACTATACTGTTTATGTTTATAATTGGAGGCCGAATTTCTCTGGCGTTTTCTGTGTGAATAAGTTACACTGCTGTCTATTCAAGTTTATAGTTGTAGGAACTCTCACTAATTGTGGTAAAACTCTTCAAATAAGCAATTATAGTTTTCAGAAACGATTAAAAACTTGTAAGAAACACTTGAAATAAAAGGAAATAGATTCATACTACATTTTCTGCCATTTTCATTCATGGAGATTACCAGTGGAAAGCTTGGAAATGACCAGAAAACTGATAATATTTACAACTCCGGTTACTTTAGGGAGCGTTTTCAGTACAATTTGCTTTCAAATGTTAGGAATTCAGGGTTATACAGCTCAAAATTTGTTTAGAAACACTGTAAGTAAGGACGATACTGTTTATGTTTATAATTGGAGGCCGAATTTCTCTCGCGTTTTCTGTGTGAATCAGTTAAAATTCTGACGATTCCAGTATATAGTTGAAGGAACACTCTCTAATTCTGGACAAACTCTTCAAATACACAATTATAGTTTCTGGAAATGATTAAAAACTTGTAAGAAACACTTTAAATAAAAGGAAATAGGTCCTTACTACATTTCCTGCCATTTTCAATCACGGAGGTTACCAGTGGAAAGTTCGGAAATGACCAGAAAACTGATAATATTTACAACTCCGGCTACTTTAGGAAGCGTTTTCACTTGAATTTGCTTTCAAATATTAGGAATTAGGTTTATACAGCTCAAAACTTGTGTAGAAAGACTGTAAGTGAGGACTATACTGTTTATGTTTATAATAGGAGGCCGAATTTCTCTGGCGTTTTCTGTGTGAATCAGTTAAAATGCTGACGATTCCTTTATATAGTTGTAGGAACACTCTCTAATTCTGGTCAAACTCTTTAAATACGCAATTATAGTTTCCAGAGATCATTAAAAACCTGTAAGAAACACTTGAAATAAAAGGAAATAGGTTCTTACTACATTTCCTGCCATTTTCAATCACGGAGGTTACCAGTGGAAAGTTTGGAAATGACCAGAAAACTGATAATATTTACAACTCCGGTTACTTTAGGGAGCGTTTTCAGTACAATTTGCTTTCAAATGTTAGGAATTCAGGGTTATACAGCTCAAAATTTGTTTAGAAACACTGTAAGTAAGGACGATACTGTTTATGTTTATAATTGGAGGCCGAATTTCTCTCGCGTTTTCTGTGTGAATCAGTTAAAATTCTGACAATTCCAGTATATAGTTGTAGGAACACTCTCTAATTCTGGACAAACTCTTCAAATACACAATTATAGTTTCTGGAAATGATTAAAAACTTGTAAGAAACACTTGAAATAAAAGGAAATAGGTCCTTACTACATTTCCTGCCATTTTCAATCACGGAGGTTACCAGTGGAAAGTTCGGAAATGACCAGAAAACTGATAATATTTACAACTCCGGCTACTTTAGGAAGCGTTTTCACTTGAATTTGCTTTCAAATATTAGGAATTAGGTTTATACAGCTCAAAACTTGTGTAGAAAGACTGTAAGTGAGGACTATACTGTTTGTGTTTGTCATTGGAGGCCGAATTTCTCTGGCGTTTTCTGTGTGAATCAGCTAAAATGCTGATGATTCCTTTATATAGTTGTAGGAACACTCTCTAATTCTGGTCAAACTCTTTAAATACGCAATTATAGTTTCCAGAGATCATTAAAAACCTGTAAGAAACACTTGAAATAAAAGGAAATAGGTTCTTACTACATTTCCTGCCATTTTCAATCACGGAGGTTACCAGTGGAATGTTCGGAAATGACTCGAAAACTGAAAATATTTACAACTCCAGCGACATTAGGAAGCGTTTTCACTTAAATTTGCTTTCAAATATTAGGAATTAGGTTTATACAGCTCAAAACTTGTGTAGAAAGACTGTAAGTGAGGACTATACTGTTTATGTTTATAATTGGAGGCCGAATTTCTCTGGCGTTTTCTGTGTGAATAAGTTACACTGCTGTCTATTCAAGTTTATAGTTGTAGGAACTCTCACTAATTGTGGTAAAACTCTTCAAATAAGCAATTATAGTTTTCAGAAACGATTAAAAACTTGTAAGAAACACTTGAAATAAAAGGAAATAGATTCATACTACATTTTCTGCCATTTTCATTCATGGAGATTACCAGTGGAAAGCTTGGAAATGACCAGAAAACTGATAATATTTACAACTCCGGTTACTTTAGGGAGCGTTTTCAGTACAATTTGCTTTCAAATGTTAGGAATTCAGGGTTATACAGCTCAAAATTTGTTTAGAAACACTGTAAGTAAGGACGATACTGTTTATGTTTATAATTGGAGGCCGAATTTCTCTCGCGTTTTCTGTGTGAATCAGTTAAAATTCTGACGATTCCAGTATATAGTTGAAGGAACACTCTCTAATTCTGGACAAACTCTTCAAATACACAATTATAGTTTCTGGAAATGATTAAAAACTTGTAAGAAACACTTTAAATAAAAGGAAATAGGTCCTTACTACATTTCCTGCCATTTTCAATCACGGAGGTTACCAGTGGAAAGTTCGGAAATGACCAGAAAACTGATAATATTTACAACTCCGGCTACTTTAGGAAGCGTTTTCACTTGAATTTGCTTTCAAATATTAGGAATTAGGTTTATACAGCTCAAAACTTGTGTAGAAAGACTGTAAGTGAGGACTATACTGTTTATGTTTATAATAGGAGGCCGAATTTCTCTGGCGTTTTCTGTGTGAATCAGTTAAAATGCTGACGATTCCTTTATATAGTTGTAGGAACACTCTCTAATTCTGGTCAAACTCTTTAAATACGCAATTATAGTTTCCAGAGATCATTAAAAACCTGTAAGAAACACTTGAAATAAAAGGAAATAGGTTCTTACTACATTTCCTGCCATTTTCAATCACGGAGGTTACCAGTGGAAAGTTTGGAAATGACCAGAAAACTGATAATATTTACAACTCCGGTTACTTTAGGGAGCGTTTTCAGTACAATTTGCTTTCAAATGTTAGGAATTCAGGGTTATACAGCTCAAAATTTGTTTAGAAACACTGTAAGTAAGGACGATACTGTTTATGTTTATAATTGGAGGCCGAATTTCTCTCGCGTTTTCTGTGTGAATCAGTTAAAATTCTGACGATTCCAGTATATAGTTGAAGGAACACTCTCTAATTCTGGACAAACTCTTCAAATACACAATTATAGTTTCTGGAAATGATTAAAAACTTGTAAGAAACACTTGAAATAAAAGGAAATAGGTCCTTACTACATTTCCTGCCATTTTCAATCACGGAGGTTACCAGTGGAAAGTTCGGAAATGACCAGAAAACTGATAATATTTACAACTCCGGCTACTTTAGGAAGCGTTTTCACTTGAATTTGCTTTCAAATATTAGGAATTAGGTTTATACAGCTCAAAACTTGTGTAGAAAGACTGTAAGTGAGGACTATACTGTTTATGTTTATAATTGGAGGCCGAATTTCTCTGGCGTTTTCTGTGTGAATAAGTTACAATGCTGTCTATTCAAGTTTATAGTTGTAGGAACTCTCACTAATTGTGGTAAAACTCTTCAAATAAGCAATTATAGTTTTCAGAAACGATTAAAAACTTGTAAGAAACACTTGAAATAAAAGGAAATAGATTCATACTACATTTTCTGCCATTTTCATTCATGGAGATTACCAGTGGAAAGCTTGGAAATGACCAGAAAACTGATAATATTTACAACTCCGGTTACTTTAGGGAGCGTTTTCAGTACAATTTGCTTTCAAATGTTAGGAATTCAGGGTTATACAGCTCAAAATTAGTTTAGAAACACTGTAAGTAAGGACGATACTGTTTATGTTTATAATTGGAGGCCGAATTTCTCTCGCGTTTTCTGTGTGAATCAGTTAAAATTCTGACGATTCCAGTATATAGTTGAAGGAACACTCTCTAATTCTGGACAAACTCTTCAAATACACAATTATAGTTTCTGGAAATGATTAAAAACTTGTAAGAAACACTTGAAATAAAAGGAAATAGGTCCTTACTACATTTCCTGCCATTTTCAATCACGGAGGTTACCAGTGGAAAGTTCGGAAATGACCAGAAAACTGATAATATTTACAACTCCGGCTACTTTAGGAAGCGTTTTCACTTGAATTTGCTTTCAAATATTAGGAATTAGGTTTATACAGCTCAAAACTTGTGTAGAAAGACTGTAAGTGAGGACTATACTGTTTATGTTTATAATTGGAGGCCGAATTTCTCTGGCGTTTTCTGTGTGAATAAGTTACAATGCTGTCTATTCAAGTTTATAGTTGTAGGAACTCTCACTAATTGTGGTAAAACTCTTCAAATAAGCAATTATAGTTTTCAGAAACGATTAAAAACTTGTAAGAAACACTTGAAATAAAAGGAAATAGATTCATACTACATTTTCTGCCATTTTCATTCATGGAGATTACCAGTGGAAAGCTTGGAAATGACCAGAAAACTGATAATATTTACAACTCCGGTTACTTTAGGGAGCGTTTTCAGTACAATTTGCTTTCAAATGTTAGGAATTCAGGGTTATACAGCTCAAAATTAGTTTAGAAACACTGTAAGTAAGGACGATACTGTTTATGTTTATAATTGGAGGCCGAATTTCTCTCGCGTTTTCTGTGTGAATCAGTTAAAATTCTGACGATTCCAGGATATAGTTGTAGGAACACTCTCTAATTCTGGACAAACTCTTCAAATGCACAATTATAGTTTCTGGAAATGATTAAAAACTTGTAAGAAACACTTGAAATAAAAGGAAATAGGTCCTTACTACATTTCCTGCCATTTTCAATCACGGAGGTTACCAGTGGAAAGTTCGGAAATGACCAGAAAATTGATAATATTTACAACTCCGGCTACTTTAGGAAGCGTTTTCAATTGAATTTGCTTTCAAATATTAGGAATTAGGTTTATACAGCTCAAAACTTGTGTAGAAAGACTGTAAGTGAGGACTATACTGTTTATGTTTGTCATTGGAGGCCGAAATTCTCTGGCGTTTTCTGTGTGAATCAGTTAAAATGCTGATGATTCCTTTATATAGTTGTAGGAACACTCTCTAATTCTGGTCAAACTCTTTAAATACGCAATTATAGTTTCCAGAGATCATTAAAAACCTGTAAGAAACACTTGAAATAAAAGGAAATAGGTTCTTACTACATTTCCTGCCATTTTCAATCACGGAGGTTACCAGTGGAATGTTCGGAAATGACTCAAAAACTGAAAATATTTACAACTCCAGCGACATTAGGAAGCGTTTTCACTTAAATTTGCTTTCAAATATTAGGAATTAGGTTTATACAGCTCAAAACTTGTGTAGAAAGACTGTAAGTGAGGACTATACTGTTTATGTTTATAATTGGAGGCCGAATTTCTCTGGCGTTTTCTGTGTGAATAAGTTACACTGCTGTCTATTCAAGTTATAGTTGTAGGAACTCTCACTAATTGTGGTAAAACTCTTCAAATAAGCAATTATAGTTTTCAGAAACGATTAAAAACTTGTAAGAAACACTTGAAATAAAAGGAAATAGATTCATACTACATTTTCTGCCATTTTCATTCATGGAGATTACCAGTGGAAAGCTTGGAAATGACCAGAAAACTGATAATATTTACAACTCCGGTTACTTTAGGGAGCGTTTTCAGTACAATTTGCTTTCAAATGTTAGGAATTCAGGGTTATACAGCTCAAAATTTGTTTAGAAACACTGTAAGTAAGGACGATACTGCTTATGTTTATAATTGGAGGCCGAATTTCTCTCGCGTTTTCTGTGTGAATCAGTTAAAATTCTGACGATTCCAGTATATAGTTGAAGGAACACTCTCTAATTCTGGACAAACTCTTCAAATACACAATTATAGTTTCTGGAAATGATTAAAAACTTGTAAGAAACACTTGAAATAAAAGGAAATAGGTCCTTACTACATTTCCTGCCATTTTCAATCACGGAGGTTACCAGTGGAAAGTTCGGAAATGACCAGAAAACTGATAATATTTACAACTCCGGCTACTTTAAGAAGCGTTTTCACTTGAATTTGCTTTCAAATATTAGGAATTAGGTTTATAGAGCTCAAAACTTGTGTACAAAGACTGTAAGTGAGGACTATACTGTTTATGTTTATAATTGGAGGCCGAATTTCTCTGGCGTTTTCTGTGTGAATAAGTTACAATGCTGTCTATTCAAGTTTATAGTTGTAGGAACTCTCACTAATTGTGGTAAAACTCTTCAAATAAGCAATTATAGTTTTCAGAAACGATTAAAAACTTGTAAGAAACACTTGAAATAAAAGGAAATAGATTCATACTACATTTTCTGCCATTTTCATTCATGGAGATTACCAGTGGAAAGCTTGGAAATGACCAGAAACCTGATAATATTTACAACTCCGGTTACTTTAGGGAGCGTTTTCAGTACAATTTGCTTTCAAATGTTAGGAATTCAGGGTTATACAGCTCAAAATTTGTTTAGAAACACTGTAAGTAAGGACGATACTGTTTATGTTTATAATTGGAGGCCGAATTTCTCTCGCGTTTTCTGTGTGAATCAGTTAAAATTCTGACGATTCCAGTATATAGTTGTAGGAACACTCTCTAATTCTGGACAAACTCTTCAAATACACAATTATAGTTTCTGGAAATGATTAAAAACTTGTAAGAAACACTTGAAATAAAAGGAAATAGGTCCTTACTACATTTCCTGCCATTTTCAATCACGGAGGTTACCAGTGGAAAGTTCGGAAATGACCAGAAAACTGATAATATTTACAACTCCGGCTACTTTAGGAAGCGTTTTCACTTGAATTTGCTTTCAAATATTAGGAATTAGGTTTATACAGCTCAAAACTTGTGTAGAAAGACTGTAAGTGAGGACTATACTGTTTGTGTTTGTCATTGGAGGCCGAATTTCTCTGGCGTTTTCTGTGTGAATCAGCTAAAATGCTGATGATTCCTTTATATAGTTGTAGGAACACTCTCTAATTCTGGTCAAACTCTTTAAATACGCAATTATAGTTTCCAGAGATCATTAAAAACCTGTAAGAAACACTTGAAATAAAAGGAAATAGGTTCTTACTACATTTCCTGCCATTTTCAATCACGGAGGTTACCAGTGGAATGTTCGGAAATGACTCGAAAACTGAAAATATTTACAACTCCAGCGACATTAGGAAGCGTTTTCACTTAAATTTGCTTTCAAATATTAGGAATTAGGTTTATACAGCTCAAAACTTGTGTAGAAAGACTGTAAGTGAGGACTATACTGTTTATGTTTATAATTGGAGGCCGAATTTCTCTGGCGTTTTCTGTGTGAATAAGTTACACTGCTGTCTATTCAAGTTTATAGTTGTAGGAACTCTCACTAATTGTGGTAAAACTCTTCAAATAAGCAATTATAGTTTTCAGAAACGATTAAAAACTTGTAAGAAACACTTGAAATAAAAGGAAATAGATTCATACTACATTTTCTGCCATTTTCATTCATGGAGATTACCAGTGGAAAGCTTGGAAATGACCAGAAAACTGATAATATTTACAACTCCGGTTACTTTAGGGAGCGTTTTCAGTACAATTTGCTTTCAAATGTTAGGAATTCAGGGTTATACAGCTCAAAATTAGTTTAGAAACACTGTAAGTAAGGACGATACTGTTTATGTTTATAATTGGAGGCCGAATTTCTCTCGCGTTTTCTGTGTGAATCAGTTAAAATTCTGACGATTCCAGGATATAGTTGTAGGAACACTCTCTAATTCTGGACAAACTCTTCAAATGCACAATTATAGTTTCTGGAAATGATTAAAAACTTGTAAGAAACACTTGAAATAAAAGGAAATAGGTCCTTACTACATTTCCTGCCATTTTCAATCACGGAGGTTACCAGTGGAAAGTTCGGAAATGACCAGAAAACTGATAATATTTACAACTCCGGCTACTTTAGGAAGCGTTTTCACTTGAATTTGCTTTCAAATATTAGGAATTAGGTTTATACAGCTCAAAACTTGTGTAGAAAGACTGTAAGTGAGGACTATACTGTTTATGTTTATAATAGGAGGCCGAATTTCTCTGGCGTTTTCTGTGTGAATCAGTTAAAATGCTGACGATTCCTTTATATAGTTGTAGGAACACTCTCTAATTCTGGTCAAACTCTTTAAATACGCAATTATAGTTTCCAGAGATCATTAAAAACCTGTAAGAAACACTTGAAATAAAAGGAAATAGGTTCTTACTACATTTCCTGCCATTTTCAATCACGGAGGTTACCAGTGGAAAGTTTGGAAATGACCAGAAAACTGATAATATTTACAACTCCGGTTACTTTAGGGAGCGTTTTCAGTACAATTTGCTTTCAAATGTTAGGAATTCAGGGTTATACAGCTCAAAATTTGTTTAGAAACACTGTAAGTAAGGACGATACTGTTTATGTTTATAATTGGAGGCCGAATTTCTCTCGCGTTTTCTGTGTGAATCAGTTAAAATTCTGACGATTTCAGTATATAGTTGAAGGAACACTCTCTAATTCTGGACAAACTCTTCAAATACACAATTATAGTTTCTGGAAATGATTAAAAACTTGTAAGAAACACTTGAAATAAAAGGAAATAGGTCCTTACTACATTTCCTGCCATTTTCAATCACGGAGGTTACCAGTGGAAAGTTCGGAAATGACCAGAAAACTGATAATATTTACAACTCCGGCTACTTTAGGAAGCGTTTTCACTTGAATTTGCTTTCAAATATTAGGAATTAGGTTTATACAGCTCAAAACTTGTGTAGAAAGACTGTAAGTGAGGACTATACTGTTTATGTTTATAATTGGAGGCCGAATTTCTCTGGCGTTTTCTGTGTGAATAAGTTACACTGCTGTCTATTCAAGTTTATAGTTGTAGGAACTCTCACTAATTGTGGTAAAACTCTTCAAATAAGCAATTATAGTTTTCAGAAACGATTAAAAACTTGTAAGAAACACTTGAAATAAAAGGAAATAGATTCATACTACATTTTCTGCCATTTTCATTCATGGAGATTACCAGTGGAAAGCTTGGAAATGACCAGAAAACTGATAATATTTACAACTCCGGTTACTTTAGGGAGCGTTTTCAGTACAATTTGCTTTCAAATGTTAGGAATTCAGGGTTATACAGCTCAAAATTAGTTTAGAAACACTGTAAGTAAGGACGATACTGTTTATGTTTATAATTGGAGGCCGAATTTCTCTCGCGTTTTCTGTGTGAATCAGTTAAAATTCTGACGATTCCAGTATATAGTTGAAGGAACACTCTCTAATTCTGGACAAACTCTTCAAATACACAATTATAGTTTCTGGAAATGATTAAAAACTTGTAAGAAACACTTGAAATAAAAGGAAATAGGTCCTTACTACATTTTCTGCCATTTTCAATCACGGAGGTTACCAGTGGAAAGTTCGGAAATGACCAGAAAACTGATAATATTTACAACTCCGGCTACTTTAGGAAGCGTTTTCACTTGAATTTGCTTTCAAATATTAGGAATTAGGTTTATACAGCTCAAAACTTGTGTAGAAAGACTGTAAGTGAGGACTATACTGTTTATGTTTATAATTGGAGGCCGAATTTCTCTGGCGTTTTCTGTGTGAATAAGTTACAATGCTGTCTATTCAAGTTTATAGTTGTAGGAACTCTCACTAATTGTGGTAAAACTCTTCAAATAAGCAATTATAGTTTTCAGAAACGATTAAAAACTTGTAAGAAACACTTGAAATAAAAGGAAATAGATTCATACTACATTTTCTGCCATTTTCATTCATGGAGATTACCAGTGGAAAGCTTGGAAATGACCAGAAAACTGATAATATTTACAACTCCGGTTACTTTAGGGAGCGTTTTCAGTACAATTTGCTTTCAAATGTTAGGAATTCAGGGTTATACAGCTCAAAATTAGTTTAGAAACACTGTAAGTAAGGACGATACTGTTTATGTTTATAATTGGAGGCCGAATTTCTCTCGCGTTTTCTGTGTGAATCAGTTAAAATTCTGACGATTCCAGGATATAGTTGTAGGAACACTCTCTAATTCTGGACAAACTCTTCAAATGCACAATTATAGTTTCTGGAAATGATTAAAAACTTGTAAGAAACACTTGAAATAAAAGGAAATAGGTCCTTACTACATTTCCTGCCATTTTCAATCACGGAGGTTACCAGTGGAAAGTTCGGAAATGACCAGAAAATTGATAATATTTACAACTCCGGCTACTTTAGGAAGCGTTTTCACTTGAATTTGCTTTCAAATATTAGGAATTAGGTTTATACAGCTCAAAACTTGTGTAGAAAGACTGTAAGTGAGGACTATACTGTTTATGTTTGTCATTGGAGGCCGAAATTCTCTGGCGTTTTCTGTGTGAATCAGTTAAAATGCTGATGATTCCTTTATATAGTTGTAGGAACACTCTCTAATTCTGGTCAAACTCTTTAAATACGCAATTATAGTTTCCAGAGATCCTTAAAAACCTGTAAGAAACACTTGAAATAAAAGGAAATAGGTTCTTACTACATTTCCTGCCATTTTCAATCACGGAGGTTACCAGTGGAATGTTCGGAAATGACTCAAAAACTGAAAATATTTACAACTCCAGCGACATTAGGAAGCGTTTTCACTTAAATTTGCTTTCAAATATTAGGAATTAGGTTTATACAGCTCAAAACTTGTGTAGAAAGACTGTAAGTGAGGACTATACTGTTTATGTTTATAATTGGAGGCCGAATTTCTCTGGCGTTTTCTGTGTGAATAAGTTACACTGCTGTCTATTCAAGTTATAGTTGTAGGAACTCTCACTAATTGTGGTAAAACTCTTCAAATAAGCAATTATAGTTTTCAGAAACGATTAAAAACTTGTAAGAAACACTTGAAATAAAAGGAAATAGATTCATACTACATTTTCTGCCATTTTCATTCATGGAGATTACCAGTGGAAAGCTTGGAAATGACCAGAAAACTGATAATATTTACAACTCCGGTTACTTTAGGGAGCGTTTTCAGTACAATTTGCTTTCAAATGTTAGGAATTCAGGGTTATACAGCTCAAAATTTGTTTAGAAACACTGTAAGTAAGGACGATACTGCTTATGTTTATAATTGGAGGCCGAATTTCTCTCGCGTTTTCTGTGTGAATCAGTTAAAATTCTGACGATTCCAGTATATAGTTGAAGGAACACTCTCTAATTCTGGACAAACTCTTCAAATACACAATTATAGTTTCTGGAAATGATTAAAAACTTGTAAGAAACACTTGAAATAAAAGGAAATAGGTCCTTACTACATTTCCTGCCATTTTCAATCACGGAGGTTACCAGTGGAAAGTTCGGAAATGACCAGAAAACTCATAATATTTACAACTCCGGCTACTTTAAGAAGCGTTTTCACTTGAATTTGCTTTCAAATATTAGGAATTAGGTTTATACAGCTCAAAACTTGTGTACAAAGACTGTAAGTGAGGACTATACTGTTTATGTTTATAATTGGAGGCCGAATTATTCTGGCGTTTTCTGTGTGAATAAGTTACAATGCTGTCTATTCAAGTTTATAGTTGTAGGAACTCTCACTAATTGTGGTAAAACTCTTCAAATAAGCAATTATAGTTTTCAGAAACGATTAAAAACTTGTAAGAAACACTTGAAATAAAAGGAAATAGATTCATACTACATTTTCTGCCATTTTCATTCATGGAGATTACCAGTGGAAAGCTTGGAAATGACCAGAAACCTGATAATATTTACAACTCCGGTTACTTTAGGGAGCGTTTTCAGTACAATTTGCTTTCAAATGTTAGGAATTCAGGGTTATACAGCTCAAAATTTGTTTAGAAACACTGTAAGTAAGGACGATACTGTTTATGTTTATAATTGGAGGCCGAATTTCTCTCGCGTTTTCTGTGTGAATCAGTTAAAATTCTGACGATTCCAGTATATAGTTGTAGGAACACTCTCTAATTCTGGACAAACTCTTCAAATACACAATTATAGTTTCTGGAAATGATTAAAAACTTGTAAGAAACACTTGAAATAAAAGGAAATAGGTCCTTACTACATTTCCTGCCATTTTCAATCACGGAGGTTACCAGTGGAAAGTTCGGAAATGACCAGAAAACTGATAATATTTACAACTCCGGCTACTTTAGGAAGCGTTTTCACTTGAATTTGCTTTCAAATATTAGGAATTAGGTTTATACAGCTCAAAACTTGTGTAGAAAGACTGTAAGTGAGGACTATACTGTTTGTGTTTGTCATTGGAGGCCGAATTTCTCTGGCGTTTTCTGTGTGAATCAGCTAAAATGCTGATGATTCCTTTATATAGTTGTAGGAACACTCTCTAATTCTGGTCAAACTCTTTAAATACGCAATTATAGTTTCCAGAGATCATTAAAAACCTGTAAGAAACACTTGAAATAAAAGGAAATAGGTTCTTACTACATTTCCTGCCATTTTCAATCACGGAGGTTACCAGTGGAATGTTCGGAAATGACTCGAAAACTGAAAATATTTACAACTCCAGCGACATTAGGAAGCGTTTTCACTTAAATTTGCTTTCAAATATTAGGAATTAGGTTTATACAGCTCAAAACTTGTGTAGAAAGACTGTAAGTGAGGACTATACTGTTTATGTTTATAATTGGAGGCCGAATTTCTCTGGCGTTTTCTGTGTGAATAAGTTACACTGCTGTCTATTCAAGTTTATAGTTGTAGGAACTCTCACTAATTGTGGTAAAACTCTTCAAATAAGCAATTATAGTTTTCAGAAACGATTAAAAACTTGTAAGAAACACTTGAAATAAAAGGAAATAGATTCATACTACATTTTCTGCCATTTTCATTCATGGAGATTACCAGTGGAAAGCTTGGAAATGACCAGAAAACTGATAATATTTACAACTCCGGTTACTTTAGGGAGCGTTTTCAGTACAATTTGCTTTCAAATGTTAGGAATTCAGGGTTATACAGCTCAAAATTAGTTTAGAAACACTGTAAGTAAGGACGATACTGTTTATGTTTATAATTGGAGGCCGAATTTCTCTCGCGTTTTCTGTGTGAATCAGTTAAAATTCTGACGATTCCAGGATATAGTTGTAGGAACACTCTCTAATTCTGGACAAACTCTTCAAATGCACAATTATAGTTTCTGGAAATGATTAAAAACTTGTAAGAAACACTTGAAATAAAAGGAAATAGGTCCTTACTACATTTCCTGCCATTTTCAATCACGGAGGTTACCAGTGGAAAGTTCGGAAATGACCAGAAAACTGATAATATTTACAACTCCGGCTACTTTAGGAAGCGTTTTCACTTGAATTTGCTTTCAAATATTAGGAATTAGGTTTATACAGCTCAAAACTTGTGTAGAAAGACTGTAAGTGAGGACTATACTGTTTATGTTTATAATAGGAGGCCGAATTTCTCTGGCGTTTTCTGTGTGAATCAGTTAAAATGCTGACGATTCCTTTATATAGTTGTAGGAACACTCTCTAATTCTGGTCAAACTCTTTAAATACGCAATTATAGTTTCCAGAGATCATTAAAAACCTGTAAGAAACACTTGAAATAAAAGGAAATAGGTTCTTACTACATTTCCTGCCATTTTCAATCACGGAGGTTACCAGTGGAAAGTTTGGAAATGACCAGAAAACTGATAATATTTACAACTCCGGTTACTTTAGGGAGCGTTTTCAGTACAATTTGCTTTCAAATGTTAGGAATTCAGGGTTATACAGCTCAAAATTTGTTTAGAAACACTGTAAGTAAGGACGATACTGTTTATGTTTATAATTGGAGGCCGAATTTCTCTCGCGTTTTCTGTGTGAATCAGTTAAAATTCTGACGATTTCAGTATATAGTTGAAGGAACACTCTCTAATTCTGGACAAACTCTTCAAATACACAATTATAGTTTCTGGAAATGATTAAAAACTTGTAAGAAACACTTGAAATAAAAGGAAATAGGTCCTTACTACATTTCCTGCCATTTTCAATCACGGAGGTTACCAGTGGAAAGTTCGGAAATGACCAGAAAACTGATAATATTTACAACTCCGGCTACTTTAGGAAGCGTTTTCACTTGAATTTGCTTTCAAATATTAGGAATTAGGTTTATACAGCTCAAAACTTGTGTAGAAAGACTGTAAGTGAGGACTATACTGTTTATGTTTATAATTGGAGGCCGAATTTCTCTGGCGTTTTCTGTGTGAATAAGTTACACTGCTGTCTATTCAAGTTTATAGTTGTAGGAACTCTCACTAATTGTGGTAAAACTCTTCAAATAAGCAATTATAGTTTTCAGAAACGATTAAAAACTTGTAAGAAACACTTGAAATAAAAGGAAATAGATTCATACTACATTTTCTGCCATTTTCATTCATGGAGATTACCAGTGGAAAGCTTGGAAATGACCAGAAAACTGATAATATTTACAACTCCGGTTACTTTAGGGAGCGTTTTCAGTACAATTTGCTTTCAAATGTTAGGAATTCAGGGTTATACAGCTCAAAATTAGTTTAGAAACACTGTAAGTAAGGACGATACTGTTTATGTTTATAATTGGAGGCCGAATTTCTCTCGCGTTTTCTGTGTGAATCAGTTAAAATTCTGACGATTCCAGTATATAGTTGAAGGAACACTCTCTAATTCTGGACAAACTCTTCAAATACACAATTATAGTTTCTGGAAATGATTAAAAACTTGTAAGAAACACTTGAAATAAAAGGAAATAGGTCCTTACTACATTTCCTGCCATTTTCAATCACGGAGGTTACCAGTGGAAAGTTCGGAAATGACCAGAAAACTGATAATATTTACAACTCCGGCTACTTTAGGAAGCGTTTTCACTTGAATTTGCTTTCAAATATTAGGAATTAGGTTTATACAGCTCAAAACTTGTGTAGAAAGACTGTAAGTGAGGACTATACTGTTTATGTTTATAATTGGAGGCCGAATTTCTCTGGCGTTTTCTGTGTGAATAAGTTACAATGCTGTCTATTCAAGTTTATAGTTGTAGGAACTCTCACTAATTGTGGTAAAACTCTTCAAATAAGCAATTATAGTTTTCAGAAACGATTAAAAACTTGTAAGAAACACTTGAAATAAAAGGAAATAGATTCATACTACATTTTCTGCCATTTTCATTCATGGAGATTACCAGTGGAAAGCTTGGAAATGACCAGAAAACTGATAATATTTACAACTCCGGTTACTTTAGGGAGCGTTTTCAGTACAATTTGCTTTCAAATGTTAGGAATTCAGGGTTATACAGCTCAAAATTAGTTTAGAAACACTGTAAGTAAGGACGATACTGTTTATGTTTATAATTGGAGGCCGAATTTCTCTCGCGTTTTCTGTGTGAATCAGTTAAAATTCTGACGATTCCAGGATATAGTTGTAGGAACACTCTCTAATTCTGGACAAACTCTTCAAATGCACAATTATAGTTTCTGGAAATGATTAAAAACTTGTAAGAAACACTTGAAATAAAAGGAAATAGGTCCTTACTACATTTCCTGCCATTTTCAATCACGGAGGTTACCAGTGGAAAGTTCGGAAATGACCAGAAAATTGATAATATTTACAACTCCGGCTACTTTAGGAAGCGTTTTCACTTGAATTTGCTTTCAAATATTAGGAATTAGGTTTATACAGCTCAAAACTTGTGTAGAAAGACTGTAAGTGAGGACTATACTGTTTATGTTTGTCATTGGAGGCCGAAATTCTCTGGCGTTTTCTGTGTGAATCAGTTAAAATGCTGATGATTCCTTTATATAGTTGTAGGAACACTCTCTAATTCTGGTCAAACTCTTTAAAAACGCAATTATAGTTTCCAGAGATCATTAAAAACCTGTAAGAAACACTTGAAATAAAAGGAAATAGGTTCTTACTACATTTCCTGCCATTTTCAATCACGGAGGTTACCAGTGGAATGTTCGGAAATGACTCAAAAACTGAAAATATTTACAACTCCAGCGACATTAGGAAGCGTTTTCACTTAAATTTGCTTTCAAATATTAGGAATTAGGTTTATACAGCTCAAAACTTGTGTAGAAGACTGTAAGTGAGGACTATACTGTTTATGTTTATAATTGGAGGCCGAATTTCTCTGGCGTTTTCTGTGTGAATAAGTTACACTGCTGTCTATTCAAGTTATAGTTGTAGGAACTCTCACTAATTGTGGTAAAACTCTTCAAATAAGCAATTATAGTTTTCAGAAACGATTAAAAACTTGTAAGAAACACTTGAAATAAAAGGAAATAGATTCATACTACATTTTCTGCCATTTTCATTCATGGAGATTGCCAGTGGAAAGCTTGGAAATGACCAGAAAACTGATAATATTTACAACTCCGGTTACTTTAGGGAGCGTTTTCAGTACAATTTGCTTTCAAATGTTAGGAATTCAGGGTTATACAGCTCAAAATTTGTTTAGAAACACTGTAAGTAAGGACGATACTGCTTATGTTTATAATTGGAGGCCGAATTTCTCTCGCGTTTTCTGTGTGAATCAGTTAAAATTCTGACGATTCCAGTATATAGTTGAAGGAACACTCTCTAATTCTGGACAAACTCTTCAAATACACAATTATAGTTTCTGGAAATGATTAAAAACTTGTAAGAAACACTTGAAATAAAAGGAAATAGGTCCTTACTACATTTCCTGCCATTTTCAATCACGGAGGTTACCAGTGGAAAGTTCGGAAATGACCAGAAAACTGATAATATTTACAACTCCGGCTACTTTAGGAAGCGTTTTCACTTGAATTTGCTTTCAAATATTAGGAATTAGGTTTATACAGCTCAAAACTTGTGTACAAAGACTGTAAGTGAGGACTATACTGTTTATGTTTATAATTGGAGGCCGAATTTCTCTGGCGTTTTCTGTGTGAATAAGTTACAATGGTGTCTATTCAAGTTTATAGTTGTAGGAACTCTCACTAATTGTGGTAAAACTCTTCAAATAAGCAATTATAGTTTTCAGAAACGATTAAAAACTTGTAAGAAACACTTGAAATAAAAGGAAATAGATTCATACTACATTTTCTGCCATTTTCATTCATGGAGATTACCAGTGGAAAGCTTGGAAATGACCAGAAACCTGATAATATTTACAACTCCGGTTACTTTAGGGAGCGTTTTCAGTACAATTTGCTTTCAAATGTTAGGAATTCAGGGTTATACAGCTCAAAATTTGTTTAGAAACACTGTAAGTAAGGACGATACTGTTTATGTTTATAATTGGAGGCCGAATTTCTCTCGCGTTTTCTGTGTGAATCAGTTAAAATTCTGACGATTCCAGTATATAGTTGTAGGAACACTCTCTAATTCTGGACAAACTCTTCAAATACACAATTATAGTTTCTGGAAATGATTAAAAACTTGTAAGAAACACTTGAAATAAAAGGAAATAGGTCCTTACTACATTTCCTGCCATTTTCAATCACGGAGGTTACCAGTGGAAAGTTCGGAAATGACCAGAAAACTGATAATATTTACAACTCCGGCTACTTTAGGAAGCGTTTTCACTTGAATTTGCTTTCAAATATTAGGAATTAGGTTTATACAGCTCAAAACTTGTGTAGAAAGACTGTAAGTGAGGACTATACTGTTTGTGTTTGTCATTGGAGGCCGAATTTCTCTGGCGTTTTCTGTGTGAATCAGCTAAAATGCTGATGATTCCTTTATATAGTTGTAGGAACACTCTCCAATTCTGGTCAAACTCTTTAAATACGCAATTATAGTTTCCAGAGATCATTAAAAACCTGTAAGAAACACTTGAAATAAAAGGAAATAGGTTCTTACTACATTTCCTGCCATTTTCAATCACGGAGGTTACCAGTGGAATGTTCGGAAATGACTCGAAAACTGAAAATATTTACAACTCCAGCGACATTAGGAAGCGTTTTCACTTAAATTTGCTTTCAAATATTAGGAATTAGGTTTATACAGCTCAAAACTTGTGTAGAAAGACTGTAAGTGAGGACTATACTGTTTATGTTTATAATTGGAGGCCGAATTTCTCTGGCGTTTTCTGTGTGAATAAGTTACACTGCTGTCTATTCAAGTTTATAGTTGTAGGAACTCTCACTAATTGTGGTAAAACTCTTCAAATAAGCAATTATAGTTTTCAGAAACGATTAAAAACTTGTAAGAAACACTTGAAATAAAAGGAAATAGATTCATACTACATTTTCTGCCATTTTCATTCATGGAGATTACCAGTGGAAAGCTTGGAAATGACCAGAAAACTGATAATATTTACAACTCCGGTTACGTTAGGGAGCGTTTTCAGTACAATTTGCTTTCAAATGTTAGGAATTCAGGGTTATACAGCTCAAAATTAGTTTAGAAACACTGTAAGTAAGGACGATACTGTTTATGTTTATAATTGGAGGCCGAATTTCTCTCGCGTTTTCTGTGTGAATCAGTTAAAATTCTGACGATTCCAGGATATAGTTGTAGGAACACTCTCTAATTCTGGACAAACTCTTCAAATGCACAATTATAGTTTCTGGAAATGATTAAAAACTTGTAAGAAACACTTGAAATAAAAGGAAATAGGTCCTTACTACATTTCCTGCCATTTTCAATCACGGAGGTTACCAGTGGAAAGTTCGGAAATGACCAGAAAATTGATAATATTTACAACTCCGGCTACTTTAGGAAGCGTTTTCACTTGAATTTGCTTTCAAATATTAGGAATTAGGTTTATACAGCTCAAAACTTGTGTAGAAAGACTGTAAGTGAGGACTATACTGTTTATGTTTGTCATTGGAGGCCGAAATTCTCTGGCGTTTTCTGTGTGAATCAGTTAAAATGCTGATGATTCCTTTATATAGTTGTAGGAACACTCTCTAATTCTGGTCAAACTCTTTAAATACGCAATTATAGTTTCCAGAGATCATTAAAAACCTGTAAGAAACACTTGAAATAAAAGGACATAGGTTCTTACTACATTTCCTGCCATTTTCAATCACGGAGGTTACCAGTGGAATGTTCGGAAATGACTCGAAAACTGAAAATATTTACAACTCCAGCGACATTAGGAAGCGTTTTCACTTAAATTTGCTTTCAAATATTAGGAATTAGGTTTATACAGCTCAAAACTTGTGTAGAAAGACTGTAAGTGAGGACTATACTGTTTATGTTTATAATTGGAGGCCGAATTTCTCTGGCATTTTCTGTGTGAATAAGTTACACTGCTGTCTATTCAAGTTATAGTTGTAGGAACTCTCACTAATTGTGGTAAAACTCTTCAAATAAGCAATTATAGTTTTCAGAAACGATTAAAAACTTGTAAGAAACACTTGAAATAAAAGGAAATAGATTCATACTACATTTTCTGCCATTTTCATTCATGGAGATTACCAGTGGAAAGCTTGGAAATGACCAGAAAACTGATAATATTTACAACTCCGGTTACTTTAGGGAGCGTTTTCAGTACAATTTGCTTTCAAATGTTAGGAATTCAGGGTTATACAGCTCAAAATTTGTTTAGAAACACTGTAAGTAAGGACGATACTGCTTATGTTTATAATTGGAGGCCGAATTTCTCTCGCGTTTTCTGTGTGAATCAGTTAAAATTCTGACGATTCCAGTATATAGTTGAAGGAACACTCTCTAATTCTGGACAAACTCTTCAAATACACAATTATAGTTTCTGGAAATGATTAAAAACTTGTAAGAAACACTTGAAATAAAAGGAAATAGGTCCTTACTACATTTCCTGCCATTTTCAATCACGGAGGTTACCAGTGGAAAGTTCGGAAATGACCAGAAAACTGATAATATTTACAACTCCGGCTACTTTAGGAAGCGTTTTCACTTGAATTTGCTTTCAAATATTAGGAATTAGGTTTATACAGCTCAAAACTTGTGTACAAAGACTGTAAGTGAGGACTATACTGTTTATGTTTATAATTGGAGGCCGAATTTCTCTGGCGTTTTCTGTGTGAATAAGTTACAATGCTGTCTATTCAAGTTTATAGTTGTAGGAACTCTCACTAATTGTGGTAATACTCTTCAAATAAGCAATTATAGTTTTCAGAAACGATTAAAAACTTGTAAGAAACACTTGCAATAAAAGGAAATAGATTCATACTACATTTTCTGCCATTTTCATTCATGGAGATTACCAGTGGAAAGCTTGGAAATGACCAGAAAACTGATAATATTTACAACTCCGGTTACTTTAGGGAGCGTTTTCAGTACAATTTGCTTTCAAATGTTAGGAATTCAGGGTTATACAGCTCAAAATTTGTTTAGAAACACTGTAAGTAAGGACGATACTGTTTATGTTTATAATTGGAGGCCGAATTTCTCTCGCGTTTTCTGTGTGAATCAGTTAAAATTCTGACGATTCCAGTATATAGTTGTAGGAACACTCTCTAATTCTGGACAAACTCTTCAAATACACAATTATAGTTTCTGGAAATGATTAAAAACTTGTAAGAAACACTTGAAATAAAAGGAAATAGGTCCTTACTACATTTCCTGCCATTTTCAATCACTGAGGTTACCAGTGGAAAGTTCGGAAATGACCAGAAAACTGATAATATTTACAACTCCGGCTACTTTAGGAAGCGTTTTCACTTGAATTTGCTTTCAAATATTAGGAATTAGGTTTATACAGCTCAAAACTTGTGTAGAAAGACTGTAAGTGAGGACTATACTGTTTGTGTTTGTCATTGGAGGCCGAATTTCTCTGGCGTTTTCTGTGTGAATCAGCTAAAATGCTGATGATTCCTTTATATAGTTGTAGGAACACTCTCTAATTCTGGTCAAACTCTTTAAATACGCAATTATAGTTTCCAGAGATCATTAAAAACCTGTAAGAAACACTTGAAATAAAAGGAAATAGGTTCTTACTACATTTCCTGCCATTTTCAATCACGGAGGTTACCAGTGGAATGTTCGGAAATGACTCGAAAACTGAAAATATTTACAACTCCAGCGACATTAGGAAGCGTTTTCACTTAAATTTGCTTTCAAATATTAGGAATTAGGTTTATACAGCTCAAAACTTGTGTAGAAAGACTGTAAGTGAGGACTATACTGTTTATGTTTATAATTGGAGGCCGAATTTCTCTGGCGTTTTCTGTGTGAATAAGTTACACTGCTGTCTATTCAAGTTATAGTTGTAGGAACTCTCACTAATTGTGGTAAAACTCTTCAAATAAGCAATTATAGTTTTCAGAAACGATTAAAAACTTGTAAGAAACACTTGAAATAAAAGGAAATAGCTTCATACTACATTTTCTGCCATTTTCATTCATGGAGATTACCAGTGGAAAGCTTGGAAATGACCAGAAAACTGATAATATTTACAACTCCGGTTACTTTAGGGAGCGTTTTCAGTACAATTTGCTTTCAAATGTTAGGAATTCAGGGTTATACAGCTCAAAATTTGTTTAGAAACACTGTAAGTAAGGACGATACTGTTTATGTTTATAATTGGAGGCCGAATTTCTCTCGCGTTTTCTGTGTGAATCAGTTAAAATTCTGACGATTCCAGTATATAGTTGAAGGAACACTCTCTAATTCTGGAAAACTCTTCAAATACACAATTATAGTTTCTGGAAATGATTAAAAACTTGTAAGAAACACTTGAAATAAAAGGAAATAGGTCCTTACTACATTTCCTGCCATTTTCAATCACGGAGGTTACCAGTGGAAAGTTCGGAAATGACCAGAAAACTGATAATATTTACAACTCCGGCTACTTTAGGAAGCGTTTTCACTTGAATTTGCTTTCAAATATTAGGAATTAGGTTTATACAGCTCAAAACTTGTGTAGAAAGACTGTAAGTGAGGACTATACTGTTTATGTTTATAATAGGAGGCCGAATTTCTCTGGCGTTTTCTGTGTGAATCAGTTAAAATGCTGACGATTCCTTGATATAGTTGTAGGAACACTCTCTAATTCTGGTCAAACTCTTTAAATACGCAATTATAGTTTCCAGAGATCATTAAAAACCTGTAAGAAACACTTGAAATAAAAGGAAATAGGTTCTTACTACATTTCCTGCCATTTTCAATCACGGAGGTTACCAGTGGAAAGTTTGGAAATGACCAGAAAACTGATAATATTTACAACTCCGGTTACTTTAGGGAGCGTTTTCAGTACAATTTGCTTTCAAATGTTAGGAATTCAGGGTTATACAGCTCAAAATTTGTTTAGAAACACTGTAAGTAAGGACGATACTGTTTATGTTTATAATTGGAGGCCGAATTTCTCTCGCGTTTTCTGTGTGAATCAGTTAAAATTCTGACGATTCCAGTATATAGTTGAAGGAACACTCTCTAATTCTGGACAAACTCTTCAAATACACAATTATAGTTTCTGGAAATGATTAAAAACTTGTAAGAAACACTTGAAATAAAAGGAAATAGGTCCTTACTACATTTCCTGCCATTTTCAATCACGGAGGTTACCAGTGGAATGTTCGGAAATGACTCGAAAACTGAAAATATTTACAACTCCAGCGACATTAGGAAGCGTTTTCACTTAAATTTGCTTTCAAATATTAGGAATTAGGTTTAAACAGCTCAAAACTTGTGTAGAAAGACTGTAAGTGAGGACTATACTGTTTATGTTTATAATTGGAGGCCGAATTTCTCTGGCGTTTTCTGTGTGAATAAGTTACACTGCTGTCTATTCAAGTTTATAGTTGTAGGAACTCTCACTAATTGTGGTAAAACTCTTCAAATAAGCAATTATAGTTTTCAGAAACGGTTAAAAACTTGTAAGAAACACTTGAAATAAAAGGAAATAGATTCATACTACATTTTCTGCCATTTTCATTCATGGAGATTACCAGTGGAAAGCTTGGAAATGACCAGAAAACTGATAATATTTACAACTCCGGTTACTTTAGGGAGCGTTTTCAGTACAATTTGCTTTCAAATGTTAGGAATTCAGGGTTATACAGCTCAAAATTTGTTTAGAAACACTGTAAGTAAGGACGATACTGTTTATGTTTATAATTGGAGGCCGAATTTCTCTCGCGTTTTCTGTGTGAATCAGTTAAAATTCTGACGATTCCAGTATATAGTTGAAGGAACACTCTCTAATTCTGGAAAACTCTTCAAATACACAATTATAGTTTCTGGAAATGATTAAAAACTTGTAAGAAACACTTGAAATAAAAGGAAATAGGTCCTTACTACATTTCCTGCCATTTTCAATCACGGAGGTTACCAGTGGAAAGTTCGGAAATGACCAGAAAACTGATAATATTTACAACTCCGGCTACTTTAGGAAGCGTTTTCACTTGAATTTGCTTTCAAATATTAGGAATTAGGTTTATACAGCTCAAAAATTGTGTAGAAAGACTGTAAGTGAGGACTATACTGTTTGTGTTTGTCATTGGAGGCCGAAATTCTCTGGCGTTTTCTGTGTGAATCAGTTAAAATGCTGATGATTCCTTTATATAGTTGTAGGAACACTCTCTAATTCTGGTCAAACTCTTTAAATACGTAATTATAGTTTCCAGAGATCATTAAAAACCTGTAAGAAACACTTGAAATAAAAGGAAATAGGTTCTTACTACATTTCCTGCCATTTTCAATCACGGAGGTTACCAGTGGAAAGTTTGGAAATGACCAGAAAACTGATAATATTTACAACTCCGGTTACTTTAGGGAGCGTTTTCAGTACAATTTGCTTTCAAATGTTAGGAATTCAGGGTTATACAGCTCAAAATTTGTTTAGAAACACTGTAAGTAAGGACGATACTGTTTATGTTTATAATTGGAGGCCGAATTTCTCTCGCGTTTTCTGTGTGAATCAGTTAAAATTCTGACGATTCCAGTATATAGTTGAAGGAACACTCTCTAATTCTGGACAAACTCTTCAAATACACAATTATAGTTTCTGGAAATGATTAAAAACTTGTAAGAAACACTTGAAATAAAAGGAAATAGGTCCTTACTACATTTCCTGCCATTTTCAATCACGGAGGTTACCAGTGGAAAGTTCGGAAATGACCAGAAAACTGATAATATTTACAACTCCGGCTACTTTAGGAAGCGTTTTCACTTGAATTTGCTTTCAAATATTAGGAATTAGGTTTATACAGATCAAAACTTGTGTAGAAAGACTGTAAGTGAGGACTATACTGTTTATGTTTATAATTGGAGGCCGAATTTCTCTGGCGTTTTCTGTGTGAATAAGTTACAATGCTGTCTATTCAAGTTTATAGTTGTAGGAACTCTCACTAATTGTGGTAAAACTCTTCAAATAAGCAATTATAGTTTTCAGAAACGATTAAAAACTTGTAAGAAACACTTGAAATAAAAGGAAATAGATTCATACTACATTTTCTGCCATTTTCATTCATGGAGATTACCAGTGGAAAGCTTGGAAATGACCAGAAAACTGATAATATTTACAACTCCGGTTACTTTAGGGAGCGTTTTCAGTACAATTTGCTTTCAAATGTTAGGAATTCAGGGTTATACAGCTCAAAATTTGTTTAGAAACACTGTAAGTAAGGACGATACTGTTTATGTTTATAATTGGAGGCCGAATTTCTCTCGCGTTTTCTGTGTGAATCAGTTAAAATTCTGACGATTCCAGGATATAGTTGTAGGAACACTCTCTAATTCTGGACAAACTCTTCAAATGCACAATTATAGTTTCTGGAAATGATTAAAAACTTGTAAGAAACACTTGAAATAAAAGGAAATAGGTCCTTACTACATTTCCTGCCATTTTCAATCACGGAGGTTACCAGTGGAAAGTTCGGAAATGACCAGAAAATTGATAATATTTACAACTCCGGCTACTTTAGGAAGCGTTTTCACTTGAATTTGCTTTCAAATATTAGGAATTAGGTTTATACAGCTCAAAACTTGTGTAGAAAGACTGTAAGTGAGGACTATACTGTTTATGTTTGTCATTGGAGGCCGAAATTCTCTGGCGTTTTCTGTGTGAATCAGTTAAAATGCTGATGATTCCTTTATATAGTTGTAGGAACACTCTCTAATTCTGGTCAAACTCTTTAAATACGCAATTATAGTTTCCAGAGATCATTAAAAACCTGTAAGAAACACTTGAAATAAAAGGAAATAGGTTCTTACTACATTTCCTGCCATTTTCAATCACGGAGGTTACCAGTGGAATGTTCGGAAATGACTCGAAAACTGAAAATATTTACAACTCCAGCGACATTAGGAAGCGTTTTCACTTAAATTTGCTTTCAAATATTAGGAATTAGGTTTATACAGCTCAAAACTTGTGTAGAAAGACTGTAAGTGAGGACTATACTGTTCATGTTTATAATTGGAGGCCGAATTTCTCTGGCGTTTTCTGTGTGAATAAGTTACACTGCTGTCTATTCAAGTTATAGTTGTAGGAACTCTCACTAATTGCGGTAAAACTCTTCAAATAAGCAATTATAGTTTTCAGAAACGATTAAAAACCTGTAAGAAACACTTGAAATAAAAGGAAATAGGTTCTTACTACATTTCCTGCCATTTTCAATCACGGAGGTTACCAGTGGAAAGTTTGGAAATGACCAGAAAACTGATAATATTTACAACTCCGGTTACTTTAGGGAGCGTTTTCAGTACAATTTGCTTTCAAATGTTAGGAATTCAGGGTTATACAGCTCAAAATTTGTTTAGAAACACTGTAAGTAAGGACGATACTGTTTATGTTTATAATTGGAGGCCGAATTTCTCTCGCGTTTTCTGTGTGAATCAGTTAAAATTCTGACGATTCCAGTATATAGTTGAAGGAACACTCTCTAATTCTGGACAAACTCTTCAAATACACAATTATAGTTTCTGGAAATGATTAAAAACTTGTAAGAAACACTTGAAATAAAAGGAAATAGGTCCTTACTACATTTCCTGCCATTTTCAATCACGGAGGTTACCAGTGGAAAGTTCGGAAATGACCAGAAAACTGATAATATTTACAACTCCGGCTACTTTAGGAAGCGTTTTCACTTGAATTTGCTTTCAAATATTAGGAATTAGGTTTATACAGCTCAAAACTTGTGTAGAAAGACTGTAAGTGAGGACTATACTGTTTATGTTTATAATTGGAGGCCGAATTTCTCTGGCGTTTTCTGTGTGAATAAGTTACAATGCTGTCTATTCAAGTTTATAGTTGTAGGAACTCTCACTAATTGTGGTAAAACTCTTCAAATAAGCAATTATAGTTTTCAGAAACGATTAAAAACTTGTAAGAAACACTTGAAATAAAAGGAAATAGATTCATACTACATTTTCTGCCATTTTCATTCATGGAGATTACCAGTGGAAAGCTTGGAAATTACCAGAAAACTGATAATATTTACAACTCCGGTTACTTTAGGGAGCGTTTTCAGTACAATTTGCTTTCAAATGTTAGGAATTCAGGGTTATACAGCTCAAAATTAGTTTAGAAACACTGTAAGTAAGGACGATACTGTTTATGTTTATAATTGGAGGCCGAATTTCTCTCGCGTTTTCTGTGTGAATCAGTTAAAATTCTGACGATTCCAGGATATAGTTGTAGGAACACTCTCTAATTCTGGACAAACTCTTCAAATGCACAATTATAGTTTCTGGAAATGATTAAAAACTTGTAAGAAACACTTGAAATAAAAGGAAATAGGTCCTTACTACATTTCCTGCCATTTTCAATCACGGAGGTTACCAGTGGAAAGTTCGGAAATGACCAGAAAATTGATAATATTTACAACTCCGGCTACTTTAGGAAGCGTTTTCACTTGAATTTGCTTTCAAATATTAGGAATTAGGTTTATACAGCTCAAAACTTGTGTAGAAAGACTGTAAGTGAGGACTATACTGTTTATGTTTGTCATTGGAGGCCGAAATTCTCTGGCGTTTTCTGTGTGAATCAGTTAAAATGCTGATGATTCCTTTATATAGTTGTAGGAACACTCTCTAATTCTGGTCAAACTCTTTAAATACGCAATTATAGTTTCCAGAGATCATTAAAAACCTGTAAGAAACACTTGAAATAAAAGGAAATAGGTTCTTACTACATTTCCTGCCATTTTCAATTACGGAGGTTACCAGTGGAATGTTCGGAAATGACTCGAAAACTGAAAATATTTACAACTCCAGCGACATTAGGAAGCGTTTTCACTTAAATTTGCTTTCAAATATTAGGAATTAGGTTTATACAGCTCAAAACTTGTGTAGAAAGACTGTAAGTGAGGACTATACTGTTCATGTTTATAATTGGAGGCCGAATTTCTCTGGCGTTTTCTGTGTGAATAAGTTACACTGCTGTCTATTCAAGTTATAGTTGTAGGAACTCTCACTAATTGTGGTAAAACTCTTCAAATAAGCAATTATAGTTTTCAGAAACGATTAAAAACTTGTAAGAAACACTTGAAATAAAAGGAAATAGATTCATACTACATTTTCTGCCATTTTCATTCATGGAGATTACCAGTGGAAAGCTTGGAAATGACCAGAAAACTGATAATATTTACAACTCCGGTTACTTTAGGGAGCGTTTTCAGTACAATTTGCTTTCAAATGTTAGGAATTCAGGGTTATACAGCTCAAAATTAGTTTAGAAACACTGTAAGTAAGGACGATACTGTTTATGTTTATAATTGGAGGCCGAATTTCTCTCGCGTTTTCTGTGTGAATCAGTTAAAATTCTGACGATTCCAGGATATAGTTGTAGGAACACTCTCTAATTCTGGACAAACTCTTCAAATGCACAATTATAGTTTCTGGAAATGATTAAAAACTTGTAAGAAACACTTGAAATAAAAGGAAATAGGTCCTTACTACATTTCCTGCCATTTTCAATCACGGAGGTTACCAGTGGAAAGTTCGGAAATGACCAGAAAATTGATAATATTTACAACTCCGGCTACTTTAGGAAGCGTTTTCACTTGAATTTGCTTTCAAATATTAGGAATTAGGTTTATACAGCTCAAAACTTGTGTAGAAAGACTGTAAGTGAGGACTATACTGTTTATGTTTGTCATTGGAGGCCGAAATTCTCTGGCGTTTTCTGTGTGAATCAGTTAAAATGCTGATGATTCCTTTATATAGTTGTAGGAACACTCTCTAATTCTGGTCAAACTCTTTAAATACGCAATTATAGTTTCCAGAGATCATTAAAAACCTGTAAGAAACACTTGAAATAAAAGGAAATAGGTTCTTACTACATTTCCTGCCATTTTCAATCACGGAGGTTACCAGTGGAATGTTCGGAAATGACTCGAAAACTGAAAATATTTACAACTCCAGCGACATTAGGAAGCGTTTTCACTTAAATTTGCTTTCAAATATTAGGAATTAGGTTTATACAGCTCAAAACTTGTGTAGAAAGACTGTAAGTGAGGACTATACTGTTTATGTTTATAATTGGAGGCCGAATTTCTCTGGCGTTTTCTGTGTGAATAAGTTACACTGCTGTCTATTCAAGTTATAGTTGTAGGAACTCTCACTAATTGTGGTAAAACTCTTCAAATAAGCAATTATAGTTTTCAGAAACGATTAAAAACTTGTAAGAAACACTTGAAATAAAAGGAAATAGATTCATACTACATTTTCTGCCATTTTCATTCATGGAGATTACCAGTGGAAAGCTTGGAAATGACCAGAAAACTGATAATATTTACAACTCCGGTTACTTTAGGGAGCGTTTTCAGTACAATTTGCTTTCAAATGTTAGGAATTCAGGGTTATACAGCTCAAAATTTGTTTAGAAACACTGTAAGTAAGGACGATACTGTTTATGTTTATAATTGGAGGCCGAATTTCTCTCGCGTTTTCTGTGTGAATCAGTTAAAATTCTGACGATTCCAGTATATAGTTGAAGGAACACTCTCTAATTCTGGACAAACTCTTCAAATACACAATTATAGTTTCTGGAAATGATTAAAAACTTGTAAGAAACACTTGAAATAAAAGGAAATAGGTCCTTACTACATTTCCTGCCATTTTCAATCACGGAGGTTACCAGTGGAAAGTTCGGAAATGACCAGAAAACTGATAATATTTACAACTCCGGCTACTTTAGGAAGCGTTTTCACTTGAATTTGCTTTCAAATATTAGGAATTAGGTTTATACAGCTCAAAACTTGTGTAGAAAGACTGTAAGTGAGGACTATACTGTTTATGTTTATAATTGGAGGCCGAATTTCTCTGGCGTTTTCTGTGTGAATAAGTTACAATGCTGTCTATTCAAGTTTATAGTTGTAGGAACTCTCACTAATTGTGGTAAAACTCTTCAAATAAGCAATTATAGTTTTCAGAAACGATTAAAAACTTGTAAGAAACACTTGAAATAAAAGGAAATAGATTCATACTACATTTTCTGCCATTTTCATTCATGGAGATTACCAGTGGAAAGCTTGGAAATGACCAGAAAACTGATAATATTTACAACTCCGGTTACTTTAGGGAGCGTTTTCAGTACAATTTGCTTTCAAATGTTAGGAATTCAGGGTTATACAGCTCAAAATTTGTTTAGAAACACTGTAAGTAAGGACGATACTGTTTATGTTTATAATTGGAGGCCGAATTTCTCTCGCGTTTTCTGTGTGAATCAGTTAAAATTCTGACGATTCCAGGATATAGTTGTAGGAACACTCTCTAATTCTGGACAAACTCTTCAAATGCACAATTATAGTTTCTGGAAATGATTAAAAACTTGTAAGAAACACTTGAAATAAAAGGAAATAGGTCCTTACTACATTTCCTGCCATTTTCAATCACGGAGGTTACCAGTGGAAAGTTCGGAAATGACCAGAAAATTGATAATATTTACAACTCCGGCTACTTTAGGAAGCGTTTTCACTTGAATTTGCTTTCAAATATTAGGAATTAGGTTTATACAGCTCAAAACTTGTGTAGAAAGACTGTAAGTGAGGACTATACTGTTTATGTTTGTCATTGGAGGCCGAAATTCTCTGGCGTTTTCTGTGTGAATCAGTTAAAATGCTGATGATTCCTTTATATAGTTGTAGGAACACTCTCTAATTCTGGTCAAACTCTTTAAATACGCAATTATAGTTTCCAGAGATCATTAAAAACCTGTAAGAAACACTTGAAATAAAAGGAAATAGGTTCTTACTACATTTCCTGCAATTTTCAATTACGGAGGTTACCAGTGGAATGTTCGGAAATGACTCGAAAACTGAAAATATTTACAACTCCAGCGACATTAGGAAGCGTTTTCACTTAAATTTGCTTTCAAATATTAGGAATTAGGTTTATACAGCTCAAAACTTGTGTTGAAAGACTGTAAGTGAGGACTATACTGTTCATGTTTATAATTGGAGGCCGAATTTCTCTGGCGTTTTCTGTGTGAATAAGTTACACTGCTGTCTATTCAAGTTATAGTTGTAGGAACTCTCACTAATTGTGGTAAAACTCTTCAAATAAGCAATTATAGTTTTCAGAAACGATTAAAAACTTGTAAGAAACACTTGAAATAAAAGGAAATAGATTCATACTACATTTTCTGCCATTTTCATTCATGGAGATTACCAGTGGAAAGCTTGGAAATGACCAGAAAACTGATAATATTTACAACTCCGGTTACTTTAGGGAGCGTTTTCAGTACAATTTGCTTTCAAATGTTAGGAATTCAGGGTTATACAGCTCAAAATTAGTTTAGAAACACTGTAAGTAAGGACGATACTGTTTATGTTTATAATTGGAGGCCGAATTTCTCTCGCGTTTTCTGTGTGAATCAGTTAAAATTCTGACGATTCCAGGATATAGTTGTAGGAACACTCTCTAATTCTGGACAAACTCTTCAAATGCACAATTATAGTTTCTGGAAATGATTAAAAACTTGTAAGAAACACTTGAAATAAAAGGAAATAGGTCCTTACTACATTTCCTGCCATTTTCAATCACGGAGGTTACCAGTGGAAATTTCGGAAATGACCAGAAAACTGATAATATTTACAACTCCGGCTACTTTAGGAAGCGTTTTCACTTGAATTTGCTTTCAAATATTAGGAATTAGGTTTATACAGCTCAAAACTTGTGTAGAAAGACTGTAAGTGAGGACTATACTGTTTATGTTTGTCATTGGAGGCCGAAATTCTCTGGCGTTTTCTGTGTGAATCAGTTAAAATGCTGATGATTCCTTTATATAGTTGTAGGAACACTCTCTAATTCTGGTCAAACTCTTTAAATACGCAATTATAGTTTCCAGAGATCATTAAAAACCTGTAAGAAACACTTGAAATAAAAGGAAATAGGTTCTTACTACATTTCCTGCCATTTTCAATCACGGAGGTTACCAGTGAAATGTTCGGAAATGACTCGAAAACTGAAAATATTTACAACTCCAGCGACATTAGGAAGCGTTTTCACTTAAATTTGCTTTCAAATATTAGGAATTAGGTTTATACAGCTCAAAACTTGTGTAGAAAGACTGTAAGTGAGGACTATACTGTTTATGTTTATAATTGGAGGCCGAATTTCTCTGGCGTTTTCTGTGTGAATAAGTTACACTGCTGTCTATTCAAGTTATAGTTGTAGGAACTCTCACTAATTGTGGTAAAAATCTTCAAATAAGCAATTATAGTTTTCAGAAACGATTAAAAACTTGTAAGAAACACTTGAAATAAAAGGAAATAGATTCATACTACATTTTCTGCCATTTTCATTCATGGAGATTACCAGTGGAAAGCTTGGAAATGACCAGAAAACTGATAATATTTACAACTCCGGTTACTTTAGGGAGCGTTTTCAGTACAATTTGCTTTCAAATGTTAGGAATTCAGGGTTATACAGCTCAAAATTAGTTTAGAAACACTGTAAGTAAGGACGATACTGTTTATGTTTATAATTGGAGGCCGAATTTCTCTCGCGTTTTCTGTGTGAATCAGTTAAAATTCTGACGATTCCAGTATATAGTTGAAGGAACACTCTCTAATTCTGGACAAACTCTTCAAATACACAATTATAGTTTCTGGAAATGATTAAAAACTTGTAAGAAACACTTGAAATAAAAGGAAATAGGTCCTTACTACATTTCCTGCCATTTTCAATCACGGAGGTTACCAGTGGAAAGTTCGGAAATGACCAGAAAACTGATAATATTTACAACTCCGGCTACTTTAGGAAGCGTTTTCAGTTGAATTTGCTTTCAAATATTAGGAATTAGGTTTATACAGCTCAAAACTTGTGTAGAAAGACTGTAAGTGAGGACTATACTGTTTATGTTTATAATTGGAGGCCGAATTTCTCTGGCGTTTTCTGTGTGAATAAGTTACAATGCTGTCTATTCAAGTTTATAGTTGTAGGAACTCTCACTAATTGTGGTAAAACTCTTCAAATAAGCAATTATAGTTTTCAGAAACGATTAAAAACTTGTAAGAAACACTTGAAATAAAAGGAAATAGATTCATACTACATTTTCTGCCATTTTCATTCATGGAGATTACCAGTGGAAAGCTTGGAAATGACCAGAAAACTGATAATATTTACAACTCCGGTTACTTTAGGGAGCGTTTTCAGTACAATTTGCTTTCAAATGTTAGGAATTCAGGGTTATACAGCTCAAAATTAGTTTAGAAACACTGTAAGTAAGGACGATACTGTTTATGTTTATAATTGGAGGCCGAATTTCTCTCGCGTTTTCTGTGTGAATCAGTTAAAATTCTGACGATTCCAGGATATAGTTGTAGGAACACTCTCTAATTCTGGACAAACTCTTCAAATGCACAATTATAGTTTCTGGAAATGATTAAAAACTTGTAAGAAACACTTGAAATAAAAGGAAATAGGTCCTTACTACATTTCCTGCCATTTTCAATCACGGAGGTTACCAGTGGAAAGTTCGGAAATGACCAGAAAATTGATAATATTTACAACTCCGGCTACTTTAGGAAGCGTTTTCACTTGAATTTGCTTTCAAATATTAGGAATTAGGTTTATACAGCTCAAAACTTGTGTAGAAAGACTGTAAGTGAGGACTATACTGTTTATGTTTGTCATTGGAGGCCGAAATTCTCTGGCGTTTTCTGTGTGAATCAGTTAAAATGCTGATGATTCCTTTATATAGTTGTAGGAACACTCTCTAATTCTGGTCAAACTCTTTAAATACGCAATTATAGTTTCCAGAGATCATTAAAAACCTGTAAGAAACACTTGAAATAAAAGGAAATAGGTTCTTACTACATTTCCTGCCATTTTCAATCACGGAGGTTACCAGTGGAATGTTCGGAAATGACTCGAAAACTGAAAATATTTACAACTCCAGCGACATTAGGAAGCGTTTTCACTTAAATTTGCTTTCAAATATTAGGAATTAGGTTTATACAGCTCAAAACTTGTGTAGAAAGACTGTAAGTGAGGACTATACTGTTTATGTTTATAATTGGAGGCCGAATTTCTCTGGCGTTTTCTGTGTGAATAAGTTACACTGCTGTCTATTCAAGTTATAGTTGTAGGAACTCTCACTAATTGTGGTAAAACTCTTCAAATAAGCAATTATAGTTTTCAGAAACGATTAAAAACTTGTAAGAAACACTTGAAATAAAAGGAAATAGATTCATACTACATTTTCTGCCATTTTCATTCATGGAGATTACCAGTGGAAAGCTTGGAAATGACCAGAAAACTGATAATATTTACAACTCCGGTTACTTTAGGGAGCGTTTTCAGTACAATTTGCTTTCAAATGTTAGGAATTCAGGGTTATACAGCTCAAAATTTGTTTAGAAACACTGTAAGTAAGGACGATACTGTTTATGTTTATAATTGGAGGCCGAATTTCTCTCGCGTTTTCTGTGTGAATCAGTTAAAATTCTGACGATTCCAGTATATAGTTGAAGGAACACTCTCTAATTCTGGACAAACTCTTCAAATACACAATTATAGTTTCTGGAAATGATTAGAAACTTGTAAGAAACACTTGAAATAAAAGGAAATAGGTCCTTACTACATTTCCTGCCATTTTCAATCACGGAGGTTACCAGTGGAAAGTTCGGAAATGACCAGAAAACTGATAATATTTACAACTCCGGCTACTTTAGGAAGCGTTTTCACTTGAATTTGCTTTCAAATATTAGGAATTAGGTTTATACAGCTCAAAACTTGTGTAGAAAGACTGTAAGTGAGGACTATACTGTTTATGTTTATAATTGGAGGCCGAATTTCTCTGGCGTTTTCTGTGTGAATAAGTTACAATGCTGTCTATTCAAGTTTATAGTTGTAGGAACTCTCACTAATTGTGGTAAAACTCTTCAAATAAGCAATTATAGTTTTCAGAAACGATTAAAAACTTGTAAGAAACACTTGAAATAAAAGGAAATAGATTCATACTACATTTTCTGCCATTTTCATTCATGGAGATTACCAGTGGAAAGCTTGGAAATGACCAGAAAACTGATAATATTTACAACTCCGGTTACTTTAGGGAGCGTTTTCAGTACAATTTGCTTTCCAATGTTAGGAATTCAGGGTTATACAGCTCAAAATTTGTTTAGAAACACTGTAAGTAAGGACGATACTGTTTATGTTTATAATTGGAGGCCGAATTTCTCTCGCGTTTTCTGTGTGAATCAGTTAAAATTCTGACGATTCCAGGATATAGTTGTAGGAACACTCTCTAATTCTGGACAAACTCTTCAAATACACAATTATAGTTTCTGGAAATGATTAAAAACTTGTAAGAAACACTTGAAATAAAAGGAAATAGGTCCTTACTACATTTCCTGCCATTTTCAATCACGGAGGTTACCAGTGGAAACTTCGGAAATGACCAGAAAATTGATAATATTTACAACTCCGGCTACTTTAGGAAGCGTTTTCACTTGAATTTGCTTTCAAATATTAGGAATTAGGTTTATACAGCTCAAAACTTGTATAGAAAGACTGTAAGTGAGGACTATACTGTTTATGTTTGTCATTGGAGGCCGAATTTCTCTCGCGTTTTCTGTGTGAATCAGTTAAAATTCTGACGATTCCAGTATATAGTTGTAGGAACACTCCCCAATTCTGGACAAACTCTTCAAATACACAATTATAGTTTCTGAAAATGATTAAAAACTTGTAAGAAACACTTGAAATAAAAGGAAATAGGTCCTTACTACATTTCCTGCCATTTTCAATCACGGAGGTTACCAGTGGAAAGTTCGGAAATGACCCGAAAACTGATAATATTTAAAACTCCGGCTACTTTAGGAAGCGTTTTCACTTGAATTTGCTTTCAAATATTAGGAATTATGTTTATACAGCTCAAAACTTGTGTAGAAAGACTGTAAGTGAGGACTATACTGTTTATGTTTATAATTGGAGGCCGAATTTCTCTGGCGTTTTCTGTGTGAATAAGTTACAATGCTGACGATTGGACTATATAGTTGTAGGAACTCTCACTAATTGTGGTAAAACTCTTCAAATCCGCAATTATAGTTTCCAGAAATGATTAAAAACTTGAAAGAAACACTTGAAATAAAAGGAAATAGATTCATACTACATTTTCTGCCATTTTCATTCATGGAGATTACCAGTGGAAATCTTGGAAATGACCAGAAACCTGATGATATTTACAACTCCGGTTACTTTAGGGAGCGTTTTCAGTACAATTTGCTTTCAAATGTTAGGAATTCAGGGTTATACAGCTCAAAATTTGTTTAGAAACACTGTAAGTAAGGACGATACTGTTTATGTTTATAATTGGAGGCCGAATTTCTCTCGCGTTTTCTGTGTGAATCAGTTAATATGCTGACGATTCCAGTATATAGTTGTAGGAACACTCTCTAATTCTGGACAAACTCTTCAAATACACAATTATAGTTTCTGGAAATGATTAAAAACTTGTAAGAAACACTTGAAATAAAAGGAAATAGGTCCTTACTACATTTCCTGCCATTTTCAATCACGGAGGTTACCAGTGGAAAGTTCGGAAATGACCAGAAAACTGATAATATTTACAACTCCGGCTACTTTAGGAAGCGTTTTCAGTTGAATTTGCTTTCAAATATTAGGAATTAGGTTTATACAGCTCAAAACTTGTGTAGAAAGACTGTAAGTGAGGACTATACTGTTTATGTTTATAATTGGAGGCCGAATTTCTCTGGCGTTTTCTGTGTGAATAAGTTACAATGCTGTCTATTCAAGTTTATAGTTGTAGGAACTCTCACTAATTGTGGTAAAACTCTTCAAATAAGCAATTATAGTTTTCAGAAACGATTAAAAACTTGTAAGAAACACTTGAAATAAAAGGAAATAGATTCATACTACATTTTCTGCCATTTTCATTCATGGAGATTACCAGTGGAAAGCTTGGAAATGACCAGAAAACTGATAATATTTACAACTCCGGTTACTTTAGGGAGCGTTTTCAGTACAATTTGCTTTCAAATGTTAGGAATTCAGGGTTATACAGCTCAAAATTAGTTTAGAAACACTGTAAGTAAGGACGATACTGTTTATGTTTATAATTGGAGGCCGAATTTCTCTCGCGTTTTCTGTGTGAATCAGTTAAAATTCTGACGATTCCAGGATATAGTTGTAGGAACACTCTCTAATTCTGGACAAACTCTTCAAATGCACAATTATAGTTTCTGGAAATGATTAAAAACTTGTAAGAAACACTTGAAATAAAAGGAAATAGGTCCTTACTACATTTCCTGCCATTTTCAATCACGGAGGTTACCAGTGGAAAGTTCGGAAATGACCAGAAAATTGATAATATTTACAACTCCGGCTACTTTAGGAAGCGTTTTCACTTGAATTTGCTTTCAAATATTAGGAATTAGGTTTATACAGCTCAAAACTTGTGTAGAAAGACTGTAAGTGAGGACTATACTGTTTATGTTTGTCATTGGAGGCCGAAATTCTCTGGCGTTTTCTGTGTGAATCAGTTAAAATGCTGATGATTCCTTTATATAGTTGTAGGAACACTCTCTAATTCTGGTCAAACTCTTTAAATACGCAATTATAGTTTCCAGAGATCATTAAAAACCTGTAAGAAACACTTGAAATAAAAGGAAATAGGTTCTTACTACATTTCCTGCCATTTTCAATCACGGAGGTTACCAGTGGAATGTTCGGAAATGACTCGAAAACTGAAAATATTTACAACTCCAGCGACATTAGGAAGCGTTTTCACTTAAATTTGCTTTCAAATATTAGGAATTAGGTTTATACAGCTCAAAACTTGTGTAGAAAGACTGTAAGTGAGGACTATACTGTTTATGTTTATAATTGGAGGCCGAATTTCTCTGGCGTTTTCTGTGTGAATAAGTTACACTGCTGTCTATTCAAGTTATAGTTGTAGGAACTCTCACTAATTGTGGTAAAACTCTTCAAATAAGCAATTATAGTTTTCAGAAACGATTAAAAACTTGTAAGAAACACTTGAAATAAAAGGAAATAGATTCATACTACATTTTCTGCCATTTTCATTCATGGAGATTACCAGTGGAAAGCTTGGAAATGACCAGAAAACTGATAATATTTACAACTCCGGTTACTTTAGGGAGCGTTTTCAGTACAATTTGCTTTCAAATGTTAGGAATTCAGGGTTATACAGCTCAAAATTTGTTTAGAAACACTGTAAGTAAGGACGATACTGTTTATGTTTATAATTGGAGGCCGAATTTCTCTCGCGTTTTCTGTGTGAATCAGTTAAAATTCTGACGATTCCAGTATATAGTTGAAGGAACACTCTCTAATTCTGGACAAACTCTTCAAATACACAATTATAGTTTCTGGAAATGATTAGAAACTTGTAAGAAACACTTGAAATAAAAGGAAATAGGTCCTTACTACATTTCCTGCCATTTTCAATCACGGAGGTTACCAGTGGAAAGTTCGGAAATGACCAGAAAACTGATAATATTTACAACTCCGGCTACTTTAGGAAGCGTTTTCACTTGAATTTGCTTTCAAATATTAGGAATTAGGTTTATACAGCTCAAAACTTGTGTAGAAAGACTGTAAGTGAGGACTATACTGTTTATGTTTATAATTGGAGGCCGAATTTCTCTGGCGTTTTCTGTGTGAATAAGTTACAATGCTGTCTATTCAAGTTTATAGTTGTAGGAACTCTCACTAATTGTGGTAAAACTCTTCAAATAAGCAATTATAGTTTTCAGAAACGATTAAAAACTTGTAAGAAACACTTGAAATAAAAGGAAATAGATTCATACTACATTTTCTGCCATTTTCATTCATGGAGATTACCAGTGGAAAGCTTGGAAATGACCAGAAAACTGATAATATTTACAACTCCGGTTACTTTAGGGAGCGTTTTCAGTACAATTTGCTTTCCAATGTTAGGAATTCAGGGTTATACAGCTCAAAATTTGTTTAGAAACACTGTAAGTAAGGACGATACTGTTTATGTTTATAATTGGAGGCCGAATTTCTCTCGCGTTTTCTGTGTGAATCAGTTAAAATTCTGACGATTCCAGGATATAGTTGTAGGAACACTCTCTAATTCTGGACAAACTCTTCAAATACACAATTATAGTTTCTGGAAATGATTAAAAACTTGTAAGAAACACTTGAAATAAAAGGAAATAGGTCCTTACTACATTTCCTGCCATTTTCAATCACGGAGGTTACCAGTGGAAACTTCGGAAATGACCAGAAAATTGATAATATTTACAACTCCGGCTACTTTAGGAAGCGTTTTCACTTGAATTTGCTTTCAAATATTAGGAATTAGGTTTATACAGCTCAAAACTTGTATAGAAAGACTGTAAGTGAGGACTATACTGTTTATGTTTGTCATTGGAGGCCGAATTTCTCTCGCGTTTTCTGTGTGAATCAGTTAAAATTCTGACGATTCCAGTATATAGTTGTAGGAACACTCCCCAATTCTGGACAAACTCTTCAAATACACAATTATAGTTTCTGGAAATGATTAAAAACTTGTAAGAAACACTTGAAATAAAAGGAAATAGGTCCTTACTACATTTCCTGCCATTTTCAATCACGGAGGTTACCAGTGGAAAGTTCGGAAATGACCCGAAAACTGATAATATTTAAAACTCCGGCTACTTTAGGAAGCGTTTTCACTTGAATTTGCTTTCAAATATTAGGAATTATGTTTATACAGCTCAAAACTTGTGTAGAAAGACTGTAAGTGAGGACTATACTGTTTATGTTTATAATTGGAGGCCGAATTTCTCTGGCGTTTTCTGTGTGAATAAGTTACAATGCTGACGATTGGACTATATAGTTGTAGGAACTCTCACTAATTGTGGTAAAACTCTTCAAATCCGCAATTATAGTTTCCAGAAATGATTAAAAACTTGAAAGAAACACTTGAAATAAAAGGAAATAGATTCATACTACATTTTCTGCCATTTTCATTCATGGAGATTACCAGTGGAAATCTTGGAAATGACCAGAAACCTGATGATATTTACAACTCCGGTTACTTTAGGGAGCGTTTTCAGTACAATTTGCTTTCAAATGTTAGGAATTCAGGGTTATACAGCTCAAAATTTGTTTAGAAACACTGTAAGTAAGGACGATACTGTTTATGTTTATAATTGGAGGCCGAATTTCTCTCGCGTTTTCTGTGTGAATCAGTTAATATGCTGACGATTCCAGTATATAGTTGTAGGAACACTCTCTAATTCTGGACAAACTCTTCAAATACACAATTATAGTTTCTGGAAATGATTAAAAACTTGTAAGAAACACTTGAAATAAAAGGAAATAGGTCCTTACTACATTTCCTGCCATTTTCAATCACGGAGGTTACCAGTGGAAAGTTCGGAAATGACCAGAAAACTGATAATATTTACAACTCCGGCTACTTTAGGAAGCGTTTTCACTTGAATTTGCTTTCAAATATTAGGAATTAGGTTTATACAGCTCAAAACTTGTGTAGAAAGACTGTAAGTGAGGACTATACTGTTTATGTTTGTCATTGGAGGCCGAATTTCTCTGGCGTTTTCTGTGTGAATAAGTTACAATGCTGACGATTGGACTATATAGTTGTAGGAACTCTCACTAATTGTGTTAAAACTCTTCAAATACGCAATTATAGTTTCCAGAGATCATTAAAAACCTGTAAGAAACACTTGAAATAAAAGGAAATAGGTTCTTACTACATTTCCTGCCATTTTCAATCACGGAGGTTACCAGTGGAATGTTCGGAAATGACTCGAAAAGTGAAAATATTTACAACTCCAGCGACATTAGGAAGCGTTTTCACTTAAATTTGCTTTCAAATATTAGGTATTAGGTTTATACAGCTCAAAAGGTGTGTAGAAAGACTGTAAGTGAGGACTATACTGTTTATGTTTATAATTGGAGGCCGAATTTCTCTGGCGTTTTCTGTGTGAATAAGTTACAATGCTGTCTATTCAAGTTTATAGTTGTAGGAACTCTCACTAATTGTGGTAAAACTCTTCAAATAAGCAATTATAGTTTTCAGAAACGATTAAAAACTTGTAAGAAACACTTGAAATAAAAGGAAATAGATTCATACTACATTTTCTGCCATTTTCATTCATGGAGATTACCAGTGGAAAGCTTGGAAATGACCAGAAAACTGATAATATTTACAACTCCGGTTACTTTAGGGAGCGTTTTCAGTACAATTTGCTTTCAAATGTTAGGAATTCAGGGTTATACAGCTCAAAATTTGTTTAGAAACACTGTAAGTAAGGACGATACTGTTTATGTTTGTCATTGGAGGCCGAATTTCTCTGGCGTTTTCTGTGTGAATCAGTTAAAATGCTGATGATTCCTTTATATAGTTGTAGGAACACTCTCTAATTCTGGTCAAACTCTTTAAATACGCAATTATAGTTTCCAGAGATCATTAAAAACCTGTAAGAAACACTTGAAATAAAAGGAAATAGGTTCTTACTACATTTCCTGCCATTTTCAATCACGGAGGTTACCAGTGGAATGTTCGGAAATGACTCGAAACCTGAAAATATTTACAACTCCAGCGACATTAGGAAGCGTTTTCACTTAAATTTGCTTTCAAATATTAGGAATTAGGTTTATACAGCTCAAAACTTGTGTAGAAAGACTGTAAGTGAGGACTATACTGTTTATGTTTATAATTGGAGGCCGAATTTCTCTGGCGTTTTCTGTGTGAATAAGTTACAATGCTGTCTATTCAAGTTTATAGTTGTAGGAACTCTCACTAATTGTGGTAAAACTCTTCAAATAAGCAATTATAGTTTTCAGAAACGAATAAAAACTTGTAAGAAACACTTGAAATAAAAGGAAATAGATTCATACTACATTTTCTGCCATTTTCATTCATGGAGATTACCAGTGGAAAGCTTGGAAATGACCAGAAACCTGATAATATTTACAACTCCGGTTACTTTAGGGAGCGTTTTCAGTACAATTTGCTTTCAAATGTTAGGAATTCAGGGTTATACAGCTCAAAATTTGTTTAGAAACACTGTAAGTAAGGACGATACTGTTCATGTTTATAATTGGAGGCCGAATTTCTCTCGCGTTTTCTGTGTGAATCAGTTAAAATTCTGACGATTCCAGTATATAGTTGTAGGAACACTCTCTAATTCTGGACAAACTCTTCAAATACACAATTATAGTTTCTGGAAATGATTAAAAACTTGTAAGAAACACTTGAAATAAAAGGAAATAGGTCCTTACTACATTTCCTGCCATTTTCAATCACGGAGGTTACCAGTGGAAAGTTCGGAAATGACCAAAAAACTGATAATATTTACAACTCCGGCTACTTTAGGAAGCGTTTTCACTTGAATTTGCTTTCAAATATTAGGAATTAGGTTTATACAGCTCAAAACTTGTGTAGAAAGACTGTAAGTGAGGACTATACTGTTTATGTTTGTCATTGGAGGCCGAATTTCTCTGGCGTTTTCTGTGTGAATCAGTTAAAATGCTGATGATTCCTTTATATAGTTGTAGGAACACTCTCTAATTCTGGTCAATCTCTTTAAATACGCAATTATAGTTTCCAGAGATCATTAAAAACCTGTAAGAAACACTTGAAATAAAAGGAAATAGGTTCTTACTACATTTCCTGCCATTTTCAATCACGGAGGTTACCAGTGGAATGTTCGGAAATGACTCGAAAACTGAAAATATTTACAACTCCAGCGACATTAGGAAGCGTTTTCACTTAAATTTGCTTTCAAATATTAGGAATTAGGTTTATACAGCTCAAAACCTGTGTAGAAAGACTGTAAGTGAGGACTATACTGTTTATGTTTATAATTGGAGGCCGAATTTCTCTGGCGTTTTCTGTGTGAATAAGTTACAATGCTGACGATTGGACTATATAGTTGTAGGAACTCTCACTAATTGTGGTAAAACTCTTCAAATAAGCAATTATAGTTTTCAGAAACGATTAAAAACTTGTAAGAAACACTTGAAATAAAAGGAAATAGATTCATACTACATTTTCTGCCATTTTCATTCATGGAGATTACCAGTGGAAGGCTTGGAAATGACCAGAATACTGATAATATTTGCAACTCCCGTTACTTTAGGGAGCGTTTTCAGTACAATTTGCTTTCCAATGTTAGGAATTCAGGGTTATACAGCTCAAAATTTGTTTAGAAACACTGTAAGTAAGGACGATACTGTTTATGTTTATAATTGGAGGCCGAATTTCTCTCGCGTTTTCTGTGTGAATCAGTTAATATGCTGACGATTCGAGTATATAGTTGTAGGAACACTCTCTAATTCTGGACAAACTCTTCAAATACACAATTATAGTTTCTGGAAATGATTAAAAACTTGTAAGAAACACTTGAAATAAAAGGAAATAGGTCCTTACTACATTTCCTGCCATTTTCAATCACGGAGGTTACCAGTGGAAATTTCGGAAATGACCAGAAAACTGATAATATTTACAACTCCGGCTACTTTAGGAAGCGTTTTCACTTGAATTTGCTTTCAAATATTAGGAATTAGGTTTATACAGCTCAAAACTTGTGTAGAAAGACTGTAAGTGAGGACTATACTGTTTATATTTGTCATTGGAGGCCGAATTTCTCTGGCGTTTTCTGTGTGAATCAGTTAAAATGCTGATGATTCCTTTATATAGTTGTAGGAACACTCTCTAATTCTGGTCAAACTCTTTAAATACGCAATTATAGTTTCCAGAGATCATTAAAAACCTGTAAGAAACACTTGAAATAAAAGGAAATAGGTTCTTACTACATTTCCTGCCATTTTCAATCACCGAGGTTACCAGTGGAATGTTCGGAAATGACTCGAAAACTGAAAATATTTACAACTCCAGCGACATTAGGAAGCGTTTTCACTTAAATTTGCTTTCAAATATTAGGAAATAGGTTTATACAGCTCAAAACTTGTGTAGAAAGACTGTAAGTGAGGACTATACTGTTTATGTTTATAATTGGAGGCCGAATTTCTCTGGCGTTTTCTGTGTGAATAAGTTACAATGCTGTCTATTCAAGTTTATAGTTGTAAGAACTCTCACTAATTGTGGTAAAACTCTTGAAATAAGCAATTATAGTTTTCAGAAACGATTAAAAACTTGTAAGAAACACTTGCAATAAAAGGAAATAGATTCATACTACATTTTCTGCCATTTTCATTCATGTAGATTACCAGTGGAAAGCTTGGAAATGACCAGAAAACTGATAATATTTACAACTCCGGTTACTTTAGGGAGCGTTTTCAGTACAATTTGCTTTCAAATGTTAGGAATTCAGGGTTATACAGCTCAAAATTTGTTTAGAAACACTGTAAGTAAGGACGATACTGTTTATGTTTATAATAGGAGGCCGAATTTCTCTCGCGTTTTCTGTGTGAATCAGTTAAAATTCTGACGATTCCAGTATATAGTTGTAGGAACACTCTCTAATTCTGGACAAACTCTTCAAATACACAATTATAGTTTCTGGAAATGATTAAAAACTTGTAAGAAACACTTGAAATAAAAGGAAATAGGTCCTTACTACATTTCCTGCCATTTTCAATCACGGAGGTTACCAGTGGAAAGTTCGGAAATGACCAGAATACTGATAATATTTACAACTCCGGCTACTTTAGGAAGCGTTTTCACTTGAATTTGCTTTCAAATATTAGGAATTAGGTTTATACAGCTCAAAACTTGTGTAGAAAGACTGTAAGTGAGGACTATACTGTTTATGTTTGTCATTGGAGGCCGAATTTCTCTGGCGTTTTCTGTGTGAATCAGCTAAAATGCTGACGATTGGACTATATAGTTGTAGGAACTCTCACTAATTGTGTTAAAACTCTTCAAATACGCAATTATAGTTTCCAGAGATCATTAAAAACCTGTAAGAAACACTTGAAATAAAAGGAAATAGGTTCTTACTACATTTCCTGCCATTTTCAATCACGGAGGTTACCAGTGGAATGTTGGGAAATGACTCGAAAAGTGAAAATATTTACAACTCCAGCGACATTAGGAAGCGTTTTCACTTAAATTTGCTTTCAAATATTAGGAATTAGGTTTATACAGCTCAAAAGGTGTGTAGAAAGACTGTAAGTGAGGACTATACTGTTTATGTTTATAATTGGAGGCCGAATTTCTCTGGCGTTTTCTGTGTGAATAAGTTACAATGCTGTCTATTCAAGTTTATAGTTGTAGGAACTCTCACTAATTGTGGTAAAACTCTTCAAATAAGCAATTATAGTTTTCAGAAACGATTAAAAACTTGTAAGAAACACTTGAAATAAAAGGAAATAGATTCATACTACATTTTCTGCCATTTTCATTCATGGAGATTACCAGTGGAAAGCTTGGAAATGACCAGAAAACTGATAATATTTACAACTCCGGTTACTTTAGGGAGCGTTTTCAGTACAATTTGCTTTCAAATGTTAGGAATTCAGGGTTATACAGCTCAAAATTTGTTTAGAAACACTGTAAGTAAGGACGATACTGTTTATGTTTATAATAGGAGGCCGAATTTCTCTCGCGGTTTCTGTGTGAATCAGTTAAAATTCTGACGATTCCAGTATATAGTTGTAGGAACACTCTCTAATTCTGGACAAACTCTTCAAATACACAATTATAGTTTCTGGAAATGATTAAAAACTTGTAAGAAACACTTGAAATAAAAGGAAATAGGTCCTTACTACATTTCCTGCCATTTTCAATCACGGAGGTTACCAGTGGAAAGTTCGGAAATGACCAGAAAACTGATAATATTTACAACTCCGGCTACTTTAGGAAGCGTTTTCACTTGAATTTGCTTTCAAATATTAGGAATTAGGTTTATACAGCTCAAAACTTGTGTAGAAAGACTGTAAGTGAGGACTATACTGTTTATGTTTATAATTGGAGGCAGAATTTCTCTGGCGTTTTCTGTGTGAATAAGTTACAATGCTGACGACTGGACTATATAGTTGTAGGAACTCTCACTAATTGTGGTAAAACTCTTCAAATACGCAATTATAGTTTCCAGAGATCATTAAAAACCTGTAAGAAACACTTGAAATAAAAGGAAATAGGTTCTTACTACATTTCCTGCCATTTTCAATCACGGAGGTTACCAGTGGAATGTTCGGAAATGACTCGAAAAGTGAAAATATTTACAACTCCAGCGACATTAGGAAGCGTTTTCACTTAAATTTGCTTTCAAATATTAGGAATTAGGTTTATACAGCTCAAAAGGTGTGTAGAAAGACTGTAAGTGAGGACTATACTGTTTATGTTTATAATTGGAGGCCGAATTTCTCTGGCGTTTTCTGTGTGAATAAGTTACAATGCTGTCTATTCAAGTTTATAGTTGTAGGAACTCTCACTAATTGTGGTAAAACTCTTCAAATAAGCAATTATAGTTTTCAGAAACGATTAAAAACTTGTAAGAAACACTTGAAATAAAAGGAAATAGATTCATACTACATTTTCTGCCATTTTCATTCATGGAGATTACCAGTGGAAAGCTTGGAAATGACCAGAAAACTGATAATATTTACAACTCCGGTTACTTTAGGGAGCGTTTTCAGTACAATTTGCTTTCAAATGTTATGAATTCAGGGTTATACAGCTCAAAATTTGTTTAGAAACACTGTAAGTAAGGACGATACTCTTTATGTTTATAATTGGAGGCCGAATTTCTCTCGCGTTTTCTGTGTGAATCAGTTAATAGGCTGACGATTCCAGTATATAGTTGTAGGAACACTCTCTAATTCTGGACAAACTCTTCAAATACACAGTTATAGTTTCCGGAAATGAATAAAAACTTGTAAGAAACACTTGAAATAAAAGGAAATAGGTTCTTACTACATTTCCTGCCATTTTCAATCACGGAGGTTACCAGTGGAAAGTTCGGAAATGACCAGAAAACTGATAATATTTACAACTCCGGCTACTTTAGGAAGCGTTTTCACTTGAATTTGCTTTCAAATATTAGGAATTAGGTTTATACAGCTCAAAACTTGTGTAGAAAGACTGTAAGTGAGGACTATACTGTTTATGTTTGTCATTGGAGGCCGAATTTCTCTGGCGTTTTCTGTGTGAATTAGTTAAAATGCTGATGATTCCTTTATATAGTTGTAGGAACACTCTCTAATTCTGGTCAAACTCTTTAAATACGCAATTATAGTTTCCAGAGATCATTAAAAACCTGTAAGAAACACTTGAAATAAAAGGAAATAGGTTCTTACTACATTTCCTGCCATTTTCAATCACGGAGGTTACCAGTGGAATGTTCGGAAATGACTCGAAAACTGAAAATATTTACAACTCCAGCGACATTAGGAAGCGTTTTCACTTAAATTTGCTTTCAAATAATAGGAATTAGGTTTATACAGCTCGAAACTTGTGTAGAAAGACTGTAAGTGAGGACTATACTGTTTATGTTTATAATTGGAGGCCGAATTTCTCTGGCGTTTTCTGTGTGAATAAGTTAAAATGCTGTCTATTCAAGTTTATAGTTGTAGGAACTCTCACTAATTGTGGTAAAACTCTTCAAATAAGCAATTATAGTTTTCAGAAACGATTAAAAACTTGTAAGAAACACTTGAAATAAAAGGAAATAGATTCATACTACATTTTCTGCAATTTTCATTCATGGAGATTACCAGTGGAAAGCTTGGAAATGACCAGAAAACTGATAATATTTGCAACTCCGGTTACTTTAGGGAGCGTTTTCAGTACAATTTGCTTTCCAATGTTAGGAATTCAGGGTTATACAGCTCAAAATTTGTTTAGAAACACTGTAAGTAAGGAAGATACTGTTTATCTTTATAATTGGAGGCCGAATTTCTCTCGCGTTTTCTGTGTGAATCAGTTAAAATTCTGACGATTCCAGTATATAGTTGTAGTAACACTCTCTAATTCTGGACAAACTCTTCAAATACACAATTATAGTTTCTGGAAATGATTAAAAACTTGTAAGAAACACTTGAAATAAAAGGAAATAGGTCCTTACTACATTTCCTGCCATTTTCAATCACGGAGGTTACCAGTGGAAAGTTCGGAAATGACCAGAAAACTGATAATATTTACAACTCCGGCTACTTTAGGAAGCGTTTTCACTTGAATTTGCTTTCAAATATTAGGAATTAGGTTTATACAGCTCAAAACTTGTGTAGAAAGACTGTAAGTGAGGACTATACTGTTTATGTTTATAATAGGAGGCCGAATTTCTCTGGCGTTTTCTGTGTGAATCAGTTAAAATGCTGACGATTCCTTTATATAGTTGTAGGAACACTCTCTAATTCTGGTCAAACTCTTTAAATACGCAATTATAGTTTCCAGAGATCATTAAAAACCTGTAAGAAACAATTGAAATAAAAGGAAATAGGTTCTTACTACGTTTCCTGCCATTTTCAATCACGGAGGTTACCAGTGGAAAGTTTGGAAATGACCAGAAAACTGATAATATTTACAACTCCGGTTACTTTAGGGAGCGTTTTCAGTACAATTTGCTTTCAAATGTTAGGAATTCAGGGTTATACAGCTCAAAATTTGTTTAGAAACACTGTAAGTAAGGACGATACTGTTTATGTTTATAATTGGAGGCCGAATTTCTCTGGCGTTTTCTGTGTGAATAAGTTACAATGCTGACGACTGGACTATATAGTTGTAGGAACTCTCACTAATTGTGGTAAAACTCTTCAAATACGCAATTATAGTTTCCAGAGATCATTAAAAACCTGTAAGAAACACTTGAAATAAAAGGAAATAGGTTCTTACTACATTTCCTGCCATTTTCAATCACGGAGGTTACCAGTGGAATGTTCGGAAATGACTCGAAAAGTGAAAATATTTACAACTCCAGCGACATTAGGAAGCGTTTTCACTTAAATTTGCTTTCAAATATTAGGAATTAGGTTTATACAGCTCAAAACTTGTGTAGAAAGACTGTAAGTGAGGACTATACTCTTTATGTTTATAATTGGAGGCCGAATTTCTCTGGCGTTTTCTGTGTGAATAAGTTACAATGCTGTCTATTCAAGTTTATAGTTGTAGGAACTCTCACTAATTGTGGTAAAACTCTTCAAATAAGCAATTATAGTTTTCAGAAACGATTAAAAACTTGTAAGAAACACTTGAAATAAAAGGAAATAGATTCATACTACATTTTCTGCCATTTTCATTCATGGAGATTACCAGTGGAAAGCTTGGAAATGACCAGAAAACTGATAATATTTACAACTCCGGTTACTTTAGGGAGCGTTTTCAGTACAATTTGCTTTCAAATGTTATGAATTCAGGGTTATACAGCTCAAAATTTGTTTAGAAACACTGTAAGTAAGGACGATACTCTTTATGTTTATAATTGGAGGCCGAATTTCTCTCGCGTTTTCTGTGTGAATCAGTTAATAGGCTGACGATTCCAGTATATAGTTGTAGGAACACTCTCTAATTCTGGACAAACTCTTCAAATACACAGTGATAGTTTCCGGAAATGAATAAAAACTTGTAAGAAACACTTGAAATAAAAGGAAATAGGTTCTTACTACATTTCCTGCCATTTTCAATCACGGAGGTTACCAGTGGAAAGTTCGGAAATGACCAGAAAACTGATAATATTTACAACTCCGGCTACTTTAGGAAGCGTTTTCACTTGAATTTGCTTTCAAATATTAGGAATTAGGTTTATACAGCTCAAAACTTGTGTAGAAAGACTGTAAGTGAGGACTATACTGTTTATGTTTGTCATTGGAGGCCGAATTTCTCTGGCGTTTTCTGTGTGAATTAGTTAAAATGCTGATGATTCCTTTATATAGTTGTAGGAACACTCTCTAATTCTGGTCAAACTCTTTAAATACGCAATTATAGTTTCCAGAGATCATTAAAAACCTGTAAGAAACACTTGAAATAAAAGGAAATAGGTTCTTACTACATTTCCTGCCATTTTCAATCACGGAGGTTACCAGTGGAATGTTCGGAAATGACTCGAAAACTGAAAATATTTACAACTCCAGCGACATTAGGAAGCGTTTTCACTTAAATTTGCTTTCAAATAATAGGAATTAGGTTTATACAGCTCGAAACTTGTGTAGAAAGACTGTAAGTGAGGACTATACTGTTTATGTTTATAATTGGAGGCCGAATTTCTCTGGCGTTTTCTGTGTGAATAAGTTAAAATGCTGTCTATTCAAGTTTATAGTTGTAGGAACTCTCACTAATTGTGGTAAAACTCTTCAAATAAGCAATTATAGTTTTCAGAAACGATTAAAAACTTGTAAGAAACACTTGAAATAAAAGGAAATAGATTCATACTACATTTTCTGCAATTTTCATTCATGGAGATTACCAGTGGAAAGCTTGGAAATGACCAGAAAACTGATAATATTTGCAACTCCGGTTACTTTAGGGAGCGTTTTCAGTACAATTTGCTTTCCAATGTTAGGAATTCAGGGTTATACAGCTCAAAATTTGTTTAGAAACACTGTAAGTAAGGAAGATACTGTTTATCTTTATAATTGGAGGCCGAATTTCTCTCGCGTTTTCTGTGTGAATCAGTTAAAATTCTGATGATTCCAGTATATAGTTGTAGGAACACTCTCTAATTCTGGACAAACTCTTCAAATACACAATTATAGTTTCTGGAAATGATTAAAAACTTGTAAGAAACTCTTGAAATAAAAGGAAATAGGTCCTTACTACATTTCCTGCCATTTTCAATCACGGAGGTTACCAGTGGAAAGTTCGGAAATGACCAGAAAACTGATAATATTTACAAGTCCGGCTACTTTAGGAAGCGTTTTCACTTGAATTTGCTTTCAAATATTAGGAATTAGGTTTATACAGCTCAAAACTTGTGTAGAAAGACTGTAAGTGAGGACTATACTGTTTATGTTTATAATAGGAGGCCGAATTTCTCTGGCGTTTTCTGTGTGAATCAGTTAAAATGCTGACGATTCCTTTATATAGTTGTAGGAACACTCTCTAATTCTGGTCAAACTCTTTAAATACGCAATTATAGTTTCCAGAGATCATTAAAAACCTGTAAGAAACAATTGAAATAAAAGGAAATAGGTTCTTACTACGTTTCCTGCCATTTTCAATCACGGAGGTTACCAGTGGAAAGTTTGGAAATGACCAGAAAACTGATAATATTTACAACTCCGGTTACTTTAGGGAGCGTTTTCAGTACAATTTGCTTTCAAATGTTAGGAATTCAGGGTTATACAGCTCAAAATTTGTTTAGAAACACTGTAAGTAAGGACGATACTGTTTATGTTTATAATTGGAGGCCGAATTTCTCTGGCGTTTTCTGTGTGAATAAGTTACAATGTTGACGATTGGACTATATACTTGTAGGAACTCTCACTAATTGTGGTAAAACTCTTCAAATACGCAATTATAGTTTCCAGAGATCATTAAAAACCTGTAAGAAACACTTGAAATAAAAGGAAATAGGTTCTTACTACATTTCCTGCCATTTTCAATCACGGAGGTTACCAGTGGAATGTTCGGAAATGACTCGAAAAGTGAAAATATTTACAACTCCAGCGACATTAGGAAGCGTTTTCACTTAAATTTGCTTTAAAATATTAGGAATTAGGTTTATACAGCTCAAAACTTGTGTAGAAAGACTGTAAGTGAGGACTATACTGTTTATGTTTATAATTGGAGGCCGAATTTCTCTGGCGTTTTCTGTGTGAATAAGTTACAATGCTGTCTATTCAAGTTTATAGTTGTAGGAACTCTCACTAATTGTGGTAAAACTCTTCAAATAAGCAATTATAGTTTTCAGAAACGATTAAAAACTTGTAAGAAACACTTGAAATTAAAGGAAATAGATTCATACTACATTTTCTGCCATTTTCATTCATGGACATTACCAGTGGAAAGCTTGGAAATGACCAGAAAACTGATAATATTTACAACTCCGGGTACTTTAGGGAGCGTTTTCAGTACAATTTGCTTTCAAATGTTAGGAATTCAGGGTTATACAGCTCAAAATTTGTTTAGAAACACTGTAAGTAAGGACGATACTGTTTATGTTTATAATTGGAGGCCGAATTTCTCTCGCGTTTTCTGTGTGAATCAGTTAAAATTCTGACGATTCCAGTATATAGTTGTAGGAACACTCTCTAATTCTGGACAAACTCTTCAAATACACAATTATAGTTTCTGGAAATGATTAAAAACTTGTAAGAAACACTTGAAATAAAAGGAAATAGGTCCTTACTACATTTCCTGCCATTTTCAATCACGGAGGTTACCAGTGGAAAGTTCGGAAATGACCAGAAAACTGATAATATTTACAACTCCGGCTACTTTAGGAAGCGTTTTCACTTGAATTTGCTTTCAAATATTAGGAATTAGGTTTATACAGCTCAAAACTTGTGTACAAAGACTGTAAGTGAGGACTATACTGTTTATGTTTATAATTGGAGGCCGAATTTCTCTGGCGTTTTCTGTGTGAATAAGTTACAATGCTGTCTATTCAAGTTTATAGTTGTAGGAACTCTCACTAATTGTGGTAAAACTCTTCAAATAAGCAATTATAGTTTTCAGAAACGATTAAAAACTTGTAAGAAACATTTGCAATAAAAGGAAATAGATTCATACTACATTTACTGCCATTTTCATTCATGGAGATTACCAGTGGAAAGCTTGGAAATGACCAGAAAACTGATAATATTTACAACTCCGGTTACTTTAGGGAGCGTTTTCAGTACAATTTGCTTTCAAATGTTAGGAATTCAGGGTTATACAGCTCAAAATTTGTTTAGAAACACTGTAAGTAAGGACGATACTGTTTATGTTTATAATTGGAGGCCGAATTTCTCTCGCGTTTTCTGTGTGAATCAGTTAAAATTCTGACGATTCCAGGATATAGTTGTAGGAACACTCTCTAATTCTCGACAAACTCTTCAAATACACAATTATAGTTTCTGGAAATGATTAAAAACTTGTAAGAAACACTTGAAATAAAAGGAAATAGGTCCTTACTACATTTCCTGCCATTTTCAATCACGGAGGTTACCAGTGGAAAGTTCGGAAATGACCAGAAAATAGATAATATTTACAACTCCGGCTACTTTAGGAAGCGTTTTCACTTGAATTTGCTTTCAAATATTAGGAATTAGGTTTATACAGCTCAAAACTTGTGTAGAAAGACTGTAAGTGAGGACTATACTGTTTATGTTTGTCATTGGAGGCCGAAATTCTCTGGCGTTTTCTGTGTGAATCAGTTAAAATGCTGATGATTCCTTTATATAGTTGTAGGAACACTCTCTAATTCTGGTCAAACTCTTTAAATACGCAATTATAGTTTCCAGAGATCATTAAAAACCTGTAAGAAACACTTGAAATAAAAGGAAATAGGTTCTTACTACATTTCCTGCCATTTTCAATCACGGAGGTTACCAGTGGAAAGTTCGGAAATGACTCGAAAACTGAAAATATTTACAACTCCAGCGACATTAGGAAGCGTTTTCACTTAAATTTGCTTTCAAATATTAGGAATTAGGTTTATACAGCTCAAAAGGTGTGTAGAAAGACTGTAAGTGAGGACTATACTGTTTATGTTTATAATTGGAGGCCGAATTTCTCTGGAGTTTTCTGTGTGAATAAGTTACAATGCTGTCTATTCAAGTTATAGTTGTAGGAACTCTCACTAATTGTGGTAAAACTCTTCAAATAAGCAATTATAGTTTTCAAAAACGATTAAAAACTTGTAAGAAACACTTGAAATAAAAGGAAATAGATTCATACTACATTTTCTGCCATTTTCATTCATGGAGATTACCAGTGGAAAGCTTGGAAATGACCAGAAAACTGATAATATTTACAACTCCGGTTACTTTAGGGAGCGTTTTCAGTACAATTTGCTTTCAAATGTTAGGAATTCAGGGTTATACAGCTCAAAATTTGTTTAGAAACACTGTAAGTAAGGACGATACTGCTTATGTTTATAATTGGAGGCCGAATTTCTCTCGCGTTTTCTGTGTGAATCAGTTAAAATTCTGACGATTCCAGTATATAGTTGAAGGAACACTCTCTAATTCTGGACAAACTCTTCAAATACACAATTATAGTTTCTGGAAATGATTAAAAACTTGTAAGAAACACTTGAAATAAAAGGAAATAGGTCCTTACTACATTTCCTGCCATTTTCAATCACGGAGGTTACCAGTGGAAAGTTCGGAAATGACCAGAAAACTGATAATATTTACAACTCCGGCTACTTTAGGAAGCGTTTTCACTTGAATTTGCTTTCAAATATTAGGAATTAGGTTTATACAGCTCAAAACTTGTGTACAAAGACTGTAAGTGAGGACTATACTGTTTATGTTTATAATAGGAGGCCGAATTTCTCTGGCGTTTTCTGTGTGAATAAGTTACAATGCTGTCTATTCAAGTTTATAGTTGTAGGAACTCTCACTAATTGTGGTAAAACTCTTCAAATAAGCAATTATAGTTTTCAGAAACGATTAAAAACTTGTAAGAAACACTTGCAATAAAAGGAAATAGATTCATACTACATTTTCTGCCATTTTCATTCATGGAGATTACCAGTGGAAAGCTTGGAAATGACCAGAAAACTGATAATATTTACAACTCCGGTTACTTTAGGGAGCGTTTTCAGTACAATTTGCTTTCAAATGTTAGGAATTCAGGGTTATACAGCTCAAAATTTGTTTAGAAACACTGTAAGTAAGGACGATACTGTTTATGTTTATAATTGGAGGCCGAATTTCTCTCGCGTTTTCTGTGTGAATCAGTTAAAATTCTGACAATTCCAGTATATAGTTGTAGGAACACTCTCTAATTCTGGACAAACTCTTCAAATACACAATTATAGTTTCTGGAAATGATTAAAAACTTGTAAGAAACACTTGAAATAAAAGGAAATAGGTCCTTACTACATTTCCTGCCATTTTCAATCACGGAGGTTACCAGTGGAAAGTTCGGAAATGACCAGAAAACTGATAATATTTACAACTCCGGCTACTTTAGGAAGCGTTTTCACTTGAATTTGCTTTCAAATATTAGGAATTAGGTTTATACAGCTCAAAACTTGTGTAGAAAGACTGTAAGTGAGGACTATACTGTTTGTGTTTGTCATTGGAGGCCGAATTTCTCTGGCGTTTTCTGTGTGAATCAGCTAAAATGCTGATGATTCCTTTATATAGTTGTAGGAACACTCTCTAATTCTGGTCAAACTCTTTAAATACGCAATTATAGTTTCCAGAGATCATTAAAAACCTGTAAGAAACACTTGAAATAAAAGGAAATAGGTTCTTACTACATTTCCTGCCATTTTCAATCACGGAGGTTACCAGTGGAATGTTCGGAAATGACTCGAAAACTGAAAATATTTACAACTCCAGCGACATTAGGAAGCGTTTTCACTTAAATTTGCTTTCAAATATTAGGAATTAGGTTTATACAGCTCAAAACTTGTGTAGAAAGACTGTAAGTGAGGACTATACTGTTTATGTTTATAATTGGAGGCCGAATTTCTCTGGAGTTTTCTGTGTGAATAAGTTACAATGCTGTCTATTCAAGTTATAGTTGTAGGAACTCTCACTAATTGTGGTAAAACTCTTCAAATAAGCAATTATAGTTTTCAAAAACGATTAAAAACTTGTAAGAAACACTTGAAATAAAAGGAAATAGATTCATACTACATTTTCTGCCATTTTCATTCATGGAGATTACCAGTGGAAAGCTTGGAAATGACCAGAAAACTGATAATATTTACAACTCCGGTTACTTTAGGGAGCGTTTTCAGTACAATTTGCTTTCAAATGTTAGGAATTCAGGGTTATACAGCTCAAAATTTGTTTAGAAACACTGTAAGTAAGGACGATACTGCTTATGTTTATAATTGGAGGCCGAATTTCTCTCGCGTTTTCTGTGTGAATCAGTTAAAATTCTGACGATTCCAGTATATAGTTGAAGGAACACTCTCTAATTCTGGACAAACTCTTCAAATACACAATTATAGTTTCTGGAAATGATTAAAAACTTGTAAGAAACACTTGAAATAAAAGGAAATAGGTCCTTACTACATTTCCTGCCATTTTCAATCACGGAGGTTACCAGTGGAAAGTTCGGAAATGACCAGAAAACTGATAATATTTACAACTCCGGCTACTTTAGGAAGCGTTTTCACTTGAATTTGCTTTCAAATATTAGGAATTAGGTTTATACAGCTCAAAACTTGTGTACAAAGACTGTAAGTGAGGACTATACTGTTTATGTTTATAATAGGAGGCCGAATTTCTCTGGCGTTTTCTGTGTGAATAAGTTACAATGCTGTCTATTCAAGTTTATAGTTGTAGGAACTCTCACTAATTGTGGTAAAACTCTTCAAATAAGCAATTATAGTTTTCAGAAACGATTAAAAACTTGTAAGAAACACTTGCAATAAAAGGAAATAGATTCATACTACATTTTCTGCCATTTTCATTCATGGAGATTACCAGTGGAAAGCTTGGAAATGACCAGAAAACTGATAATATTTACAACTCCGGTTACTTTAGGGAGCGTTTTCAGTACAATTTGCTTTCAAATGTTAGGAATTCAGGGTTATACAGCTCAAAATTTGTTTAGAAACACTGTAAGTAAGGACGATACTGTTTATGTTTATAATTGGAGGCCGAATTTCTCTCGCGTTTTCTGTGTGAATCAGTTAAAATTCTGACGATTCGAGTATATAGTTGTAGGAACACTCTCTAATTCTGGACAAACTCTTCAAATACACAATTATAGTTCCTGGAAATGATTAAAAACTTGTAAGAAACACTTGAAATAAAAGGAAATAGGTCCTTACTACATTTCCTGCCATTTTCAATCACGGAGGTTACCAGTGGAAAGTTCGGAAATGACCAGAAAACTGATAATATTTACAACTCCGGCTACTTTAGGAAGCGTTTTCACTTGAATTTGCTTTCAAATATTAGGAATTAGGTTTATACAGCTCAAAACTTGTGTAGAAAGACTGTAAGTGAGGACTATACTGTTTGTGTTTGTCATTGGAGGCCGAATTTCTCTGGCGTTTTCTGTGTGAATCAGCTAAAATGCTGATGATTCCTTTATATAGTTGTAGGAACACTCTCTAATTCTGGTCAAACTCTTTAAATACGCAATTATAGTTTCCAGAGATCATTAAAAACCTGTAAGAAACACTTGAAATAAAAGGAAATAGGTTCTTACTACATTTCCTGCCATTTTCAATCACGGAGGTTACCAGTGGAATGTTCGGAAATGACTCGAAAACTGAAAATATTTACAACTCCAGCGACATTAGGAAGCGTTTTCACTTAAATTTGCTTTCAAATATTAGGAATTAGGTTTATACAGCTCAAAACTTGTGTAGAAAGACTGTAAGTGAGGACTATACTGTTTATGTTTATAATTGGAGGCCGAATTTCTCTGGCGTTTTCTGTGTGAATAAGTTACACTGCTGTCTATTCAAGTTTATAGTTGTAGGAACTCTCACTAATTGTGGTAAAACTCTTCAAATAAGCAATTATAGTTTTCAGAAACGATTAAAAACTTGTAAGAAACACTTGAAATAAAAGGAAATAGATTCATACTACATTTTCTGCCATTTTCATTCATGGAGATTACCAGTGGAAAGCTTGGAAATGACCAGAAAACTGATAATATTTACAACTCCGGTTACTTTAGGGAGCGTTTTCAGTACAATTTGCTTTCAAATGTTAGGAATTCAGGGTTATACAGCTCAAAATTAGTTTAGAAACACTGTAAGTAAGGACGATACTGTTTATGTTTATAATTGGAGGCCGAATTTCTCTCGCGTTTTCTGTGTGAATCAGTTAAAATTCTGACGATTCCAGGATATAGTTGTAGGAACACTCTCTAATTCTGGACAAACTCTTCAAATGCACAATTATAGTTTCTGGAAATGATTAAAAACTTGTAAGAAACACTTGAAATAAAAGGAAATAGGTCCTTACTACATTTCCTGCCATTTTCAATCACGGAGGTTACCAGTGGAAAGTTCGGAAATGACCAGAAAATTGATAATATTTACAACTCCGGCTACTTTAGGAAGCGTTTTCACTTGAATTTGCTTTCAAATATTAGGAATTAGGTTTATACAGCTCAAAACTTGTGTAGAAAGACTGTAAGTGAGGACTATACTGTTTATGTTTGTCATTGGAGGCCGAAATTCTCTGGCGTTTTCTGTGTGAATCAGTTAAAATGCTGATGATTCCTTTATATTGTTGTAGGAACACTCTCTAATTCTGGTCAAACTCTTTAAATACGCAATTATAGTTTCCAGAGATCATTAAAAACCTGTAAGAAACACTTGAAATAAAAGGAAATAGGTTCTTACTACATTTCCTGCCATTTTCAATCACGGAGGTTACCAGTGGAATGTTCGGAAATGACTCGAAAACTGAAAATATTTACAACTCCAGCGACATTAGGAAGCGTTTTCACTTAAATTTGCTTTCAAATATTAGGAATTAGGTTTATACAGCTCAAAACTTGTGTAGAAAGACTGTAAGTGAGGACTATACTGTTTATGTTTATAATTGGAGGCCGAATTTCTCTGGCGTTTTCTGTGTGAATAAGTTACACTGCTGTCTATTCAAGTTATAGTTGTAGGAACTCTCACTAATTGTGGTAAAACTCTTCAAATAAGCAATTATAGTTTTCAGAAACGATTAAAAACTTGTAAGAAACACTTGAAATAAAAGGAAATAGATTCATACTACATTTTCTGCCATTTTCATTCATGGAGATTACCAGTGGAAAGCTTGGAAATGACCAGAAAACTGATAATATTTACAACTCCGGTTACTTTAGGGAGCGTTTTCAGTACAATTTGCTTTCAAATGTTAGGAATTCAGGGTTATACAGCTCAAAATTTGTTTAGAAACACTGTAAGTAAGGACGATACTGCTTATGTTTATAATTGGAGGCCGAATTTCTCTCGCGTTTTCTGTGTGAATCAGTTAAAATTCTGACGATTCCAGTATATAGTTGAAGGAACACTCTCTAATTCTGGACAAACTCTTCAAATACACAATTATAGTTTCTGGAAATGATTAAAAACTTGTAAGAAACACTTGAAATAAAAGGAAATAGGTCCTTACTACATTTCCTGCCATTTTCAATCACGGAGGTTACCAGTGGAAAGTTCGGAAATGACCAGAAAACTGATAATATTTACAACTCCGGCTAATTTAGGAAGCGTTTTCACTTGAATTTGCTTTCAAATATTAGGAATTAGGTTTATACAGCTCAAAACTTGTGTACAAATACTGTAAGTGAGGACTATACTGTTTATGTTTATAATTGGAGGCCGAATTTCTCTGGCGTTTTCTGTGTGAATAAGTTACAATGCTGTCTATTCAAGTTTATAGTTGTAGGAACTCTCACTAATTGTGGTAAAACTCTTCAAATAAGCAATTATAGTTTTCAGAAACGATTAAAAACTTGTAAGAAACACTTGCAATAAAAGGAAATAGATTCATACTACATTTTCTGCCATTTTCATTCATGGAGATTACCAGTGGAAAGCTTGGAAATGACCAGAAACCTGATAATATTTACAACTCCGGTTACTTTAGGGAGCGTTTTCAGTACAATTTGCTTTCAAATGTTAGGAATTCAGGGTTATACAGCTCAAAATTTGTTTAGAAACACTGTAAGTAAGGACGATACTGTTTATGTTTATAATTGGAGGCCGAATTTCTCTCGCGTTTTCTGTGTGAATCAGTTAAAATTCTGACGATTCCAGTATATAGTTGTAGGAACACTCTCTAATTCTGGACAAACTCTTCAAATACACAATTATAGTTTCTGGAAATGATTAAAAACTTGTAAGAAACACTTGAAATAAAAGGAAATAGGTCCTTACTACATTTCCTGCCATTTTCAATCACGGAGGTTACCAGTGGAAAGTTCGGAAATGACCAGAAAACTGATAATATTTACAACTCCGGCTACTTTAGGAAGCGTTTTCACTTGAATTTGCTTTCAAATATTAGGAATTAGGTTTATACAGCTCAAAACTTGTGTAGAAAGACTGTAAGTGAGGACTATACTGTTTGTGTTTGTCATTGGAGGCCGAATTTCTCTGGCGTTTTCTGTGTGAATCAGCTAAAATGCTGATGATTCCTTTATATAGTTGTAGGAACACTCTCTAATTCTGGTCAAACTCTTTAAATACGCAATTATAGTTTCCAGAGATCATTAAAAACCTGTAAGAAACACTTGAAATAAAAGGAAATAGGTTCTTACTACATTTCCTGCCATTTTCAATCACGGAGGTTACCAGTGGAATGTTCGGAAATGACTCGAAAACTGAAAATATTTACAACTCCAGCGACATTAGGAAGCGTTTTCACTTAAATTTGCTTTCAAATATTAGGAATTAGGTTTATACAGCTCAAAACTTGTGTAGAAAGACTGTAAGTGAGGACTATACTGTTTATGTTTATAAATGGAGGCCGAATTTCTCTGGCGTTTTCTGTGTGAATAAGTTACACTGCTGTCTATTCAAGTTTATAGTTGTAGGAACTCACTAATTGTGGTAAAACTCTTCAAATAAGCAATTATAGTTTTCAGAAACGATTAAAAACTTGTAAGAAACACTTGAAATAAAAGGAAATAGATTCATACTACATTTTCTGCCATTTTCATTCATGGAGATTACCAGTGGAAAGCTTGGAAATGACCAGAAAACTGATAATATTTACAACTCCGGTTACTTTAGGGAGCGTTTTCAGTACAATTTGCTTTCCAATGTTAGGAATTCAGGGTTATACAGCTCAAAATTTGTTTAGAAACACTGTAAGTAAGGACGATACTGTTTATGTTTATAATTGGAGGCCGAATTTCTCTCGCGTTTTCTGTGTGAATCAGTTAAAATTCTGACGATTCCAGGATATAGTTGTAGGAACACTCTCTAATTCTGGACAAACTCTTCAAATGCACAATTATAGTTTCTGGAAATGATTAAAAACTTGTAAGAAACACTTGAAATAAAAGGAAATAGGTCCTTACTACATTTCCTGCCATTTTCAATCACGGAGGTTACCAGTGGAAAGTTCGGAAATGACCAGAAAATTGATAATATTTACAACTCCGGCTACTTTAGGAAGCGTTTTCACTTGAATTTGCTTTCAAATATTAGGAATTAGGTTTATACAGCTCAAAACTTGTGTAGAAAGACTGTAAGTGAGGACTATACTGTTTATGTTTGTCATTGGAGGCCGAAATTCTCTGGCGTTTTCTGTGTGAATCAGTTAAAATGCTGATGATTCCTTTATATAGTTGTAGGAACACTCTCTAATTCTGGTCAAACTCTTTAAATACGCAATTATAGTTTCCAGAGATCATTAAAAACCTGTAAGAAACACTTGAAATAAAAGGAAATAGGTTCTTACTACATTTCCTGCCATTTTCAATCACGGAGGTTACCAGTGGAATGTTCGGAAATGACTCGAAAACTGAAAATATTTACAACTCCAGCGACATTAGGAAGCGTTTTCACTTAAATTTGCTTTCAAATATTAGGAATTAGGTTTATACAGCTCAAAACTTGTGTAGAAAGACTGTAAGTGAGGACTATACTGTTTATGTTTATAATTGGAGGCCGAATTTCTCTGGCGTTTTCTGTGTGAATAAGTTACACTGCTGTCTATTCAAGTTATAGTTGTAGGAACTCTCACTAATTGTGGTAAAACTCTTCAAATAAGCAATTATAGTTTTCAGAAACGATTAAAAACTTGTAAGAAACACTTGAAATAAAAGGAAATAGATTCATACTACATTTTCTGCCATTTTCATTCATGGAGATTACCAGTGGAAAGCTTGGAAATGACCAGAAAACTGATAATATTTACAACTCCGGTTACTTTAGGGAGCGTTTTCAGTACAATTTGCTTTCAAATGTTAGGAATTCAGGGTTATACAGCTCAAAATTTGTTTAGAAACACTGTAAGTAAGGACGATACTGCTTATGTTTATAATTGGAGGCCGAATTTCTCTCGCGTTTTCTGTGTGAATCAGTTAAAATTCTGACGATTCCAGTATATAGTTGAAGGAACACTCTCTAATTCTGGACAAACTCTTCAAATACACAATTATAGTTTCTGGAAATGATTAAAAACTTGTAAGAAACACTTGAAATAAAAGGAAATAGGTCCTTACTACATTTCCTGCCATTTTCAATCACGGAGGTTACCAGTGGAAAGTTCGGAAATGACCAGAAAACTGATAATATTTACAACTCCGGCTAATTTAGGAAGCGTTTTCACTTGAATTTGCTTTCAAATATTAGGAATTAGGTTTATACAGCTCAAAACTTGTGTACAAAGACTGTAAGTGAGGACTATACTGTTTATGTTTATAATTGGAGGCCGAATTTCTCTGGCGTTTTCTGTGTGAATAAGTTACAATGCTGTCTATTCAAGTTTATAGTTGTAGGAACTCTCACTAATTGTGGTAAAACTCTTCAAATAAGCAATTATAGTTTTCAGAAACGATTAAAAACTTGTAAGAAACACTTGCAATAAAAGGAAATAGATTCATACTACATTTTCTGCCATTTTCATTCATGGAGATTACCAGTGGAAAGCTTGGAAATGACCAGAAACCTGATAATATTTACAACTCCGGTTACTTTAGGGAGCGTTTTCAGTACAATTTGCTTTCAAATGTTAGGAATTCAGGGTTATACAGCTCAAAATTTGTTTAGAAACACTGTAAGTAAGGACGATACTGTTTATGTTTATAATTGGAGGCCGAATTTCTCTCGCGTTTTCTGTGTGAATCAGTTAAAATTCTGACGATTCCAGTATATAGTTGTAGGAACACTCTCTAATTCTGGACAAACTCTTCAAATACACAATTATAGTTTCTGGAAATGATTAAAAACTTGTAAGAAACACTTGAAATAAAAGGAAATAGGTCCTTACTACATTTCCTGCCATTTTCAATCACGGAGGTTACCAGTGGAAAGTTCGGAAATGACCAGAAAACTGATAATATTTACAACTCCGGCTACTTTAGGAAGCGTTTTCACTTGAATTTGCTTTCAAATATTAGGAATTAGGTTTATACAGCTCAAAACTTGTGTAGAAAGACTGTAAGTGAGGACTATACTGTTTGTGTTTGTCATTGGAGGCCGAATTTCTCTGGCGTTTTCTGTGTGAATCAGCTAAAATGCTGATGATTCCTTTATATAGTTGTAGGAACACTCTCTAATTCTGGTCAAACTCTTTAAATACGCAATTATAGTTTCCAGAGATCATTAAAAACCTGTAAGAAACACTTGAAATAAAAGGAAATAGGTTCTTACTACATTTCCTGCCATTTTCAATCACGGAGGTTACCAGTGGAATGTTCGGAAATGACTCGAAAACTGAAAATATTTACAACTCCAGCGACATTAGGAAGCGTTTTCACTTAAATTTGCTTTCAAATATTAGGAATTAGGTTTATACAGCTCAAAACTTGTGTAGAAAGACTGTAAGTGAGGACTATACTGTTTATGTTTATAAATGGAGGCCGAATTTCTCTGGCGTTTTCTGTGTGAATAAGTTACACTGCTGTCTATTCAAGTTTATAGTTGTAGGAACTCACTAATTGTGGTAAAACTCTTCAAATAAGCAATTATAGTTTTCAGAAACGATTAAAAACTTGTAAGAAACACTTGAAATAAAAGGAAATAGATTCATACTACATTTTCTGCCATTTTCATTCATGGAGATTACCAGTGGAAAGCTTGGAAATGACCAGAAAACTGATAATATTTACAACTCCGGTTACTTTAGGGAGCGTTTTCAGTACAATTTGCTTTCCAATGTTAGGAATTCAGGGTTATACAGCTCAAAATTTGTTTAGAAACACTGTAAGTAAGGACGATACTGTTTATGTTTATAATTGGAGGCCGAATTTCTCTCGCGTTTTCTGTGTGAATCAGTTAAAATTCTGACGATTCCAGGATATAGTTGTAGGAACACTCTCTAATTCTGGACAAACTCTTCAAATGCACAATTATAGTTTCTGGAAATGATTAAAAACTTGTAAGAAACACTTGAAATAAAAGGAAATAGGTCCTTACTACATTTCCTGCCATTTTCAATCACGGAGGTTACCAGTGGAAAGTTCGGAAATGACCAGAAAATTGATAATATTTACAACTCCGGCTACTTTAGGAAGCGTTTTCACTTGAATTTGCTTTCAAATATTAGGAATTAGGTTTATACAGCTCAAAACTTGTGTAGAAAGACTGTAAGTGAGGACTATACTGTTTATGTTTGTCATTGGAGGCCGAAATTCTCTGGCGTTTTCTGTGTGAATCAGTTAAAATGCTGATGATTCCTTTATATAGTTGTAGGAACACTCTCTAATTCTGGTCAAACTCTTTAAATACGCAATTATAGTTTCCAGAGATCATTAAAAACCTGTAAGAAACACTTGAAATAAAAGGAAATAGGTTCTTACTACATTTCCTGCCATTTTCAATCACGGAGGTTACCAGTGGAATGTTCGGAAATGACTCGAAAACTGAAAATATTTACAACTCCAGCGACATTAGGAAGCGTTTTCACTTAAATTTGCTTTCAAATATTAGGAATTAGGTTTATACAGCTCAAAACTTGTGTAGAAAGACTGTAAGTGAGGACTATACTGTTTATGTTTATAATTGGAGGCCGAATTTCTCTGGCGTTTTCTGTGTGAATAAGTTACACTGCTGTCTATTCAAGTTATAGTTGTAGGAACTCTCACTAATTGTGGTAAAACTCTTCAAATAAGCAATTATAGTTTTCAGAAACGATTAAAAACTTGTAAGAAACACTTGAAATAAAAGGAAATAGATTCATACTACATTTTCTGCCATTTTCATTCATGGAGATTACCAGTGGAAAGCTTGGAAATGACCAGAAAACTGATAATATTTACAACTCCGGTTACTTTAGGGAGCGTTTTCAGTACAATTTGCTTTCAAATGTTAGGAATTCAGGGTTATACAGCTCAAAATTTGTTTAGAAACACTGTAAGTAAGGACGATACTGCTTATGTTTATAATTGGAGGCCGAATTTCTCTCGCGTTTTCTGTGTGAATCAGTTAAAATTCTGACGATTCCAGTATATAGTTGAAGGAACACTCTCTAATTCTGGACAAACTCTTCAAATACACAATTATAGTTTCTGGAAATGATTAAAAACTTGTAAGAAACACTTGAAATAAAAGGAAATAGGTCCTTACTACATTTCCTGCCATTTTCAATCACGGAGGTTACCAGTGGAAAGTTCGGAAATGACCAGAAAACTGATAATATTTACAACTCCGGCTACTTTAGGAAGCGTTTTCACTTGAATTTGCTTTCAAATATTAGGAATTAGGTTTATACAGCTCAAAACTTGTGTACAAAGACTGTAAGTGAGGACTATACTGTTTATGTTTATAATAGGAGGCCGAATTTCTCTGGCGTTTTCTGTGTGAATAAGTTACAATGCTGTCTATTCAAGTTTATAGTTGTAGGAACTCTCACTAATTGTGGTAATACTCTTCAAATAAGCAATTATAGTTTTCAGAAACGATTAAAAACTTGTAAGAAACACTTGCAATAAAAGGAAATAGATTCATACTACATTTTCTGCCATTTTCATTCATGGAGATTACCAGTGGAAAGCTTGGAAATGACCAGAAAACTGATAATATTTACAACTCCGGTTACTTTAGGGAGCGTTTTCAGTACAATTTGCTTTCAAATGTTAGGAATTCAGGGTTATACAGCTCAAAATTTGTTTAGAAACACTGTAAGTAAGGACGATACTGTTTATGTTTATAATTGGAGGCCGAATTTCTCTCGCGTTTTCTGTGTGAATCAGTTAAAATTCTGACGATTCCAGTATATAGTTGTAGGAACACTCTCTAATTCTGGACAAACTCTTCAAATACACAATTATAGTTTCTGGAAATGATTAAAAACTTGTAAGAAACACTTGAAATAAAAGGAAATAGGTCCTTACTACATTTCCTGCCATTTTCAATCACTGAGGTTACCAGTGGAAAGTTCGGAAATGACCAGAAAACTGATAATATTTACAACTCCGGCTACTTTAGGAAGCGTTTTCACTTGAATTTGCTTTCAAATATTAGGAATTAGGTTTATACAGCTCAAAACTTGTGTAGAAAGACTGTAAGTGAGGACTATACTGTTTGTGTTTGTCATTGGAGGCCGAATTTCTCTGGCGTTTTCTATGTGAATCAGCTAAAATGCTGATGATTCCTTTATATAGTTGTAGGAACACTCTCTAATTCTGGTCAAACTCTTTAAATACGCAATTATAGTTTCCAGAGATCATTAAAAACCTGTAAGAAACACTTGAAATAAAAGGAAATAGGTTCTTACTACATTTCCTGCCATTTTCAATCACGGAGGTTACCAGTGGAATGTTCGGAAATGACTCGAAAACTGAAAATATTTACAACTCCAGCGACATTAGGAAGCGTTTTCACTTAAATTTGCTTTCAAATATTAGGAATTAGGTTTATACAGCTCAAAACTTGTGTAGAAAGACTGTAAGTGAGGACTATACTGTTTATGTTTATAATTGGAGGCCGAATTTCTCTGGCGTTTTCTGTGTGAATAAGTTACACTGCTGTCTATTCAAGTTTATAGTTGTAGGAACTCTCACTAATTGTGGTAAAACTCTTCAAATAAGCAATTATAGTTTTCAGAAACGATTAAAAACTTGTAAGAAACACTTGAAATAAAAGGAAATAGATTCATACTACATTTTCTGCCATTTTCATTCATGGAGATTACCAGTGGAAAGCTTGGAAATGACCAGAAAACTGATAATATTTACAACTCCGGTTACTTTAGGGAGCGTTTTCAGTACAATTTGCTTTCAAATGTTAGGTATTCAGGGTTATACAGCTCAAAATTTGTTTAGAAACACTGTAAGTACGGACGATACTGTTTATGTTTATAATTGGAGGCCGAATTTCTCTCGCGTTTTCTGTGTGAATCAGTTAAAATTCTGACGATTCCAGTATATAGTTGAAGGAACACTCTCTAATTCTGGACAAACTCTTCAAATACACAATTATAGTTTCTGGAAATGATTAAAAACTTGTAAGAAACACTTGAAATAAAAGGAAATAGGTCCTTACTACATTTCCTGCCATTTTCAATCACGGAGGTTACCAGTGGAAAGTTCGGAAATGACCAGAAAACTGATAATATTTACAACTCCGGCTACTTTAGGAAGCGTTTTCACTTGAATTTGCTTTCAAATATTAGGAATTAGGTTTATACAGCTCAAAACTTGTGTAGAAAGACTGTAAGTGAGGACTATACTGTTTATGTTTATAATTGGAGGCCGAATTTCTCTGGCGTTTTCGTGTGAATAAGTTACAATGCTGTCTATTCAAGTTTATAGTTGTAGGAACTCTCACTAATTGTGGTAAAACTCTTCAAATAAGCAATTATAGTTTTCAGAAACGATTAAAAACTTGTAAGAAACACTTGAAATAAAAGGAAATAGATTCATACTACATTTTCTGCCATTTTCATTCATGGAGATTACCAGTGGAAAGCTTGGAAATGACCAGAAAACTGATAATATTTACAACTCCGGTTACTTTAGGGAGCGTTTTCAGTACAATTTGCTTTCAAATGTTAGGAATTCAGGGTTATACAGCTCAAAATTAGTTTAGAAACACTGTAAGTAAGGACGATACTGTTTATGTTTATAATTGGAGGCCGAATTTCTCTCGCGTTTTCTGTGTGAATCAGTTAAAATTCTGACGATTCCAGGATATAGTTGTAGGAACACTCTCTAATTCTGGACAAACTCTTCAAATGCACAATTATAGTTTCTGGAAATGATTAAAAACTTGTAAGAAACACTTGAAATAAAAGGAAATAGGTCCTTACTACATTTCCTGCCATTTTCAATCACGGAGGTTACCAGTGGAAAGTTCGGAAATGACCAGAAAATTGATAATATTTACAACTCCGGCTACTTTAGGAAGCGTTTTCACTTGAATTTGCTTTCAAATATTAGGAATTAGGTTTATACAGCTCAAAACTTGTGTAGAAAGACTGTAAGTGAGGACTATACTGTTTATGTTTGTCATTGGAGGCCGAAATTCTCTGGCGTTTTCTGTGTGAATCAGTTAAAATGCTGATGATTCCTTTATATAGTTGTAGGAACACTCTCTAATTCTGGTCAAACTCTTTAAATACGCAATTATAGTTTCCAGAGATCATTAAAAACCTGTAAGAAACACTTGAAATAAAAGGAAATAGGTTCTTACTACATTTCCTGCCATTTTCAATCACGGAGATTACCAGTGGAAAGTTTGGAAATGACCAGAAAACTGATAATATTTACAACTCCGGTTACTTTAGGGAGCGTTTTCAGTACAATTTGCTTTCAAATGTTAGGAATTCAGGGTTATACAGCTCAAAATTTGTTTAGAAACACTGTAAGTAAGGACGATACTGTTTATGTTTATAATTGGAGGCCGAATTTCTCTCGCGTTTTCTGTGTGAATCAGTTAAAATTCTGACGATTCCAGTATATAGTTGAAGGAACACTCTCTAATTCTGGACAAACTCTTCAAATACACAATTATAGTTTCTGGAAATGATTAAAAACTTGTAAGAAACACTTGAAATAAAAGGAAATAGGTCCTTACTACATTTCCTGCCATTTTCAATCACGGAGGTTACCAGTGGAATGTTCGGAAATGACTCGAAAACTGAAAATATTTACAACTCCAGCGACATTAGGAAGCGTTTTCACTTAAATTTGCTTTCAAATATTAGGAATTAGGTTTAAACAGCTCAAAACTTGTGTAGAAAGACTGTAAGTGAGGACTATACTGTTTATGTTTATAATTGGAGGCCGAATTTCTCTGGCGTTTTCTGTGTGAATAAGTTACACTGCAGTCTATTCAAGTTTATAGTTGTAGGAACTCTCACTAATTGTGGTAAAACTCTTCAAATAAGCAATTATAGTTTTCAGAAACGGTTAAAAACTTGTAAGAAACACTTGAAATAAAAGGAAATAGATTCATACTACATTTTCTGCCATTTTCATTCATGGAGATTACCAGTGGAAAGCTTGGAAATGACCAGAAAACTGATAATATTTACAACTCCGGTTACTTTAGGGAGCGTTTTCAGTACAATTTGCTTTCAAATGTTAGGAATTCAGGGTTATACAGCTCAAAATTTGTTTAGAAACACTGTAAGTAAGGACGATACTGTTTATGTTTATAATTGGAGGCCGAATTTCTCTCGCGTTTTCTGTGTGAATCAGTTAAAATTCTGACGATTCCAGTATATAGTTGAAGGAACACTCTCTAATTCTGGAAAACTCTTCAAATACACAATTATAGTTTCTGGAAATGATTAAAAACTTGTAAGAAACACTTGAAATAAAAGGAAATAGGTCCTTACTACATTTCCTGCCATTTTCAATCATGGAGGTTACCAGTGGAAAGTTCGGAAATGACCAGAAAACTGATAATATTTACAACTCCGGCTACTTTAGGAAGCGTTTTCACTTGAATTTGCTTTCAAATATTAGGAATTAGGTTTATACAGCTCAAAAATTGTGTAGAAAGACTGTAAGTGAGGACTATACTGTTTGTGTTTGTCATTGGAGGCCGAAATTCTCTGGCGTTTTCTGTGTGAATCAGTTAAAATGCTGATGATTCCTTTATATAGTTGTAGGAACACTCTCTAATTCTGGTCAAACTCTTTAAATACGCAATTATAGTTTCCAGAGATCATTAAAAACCTGTAAGAAACACTTGAAATAAAAGGAAATAGGTTCTTACTACATTTCCTGCCATTTTCAATCACGGAGGTTACCAGTGGAAAGTTTGGAAATGACCAGAAAACTGATAATATTTACAACTCCGGTTACTTTAGGGAGCGTTTTCAGTACAATTTTCTTTCAAATGTTAGGAATTCAGGGTTATACAGCTCAAAATTTGTTTAGAAACACTGTAAGTAAGGACGATACTGTTTATGTTTATAATTGGAGGCCGAATTTCTCTCGCGTTTTCTGTGTGAATCAGTTAAAATTCTGACGATTCCAGTATATAGTTGAAGGAACACTCTCTAATTCTGGACAAACTCTTCAAATACACAATTATAGTTTCTGGAAATGATTAAAAACTTGTAAGAAACACTTGAAATAAAAGGAAATAGGTCCTTACTACATTTCCTGCCATTTTCAATCACGGAGGTTACCAGTGGAAAGTTCGGAAATGACCAGAAAACTGATAATATTTACAACTCCGGCTACTTTAGGAAGCGTTTTCACTTGAATTTGCTTTCAAATATTAGGAATTAGGTTTATACAGCTCAAAACTTGTGTAGAAAGACTGTAAGTGAGGACTATACTGTTTATGTTTATAATTGGAGGCCGAATTTCTCTGGCGTTTTCTGTGTGAATAAGTTACAATGCTGTCTATTCAAGTTTATAGTTGTAGGAACTCTCACTAATTGTGGTAAAACTCTTCAAATAAGCAATTATAGTTTTCAGAAACGATTAAAAACTTGTAAGAAACACTTGAAATAAAAGGAAATAGATTCATACTACATTTTCTGCCATTTTCATTCATGGAGATTACCAGTGGAAAGCTTGGAAATGACCAGAAAACTGATAATATTTACAACTCCGGTTACTTTAGGGAGCGTTTTCAGTACAATTTGCTCTCAAATGTTAGGAATTCAGGGTTATACAGCTCAAAATTTGTTTAGAAACACTGTAAGTAAGGACGATACTGTTTATGTTTATAATTGGAGGCCGAATTTCTCTCGCGTTTTCTGTGTGAATCAGTTAAAATTCTGACGATTCCAGGATATAGTTGTAGGAACACTCTCTAATTCTGGACAAACTCTTCAAATGCACAATTATAGTTTCTGGAAATGATTAAAAACTTGTAAGAAACACTTGAAATAAAAGGAAATAGGTCCTTACTACATTTCCTGCCATTTTCAATCACGGAGGTTACCAGTGGAAAGTTCGGAAATGACCAGAAAATTGATAATATTTACAACTCCGGCTACTTTAGGAAGCGTTTTCACTTGAATTTGCTTTCAAATATTAGGAATTAGGTTTATACAGCTCAAAACTTGTGTAGAAAGACTGTAAGTGAGGACTATACTGTTTATGTTTGTCATTGGAGGCCGAAATTCTCTGGCGTTTTCTGTGTGAATCAGTTAAAATGCTGATGATTCCTTTATATAGTTGTAGGAACACTCTCTAATTCTGGTCAAACTCTTTAAATACGCAATTATAGTTTCCAGAGATCATTAAAAACCTGTAAGAAACACTTGAAATAAAAGGAAATAGGTTCTTACTACATTTCCTGCCATTTTCAATGACGGAGGTTACCAGTGGAATGTTCGGAAATGACTCGAAAACTGAAAATATTTACAACTCCAGCGACATTAGGAAGCGTTTTCACTTAAATTTGCTTTCAAATATTAGGAATTAGGTTTATACAGCTCAAAACTTGTGTAGAAAGACTGTAAGTGAGGACTATACTGTTCATGTTTATAATTGGAGGCCGAATTTCTCTGGCGTTTTCTGTGTGAATAAGTTACACTGCTGTCTATTCAAGTTATAGTTGTAGGAACTCTCACTAATTGTGGTAAAACTCTTCAAATAAGCAATTATAGTTTTCAGAAACGATTAAAAACCTGTAAGAAACACTTGAAATAAAAGGAAATAGGTTCTTACTACATTTCCTGCCATTTTCAATCACGGAGGTTACCAGTGGAAAGTTTGGAAATGACCAGAAAACTGATAATATTTACAACTCCGGTTACTTTAGGGAGCGTTTTCAGTACAATTTGCTTTCAAATGTTAGGAATTCAGGGTTATACAGCTCAAAATTTGTTTAGAAACACTGTAAGTAAGGACGATACTGTTTATGTTTATAATTGGAGGCCGAATTTCTCTCGCGTTTTCTGTGTGAATCAGTTAAAATTCTGACGATTCCAGTATATAGTTGAAGGAACACTCTCTAATTCTGGACAAACTCTTCAAATACACAATTATAGTTTCTGGAAATGATTAAAAACTTGTAAGAAACACTTGAAATAAAAGGAAATAGGTCCTTACTACATTTCCTGCCATTTTCAATCACGGAGGTTACCAGTGGAAAGTTCGGAAATGACCAGAAAACTGATAATATTTACAACTCCGGCTACTTTAGGAAGCGTTTTCACTTGAATTTGCTTTCAAATATTAGGAATTAGGTTTATACAGCTCAAAACTTGTGTAGAAAGACTGTAAGTGAGGACTATACTGTTTATGTTTATAATTGGAGGCCGAATTTCTCTGGCGTTTTCTGTGTGAATAAGTTACAATGCTGTCTATTCAAGTTTATAGTTGTAGGAACTCTCACTAATTGTGGTAAAACTCTTCAAATAAGCAATTATAGTTTTCAGAAACGATTAAAAACTTGTAAGAAACACTTGAAATAAAAGGAAATAGATTCATACTACATTTTCTGCCATTTTCATTCATGGAGATTACCAGTGGAAAGCTTGGAAATGACCAGAAAACTGATAATATTTACAACTCCGGTTACTTTAGGGAGCGTTTTCAGTACAATTTGCTTTCAAATGTTAGGAATTCAGGGTTATACAGCTCAAAATTAGTTTAGAAACACTGTAAGTAAGGACGATACTGTTTATGTTTATAATTGGAGGCCGAATTTCTCTCGCGTTTTCTGTGTGAATCAGTTAAAATTCTGACGATTCCAGGATATAGTTGTAGGAACACTCTCTAATTCTGGACAAACTCTTCAAATGCACAATTATAGTTTCTGGAAATGATTAAAAACTTGTAAGAAACACTTGAAATAAAAGGAAATAGGTCCTTACTACATTTCCTGCCATTTTCAATCACGGAGGTTACCAGTGGAAAGTTCGGAAATGACCAGAAAATTGATAATATTTACAACTCCGGCTACTTTAGGAAGCGTTTTCACTTGAATTTGCTTTCAAATATTAGGAATTAGGTTTATACAGCTCAAAACTTGTGTAGAAAGACTGTAAGTGAGGACTATACTGTTTATGTTTGTCATTGGAGGCCGAAATTCTCTGGCGTTTTCTGTGTGAATCAGTTAAAATGCTGATGATTCCTTTATATAGTTGTAGGAACACTCTCTAATTCTGGTCAAACTCTTTAAATACGCAATTATAGTTTCCAGAGATCATTAAAAACCTGTAAGAAACACTTGAAATAAAAGGAAATAGGTTCTTACTACATTTCCTGCCATTTTCAATTACGGAGGTTACCAGTGGAATGTTCGGAAATGACTCGAAAACTGAAAATATTTACAACTCCAGCGACATTAGGAAGCGTTTTCACTTAAATTTGCTTTCAAATATTAGGAATTAGGTTTATACAGCTCAAAACTTGTGTAGAAAGACTGTAAGTGAGGACTATACTGTTCATGTTTATAATTGGAGGCCGAATTTCTCTGGCGTTTTCTGTGTGAATAAGTTACACTGCTGTCTATTCAAGTTATAGTTGTAGGAACTCTCACTAATTGTGGTAAAACTCTTCAAATAAGCAATTATAGTTTTCAGAAACGATTAAAAACTTGTAAGAAACACTTGAAATAAAAGGAAATAGATTCATACTACATTTTCTGCCATTTTCATTCATGGAGATTACCAGTGGAAAGCTTGGAAATGACCAGAAAACTGATAATATTTACAACTCCGGTTACTTTAGGGAGCGTTTTCAGTACAATTTGCTTTCAAATGTTAGGAATTCAGGGTTATACAGCTCAAAATTAGTTTAGAAACACTGTAAGTAAGGACGATACTGTTTATGTTTATAATTGGAGGCCGAATTTCTCTCGCGTTTTCTGTGTGAATCAGTTAAAATTCTGACGATTCCAGGATATAGTTGTAGGAACACTCTCTAATTCTGGACAAACTCTTCAAATGCACAATTATAGTTTCTGGAAATGATTAAAAACTTGTAAGAAACACTTGAAATAAAAGGAAATAGGTCCTTACTACATTTCCTGCCATTTTCAATCACGGAGGTTACCAGTGGAAAGTTCGGAAATGACCAGAAAATTGATAATATTTACAACTCCGGCTACTTTAGGAAGCGTTTTCACTTGAATTTGCTTTCAAATATTAGGAATTAGGTTTATACAGCTCAAAACTTGTGTAGAAAGACTGTAAGTGAGGACTATACTGTTTATGTTTGTCATTGGAGGCCGAAATTCTCTGGCGTTTTCTGTGTGAATCAGTTAAAATGCTGATGATTCCTTTATATAGTTGTAGGAACACTCTCTAATTCTGGTCAAACTCTTTAAATACGCAATTATAGTTTCCAGAGATCATTAAAAACCTGTAAGAAACACTTGAAATAAAAGGAAATAGGTTCTTACTACATTTCCTGCCATTTTCAATCACGGAGGTTACCAGTGGAATGTTCGGAAATGACTCGAAAACTGAAAATATTTACAACTCCAGCGACATTAGGAAGCGTTTTCACTTAAATTTGCTTTCAAATATTAGGAATTAGGTTTATACAGCTCAAAACTTGTGTAGAAAGACTGTAAGTGAGGACTATACTGTTTATGTTTATAATTGGAGGCCGAATTTCTCTGGCGTTTTCTGTGTGAATAAGTTACACTGCTGTCTATTCAAGTTATAGTTGTAGGAACTCTCACTAATTGTGGTAAAACTCTTCAAATAAGCAATTATAGTTTTCAGAAACGATTAAAAACTTGTAAGAAACACTTGAAATAAAAGGAAATAGATTCATACTACATTTTCTGCCATTTTCATTCATGGAGATTACCAGTGGAAAGCTTGGAAATGACCAGAAAACTGATAATATTTACAACTCCGGTTACTTTAGGGAGCGTTTTCAGTACAATTTGCTTTCAAATGTTAGGAATTCAGGGTTATACAGCTCAAAATTTGTTTAGAAACACTGTAAGTAAGGACGATACTGTTTATGTTTATAATTGGAGGCCGAATTTCTCTCGCGTTTTCTGTGTGAATCAGTTAAAATTCTGACGATTCCAGTATATAGTTGAAGGAAGACTCTCTAATTCTGGACAAACTCTTCAAATACACAATTATAGTTTCTGGAAATGATTAAAAACTTGTAAGAAACACTTGAAATAAAAGGAAATAGGTCCTTACTACATTTCCTGCCATTTTCAATCACGGAGGTTACCAGTGGAAAGTTCGGAAATGACCAGAAAACTGATAATATTTACAACTCCGGCTACTTTAGGAAGCGTTTTCACTTGAATTTGCTTTCAAATATTAGGAATTAGGTTTATACAGCTCAAAACTTGTGTAGAAAGACTGTAAGTGAGGACTATACTGTTTATGTTTATAATTGGAGGCCGAATTTCTCTGGCGTTTTCTGTGTGAATAAGTTACAATGCTGTCTATTCAAGTTTATAGTTGTAGGAACTCTCACTAATTGTGGTAAAACTCTTCAAATAAGCAATTATAGTTTTCAGAAACGATTAAAAACTTGTAAGAAACACTTGAAATAAAAGGAAATAGATTCATACTACATTTTCTGCCATTTTCATTCATGGAGATTACCAGTGGAAAGCTTGGAAATGACCAGAAAACTGATAATATTTACAACTCCGGTTACTTTAGGGAGCGTTTTCAGTACAATTTGCTTTCAAATGTTAGGAATTCAGGGTTATACAGCTCAAAATTTGTTTAGAAACACTGTAAGTAAGGCCGATACTGTTTATGTTTATAATTGGAGGCCGAATTTCTCTCGCGTTTTCTGTGTGAATCAGTTAAAATTCTGACGATTCCAGGATATAGTTGTAGGAACACTCTCTAATTCTCGACAAACTCTTCAAATGCACAATTATAGTTTCTGGAAATGATTAAAAACTTGTAAGAAACACTTGAAATAAAAGGAAATAGGTCCTTACTACATTTCCTGCCATTTTCAATCACGGAGGTTACCAGTGGAAAGTTCGGAAATGACCAGAAAATTGATAATATTTACAACTCCGGCTACTTTAGGAAGCGTTTTCACTTGAATTTGCTTTCAAATATTAGGAATTAGGTTTATACAGCTCAAAACTTGTGTAGAAAGACTGTAAGTGAGGACTATACTGTTTATGTTTATAATTGGAGGCCGAAATTCTCTGGCGTTTTCTGTGTGAATAAGTTACAATGCTGTCTATTCAAGTTTATAGTTGTAGGAACTCTCACTAATTGTGGTAAAACTCTTCAAATAAGCAATTATAGTTTTCAGAAACGATTAAAAACTTGTAAGAAACACTTGAAATAAAAGGAAATAGATTCATACTACATTTTCTGCCATTTTCATTCATGGAGATTACCAGTGGAAAGCTTGGAAATGACCAGAAAACTGATAATATTTACAACTCCGGTTACTTTAGGGAGCGTTTTCAGTACAATTTGCTTTCAAATGTTAGGAATTCAGGGTTATACAGCTCAAAATTTGTTTAGAAACACTGTAAGTAAGGCCGATACTGTTTATGTTTATAATTGGAGGCCGAATTTCTCTCGCGTTTTCTGTGTGAATCAGTTAAAATTCTGACGATTCCAGGATATAGTTGTAGGAACACTCTCTAATTCTGGACAAACTCTTCAAATGCACAATTATAGTTTCTGGAAATGATTAAAAACTTGTAAGAAACACTTGAAATAAAAGGAAATAGGTCCTTACTACATTTCCTGCCATTTTCAATCACGGAGGTTACCAGTGGAAAGTTCGGAAATGACCAGAAAATTGATAATATTTACAACTCCGGCTACTTTAGGAAGCGTTTTCACTTGAATTTGCTTTCAAATATTAGGAATTAGGTTTATACAGCTCAAAACTTGTGTAGAAAGACTGTAAGTGAGGACTATACTGTTTATGTTTGTCATTGGAGGCCGAAATTCTCTGGCGTTTTCTGTGTGAATCAGTTAAAATGCTGATGATTCCTTTATATAGTTGTAGGAACACTCTCTAATTCTGGTCAAACTCTTTAAATACGCAATTATAGTTTCCAGAGATCATTAAAAACCTGTAAGAAACACTTGAAATAAAAGGAAATAGGTTCTTACTACATTTCCTGCAATTTTCAATTACGGAGGTTACCAGTGGAATGTTCGGAAATGACTCGAAAACTGAAAATATTTACAACTCCAGCGACATTAGGAAGCGTTTTCACTTAAATTTGCTTTCAAATATTAGGAATTAGGTTTATACAGCTCAAAACTTGTGTAGAAAGACTGTAAGTGAGGACTATACTGTTCATGTTTATAATTGGAGGCCGAATTTCTCTGGCGTTTTCTGTGTGAATAAGTTACACTGCTGTCTATTCAAGTTATAGTTGTAGGAACTCTAATTGTGGTAAAACTCTTCAAATAAGCAATTATAGTTTTCAGAAACGATTAAAAACTTGTAAGAAACACTTGAAATAAAAGGAAATAGATTCATACTACATTTTCTGCCATTTTCATTCATGGAGATTACCAGTGGAAAGCTTGGAAATGACCAGAAAACTGATAATATTTACAACTCCGGTTACTTTAGGGAGCGTTTTCAGTACAATTTGCTTTCAAATGTTAGGAATTCAGGGTTATACAGCTCAAAATTAGTTTAGAAACACTGTAAGTAAGGACGATACTGTTTATGTTTATAATTGGAGGCCGAATTTCTCTCGCGTTTTCTGTGTGAATCAGTTAAAATTCTGACGATTCCAGGATATAGTTGTAGGAACACTCTCTAATTCTGGACAAACTCTTCAAATGCACAATTATAGTTTCTGGAAATGATTAAAAACTTGTAAGAAACACTTGAAATAAAAGGAAATAGGTCCTTACTACATTTCCTGCCATTTTCAATCACGGAGGTTACCAGTGGAAAGTTCGGAAATGACCAGAAAATTGATAATATTTACAACTCCGGCTACTTTAGGAAGCGTTTTCACTTGAATTTGCTTTCAAATATTAGGAATTAGGTTTATACAGCTCAAAACTTGTGTAGAAAGACTGTAAGTGAGGACTATACTGTTTATGTTTGTCATTGGAGGCCGAAATTCTCTGGCGTTTTCTGTGTGAATCAGTTAAAATGCTGATGATTCCTTTATATAGTTGTAGGAACACTCTCTAATTCTGGTCAAACTCTTTAAATACGCAATTATAGTTTCCAGAGATCATTAAAAACCTGTAAGAAACACTTGAAATAAAAGGAAATAGGTTCTTACTACATTTCCTGCCATTTTCAATCACGGAGGTTACCAGTGGAATGTTCGGAAATGACTCGAAAACTGAAAATATTTACAACTCCAGCGACATTAGGAAGCGTTTTCACTTAAATTTGCTTTCAAATATTAGGAATTAGGTTTATACAGCTCAAAACTTGTGTAGAAAGACTGTAAGTGAGGACTATACTGTTTATGTTTATAATTGGAGGCCGAATTTCTCTGGCGTTTTCTGTGTGAATAAGTTACACTGCTGTCTATTCAAGTTATAGTTGTAGGAACTCTCACTAGTTGTGGTAAAACTCTTCAAATAAGCAATTATAGTTTTCAGAAACGATTAAAAACTTGTAAGAAACACTTGAAATAAAAGGAAATAGATTCATACTACATTTTCTGCCATTTTCATTCATGGAGATTACCAGTGGAAAGCTTGGAAATGACCAGAAAACTGATAATATTTACAACTCCGGTTACTTTAGGGAGCGTTTTCAGTACAATTTGCTTTCAAATGTTAGGAATTCAGGGTTATACAGCTCAAAATTTGTTTAGAAACACTGTAAGTAAGGCCGATACTGTTTATGTTTATAATTGGAGGCCGAATTTCTCTCGCGTTTTCTGTGTGAATCAGTTAAAATTCTGACGATTCCAGTATATAGTTGAAGGAACACTCTCTAATTCTGGACAAACTCTTCAAATACACAATTATAGTTTCTGGAAATGATTAAAAACTTGTAAGAAACACTTGAAATAAAAGGAAATAGGTCCTTACTACATTTCCTGCCATTTTCAATCACGGAGGTTACCAGTGGAAAGTTCGGAAATGACCAGAAAACTGATAATATTTACAACTCCGGCTACTTTAGGAAGCGTTTTCACTTGAATTTGCTTTCAAATATTAGGAATTAGGTTTATACAGCTCAAAACTTGTGTAGAAAGACTGTAAGTGAGGACTATACTGTTTATGTTTATAATTGGAGGCCGAATTTCTCTGGCGTTTTCTGTGTGAATAAGTTACAATGCTGTCTATTCAAGTTTATAGTTGTAGGAACTCTCACTAATTGTGGTAAAACTCTTCAAATAAGCAATTATAGTTTTCAGAAACGATTAAAAACTTGTAAGAAACACTTGAAATAAAAGGAAATAGATTCATACTACATTTTCTGCCATTTTCATTCATGGAGATTACCAGTGGAAAGCTTGGAAATGACCAGAAAACTGATAATATTTACAACTCCGGTTACTTTAGGGAGCGTTTTCAGTACAATTTGCTTTCAAATGTTAGGAATTCAGGGTTATACAGCTCAAAATTAGTTTAGAAACACTGTAAGTAAGGCCGATACTGTTTATGTTTATAATTGGAGGCCGAATTTCTCTCGCGTTTTCTGTGTGAATCAGTTAAAATTCTGACGATTCCAGGATATAGTTGTAGGAACACTCTCTAATTCTGGACAAACTCTTCAAATGCACAATTATAGTTTCTGGAAATGATTAAAAACTTGTAAGAAACACTTGAAATAAAAGGAAATAGGTCCTTACTACATTTCCTGCCATTTTCAATCACGGAGGTTACCAGTGGAAAGTTCGGAAATGACCAGAAAATTGATAATATTTACAACTCCGGCTACTTTAGGAAGCGTTTTCACTTGAATTTGCTTTCAAATATTAGGAATTAGGTTTATACAGCTCAAAACTTGTGTAGAAAGACTGTAAGTGAGGACTATACTGTTTATGTTTGTCATTGGAGGCCGAAATTCTCTGGCGTTTTCTGTGTGAATCAGTTAAAATGCTGATGATTCCTTTATATAGTTGTAGGAACACTCTCTAATTCTGGTCAAACTCTTTAAATACGCAATTATAGTTTCCAGAGATCATTAAAAACCTGTAAGAAACACTTGAAATAAAAGGAAATAGGTTCTTACTACATTTCCTGCAATTTTCAATTACGGAGGTTACCAGTGGAATGTTCGGAAATGACTCGAAAACTGAAAATATTTACAACTCCAGCGACATTAGGAAGCGTTTTCACTTAAATTTGCTTTCAAATATTAGGAATTAGGTTTATACAGCTCAAAACTTGTGTAGAAAGACTGTAAGTGAGGACTATACTGTTCATGTTTATAATTGGAGGCCGAATTTCTCTGGCGTTTTCTGTGTGAATAAGTTACACTGCTGTCTATTCAAGTTATAGTTGTAGGAACTCTCACTAATTGTGGTAAAACTCTTCAAATAAGCAATTATAGTTTTCAGAAACGATTAAAAACTTGTAAGAAACACTTGAAATAAAAGGAAATAGATTCATACTACATTTTCTGCCATTTTCATTCATGGAGATTACCAGTGGAAAGCTTGGAAATGACCAGAAAACTGATAATATTTACAACTCCGGTTACTTTAGGGAGCGTTTTCAGTACAATTTGCTTTCAAATGTTAGGAATTCAGGGTTATACAGCTCAAAATTAGTTTAGAAACACTGTAAGTAAGGACGATACTGTTTATGTTTATAATTGGAGGCCGAATTTCTCTCGCGTTTTCTGTGTGAATCAGTTAAAATTCTGACGATTCCAGGATATAGTTGTAGGAACACTCTCTAATTCTGGACAAACTCTTCAAATGCACAATTATAGTTTCTGGAAATGATTAAAAACTTGTAAGAAACACTTGAAATAAAAGGAAATAGGTCCTTACTACATTTCCTGCCATTTTCAATCACGGAGGTTACCAGTGGAAAGTTCGGAAATGACCAGAAAATTGATAATATTTACAACTCCGGCTACTTTAGGAAGCGTTTTCACTTGAATTTGCTTTCAAATATTAGGAATTAGGTTTATACAGCTCAAAACTTGTGTAGAAAGACTGTAAGTGAGGACTATACTGTTTATGTTTGTCATTGGAGGCCGAAATTCTCTGGCGTTTTCTGTGTGAATCAGTTAAAATGCTGATGATTCCTTTATATAGTTGTAGGAACACTCTCTAATTCTGGTCAAACTCTTTAAATACGCAATTATAGTTTCCAGAGATCATTAAAAACCTGTAAGAAACACTTGAAATAAAAGGAAATAGGTTCTTACTACATTTCCTGCCATTTTCAATCACGGAGGTTACCAGTGGAATGTTCGGAAATGACTCGAAAACTGAAAATATTTACAACTCCAGCGACATTAGGAAGCGTTTTCACTTAAATTTGCTTTCAAATATTAGGAATTAGGTTTATACAGCTCAAAACTTGTGTAGAAAGACTGTAAGTGAGGACTATACTGTTTATGTTTATAATTGGAGGCCGAATTTCTCTGGCGTTTTCTGTGTGAATAAGTTACACTGCTGTCTATTCAAGTTATAGTTGTAGGAACTCTCACTAATTGTGGTAAAACTCTTCAAATAAGCAATTATAGTTTTCAGAAACGATTAAAAACTTGTAAGAAACACTTGAAATAAAAGGAAATAGATTCATACTACATTTTCTGCCATTTTCATTCATGGAGATTACCAGTGGAAAGCTTGGAAATGACCAGAAAACTGATAATATTTACAACTCCGGTTACTTTAGGGAGCGTTTTCAGTACAATTTGCTTTCAAATGTTAGGAATTCAGGGTTATACAGCTCAAAATTTGTTTAGAAACACTGTAAGTAAGGACGATACTGTTTATGTTTATAATTGGAGGCCGAATTTCTCTCGCGTTTTCTGTGTGAATCAGTTAAAATTCTGACGATTCCAGTATATAGTTGAAGGAACACTCTCTAATTCTGGACAAACTCTTCAAATACACAATTATAGTTTCTGGAAATGATTAAAAACTTGTAAGAAACACTTGAAATAAAAGGAAATAGGTCCTTACTACATTTCCTGCCATTTTCAATCACGGAGGTTACCAGTGGAAAGTTCGGAAATGACCAGAAAACTGATAATATTTACAACTCCGGCTACTTTAGGAAGCGTTTTCACTTGAATTTGCTTTCAAATATTAGGAATTAGGTTTATACAGCTCAAAACTTGTGTAGAAAGACTGTAAGTGAGGACTATACTGTTTATGTTTATAATTGGAGGCCGAATTTCTCTGGCGTTTTCTGTGTGAATAAGTTACAATGCTGTCTATTCAAGTTTATAGTTGTAGGAACTCTCACTAATTGTGGTAAAACTCTTCAAATAAGCAATTATAGTTTTCAGAAACGATTAAAAACTTGTAAGAAACACTTGAAATAAAAGGAAATAGATTCATACTACATTTTCTGCCATTTTCATTCATGGAGATTACCAGTGGAAAGCTTGGAAATGACCAGAAAACTGATAATATTTACAACTCCGGTTACTTTAGGGAGCGTTTTCAGTACAATTTGCTTTCAAATGTTAGGAATTCAGGGTTATACAGCTCAAAATTAGTTTAGAAACACTGTAAGTAAGGACGATACTGTTTATGTTTATAATTGGAGGCCGAATTTCTCTCGCGTTTTCTGTGTGAATCAGTTAAAATTCTGACGATTCCAGGATATAGTTGTAGGAACACTCTCTAATTCTGGACAAACTCTTCAAATGCACAATTATAGTTTCTGGAAATGATTAAAAACTTGTAAGAAACACTTGAAATAAAAGGAAATAGGTCCTTACTACATTTCCTGCCATTTTCAATCACGGAGGTTACCAGTGGAAAGTTCGGAAATGACCAGAAAATTGATAATATTTACAACTCCGGCTACTTTAGGAAGCGTTTTCACTTGAATTTGCTTTCAAATATTAGGAATTAGGTTTATACAGCTCAAAACTTGTGTAGAAAGACTGTAAGTGAGGACTATACTGTTTATGTTTGTCATTGGAGGCCGAAATTCTCTGGCGTTTTCTGTGTGAATCAGTTAAAATGCTGATGATTCCTTTATATAGTTGTAGGAACACTCTCTAATTCTGGTCAAACTCTTTAAATACGCAATTATAGTTTCCAGAGATCATTAAAAACCTGTAAGAAACACTTGAAATAAAAGGAAATAGGTTCTTACTACATTTCCTGCAATTTTCAATTACGGAGGTTACCAGTGGAATGTTCGGAAATGACTCGAAAACTGAAAATATTTACAACTCCAGCGACATTAGGAAGCGTTTTCACTTAAATTTGCTTTCAAATATTAGGAATTAGGTTTATACAGCTCAAAACTTGTGTAGAAAGACTGTAAGTGAGGACTATACTGTTCATGTTTATAATTGGAGGCCGAATTTCTCTGGCGTTTTCTGTGTGAATAAGTTACACTGCTGTCTATTCAAGTTATAGTTGTAGGAACTCTCACTAATTGTGGTAAAACTCTTCAAATAAGCAATTATAGTTTTCAGAAACGATTAAAAACTTGTAAGAAACACTTGAAATAAAAGGAAATAGATTCATACTACATTTTCTGCCATTTTCATTCATGGAGATTACCAGTGGAAAGCTTGGAAATGACCAGAAAACTGATAATATTTACAACTCCGGTTACTTTAGGGAGCGTTTTCAGTACAATTTGCTTTCAAATGTTAGGAATTCAGGGTTATACAGCTCAAAATTAGTTTAGAAACACTGTAAGTAAGGACGATACTGTTTATGTTTATAATTGGAGGCCGAATTTCTCTCGCGTTTTCTGTGTGAATCAGTTAAAATTCTGACGATTCCAGGATATAGTTGTAGGAACACTCTCTAATTCTGGACAAACTCTTCAAATGCACAATTATAGTTTCTGGAAATGATTAAAAACTTGTAAGAAACACTTGAAATAAAAGGAAATAGGTCCTTACTACATTTCCTGCCATTTTCAATCACGGAGGTTACCAGTGGAAAGTTCGGAAATGACCAGAAAATTGATAATATTTACAACTCCGGCTACTTTAGGAAGCGTTTTCACTTGAATTTGCTTTCAAATATTAGGAATTAGGTTTATACAGCTCAAAACTTGTGTAGAAAGACTGTAAGTGAGGACTATACTGTTTATGTTTGTCATTGGAGGCCGAAATTCTCTGGCGTTTTCTGTGTGAATCAGTTAAAATGCTGATGATTCCTTTATATAGTTGTAGGAACACTCTCTAATTCTGGTCAAACTCTTTAAATACGCAATTATAGTTTCCAGAGATCATTAAAAACCTGTAAGAAACACTTGAAATAAAAGGAAATAGGTTCTTACTACATTTCCTGCCATTTTCAATCACGGAGGTTACCAGTGAAATGTTCGGAAATGACTCGAAAACTGAAAATATTTACAACTCCAGCGACATTAGGAAGCGTTTTCACTTAAATTTGCTTTCAAATATTAGGAATTAGGTTTATACAGCTCAAAACTTGTGTAGAAAGACTGTAAGTGAGGACTATACTGTTTATGTTTATAATTGGAGGCCGAATTTCTCTGGCGTTTTCTGTGTGAATAAGTTACACTGGTGTCTATTCAAGTTATAGTTGTAGGAACTCTCACTAATTGTGGTAAAAATCTTCAAATAAGCAATTATAGTTTTCAGAAACGATTAAAAACTTGTAAGAAACACTTGAAATAAAAGGAAATAGATTCATACTACATTTTCTGCCATTTTCATTCATGGAGATTACCAGTGGAAAGCTTGGAAATGACCAGAAAACTGATAATATTTACAACTCCGGTTACTTTAGGGAGCGTTTTCAGTACAATTTGCTTTCAAATGTTAGGAATTCAGGGTTATACAGCTCAAAATTAGTTTAGAAACACTGTAAGTAAGGACGATACTGTTTATGTTTATAATTGGAGGCCGAATTTCTCTCGCGTTTTCTGTGTGAATCAGTTAAAATTCTGACGATTCCAGTATATAGTTGAAGGAACACTCTCTAATTCTGGACAAACTCTTCAAATACACAATTATAGTTTCTGGAAATGATTAAAAACTTGTAAGAAACACTTGAAATAAAAGGAAATAGGTCCTTACTACATTTCCTGCCATTTTCAATCACGGAGGTTACCAGTGGAAAGTTCGGAAATGACCAGAAAACTGATAATATTTACAACTCCGGCTACTTTAGGAAGCGTTTTCACTTGAATTTGCTTTCAAATATTAGGAATTAGGTTTATACAGCTCAAAACTTGTGTAGAAAGACTGTAAGTGAGGACTATACTGTTTATGTTTATAATTGGAGGCCGAATTTCTCTGGCGTTTTCTGTGTGAATAAGTTACAATGCTGTCTATTCAAGTTTATAGTTGTAGGAACTCTCACTAATTGTGGTAAAACTCTTCAAATAAGCAATTAGTTTTCAGAAACGATTAAAAACTTGTAAGAAACACTTGAAATAAAAGGAAATAGATTCATACTACATTTTCTGCCATTTTCATTCATGGAGATTACCAGTGGAAAGCTTGGAAATGACCAGAAAACTGATAATATTTACAACTCCGGTTACTTTAGGGAGCGTTTTCAGTACAATTTGCTTTCAAATGTTAGGAATTCAGGGTTATACAGCTCAAAATTAGTTTAGAAACACTGTAAGTAAGGACGATACTGTTTATGTTTATAATTGGAGGCCGAATTTCTCTCGCGTTTTCTGTGTGAATCAGTTAAAATTCTGACGATTCCAGGATATAGTTGTAGGAACACTCTCTAATTCTGGACAAACTCTTCAAATGCACAATTATAGTTTCTGGAAATGATTAAAAACTTGTAAGAAACACTTGAAATAAAAGGAAATAGGTCCTTACTACATTTCCTGCCATTTTCAATCACGGAGGTTACCAGTGGAAAGTTCGGAAATGACCAGAAAATTGATAATATTTACAACTCCGGCTACTTTAGGAAGCGTTTTCACTTGAATTTGCTTTCAAATATTAGGAATTAGGTTTATACAGCTCAAAACTTGTGTAGAAAGACTGTAAGTGAGGACTATACTGTTTATGTTTGTCATTGGAGGCCGAAATTCTCTGGCGTTTTCTGTGTGAATCAGTTAAAATGCTGATGATTCCTTTATATAGTTGTAGGAACACTCTCTAATTCTGGTCAAACTCTTTAAATACGCAATTATAGTTTCCAGAGATCATGAAAAACCTGTAAGAAACACTTGAAATAAAAGGAAATAGGTTCTTACTACATTTCCTGCCATTTTCAATCACGGAGGTTACCAGTGGAATGTTCGGAAATGACTCGAAAACTGAAAATATTTACAACTCCAGCGACATTAGGAAGCGTTTTCACTTAAATTTGCTTTCAAATATTAGGAATTAGGTTTATACAGCTCAAAACTTGTGTAGAAAGACTGTAAGTGAGGACTATACTGTTTATGTTTATAATTGGAGGCCGAATTTCTCTGGCGTTTTCTGTGTGAATAAGTTACACTGCTGTCTATTCAAGTTATAGTTGTAGGAACTCTCACTAATTGTGGTAAAACTCTTCAAATAAGCAATTATAGTTTTCAGAAACGATTAAAAACTTGTAAGAAACACTTGAAATAAAAGGAAATAGATTCATACTACATTTTCTGCCATTTTCATTCATGGAGATTACCAGTGGAAAGCTTGGAAATGACCAGAAAACTGATAATATTTACAACTCCGGTTACTTTAGGGAGCGTTTTCAGTACAATTTGCTTTCAAATGTTAGGAATTCAGGGTTATACAGCTCAAAATTAGTTTAGAAACACTGTAAGTAAGGACGATACTGTTTATGTTTATAATTGGAGGCCGAATTTCTCTCGCGTTTTCTGTGTGAATCAGTTAAAATTCTGACGATTCCAGTATATAGTTGAAGGAACACTCTCTAATTCTGGACAAACTCTTCAAATACACAATTATAGTTTCTGGAAATGATTAAAAACTTGTAAGAAACACTTGAAATAAAAGGAAATAGGTCCTTACTACATTTCCTGCCATTTTCAATCACGGAGGTTACCAGTGGAAAGTTCGGAAATGACCAGAAAACTGATAATATTTACAACTCCGGCTACTTTAGGAAGCGTTTTCACTTGAATTTGCTTTCAAATATTAGGAATTAGGTTTATACAGCTCAAAACTTGTGTAGAAAGACTGTAAGTGAGGACTATACTGTTTATGTTTATAATTGGAGGCCGAATTTCTCTGGCGTTTTCTGTGTGAATAAGTTACAATGCTGTCTATTCAAGTTTATAGTTGTAGGAACTCTCACTAATTGTGGTAAAACTCTTCAAATAAGCAATTAGTTTTCAGAAACGATTAAAAACTTGTAAGAAACACTTGAAATAAAAGGAAATAGATTCATACTACATTTTCTGCCATTTTCATTCATGGAGATTACCAGTGGAAAGCTTGGAAATGACCAGAAAACTGATAATATTTACAACTCCGGTTACTTTAGGGAGCGTTTTCAGTACAATTTGCTTTCAAATGTTAGGAATTCAGGGTTATACAGCTCAAAATTAGTTTAGAAACACTGTAAGTAAGGACGATACTGTTTATGTTTATAATTGGAGGCCGAATTTCTCTCGCGTTTTCTGTGTGAATCAGTTAAAATTCTGACGATTCCAGGATATAGTTGTAGGAACACTCTCTAATTCTGGACAAACTCTTCAAATGCACAATTATAGTTTCTGGAAATGATTAAAAACTTGTAAGAAACACTTGAAATAAAAGGAAATAGGTCCTTACTACATTTCCTGCCATTTTCAATCACGGAGGTTACCAGTGGAAAGTTCGGAAATGACCAGAAAATTGATAATATTTACAACTCCGGCTACTTTAGGAAGCGTTTTCACTTGAATTTGCTTTCAAATATTAGGAATTAGGTTTATACAGCTCAAAACTTGTGTAGAAAGACTGTAAGTGAGGACTATACTGTTTATGTTTATAATTGGAGGCCGAATTTCTCTGGCGTTTTCTGTGTGAATAAGTTACACTGCTGTCTATTCAAGTTATAGTTGTAGGAACTCTCACTAATTGTGGTAAAACTCTTCAAATAAGCAATTATAGTTTTCAGAAACGATTAAAAACTTGTAAGAAACACTTGAAATAAAAGGAAATAGATTCATACTACATTTTCTGCCATTTTCATTCATGGAGATTACCAGTGGAAAGCTTGGAAATGACCAGAAAACTGATAATATTTACAACTCCGGTTACTTTAGGGAGCGTTTTCAGTACAATTTGCTTTCAAATGTTAGGAATTCAGGGTTATACAGCTCAAAATTAGTTTAGAAACACTGTAAGTAAGGACGATACTGTTTATGTTTATAATTGGAGGCCGAATTTCTCTCGCGTTTTCTGTGTGAATCAGTTAAAATTCTGACGATTCCAGTATATAGTTGAAGGAACACTCTCTAATTCTGGACAAACTCTTCAAATACACAATTATAGTTTCTGGAAATGATTAAAAACTTGTAAGAAACACTTGAAATAAAAGGAAATAGGTCCTTACTACATTTCCTGCCATTTTCAATCACGGAGGTTACCAGTGGAAAGTTCGGAAATGACCAGAAAACTGATAATATTTACAACTCCGGCTACTTTAGGAAGCGTTTTCACTTGAATTTGCTTTCAAATATTAGGAATTAGGTTTATACAGCTCAAAACTTGTGTAGAAAGACTGTAAGTGAGGACTATACTGTTTATGTTTATAATTGGAGGCCGAATTTCTCTGGCGTTTTCTGTGTGAATAAGTTACAATGCTGTCTATTCAAGTTTATAGTTGTAGGAACTCTCACTAATTGTGGTAAAACTCTTCAAATAAGCAATTAGTTTTCAGAAACGATTAAAAACTTGTAAGAAACACTTGAAATAAAAGGAAATAGATTCATACTACATTTTCTGCCATTTTCATTCATGGAGATTACCAGTGGAAAGCTTGGAAATGACCAGAAAACTGATAATATTTACAACTCCGGTTACTTTAGGGAGCGTTTTCAGTACAATTTGCTTTCAAATGTTAGGAATTCAGGGTTATACAGCTCAAAATTAGTTTAGAAACACTGTAAGTAAGGACGATACTGTTTATGTTTATAATTGGAGGCCGAATTTCTCTCGCGTTTTCTGTGTGAATCAGTTAAAATTCTGACGATTCCAGGATATAGTTGTAGGAACACTCTCTAATTCTGGACAAACTCTTCAAATGCACAATTATAGTTTCTGGAAATGATTAAAAACTTGTAAGAAACACTTGAAATAAAAGGAAATAGGTCCTTACTACATTTCCTGCCATTTTCAATCACGGAGGTTACCAGTGGAAAGTTCGGAAATGACCAGAAAATTGATAATATTTACAACTCCGGCTACTTTAGGAAGCGTTTTCACTTGAATTTGCTTTCAAATATTAGGAATTAGGTTTATACAGCTCAAAACTTGTGTAGAAAGACTGTAAGTGAGGACTATACTGTTTATGTTTATAATTGGAGGCCGAATTTCTCTGGCGTTTTCTGTGTGAATAAGTTACACTGCTGTCTATTCAAGTTATAGTTGTAGGAACTCTCACTAATTGTGGTAAAACTCTTCAAATAAGCAATTATAGTTTTCAGAAACGATTAAAAACTTGTAAGAAACACTTGAAATAAAAGGAAATAGATTCATACTACATTTTCTGCCATTTTCATTCATGGAGATTACCAGTGGAAAGCTTGGAAATGACCAGAAAACTGATAATATTTACAACTCCGGTTACTTTAGGGAGCGTTTTCAGTACAATTTGCTTTCAAATGTTAGGAATTCAGGGTTATACAGCTCAAAATTTGTTTAGAAACACTGTAAGTAAGGACGATACTGTTTATGTTTATAATTGGAGGCCGAATTTCTCTCGCGTTTTCTGTGTGAATCAGTTAAAATTCTGACGATTCCAGTATATAGTTGAAGGAACACTCTCTAATTCTGGACAAACTCTTCAAATACACAATTATAGTTTCTGGAAATGATTAGAAACTTGTAAGAAACACTTGAAATAAAAGGAAATAGGTCCTTACTACATTTCCTGCCATTTTCAATCACGGAGGTTACCAGTGGAAAGTTCGGAAATGACCAGAAAACTGATAATATTTACAACTCCGGCTACTTTAGGAAGCGTTTTCACTTGAATTTGCTTTCAAATATTAGGAATTAGGTTTATACAGCTCAAAACTTGTGTAGAAAGACTGTAAGTGAGGACTATACTGTTTATGTTTATAATTGGAGGCCGAATTTCTCTGGCGTTTTCTGTGTGAATAAGTTACAATGCTGTCTATTCAAGTTTATAGTTGTAGGAACTCTCACTAATTGTGGTAAAACTCTTCAAATAAGCAATTATAGTTTTCAGAAACGATTAAAAACTTGTAAGAAACACTTGAAATAAAAGGAAATAGATTCATACTACATTTTCTGCCATTTTCATTCATGGAGATTACCAGTGGAAAGCTTGGAAATGACCAGAAAACTGATAATATTTACAACTCCGGTTACTTTAGGGAGCGTTTTCAGTACAATTTGCTTTCCAATGTTAGGAATTCAGGGTTATACAGCTCAAAATTTGTTTAGAAACACTGTAAGTAAGGACGATACTGTTTATGTTTATAATTGGAGGCCGAATTTCTCTCGCGTTTTCTGTGTGAATCAGTTAAAATTCTGACGATTCCAGGATATAGTTGTAGGAACACTCTCTAATTCTGGACAAACTCTTCAAATACACAATTATAGTTTCTGGAAATGATTAAAAACTTGTAAGAAACACTTGAAATAAAAGGAAATAGGTCCTTACTACATTTCCTGCCATTTTCAATCACGGAGGTTACCAGTGGAAACTTCGGAAATGACCAGAAAATTGATAATATTTACAACTCCGGCTACTTTAGGAAGCGTTTTCACTTGAATTTGCTTTCAAATATTAGGAATTAGGTTTATACAGCTCAAAACTTGTGTAGAAAGACTGTAAGTGAGGACTATACTGTTTATGTTTGTCATTGGAGGCCGAAATTCTCTGGCGTTTTCTGTGTGAATCAGTTAAAATGCTGGTGATTCCTTTATATAGTTGTAGGAACACTCTCTAATTCTGGTCAAACTCTTTAAATACGCAATTATAGTTTCCAGAGATCATTAAAAACCTGTAAGAAACACTTGAAATAAAAGGAAATAGGTTCTTACTACATTTCCTGCCATTTTCAATCACGGAGGTTACCAGTGGAATGTTCGGAAATGACTCGAAAACTGAAAATATTTACAACTCCAGCGACATTAGGAAGCGTTTTCACTTAAATTTGCTTTCAAATATTAGGAATTAGGTTTATACAGCTCAAAACTTGTGTAGAAAGACTGTAAGTGAGGACTATACTGTTTATGTTTATAATTGGAGGCCGAATTTCTCTGGCGTTTTCTGTGTGAATAAGTTACAATGCTGTCTATTCAAGTTATAGTTGTAGGAACTCTCACTAATTGTGGTAAAACTCTTCAAATAAGCAATTATAGTTTTCAGAAACGATTAAAAACTTGTAAGAAACACTTGAAATAAAAGGAAATAGATTCATACTACATTTTCTGCCATTTTCATTCATGGAGATTACCAGTGGAAAGCTTGGAAATGACCAGAAAACTGATAATATTTACAACTCCGGTTACTTTTGGGAGCGTTTTCAGTACAATTTGCTTTCAAATGTTAGGAATTCAGGGTTATACAGCTCAAAATTTGTTTAGAAACACTGTAAGTAAGGACGATACTGTTTATGTTTATAATTGGAGGCCGAATTTCTCTCGCGTTTTCTGTGTGAATCAGTTAAAATTCTGACGATTCCAGGATATAGTTGTAGGAACACTCTCTAATTCTGGACAAACTCTTCAAATACACAATTATAGTTTCTGGAAATGATTAAAAACTTGTAAGAAACACTTGAAATAAAAGGAAATAGGTCCTTACTACATTTCCTGCCATTTTCAATCACGGAGGTTACCAGTGGAAAGTTCGGAAATGACCAGAAAACTGATAATATTTACAACTCCGGCTACTTTAGGAAGCGTTTTCACTTGAATTTGCTTTCAAATATTAGGAATTAGGTTTATACAGCTCAAAACTTGTGTAGAAAGACTGTAAGTGAGGACTATACTGTTTATGTTTATAATTGGAGGCCGAATTTCTCTGGCGTTTTCTGTGTGAATAAGTTACAATGCTGTCTATTCAAGTTTATAGTTGTAGGAACTCTCACTAATTGTGGTAAAACTCTTCAAATAAGCAATTATAGTTTTCAGAAACGATTAAAAACTTGTAAGAAACACTTGAAATAAAAGGAAATAGATTCATACTACATTTTCTGCCATTTTCATTCATGGAGATTACCAGTGGAAAGCTTGGAAATGACCAGAAAACTGATAATATTTACAACTCCGGTTACTTTAGGGAGCGTTTTCAGTACAATTTGCTTTCCAATGTTAGGAATTCAGGGTTATACAGCTCAAAATTAGTTTAGAAACACTGTAAGTAAGGACGATACTGTTTATGTTTATAATTGGAGGCCGAATTTCTCTCGCGTTTTCTGTGTGAATCAGTTAAAATTCTGACGATTCCAGGATATAGTTGTAGGAACACTCTCTAATTCTGGACAAACTCTTCAAATGCACAATTATAGTTTCTGGAAATGATTAAAAACTTGTAAGAAACACTTGAAATAAAAGGAAATAGGTCCTTACTACATTTCCTGCCATTTTCAATCACGGAGGTTACCAGTGGAAAGTTCGGAAATGACCAGAAAATTGATAATATTTACAACTCCGGCTACTTTAGGAAGCGTTTTCACTTGAATTTGCTTTCAAATATTAGGAATTAGGTTTATACAGCTCAAAACTTGTGTAGAAAGACTGTAAGTGAGGACTATACTGTTTATGTTTGTCATTGGAGGCCGAAATTCTCTGGCGTTTTCTGTGTGAATCAGTTAAAATGCTGATGATTCCTTTATATAGTTGTAGGAACACTCTCTAATTCTGGTCAAACTCTTTAAATACGCAATTATAGTTTCCAGAGATCATGAAAAACCTGTAAGAAACACTTGAAATAAAAGGAAATAGGTTCTTACTACATTTCCTGCCATTTTTAATCACGGAGGTTACCAGTGGAATGTTCGGAAATGACTCGAAAACTGAAAATATTTACAACTCCAGCGACATTAGGAAGCGTTTTCACTTAAATTTGCTTTCAAATATTAGGAATTAGGTTTATACAGCTCAAAACTTGTGTAGAAAGACTGTAAGTGAGGACTATACTGTTTATGTTTATAATTGGAGGCCGAATTTCTCTGGCGTTTTCTGTGTGAATAAGTTACACTGCTGTCTATTCAAGTTATAGTTGTAGGAACTCTCACTAATTGTGGTAAAACTCTTCAAATAAGCAATTATAGTTTTCAGAAACGATTAAAAACTTGTAAGAAACACTTGAAATAAAAGGAAATAGATTCATACTACATTTTCTGCCATTTTCATTCATGGAGATTACCAGTGGAAAGCTTGGAAATGACCAGAAAACTGATAATATTTACAACTCCGGTTACTTTAGGGAGCGTTTTCAGTACAATTTGCTTTCAAATGTTAGGAATTCAGGGTTATACAGCTCAAAATTTGTTTAGAAACACTGTAAGTAAGGACGATACTGTTTATGTTTATAATTGGAGGCCGAATTTCTCTCGCGTTTTCTGTGTGAATCAGTTAAAATTCTGACGATTCCAGTATATAGTTGAAGGAACACTCTCTAATTCTGGACAAACTCTTCAAATACACAATTATAGTTTCTGGAAATGATTAGAAACTTGTAAGAAACACTTGAAATAAAAGGAAATAGGTCCTTACTACATTTCCTGCCATTTTCAATCACGGAGGTTACCAGTGGAAAGTTCGGAAATGACCAGAAAACTGATAATATTTACAACTCCGGCTACTTTAGGAAGCGTTTTCACTTGAATTTGCTTTCAAATATTAGGAATTAGGTTTATACAGCTCAAAACTTGTGTAGAAAGACTGTAAGTGAGGACTATACTGTTTATGTTTATAATTGGAGGCCGAATTTCTCTGGCGTTTTCTGTGTGAATAAGTTACAATGCTGTCTATTCAAGTTTATAGTTGTAGGAACTCTCACTAATTGTGGTAAAACTCTTCAAATAAGCAATTATAGTTTTCAGAAACGATTAAAAACTTGTAAGAAACACTTGAAATAAAAGGAAATAGATTCATACTACATTTTCTGCCATTTTCATTCATGGAGATTACCAGTGGAAAGCTTGGAAATGACCAGAAAACTGATAATATTTACAACTCCGGTTACTTTAGGGAGCGTTTTCAGTACAATTTGCTTTCCAATGTTAGGAATTCAGGGTTATACAGCTCAAAATTTGTTTAGAAACACTGTAAGTAAGGACGATACTGTTTATGTTTATAATTGGAGGCCGAATTTCTCTCGCGTTTTCTGTGTGAATCAGTTAAAATTCTGACGATTCCAGGATATAGTTGTAGGAACACTCTCTAATTCTGGACAAACTCTTCAAATACACAATTATAGTTTCTGGAAATGATTAAAAACTTGTAAGAAACACTTGAAATAAAAGGAAATAGGTCCTTACTACATTTCCTGCCATTTTCAATCACGGAGGTTACCAGTGGAAACTTCGGAAATGACCAGAAAATTGATAATATTTACAACTCCGGCTACTTTAGGAAGCGTTTTCACTTGAATTTGCTTTCAAATATTAGGAATTAGGTTTATACAGCTCAAAACTTGTGTAGAAAGACTGTAAGTGAGGACTATACTGTTTATGTTTGTCATTGGAGGCCGAAATTCTCTGGCGTTTTCTGTGTGAATCAGTTAAAATGCTGATGATTCCTTTATATAGTTGTAGGAACACTCTCTAATTCTGGTCAAACTCTTTAAATACGCAATTATAGTTTCCAGAGATCATTAAAAACCTGTAAGAAACACTTGAAATAAAAGGAAATAGGTTCTTACTACATTTCCTGCCATTTTCAATCACGGAGGTTACCAGTGGAATGTTCGGAAATGACTCGAAAACTGAAAATATTTACAACTCCAGCGACATTAGGAAGCGTTTTCACTTAAATTTGCTTTCAAATATTAGGAATTAGGTTTATACAGCTCAAAACTTGTGTAGAAAGACTGTAAGTGAGGACTATACTGTTTATGTTTATAATTGGAGGCCGAATTTCTCTGGCGTTTTCTGTGTGAATAAGTTACAATGCTGTCTATTCAAGTTATAGTTGTAGGAACTCTCACTAATTGTGGTAAAACTCTTCAAATAAGCAATTATAGTTTTCAGAAACGATTAAAAACTTGTAAGAAACACTTGAAATAAAAGGAAATAGATTCATACTACATTTTCTGCCATTTTCATTCATGGAGATTACCAGTGGAAAGCTTGGAAATGACCAGAAAACTGATAATATTTACAACTCCGGTTACTTTTGGGAGCGTTTTCAGTACAATTTGCTTTCAAATGTTAGGAATTCAGGGTTATACAGCTCAAAATTTGTTTAGAAACACTGTAAGTAAGGACGATACTGTTTATGTTTATAATTGGAGGCCGAATTTCTCTCGCGTTTTCTGTGTGAATCAGTTAAAATTCTGACGATTCCAGGATATAGTTGTAGGAACACTCTCTAATTCTGGACAAACTCTTCAAATACACAATTATAGTTTCTGGAAATGATTAAAAACTTGTAAGAAACACTTGAAATAAAAGGAAATAGGTCCTTACTACATTTCCTGCCATTTTCAATCACGGAGGTTACCAGTGGAAAGTTCGGAAATGACCAGAAAACTGATAATATTTACAACTCCGGCTACTTTAGGAAGCGTTTTCACTTGAATTTGCTTTCAAATATTAGGAATTAGGTTTATACAGCTCAAAACTTGTGTAGAAAGACTGTAAGTGAGGACTATACTGTTTATGTTTATAATTGGAGGCCGAATTTCTCTGGCGTTTTCTGTGTGAATAAGTTACAATGCTGTCTATTCAAGTTTATAGTTGTAGGAACTCTCACTAATTGTGGTAAAACTCTTCAAATAAGCAATTATAGTTTTCAGAAACGATTAAAAACTTGTAAGAAACACTTGAAATAAAAGGAAATAGATTCATACTACATTTTCTGCCATTTTCATTCATGGAGATTACCAGTGGAAAGCTTGGAAATGACCAGAAAACTGATAATATTTACAACTCCGGTTACTTTAGGGAGCGTTTTCAGTACAATTTGCTTTCCAATGTTAGGAATTCAGGGTTATACAGCTCAAAATTTGTTTAGAAACACTGTAAGTAAGGACGATACTGTTTATGTTTATAATTGGAGGCCGAATTTCTCTCGCGTTTTCTGTGTGAATCAGTTAAAATTCTGACGATTCCAGGATATAGTTGTAGGAACACTCTCTAATTCTGGACAAACTCTTCAAATGCACAATTATAGTTTCTGGAAATGATTAAAAACTTGTAAGAAACACTTGAAATAAAAGGAAATAGGTCCTTACTACATTTCCTGCCATTTTCAATCACGGAGGTTACCAGTGGAAAGTTCGGAAATGACCAGAAAATTGATAATATTTACAACTCCGGCTACTTTAGGAAGCGTTTTCACTTGAATTTGCTTTCAAATATTAGGAATTAGGTTTATACAGCTCAAAACTTGTGTAGAAAGACTGTAAGTGAGGACTATACTGTTTATGTTTGTCATTGGAGGCCGAAATTCTCTGGCGTTTTCTGTGTGAATCAGTTAAAATGCTGATGATTCCTTTATATAGTTGTAGGAACACTCTCTAATTCTGGTCAAACTCTTTAAATACGCAATTATAGTTTCCAGAGATCATTAAAAACCTGTAAGAAACACTTGAAATAAAAGGAAATAGGTTCTTACTACATTTCCTGCCATTTTCAATCACGGAGGTTACCAGTGGAATGTTCGGAAATGACTCGAAAACTGAAAATATTTACAACTCCAGCGACATTAGGAAGCGTTTTCACTTAAATTTGCTTTCAAATATTAGGAATTAGGTTTATACAGCTCAAAACTTGTGTAGAAAGACTGTAAGTGAGGACTATACTGTTTATGTTTATAATTGGAGGCCGAATTTCTCTGGCGTTTTCTGTGTGAATAAGTTACACTGCTGTCTATTCAAGTTATAGTTGTAGGAACTCTCACTAATTGTGGTAAAACTCTTCAAATAAGCAATTATAGTTTTCAGAAACGATTAAAAACTTGTAAGAAACACTTGAAATAAAAGGAAATAGATTCATACTACATTTTCTGCCATTTTCATTCATGGAGATTACCAGTGGAAAGCTTGGAAATGACCAGAAAACTGATAATATTTACAACTCCGGTTACTTTAGGGAGCGTTTTCAGTACAATTTGCTTTCAAATGTTAGGAATTCAGGGTTATACAGCTCAAAATTTGTTTAGAAACACTGTAAGTAAGGACGATACTGTTTATGTTTATAATTGGAGGCCGAATTTCTCTCGCGTTTTCTGTGTGAATCAGTTAAAATTCTGACGATTCCAGTATATAGTTGAAGGAACACTCTCTAATTCTGGACAAACTCTTCAAATACACAATTATAGTTTCTGGAAATGATTAAAAACTTGTAAGAAACACTTGAAATAAAAGGAAATACGTCCTTACTACATTTCCTGCCATTTTCAATCACGGAGGTTACCAGTGGAAAGTTCGGAAATGACCAGAAAACTGATAATATTTACAACTCCGGCTACTTTAGGAAGCGTTTTCACTTGAATTTGCTTTCAAATATTAGGAATTAGGTTTATACAGCTCAAAACTTGTGTAGAAAGACTGTAAGTGAGGACTATACTGTTTATGTTTATAATTGGAGGCCGAATTTCTCTGGCGTTTTCTGTGTGAATAAGTTACAATGCTGTCTATTCAAGTTTATAGTTGTAGGAACTCTCACTAATTGTGGTAAAACTCTTCAAATAAGCAATTATAGTTTTCAGAAACGATTAAAAACTTGTAAGAAACACTTGAAATAAAAGGAAATAGATTCATACTACATTTTCTGCCATTTTCATTCATGGAGATTACCAGTGGAAAGCTTGGAAATGACCAGAAAACTGATAATATTTACAACTCCGGTTACTTTAGGGAGCGTTTTCAGTACAATTTGCTTTCAAATGTTAGGAATTCAGGGTTATACAGCTCAAAATTAGTTTAGAAACACTGTAAGTAAGGACGATACTGTTTATGTATATAATTGGAGGCCGAATTTCTCTCGCGTTTTCTGTGTGAATCAGTTAAAATTCTGACGATTCCAGGATATAGTTGTAGGAACACTCTCTAATTCTGGACAAACTCTTCAAATGCACAATTATAGTTTCTGGAAATGATTAAAAACTTGTAAGAAACACTTGAAATAAAAGGAAATAGGTCCTTACTACATTTCCTGCCATTTTCAATCACGGAGGTTACCAGTGGAAAGTTCGGAAATGACCAGAAAATTGATAATATTTACAACTCCGGCTACTTTAGGAAGCGTTTTCACTTGAATTTGCTTTCAAATATTAGGAATTAGGTTTATACAGCTCAAAACTTGTGTAGAAAGACTGTAAGTGAGGACTATACTGTTTATGTTTGTCATTGGAGGCCGAAATTCTCTGGCGTTTTCTGTGTGAATCAGTTAAAATGCTGATGATTCCTTTATATAGTTGTAGGAACACTCTCTAATTCTGGTCAAACTCTTTAAATACGCAATTATAGTTTCCAGAGATCATTAAAAACCTGTAAGAAACACTTGAAATAAAAGGAAATAGGTTCTTACTACATTTCCTGCCATTTTCAATCACGGAGGTTACCAGTGGAATGTTCGGAAATGACTCGAAAACTGAAAATATTTACAACTCCAGCGACATTAGGAAGCGTTTTCACTTAAATTTGCTTTCAAATATTAGGAATTAGGTTTATACAGCTCAAAACTTGTGTAGAAAGACTGTAAGTGAGGACTATACTGTTTATGTTTATAATTGGAGGCCGAATTTCTCTGGCGTTTTCTGTGTGAATAAGTTACACTGCTGTCTATTCAAGTTATAGTTGTAGGAACTCTCACTAATTGTGGTAAAACTCTTCAAATAAGCAATTATAGTTTTCAGAAACGATTAAAAACTTGTAAGAAACACTTGAAATAAAAGGAAATAGATTCATACTACATTTTCTGCCATTTTCATTCATGGAGATTACCAGTGGAAAGCTTGGAAATGACCAGAAAACTGATAATATTTACAACTCCGGTTACTTTAGGGAGCGTTTTCAGTACAATTTGCTTTCCAATGTTAGGAATTCAGGGTTATACAGCTCAAAATTTGTTTAGAAACACTGTAAGTAAGGACGATACTGTTTATGTTTATCATTGGAGGCCGAATTTCTCTCGCGTTTTCTGTGTGAATCAGTTAAAATTCTGACGATTCCAGTATATAGTTGAAGGAACACTCTCTAATTCTGGACAAACTCTTCAAATACACAATTATAGTTTCTGGAAATGATTAGAAACTTGTAAGAAACACTTGAAATAAAAGGAAATAGGTCCTTACTACATTTCCTGCCATTTTCAATCACGGAGGTTACCAGTGGAAAGTTCGGAAATGACCAGAAAACTGATAATATTTACAACTCCGGCTACTTTAGGAAGCGTTTTCACTTGAATTTGCTTTCAAATATTAGGAATTAGGTTTATACAGCTCAAAACTTGTGTAGAAAGACTGTAAGTGAGGACTATACTGTTTATGTTTATAATTGGAGGCCGAATTTCTCTGGCGTTTTCTGTGTGAATAAGTTACAATGCTGTCTATTCAAGTTTATAGTTGTAGGAACTCTCACTAATTGTGGTAAAACTCTTCAAATAAGCAATTATAGTTTTCAGAAACGATTAAAAACTTGTAAGAAACACTTGAAATAAAAGGAAATAGATTCATACTACATTTTCTGCCATTTTCATTCATGGAGATTACCAGTGGAAAGCTTGGAAATGACCAGAAAACTGATAATATTTACAACTCCGGTTACTTTAGGGAGCGTTTTCAGTACAATTTGCTTTCCAATGTTAGGAATTCAGGGTTATACAGCTCAAAATTAGTTTAGAAACACTGTAAGTAAGGACGATACTGTTTATGTTTATAATTGGAGGCCGAATTTCTCTCGCGTTTTCTGTGTGAATCAGTTAAAATTCTGACGATTCCAGGATATAGTTGTAGGAACACTCTCTAATTCTGGACAAACTCTTCAAATACACAATTATAGTTTCTGGAAATGATTAAAAACTTGTAAGAAACACTTGAAATAAAAGGAAATAGGTCCTTACTACATTTCCTGCCATTTTCAATCACGGAGGTTACCAGTGGAAAGTTCGGAAATGACCAGAAAATTGATAATATTTACAACTCCGGCTACTTTAGGAAGCGTTTTCACTTGAATTTGCTTTCAAATATTAGGAATTAGGTTTATACAGCTCAAAACTTGTGTAGAAAGACTGTAAGTGAGGACTATACTGTTTATGTTTGTCATTGGAGGCCGAAATTCTCTGGCGTTTTCTGTGTGAATCAGTTAAAATGCTGATGATTCCTTTATATAGTTGTAGGAACACTCTCTAATTCTGGTCAAACTCTTTAAATACGCAATTATAGTTTCCAGAGATCATTAAAAACCTGTAAGAAACACTTGAAATAAAAGGAAATAGGTTCTTACTACATTTCCTGCCATTTTCAATCACGGAGGTTACCAGTGGAATGTTCGGAAATGACTCGAAAACTGAAAATATTTACAACTCCAGCGACATTAGGAAGCGTTTTCACTTAAATTTGCTTTCAAATATTAGGAATTAGGTTTATACAGCTCAAAACTTGTGTAGAAAGACTGTAAGTGAGGACTATACTGTTTATGTTTATAATTGGAGGCCGAATTTCTCTGGCGTTTTCTGTGTGAATAAGTTACAATGCTGTCTATTCAAGTTATAGTTGTAGGAACTCTCACTAATTGTGGTAAAACTCTTCAAATAAGCAATTATAGTTTTCAGAAACGATTAAAAACTTGTAAGAAACACTTGAAATAAAAGGAAATAGATTCATACTACATTTTCTGCCATTTTCATTCATGGAGATTACCAGTGGAAAGCTTGGAAATGACCAGAAAACTGATAATATTTACAACTCCGGTTACTTTAGGGAGCGTTTTCAGTACAATTTGCTTTCAAATGTTAGGAATTCAGGGTTATACAGCTCAAAATTTGTTTAGAAACACTGTAAGTAAGGACGATACTGTTTATGTTTATAATTGGAGGCCGAATTTCTCTCGCGTTTTCTGTGTGAATCAGTTAAAATTCTGACGATTCCAGTATATAGTTGAAGGAACACTCTCTAATTCTGGACAAACTCTTCAAATACACAATTATAGTTTCTGGAAATGATTAAAAACTTGTAAGAAACACTTGAAATAAAAGGAAATAGGTCCTTACTACATTTCCAGCCATTTTCCATCACGGAGGTTACCAGTGGAAAGTTCGGAAATGACCAGAAAACTGATAATATTTACAACTCCGGCTACTTTAGGAAGCGTTTTCACTTGAATTTGCTTTCAAATATTAGGAATTAGGTTTATACAGCTCAAAACTTGTGTAGAAAGACTGTAAGTGAGGACTATACTGTTTATGTTTATAATTGGAGGCCGAATTTCTCTGGCGTTTTCTGTGTGAATAAGTTACAATGCTGTCTATTCAAGTTTATAGTTGTAGGAACTCTCACTAATTGTGGTAAAACTCTTCAAATAAGCAATTATAGTTTTCAGAAACGATTAAAAACTTGTAAGAAACACTTGAAATAAAAGGAAATAGATTCATACTACATTTTCTGCCATTTTCATTCATGGAGATTACCAGTGGAAAGCTTGGAAATGACCAGAAAACTGATAATATTTACAACTCCGGTTACTTTAGGGAGCGTTTTCAGTACAATTTGCTTTCCAATGTTAGGAATTCAGGGTTATACAGCTCAAAATTTGTTTAGAAACACTGTAAGTAAGGACGATACTGTTTATGTTTATCATTGGAGGCCGAATTTCTCTCGCGTTTTCTGTGTGAATCAGTTAAAATTCTGACGATTCCAGTATATAGTTGAAGGAACACTCTCTAATTCTGGACAAACTCTTCAAATACACAATTATAGTTTCTGGAAATGATTAAAAACTTGTAAGAAACACTTGAAATAAAAGGAAATAGGTCCTTACTACATTTCCTGCCATTTTCAATCACGGAGGTTACCAGTGGAAAGTTCGGAAATGACCAGAAAACTGATAATATTTACAACTCCGGCTACTTTAGGAAGCGTTTTCACTTGAATTTGCTTTCAAATATTAGGAATTAGGTTTATACAGCTCAAAACTTGTGTAGAAAGACTGTAAGTGAGGACTATACTGTTTATGTTTATAATTGGAGGCCGAATTTCTCTGGCGTTTTCTGTGTGAATAAGTTACAATGCTGTCTATTCAAGTTTATAGTTGTAGGAACTCTCACTAATTGTGGTAAAACTCTTCAAATAAGCAATTATAGTTTTCAGAAACGATTAAAAACTTGTAAGAAACACTTGAAATAAAAGGAAATAGATTCATACTACATTTTCTGCCATTTTCATTCATGGAGATTACCAGTGGAAAGCTTGGAAATGACCAGAAAACTGATAATATTTACAACTCCGGTTACTTTAGGGAGCGTTTTCAGTACAATTTGCTTTCCAATGTTAGGAATTCAGGGTTATACAGCTCAAAATTTGTTTAGAAACACTGTAAGTAAGGACGATACTGTTTATGTTTATCATTGGAGGCCGAATTTCTCTCGCGTTTTCTGTGTGAATCAGTTAAAATTCTGACGATTCCAGGATATAGTTGTAGGAACACTCTCTAATTCTGGACAAACTCTTCAAATACAAAATTATAGTTTCTGGAAATGATTAAAAACTTGTAAGAAACACTTGAAATAAAAGGAAATAGGTCCTTACTACATTTCCTGCCATTTTCAATCACGGAGGTTACCAGTGGAAAGTTCGGAAATGACCAGAAAACTGATAATATTTACAACTCCGGCTACTTTAGGAAGCGTTTTCACTTGAATTTGCTTTCAAATATTAGGAATTAGGTTTATACAGCTCAAAACTTGTGTAGAAAGACTGTAAGTGAGGACTATACTGTTTATGTTTATAATTGGAGGCCGAATTTCTCTGGCGTTTTCTGTGTGAATAAGTTACAATGCTGTCTATTCAAGTTTATAGTTGTAGGAACTCTCACTAATTGTGGTAAAACTCTTCAAATAAGCAATTATAGTTTTCAGAAACGATTAAAAACTTGTAAGAAACACTTGAAATAAAAGGAAATAGATTCATACTACATTTTCTGCCATTTTCATTCATGGAGATTACCAGTGGAAAGCTTGGAAATGACCAGAAAACTGATAATATTTACAACTCCGGTTACTTTAGGGAGCGTTTTCAGTACAATTTGCTTTCCAATGTTAGGAATTCAGGGTTATACAGCTCAAAATTAGTTTAGAAACACTGTAAGTAAGGACGATACTGTTTATGTTTATAATTGGAGGCCGAATTTCTCTCGCGTTTTCTGTGTGAATCAGTTAAAATTCTGACGATTCCAGGATATAGTTGTAGGAACACTCTCTAATTCTGGACAAACTCTTCAAATACACAATTATAGTTTCTGGAAATGATTAAAAACTTGTAAGAAACACTTGAAATAAAAGGAAATAGGTCCTTACTACATTTCCTGCCATTTTCAATCACGGAGGTTACCAGTGGAAAGTTCGGAAATGACCAGAAAATTGATAATATTTACAACTCCGGCTACTTTAGGAAGCGTTTTCACTTGAATTTGCTTTCAAATATTAGGAATTAGGTTTATACAGCTCAAAACTTGTGTAGAAAGACTGTAAGTGAGGACTATACTGTTTATGTTTGTCATTGGAGGCCGAAATTCTCTGGCGTTTTCTGTGTGAATCAGTTAAAATGCTGATGATTCCTTTATATAGTTGTAGGAACACTCTCTAATTCTGGTCAAACTCTTTAAATACGCAATTATAGTTTCCAGAGATCATTAAAAACCTGTAAGAAACACTTGAAATAAAAGGAAATAGGTTCTTACTACATTTCCTGCCATTTTCAATCACGGAGGTTACCAGTGGAATGTTCGGAAATGACTCGAAAACTGAAAATATTTACAACTCCAGCGACATTAGGAAGCGTTTTCACTTAAATTTGCTTTCAAATATTAGGAATTAGGTTTATACAGCTCAAAACTTGTGTAGAAAGACTGTAAGTGAGGACTATACTGTTTATGTTTATAATTGGAGGCCGAATTTCTCTGGCGTTTTCTGTGTGAATAAGTTACAATGCTGTCTATTCAAGTTATAGTTGTAGGAACTCTCACTAATTGTGGTAAAACTCTTCAAATAAGCAATTATAGTTTTCAGAAACGATTAAAAACTTGTAAGAAACACTTGAAATAAAAGGAAATAGATTCATACTACATTTTCTGCCATTTTCATTCATGGAGATTACCAGTGGAAAGCTTGGAAATGACCAGAAAACTGATAATATTTACAACTCCGGTTACTTTAGGGAGCGTTTTCAGTACAATTTGCTTTCAAATGTTAGGAATTCAGGGTTATACAGCTCAAAATTTGTTTAGAAACACTGTAAGTAAGGACGATACTGTTTATGTTTATAATTGGAGGCCGAATTTCTCTCGCGTTTTCTGTGTGAATCAGTTAAAATTCTGACGATTCCAGTATATAGTTGAAGGAACACTCTCTAATTCTGGACAAACTCTTCAAATACACAATTATAGTTTCTGGAAATGATTAAAAACTTGTAAGAAACACTTGAAATAAAAGGAAATAGGTCCTTACTACATTTCCTGCCATTTTCAATCACGGAGGTTACCAGTGGAAAGTTCGGAAATGACCAGAAAACTGATAATATTTACAACTCCGGCTACTTTAGGAAGCGTTTTCACTTGAATTTGCTTTCAAATATTAGGAATTAGGTTTATACAGCTCAAAACTTGTGTAGAAAGACTGTAAGTGAGGACTATACTGTTTATGTTTATAATTGGAGGCCGAATTTCTCTGGCGTTTTCTGTGTGAATAAGTTACAATGCTGTCTATTCAAGTTTATAGTTGTAGGAACTCTCACTAATTGTGGTAAAACTCTTCAAATAAGCAATTATAGTTTTCAGAAACGATTAAAAACTTGTAAGAAACACTTGAAATAAAAGGAAATAGATTCATACTACATTTTCTGCCATTTTCATTCATGGAGATTACCAGTGGAAAGCTTGGAAATGACCAGAAAACTGATAATATTTACAACTCCGGTTACTTTAGGGAGCGTTTTCAGTACAATTTGCTTTCCAATGTTAGGAATTCAGGGTTATACAGCTCAAAATTTGTTTAGAAACACTGTAAGTAAGGACGATACTGTTTATGTTTATCATTGGAGGCCGAATTTCTCTCGCGTTTTCTGTGTGAATCAGTTAAAATTCTGACGATTCCAGGATATAGTTGTAGGAACACTCTCTAATTCTGGACAAACTCTTCAAATACAAAATTATAGTTTCTGGAAATGATTAAAAACTTGTAAGAAACACTTGAAATAAAAGGAAATAGGTCCTTACTACATTTCCTGCCATTTTCAATCACGGAGGTTACCAGTGGAAAGTTCGGAAATGACCAGAAAACTGATAATATTTACAACTCCGGCTACTTTAGGAAGCGTTTTCACTTGAATTTGCTTTCAAATATTAGGAATTAGGTTTATACAGCTCAAAACTTGTGTAGAAAGACTGTAAGTGAGGACTATACTGTTTATGTTTATAATTGGAGGCCGAATTTCTCTGGCGTTTTCTGTGTGAATAAGTTACAATGCTGTCTATTCAAGTTTATAGTTGTAGGAACTCTCACTAATTGTGGTAAAACTCTTCAAATAAGCAATTATAGTTTTCAGAAACGATTAAAAACTTGTAAGAAACACTTGAAATAAAAGGAAATAGATTCATACTACATTTTCTGCCATTTTCATTCATGGAGATTACCAGTGGAAAGCTTGGAAATGACCAGAAAACTGATAATATTTACAACTCCGGTTACTTTAGGGAGCGTTTTCAGTACAATTTGCTTTCCAATGTTAGGAATTCAGGGTTATACAGCTCAAAATTAGTTTAGAAACACTGTAAGTAAGGACGATACTGTTTATGTTTATAATTGGAGGCCGAATTTCTCTCGCGTTTTCTGTGTGAATCAGTTAAAATTCTGACGATTCCAGGATATAGTTGTAGGAACACTCTCTAATTCTGGACAAACTCTTCAAATACACAATTATAGTTTCTGGAAATGATTAAAAACTTGTAAGAAACACTTGAAATAAAAGGAAATAGGTCCTTACTACATTTCCTGCCATTTTCAATCACGGAGGTTACCAGTGGAAAGTTCGGAAATGACCAGAAAATTGATAATATTTACAACTCCGGCTACTTTAGGAAGCGTTTTCACTTGAATTTGCTTTCAAATATTAGGAATTAGGTTTATACAGCTCAAAACTTGTGTAGAAAGACTGTAAGTGAGGACTATACTGTTTATGTTTGTCATTGGAGGCCGAAATTCTCTGGCGTTTTCTGTGTGAATCAGTTAAAATGCTGATGATTCCTTTATATAGTTGTAGGAACACTCTCTAATTCTGGTCAAACTCTTTAAATACGCAATTATAGTTTCCAGAGATCATTAAAAACCTGTAAGAAACACTTGAAATAAAAGGAAATAGGTTCTTACTACATTTCCTGCCATTTTCAATCACGGAGGTTACCAGTGGAATGTTCGGAAATGACTCGAAAACTGAAAATATTTACAACTCCAGCGACATTAGGAAGCGTTTTCACTTAAATTTGCTTTCAAATATTAGGAATTAGGTTTATACAGCTCAAAACTTGTGTAGAAAGACTGTAAGTGAGGACTATACTGTTTATGTTTATAATTGGAGGCCGAATTTCTCTGGCGTTTTCTGTGTGAATAAGTTACAATGCTGTCTATTCAAGTTATAGTTGTAGGAACTCTCACTAATTGTGGTAAAACTCTTCAAATAAGCAATTATAGTTTTCAGAAACGATTAAAAACTTGTAAGAAACACTTGAAATAAAAGGAAATAGATTCATACTACATTTTCTGCCATTTTCATTCATGGAGATTACCAGTGGAAAGCTTGGAAATGACCAGAAAACTGATAATATTTACAACTCCGGTTACTTTAGGGAGCGTTTTCAGTACAATTTGCTTTCAAATGTTAGGAATTCAGGGTTATACAGCTCAAAATTTGTTTAGAAACACTGTAAGTAAGGACGATACTGTTTATGTTTATAATTGGAGGCCGAATTTCTCTCGCGTTTTCTGTGTGAATCAGTTAAAATTCTGACGATTCCAGTATATAGTTGAAGGAACACTCTCTAATTCTGGACAAACTCTTCAAATACACAATTATAGTTTCTGGAAATGATTAAAAACTTGTAAGAAACACTTGAAATAAAAGGAAATAGGTCCTTACTACATTTCCAGCCATTTTCCATCACGGAGGTTACCAGTGGAAAGTTCGGAAATGACCAGAAAACTGATAATATTTACAACTCCGGCTACTTTAGGAAGCGTTTTCACTTGAATTTGCTTTCAAATATTAGGAATTAGGTTTATACAGCTCAAAACTTGTGTAGAAAGACTGTAAGTGAGGACTATACTGTTTATGTTTATAATTGGAGGCCGAATTTCTCTGGCGTTTTCTGTGTGAATAAGTTACAATGCTGTCTATTCAAGTTTATAGTTGTAGGAACTCTCACTAATTGTGGTAAAACTCTTCAAATAAGCAATTATAGTTTTCAGAAACGATTAAAAACTTGTAAGAAACACTTGAAATAAAAGGAAATAGATTCATACTACATTTTCTGCCATTTTCATTCATGGAGATTACCAGTGGAAAGCTTGGAAATGACCAGAAAACTGATAATATTTACAACTCCGGTTACTTTAGGGAGCGTTTTCAGTACAATTTGCTTTCCAATGTTAGGAATTCAGGGTTATACAGCTCAAAATTTGTTTAGAAACACTGTAAGTAAGGACGATACTGTTTATGTTTATCATTGGAGGCCGAATTTCTCTCGCGTTTTCTGTGTGAATCAGTTAAAATTCTGACGATTCCAGTATATAGTTGAAGGAACACTCTCTAATTCTGGACAAACTCTTCAAATACACAATTATAGTTTCTGGAAATGATTAAAAACTTGTAAGAAACACTTGAAATAAAAGGAAATAGGTCCTTACTACATTTCCTGCCATTTTCAATCACGGAGGTTACCAGTGGAAAGTTCGGAAATGACCAGAAAACTGATAATATTTACAACTCCGGCTACTTTAGGAAGCGTTTTCACTTGAATTTGCTTTCAAATATTAGGAATTAGGTTTATACAGCTCAAAACTTGTGTAGAAAGACTGTAAGTGAGGACTATACTGTTTATGTTTATAATTGGAGGCCGAATTTCTCTGGCGTTTTCTGTGTGAATAAGTTACAATGCTGTCTATTCAAGTTTATAGTTGTAGGAACTCTCACTAATTGTGGTAAAACTCTTCAAATAAGCAATTATAGTTTTCAGAAACGATTAAAAACTTGTAAGAAACACTTGAAATAAAAGGAAATAGATTCATACTACATTTTCTGCCATTTTCATTCATGGAGATTACCAGTGGAAAGCTTGGAAATGACCAGAAAACTGATAATATTTACAACTCCGGTTACTTTAGGGAGCGTTTTCAGTACAATTTGCTTTCCAATGTTAGGAATTCAGGGTTATACAGCTCAAAATTTGTTTAGAAACACTGTAAGTAAGGACGATACTGTTTATGTTTATCATTGGAGGCCGAATTTCTCTCGCGTTTTCTGTGTGAATCAGTTAAAATTCTGACGATTCCAGGATATAGTTGTAGGAACACTCTCTAATTCTGGACAAACTCTTCAAATACAAAATTATAGTTTCTGGAAATGATTAAAAACTTGTAAGAAACACTTGAAATAAAAGGAAATAGGTCCTTACTACATTTCCTGCCATTTTCAATCACGGAGGTTACCAGTGGAAAGTTCGGAAATGACCAGAAAACTGATAATATTTACAACTCCGGCTACTTTAGGAAGCGTTTTCACTTGAATTTGCTTTCAAATATTAGGAATTAGGTTTATACAGCTCAAAACTTGTGTAGAAAGACTGTAAGTGAGGACTATACTGTTTATGTTTGTCATTGGAGGCCGAAATTCTCTGGCGTTTTCTGTGTGAATCAGTTAAAATGCTGATGATTCCTTTATATAGTTGTAGGAACACTCTCTAATTCTGGTCAAACTCTTTAAATACGCAATTATAGTTTCCAGAGATCATTAAAAACCTGTAAGAAACACTTGAAATAAAAGGAAATAGGTTCTTACTACATTTCCTGCCATTTTCAATCACGGAGGTTACCAGTGGAATGTTCGGAAATGACTCGAAAACTGAAAATATTTACAACTCCAGCGACATTAGGAAGCGTTTTCACTTAAATTTGCTTTCAAATATTAGGAATTAGGTTTATACAGCTCAAAACTTGTGTAGAAAGACTGTAAGTGAGGACTATACTGTTTATGTTTATAATTGGAGGCCGAATTTCTCTGGCGTTTTCTGTGTGAATAAGTTACACTGCTGTCTATTCAAGTTATAGTTGTAGGAACTCTCACTAATTGTGGTAAAACTCTTCAAATAAGCAATTATAGTTTTCAGAAACGATTAAAAACTTGTAAGAAACACTTGAAATAAAAGGAAATAGATTCATACTACATTTTCTGCCATTTTCATTCATGGAGATTACCAGTGGAAAGCTTGGAAATGACCAGAAAACTGATAATATTTACAACTCCGGTTACTTTAGGGAGCGTTTTCAGTACAATTTGCTTTCCAATGTTAGGAATTCAGGGTTATACAGCTCAAAATTTGTTTAGAAACACTGTAAGTAAGGACGATACTGTTTATGTTTATCATTGGAGGCCGAATTTCTCTCGCGTTTTCTGTGTGAATCAGTTAAAATTCTGACGATTCCAGTATATAGTTGAAGGAACACTCTCTAATTCTGGACAAACTCTTCAAATACACAATTATAGTTTCTGGAAATGATTAAAAACTTGTAAGAAACACTTGAAATAAAAGGAAATAGGTCCTTACTACATTTCCTGCCATTTTCAATCACGGAGGTTACCAGTGGAAAGTTCGGAAATGACCAGAAAACTGATAATATTTACAACTCCGGCTACTTTAGGAAGCGTTTTCACTTGAATTTGCTTTCAAATATTAGGAATTAGGTTTATACAGCTCAAAACTTGTGTAGAAAGACTGTAAGTGAGGACTATACTGTTTATGTTTATAATTGGAGGCCGAATTTCTCTGGCGTTTTCTGTGTGAATAAGTTACAATGCTGTCTATTCAAGTTTATAGTTGTAGGAACTCTCACTAATTGTGGTAAAACTCTTCAAATAAGCAATTATAGTTTTCAGAAACGATTAAAAACTTGTAAGAAACACTTGAAATAAAAGGAAATAGATTCATACTACATTTTCTGCCATTTTCATTCATGGAGATTACCAGTGGAAAGCTTGGAAATGACCAGAAAACTGATAATATTTACAACTCCGGTTACTTTAGGGAGCGTTTTCAGTACAATTTGCTTTCCAATGTTAGGAATTCAGGGTTATACAGCTCAAAATTTGTTTAGAAACACTGTAAGTAAGGACGATACTGTTTATGTTTATCATTGGAGGCCGAATTTCTCTCGCGTTTTCTGTGTGAATCAGTTAAAATTCTGACGATTCCAGGATATAGTTGTAGGAACACTCTCTAATTCTGGACAAACTCTTCAAATACAAAATTATAGTTTCTGGAAATGATTAAAAACTTGTAAGAAACACTTGAAATAAAAGGAAATAGGTCCTTACTACATTTCCTGCCATTTTCAATCACGGAGGTTACCAGTGGAAAGTTCGGAAATGACCAGAAAACTGATAATATTTACAACTCCGGCTACTTTAGGAAGCGTTTTCACTTGAATTTGCTTTCAAATATTAGGAATTAGGTTTATACAGCTCAAAACTTGTGTAGAAAGACTGTAAGTGAGGACTATACTGTTTATGTTTGTCATTGGAGGCCGAAATTCTCTGGCGTTTTCTGTGTGAATCAGTTAAAATGCTGATGATTCCTTTATATAGTTGTAGGAACACTCTCTAATTCTGGTCAAACTCTTTAAATACGCAATTATAGTTTCCAGAGATCATTAAAAACCTGTAAGAAACACTTGAAATAAAAGGAAATAGGTTCTTACTACATTTCCTGCCATTTTCAATCACGGAGGTTACCAGTGGAATGTTCGGAAATGACTCGAAAACTGAAAATATTTACAACTCCAGCGACATTAGGAAGCGTTTTCACTTAAATTTGCTTTCAAATATTAGGAATTAGGTTTATACAGCTCAAAACTTGTGTAGAAAGACTGTAAGTGAGGACTATACTGTTTATGTTTATAATTGGAGGCCGAATTTCTCTGGCGTTTTCTGTGTGAATAAGTTACACTGCTGTCTATTCAAGTTATAGTTGTAGGAACTCTCACTAATTGTGGTAAAACTCTTCAAATAAGCAATTATAGTTTTCAGAAACGATTAAAAACTTGTAAGAAACACTTGAAATAAAAGGAAATAGATTCATACTACATTTTCTGCCATTTTCATTCATGGAGATTACCAGTGGAAAGCTTGGAAATGACCAGAAAACTGATAATATTTACAACTCCGGTTACTTTAGGGAGCGTTTTCAGTACAATTTGCTTTCAAATGTTAGGAATTCAGGGTTATACAGCTCAAAATTTGTTTAGAAACACTGTAAGTAAGGACGATACTGTTTATGTTTATAATTGGAGGCCGAATTTCTCTCGCGTTTTCTGTGTGAATCAGTTAAAATTCTGACGATTCCAGTATATAGTTGAAGGAACACTCTCTAATTCTGGACAAACTCTTCAAATACACAATTATAGTTTCTGGAAATGATTAAAAACTTGTAAGAAACACTTGAAATAAAAGGAAATACGTCCTTACTACATTTCCTGCCATTTTCAATCACGGAGGTTACCAGTGGAAAGTTCGGAAATGACCAGAAAACTGATAATATTTACAACTCCGGCTACTTTAGGAAGCGTTTTCACTTGAATTTTCTTTCAAATATTAGGAATTAGGTTTATACAGCTCAAAACTTGTGTAGAAAGACTGTAAGTGAGGACTATACTGTTTATGTTTATAATTGGAGGCCGAATTTCTCTGGCGTTTTCTGTGTGAATAAGTTACAATGCTGTCTATTCAAGTTTATAGTTGTAGGAACTCTCACTAATTGTGGTAAAACTCTTCAAATAAGCAATTATAGTTTTCAGAAACGATTAAAAACTTGTAAGAAACACTTGAAATAAAAGGAAATAGATTCATACTACATTTTCTGCCATTTTCATTCATGGAGATTACCAGTGGAAAGCTTGGAAATGACCAGAAAACTGATAATATTTACAACTCCGGTTACTTTAGGGAGCGTTTTCAGTACAATTTGCTTTCAAATGTTAGGAATTCAGGGTTATACAGCTCAAAATTAGTTTAGAAACACTGTAAGTAAGGACGATACTGTTTATGTATATAATTGGAGGCCGAATTTCTCTCGCGTTTTCTGTGTGAATCAGTTAAAATTCTGACGATTCCAGGATATAGTTGTAGGAACACTCTCTAATTCTGGACAAACTCTTCAAATGCACAATTATAGTTTCTGGAAATGATTAAAAACTTGTAAGAAACACTTGAAATAAAAGGAAATAGGTCCTTACTACATTTCCTGCCATTTTCAATCACGGAGGTTACCAGTGGAAAGTTCGGAAATGACCAGAAAATTGATAATATTTACAACTCCGGCTACTTTAGGAAGCGTTTTCACTTGAATTTGCTTTCAAATATTAGGAATTAGGTTTATACAGCTCAAAACTTGTGTAGAAAGACTGTAAGTGAGGACTATACTGTTTATGTTTGTCATTGGAGGCCGAAATTCTCTGGCGTTTTCTGTGTGAATCAGTTAAACTGCTGATGATTCCTTTATATAGTTGTAGGAACACTCTCTAATTCTGGTCAAACTCTTTAAATACGCAATTATAGTTTCCAGAGATCATTAAAAACCTGTAAGAAACACTTGAAATAAAAGGAAATAGGTTCTTACTACATTTCCTGCCATTTTCAATCACGGAGGTTACCAGTGGAATGTTCGGAAATGACTCGAAAACTGAAAATATTTACAACTCCAGCGACATTAGGAAGCGTTTTCACTTAAATTTGCTTTCAAATATTAGGAATTAGGTTTATACAGCTCAAAACTTGTGTAGAAAGACTGTAAGTGAGGACTATACTGTTTATGTTTATAATTGGAGGCCGAATTTCTCTGGCGTTTTCTGTGTGAATAAGTTACACTGCTGTCTATTCAAGTTATAGTTGTAGGAACTCTCACTAATTGTGGTAAAACTCTTCAAATAAGCAATTATAGTTTTCAGAAACGATTAAAAACTTGTAAGAAACACTTGAAATAAAAGGAAATAGATTCATACTACATTTTCTGCCATTTTCATTCATGGAGATTACCAGTGGAAAGCTTGGAAATGACCAGAAAACTGATAATATTTACAACTCCGGTTACTTTAGGGAGCGTTTTCAGTACAATTTGCTTTCCAATGTTAGGAATTCAGGGTTATACAGCTCAAAATTAGTTTAGAAACACTGTAAGTAAGGACGATACTGTTTATGTTTATAATTGGAGGCCGAATTTCTCTCGCGTTTTCTGTGTGAATCAGTTAAAATTCTGACGATTCCAGGATATAGTTGTAGGAACACTCTCTAATTCTGGACAAACTCTTCAAATACACAATTATAGTTTCTGGAAATGATTAAAAACTTGTAAGAAACACTTGAAATAAAAGGAAATAGGTCCTTACTACATTTCCTGCCATTTTCAATCACGGAGGTTACCAGTGGAAAGTTCGGAAATGACCAGAAAATTGATAATATTTACAACTCCGGCTACTTTAGGAAGCGTTTTCACTTGAATTTGCTTTCAAATATTAGGAATTAGGTTTATACAGCTCAAAACTTGTGTAGAAAGACTGTAAGTGAGGACTATACTGATTATGTTTGTCATTGGAGGCCGAAATTCTCTGGCGTTTTCTGTGTGAATCAGTTAAAATGCTGATGATTCCTTTATATAGTTGTAGGAACACTCTCTAATTCTGGTCAAACTCTTTAAATACGCAATTATAGTTTCCAGAGATCATTAAAAACCTGTAAGAAACACTTGAAATAAAAGGAAATAGGTTCTTACTACATTTCCTGCCATTTTCAATCACGGAGGTTACCAGTGGAATGTTCGGAAATGACTCGAAAACTGAAAATATTTACAACTCCAGCGACATTAGGAAGCGTTTTCACTTAAATTTGCTTTCAAATATTAGGAATTAGGTTTATACAGCTCAAAACTTGTGTAGAAAGACTGTAAGTGAGGACTATACTGTTTATGTTTATAATTGGAGGCCGAATTTCTCTGGCGTTTTCTGTGTGAATAAGTTACAATGCTGTCTATTCAAGTTATAGTTGTAGGAACTCTCACTAATTGTGGTAAAACTCTTCAAATAAGCAATTATAGTTTTCAGAAACGATTAAAAACTTGTAAGAAACACTTGAAATAAAAGGAAATAGATTCATACTACATTTTCTGCCATTTTCATTCATGGAGATTACCAGTGGAAAGCTTGGAAATGACCAGAAAACTGATAATATTTACAACTCCGGTTACTTTAGGGAGCGTTTTCAGTACAATTTGCTTTCAAATGTTAGGAATTCAGGGTTATACAGCTCAAAATTTGTTTAGAAACACTGTAAGTAAGGACGATACTGTTTATGTTTATAATTGGAGGCCGAATTTCTCTCGCGTTTTCTGTGTGAATCAGTTAAAATTCTGACGATTCCAGTATATAGTTGAAGGAACACTCTCTAATTCTGGACAAACTCTTCAAATACACAATTATAGTTTCTGGAAATGATTAAAAACTTGTAAGAAACACTTGAAATAAAAGGAAATAGGTCCTTACTACATTTCCAGCCATTTTCCATCACGGAGGTTACCAGTGGAAAGTTCGGAAATGACCAGAAAACTGATAATATTTACAACTCCGGCTACTTTAGGAAGCGTTTTCACTTGAATTTGCTTTCAAATATTAGGAATTAGGTTTATACAGCTCAAAACTTGTGTAGAAAGACTGTAAGTGAGGACTATACTGTTTATGTTTATAATTGGAGGCCGAATTTCTCTGGCGTTTTCTGTGTGAATAAGTTACAATGCTGTCTATTCAAGTTTATAGTTGTAGGAACTCTCACTAATTGTGGTAAAACTCTTCAAATAAGCAATTATAGTTTTCAGAAACGATTAAAAACTTGTAAGAAACACTTGAAATAAAAGGAAATAGGTCCTTACTACATTTCCTGCCATTTTCAATCACGGAGGTTACCAGTGGAAAGTTCGGAAATGACCAGAAAACTGATAATATTTACAACTCCGGCTACTTTAGGAAGCGTTTTCACTTGAATTTGCTTTCAAATATTAGGAATTAGGTTTATACAGCTCAAAACTTGTGTAGAAAGACTGTAAGTGAGGACTATACTGTTTATGTTTGTCATTGGAGGCCGAAATTCTCTGGCGTTTTCTGTGTGAATCAGTTAAAATGCTGATGATTCCTTTATATAGTTGTAGGAACACTCTCTAATTCTGGTCAAACTCTTTAAATACGCAATTATAGTTTCCAGAGATCATTAAAAACCTGTAAGAAACACTTGAAATAAAAGGAAATAGGTTCTTACTACATTTCCTGCCATTTTCAATCACGGAGGTTACCAGTGGAATGTTCGGAAATGACTCGAAAACTGAAAATATTTACAACTCCAGCGACATTAGGAAGCGTTTTCACTTAAATTTGCTTTCAAATATTAGGAATTAGGTTTATACAGCTCAAAACTTGTGTAGAAAGACTGTAAGTGAGGACTATACTGTTTATGTTTATAATTGGAGGCCGAATTTCTCTGGCGTTTTCTGTGTGAATAAGTTACACTGCTGTCTATTCAAGTTATAGTTGTAGGAACTCTCACTAATTGTGGTAAAACTCTTCAAATAAGCAATTATAGTTTTCAGAAACGATTAAAAACTTGTAAGAAACACTTGAAATAAAAGGAAATAGATTCATACTACATTTTCTGCCATTTTCATTCATGGAGATTACCAGTGGAAAGCTTGGAAATGACCAGAAAACTGATAATATTTACAACTCCGGTTACTTTAGGGAGCGTTTTCAGTACAATTTGCTTTCAAATGTTAGGAATTCAGGGTTATACAGCTCAAAATTTGTTTAGAAACACTGTAAGTAAGGACGATACTGTTTATGTTTATAATTGGAGGCCGAATTTCTCTCGCGTTTTCTGTGTGAATCAGTTAAAATTCTGACGATTCCAGTATATAGTTGAAGGAACACTCTCTAATTCTGGACAAACTCTTCAAATACACAATTATAGTTTCTGGAAATGATTAAAAACTTGTAAGAAACACTTGAAATAAAAGGAAATACGTCCTTACTACATTTCCTGCCATTTTCAATCACGGAGGTTACCAGTGGAAAGTTCGGAAATGACCAGAAAACTGATAATATTTACAACTCCGGCTACTTTAGGAAGCGTTTTCACTTGAATTTGCTTTCAAATATTAGGAATTAGGTTTATACAGCTCAAAACTTGTGTAGAAAGACTGTAAGTGAGGACTATACTGTTTATGTTTATAATTGGAGGCCGAATTTCTCTGGCGTTTTCTGTGTGAATAAGTTACAATGCTGTCTATTCAAGTTTATAGTTGTAGGAACTCTCACTAATTGTGGTAAAACTCTTCAAATAAGCAATTATAGTTTTCAGAAACGATTAAAAACTTGTAAGAAACACTTGAAATAAAAGGAAATAGATTCATACTACATTTTCTGCCATTTTCATTCATGGAGATTACCAGTGGAAAGCTTGGAAATGACCAGAAAACTGATAATATTTACAACTCCGGTTACTTTAGGGAGCGTTTTCAGTACAATTTGCTTTCAAATGTTAGGAATTCAGGGTTATACAGCTCAAAATTAGTTTAGAAACACTGTAAGTAAGGACGATACTGTTTATGTATATAATTGGAGGCCGAATTTCTCTCGCGTTTTCTGTGTGAATCAGTTAAAATTCTGACGATTCCAGGATATAGTTGTAGGAACACTCTCTAATTCTGGACAAACTCTTCAAATGCACAATTATAGTTTCTGGAAATGATTAAAAACTTGTAAGAAACACTTGAAATAAAAGGAAATAGGTCCTTACTACATTTCCTGCCATTTTCAATCACGGAGGTTACCAGTGGAAAGTTCGGAAATGACCAGAAAATTGATAATATTTACAACTCCGGCTACTTTAGGAAGCGTTTTCACTTGAATTTGCTTTCAAATATTAGGAATTAGGTTTATACAGCTCAAAACTTGTGTAGAAAGACTGTAAGTGAGGACTATACTGTTTATGTTTGTCATTGGAGGCCGAAATTCTCTGGCGTTTTCTGTGTGAATCAGTTAAAATGCTGATGATTCCTTTATATAGTTGTAGGAACACTCTCTAATTCTGGTCAAACTCTTTAAATACGCAATTATAGTTTCCAGAGATCATTAAAAACCTGTAAGAAACACTTGAAATAAAAGGAAATAGGTTCTTACTACATTTCCTGCCATTTTCAATCACGGAGGTTACCAGTGGAATGTTCGGAAATGACTCGAAAACTGAAAATATTTACAACTCCAGCGACATTAGGAAGCGTTTTCACTTAAATTTGCTTTCAAATATTAGGAATTAGGTTTATACAGCTCAAAACTTGTGTAGAAAGACTGTAAGTGAGGACTATACTGTTTATGTTTATAATTGGAGGCCGAATTTCTCTGGCGTTTTCTGTGTGAATAAGTTACACTGCTGTCTATTCAAGTTATAGTTGTAGGAACTCTCACTAATTGTGGTAAAACTCTTCAAATAAGCAATTATAGTTTTCAGAAACGATTAAAAACTTGTAAGAAACACTTGAAATAAAAGGAAATAGATTCATACTACATTTTCTGCCATTTTCATTCATGGAGATTACCAGTGGAAAGCTTGGAAATGACCAGAAAACTGATAATATTTACAACTCCGGTTACTTTAGGGAGCGTTTTCAGTACAATTTGCTTTCAAATGTTAGGAATTCAGGGTTATACAGCTCAAAATTTGTTTAGAAACACTGTAAGTAAGGACGATACTGTTTATGTTTATCATTGGAGGCCGAATTTCTCTCGCGTTTTCTGTGTGAATCAGTTAAAATTCTGACGATTCCAGTATATAGTTGAAGGAACACTCTCTAATTCTGGACAAACTCTTCAAATACACAATTATAGTTTCTGGAAATGATTAGAAACTTGTAAGAAACACTTGAAATAAAAGGAAATAGGTCCTTACTACATTTCCTGCCATTTTCAATCACGGAGGTTACCAGTGGAAAGTTCGGAAATGACCAGAAAACTGATAATATTTACAACTCCGGCTACTTTAGGAAGCGTTTTCACTTGAATTTGCTTTCAAATATTAGGAATTAGGTTTATACAGCTCAAAACTTGTGTAGAAAGACTGTAAGTGAGGACTATACTGTTTATGTTTATAATTGGAGGCCGAATTTCTCTGGCGTTTTCTGTGTGAATAAGTTACAATGCTGTCTATTCAAGTTTATAGTTGTAGGAACTCTCACTAATTGTGGTAAAACTCTTCAAATAAGCAATTATAGTTTTCAGAAACGATTAAAAACTTGTAAGAAACACTTGAAATAAAAGGAAATAGATTCATACTACATTTTCTGCCATTTTCATTCATGGAGATTACCAGTGGAAAGCTTGGAAATGACCAGAAAACTGATAATATTTACAACTCCGGTTACTTTAGGGAGCGTTTTCAGTACAATTTGCTTTCCAATGTTAGGAATTCAGGGTTATACAGCTCAAAATTAGTTTAGAAACACTGTAAGTAAGGACGATACTGTTTATGTTTATAATTGGAGGCCGAATTTCTCTCGCGTTTTCTGTGTGAATCAGTTAAAATTCTGACGATTCCAGGATATAGTTGTAGGAACACTCTCTAATTCTGGACAAACTCTTCAAATACACAATTATAGTTTCTGGAAATGATTAAAAACTTGTAAGAAACACTTGAAATAAAAGGAAATAGGTCCTTACTACATTTCCTGCCATTTTCAATCACGGAGGTTACCAGTGGAAAGTTCGGAAATGACCAGAAAATTGATAATATTTACAACTCCGGCTACTTTAGGAAGCGTTTTCACTTGAATTTGCTTTCAAATATTAGGAATTAGGTTTATACAGCTCAAAACTTGTGTAGAAAGACTGTAAGTGAGGACTATACTGTTTATGTTTGTCATTGGAGGCCGAAATTCTCTGGCGTTTTCTGTGTGAATCAGTTAAAATGCTGATGATTCCTTTATATAGTTGTAGGAACACTCTCTAATTCTGGTCAAACTCTTTAAATACGCAATTATAGTTTCCAGAGATCATTAAAAACCTGTAAGAAACACTTGAAATAAAAGGAAATAGGTTCTTACTACATTTCCTGCCATTTTCAATCACGGAGGTTACCAGTGGAATGTTCGGAAATGACTCGAAAACTGAAAATATTTACAACTCCAGCGACATTAGGAAGCGTTTTCACTTAAATTTGCTTTCAAATATTAGGAATTAGGTTTATACAGCTCAAAACTTGTGTAGAAAGACTGTAAGTGAGGACTATACTGTTTATGTTTATAATTGGAGGCCGAATTTCTCTGGCGTTTTCTGTGTGAATAAGTTACAATGCTGTCTATTCAAGTTATAGTTGTAGGAACTCTCACTAATTGTGGTAAAACTCTTCAAATAAGCAATTATAGTTTTCAGAAACGATTAAAAACTTGTAAGAAACACTTGAAATAAAAGGAAATAGATTCATACTACATTTTCTGCCATTTTCATTCATGGAGATTACCAGTGGAAAGCTTGGAAATGACCAGAAAACTGATAATATTTACAACTCCGGTTACTTTAGGGAGCGTTTTCAGTACAATTTGCTTTCAAATGTTAGGAATTCAGGGTTATACAGCTCAAAATTTGTTTAGAAACACTGTAAGTAAGGACGATACTGTTTATGTTTATAATTGGAGGCCGAATTTCTCTCGCGTTTTCTGTGTGAATCAGTTAAAATTCTGACGATTCCAGTATATAGTTGAAGGAACACTCTCTAATTCTGGACAAACTCTTCAAATACACAATTATAGTTTCTGGAAATGATTAAAAACTTGTAAGAAACACTTGAAATAAAAGGAAATAGGTCCTTACTACATTTCCAGCCATTTTCCATCACGGAGGTTACCAGTGGAAAGTTCGGAAATGACCAGAAAACTGATAATATTTACAACTCCGGCTACTTTAGGAAGCGTTTTCACTTGAATTTGCTTTCAAATATTAGGAATTAGGTTTATACAGCTCAAAACTTGTGTAGAAAGACTGTAAGTGAGGACTATACTGTTTATGTTTATAATTGGAGGCCGAATTTCTCTGGCGTTTTCTGTGTGAATAAGTTACAATGCTGTCTATTCAAGTTTATAGTTGTAGGAACTCTCACTAATTGTGGTAAAACTCTTCAAATAAGCAATTATAGTTTTCAGAAACGATTAAAAACTTGTAAGAAACACTTGAAATAAAAGGAAATAGATTCATACTACATTTTCTGCCATTTTCATTCATGGAGATTACCAGTGGAAAGCTTGGAAATGACCAGAAAACTGATAATATTTACAACTCCGGTTACTTTAGGGAGCGTTTTCAGTACAATTTGCTTTCCAATGTTAGGAATTCAGGGTTATACAGCTCAAAATTTGTTTAGAAACACTGTAAGTAAGGACGATACTGTTTATGTTTATCATTGGAGGCCGAATTTCTCTCGCGTTTTCTGTGTGAATCAGTTAAAATTCTGACGATTCCAGTATATAGTTGAAGGAACACTCTCTAATTCTGGACAAACTCTTCAAATACACAATTATAGTTTCTGGAAATGATTAAAAACTTGTAAGAAACACTTGAAATAAAAGGAAATAGGTCCTTACTACATTTCCTGCCATTTTCAATCACGGAGGTTACCAGTGGAAAGTTCGGAAATGACCAGAAAACTGATAATATTTACAACTCCGGCTACTTTAGGAAGCGTTTTCACTTGAATTTGCTTTCAAATATTAGGAATTAGGTTTATACAGCTCAAAACTTGTGTAGAAAGACTGTAAGTGAGGACTATACTGTTTATGTTTATAATTGGAGGCCGAATTTCTCTGGCGTTTTCTGTGTGAATAAGTTACAATGCTGTCTATTCAAGTTTATAGTTGTAGGAACTCTCACTAATTGTGGTAAAACTCTTCAAATAAGCAAATATAGTTTTCAGAAACGATTAAAAACTTGTAAGAAACACTTGAAATAAAAGGAAATAGATTCATACTACATTTTCTGCCATTTTCATTCATGGAGATTACCAGTGGAAAGCTTGGAAATGACCAGAAAACTGATAATATTTACAACTCCGGTTACTTTAGGGAGCGTTTTCAGTACAATTTGCTTTCCAATGTTAGGAATTCAGGGTTATACAGCTCAAAATTTGTTTAGAAACACTGTAAGTAAGGACGATACTGTTTATGTTTATCATTGGAGGCCGAATTTCTCTCGCGTTTTCTGTGTGAATCAGTTAAAATTCTGACGATTCCAGGATATAGTTGTAGGAACACTCTCTAATTCTGGACAAACTCTTCAAATACAAAATTATAGTTTCTGGAAATGATTAAAAACTTGTAAGAAACACTTGAAATAAAAGGAAATAGGTCCTTACTACATTTCCTGCCATTTTCAATCACGGAGGTTACCAGTGGAAAGTTCGGAAATGACCAGAAAACTGATAATATTTACAACTCCGGCTACTTTAGGAAGCGTTTTCACTTGAATTTGCTTTCAAATATTAGGAATTAGGTTTATACAGCTCAAAACTTGTGTAGAAAGACTGTAAGTGAAGACTATACTGTTTATGTTTGTCATTGGAGGCCGAAATTCTCTGGCGTTTTCTGTGTGAATCAGTTAAAATGCTGATGATTCCTTTATATAGTTGTAGGAACACTCTCTAATTCTGGTCAAACTCTTTAAATACGCAATTATAGTTTCCAGAGATCATTAAAAACCTGTAAGAAACACTTGAAATAAAAGGAAATAGGTTCTTACTACATTTCCTGCCATTTTCAATCACGGAGGTTACCAGTGGAATGTTCGGAAATGACTCGAAAACTGAAAATATTTACAACTCCAGCGACATTAGGAAGCGTTTTCACTTAAATTTGCTTTCAAATATTAGGAATTAGGTTTATACAGCTCAAAACTTGTGTAGAAAGACTGTAAGTGAGGACTATACTGTTTATGTTTATAATTGGAGGCCGAATTTCTCTGGCGTTTTCTGTGTGAATAAGTTACAATGCTGTCTATTCAAGTTATAGTTGTAGGAACTCTCACTAATTGTGGTAAAACTCTTCAAATAAGCAATTATAGTTTTCAGAAACGATTAAAAACTTGTAAGAAACACTTGAAATAAAAGGAAATAGATTCATACTACATTTTCTGCCATTTTCATTCATGGAGATTACCAGTGGAAAGCTTGGAAATGACCAGAAAACTGATAATATTTACAACTCCGGTTACTTTAGGGAGCGTTTTCAGTACAATTTGCTTTCAAATGTTAGGAATTCAGGGTTATACAGCTCAAAATTTGTTTAGAAACACTGTAAGTAAGGACGATACTGTTTATGTTTATAATTGGAGGCCGAATTTCTCTCGCGTTTTCTGTGTGAATCAGTTAAAATTCTGACGATTCCAGTATATAGTTGAAGGAACACTCTCTAATTCTGGACAAACTCTTCAAATACACAATTATAGTTTCTGGAAATGATTAAAAACTTGTAAGAAACACTTGAAATAAAAGGAAATAGGTCCTTACTACATTTCCTGCCATTTTCAATCACGGAGGTTACCAGTGGAAAGTTCGGAAATGACCAGAAAACTGATAATATTTACAACTCCGGCTACTTTAGGAAGCGTTTTCACTTGAATTTGCTTTCAAATATTAGGAATTAGGTTTATACAGCTCAAAACTTGTGTAGAAAGACTGTAAGTGAGGACTATACTGTTTATGTTTGTCATTGGAGGCCGAATTTCTCTGGCGTTTTCTGTGTGAATCAGTTAAAATGCTGATGATTCCTTTATATAGTTGTAGGAACACTCTCTAATTCTGGTCAAACTCTTTAAATACGCAATTATAGTTTCCAGAGATCATTAAAAACCTGTAAGAAACACTTGAAATAAAAGGAAATAGGTTCTTACTACATTTCCTGCCATTTTCAATCACGGAGGTTACCAGTGGAATGTTCGGAAATGACTCGAAAACTGAAAATATTTACAACTCCAGCGACATTAGGAAGCGTTTTCACTTAAATTTCCTTTCAAATATTAGGAATTAGGTTTATACAGCTCAAAACTTGTGTAGAAAGACTGTAAGTGAGGACTATACTGTTTATGTTTTTAATTGGAGGCCGAATTTCTCTGGCGTTTTCTGTGTGAATAAGTTACAATGCTGTCTATTCAAGTTTATAGTTGTAGGAACTCTCACTAATTGTGGTAAAACTCTTCAAATAAGCAATTATAGTTTTCAGAAACGATTAAAAACTTGTAAGAAACACTTGAAATAAAAGGAAATAGATTCATACTACATTTTCTGCCATTTTCATTCATGGAGATTACCAGTGGAAAGCTTGGAAATGACCAGAAAACTGATAATATTTACAACTCCGGTTACTTTACGGAGCGTTTTCAGTACAATTTGCTTTCAAATGTTAGGAATTCAGGGTTATACAGCTCAAAATTTGTTTAGAAACACTGTAAGTAAGGACGATACTGTTTATGTTTATAATTGGAGGCCGAATTTCTCTCGCGTTTTCTGTGTGAATCAGTTAAAATTCTGACGATTCCAGTATATAGTTGAAGGAACACTCTCTAATTCTGGACAAACTCTTCAAATACACAATTATAGTTTCTGGAAATGATTAAAAACTTGTAAGAAACACTTCAAATAAAAGGAAATAGGTCCTTACTACATTTCCTGCCATTTTCAATCACGGAGGTTACCAGTGGAAAGTTCGGAAATGACCAGAAAACTGATAATATTTACAACTCCGGCTACTTTAGGAAGCGTTTTCACTTGAATTTGCTTTCAAATATTAGGAATTAGGTTTATACAGCTCAAAACTTGTGTAGAAAGACTGTAAGTGAGGACTATACTGTTTATGTTTATAATTGGAGGCCGAATTTCTCTGGCGTTTTCTGTGTGAATAAGTTACAATGCTGTCTATTCAAGTTTATAGTTGTAGGAACTCTCACTAATTGTGGTAAAACTCTTCAAATAAGCAATTATAGTTTTCAGAAACGATTAAAAACTTGTAAGAAACACTTGAAATAAAAGGAAATAGATTCATACTACATTTTCTGCCATTTTCATTCATGGAGATTACCAGTGGAAAGCTTGGAAATGACCAGAAAATTGATAATATTTACAACTCCGGTTACTTTAGGGAGCGTTTTCAGTACAATTTGCTTTCAAATGTTAGGAATTCAGGGTTATACAGCTCAAAATTTGTTTAGAAACACTGTAAATAAGGACGATACTGTTTATGTTTATAATTGGAGGCCGAATTTCTCTCGCGTTTTCTGTGTGAATCAGTTAAAATTCTGACGATTCCAGTATATAGTTGAAGGAACACTCTCTAATTCTGGACAAACTCTTCAAATACACAATTATAGTTTCTGGAAATGATTAAAAACTTGTAAGAAACACTTCAAATAAAAGGAAATAGGTCCTTACTACATTTCCTGCCATTTTCAATCACGGAGGTTACCAGTGGAAAGTTCGGAAATGACCAGAAAACTGATAATATTTACAACTCCGGCTACTTTAGGAAGCGTTTTCACTTGAATTTGCTTTCAAATATTAGGAATTAGGTTTATACAGCTCAAAACTTGTGTAGAAAGACTGTAAGTGAGGACTATACTGTTTATGTTTATAATTGGAGGCCGAATTTCTCTGGCGTTTTCTGTGTGAATAAGTTACAATGCTGTCTATTCAAGTTTATAGTTGTAGGAACTCTCACTAATTGTGGTAAAACTCTTCAAATAAGCAATTATAGTTTTCAGAAACGATTAAAAACTTGTAAGAAACACTTGAAATAAAAGGAAATAGATTCATACTACATTTTCTGCCATTTTCATTCATGGAGATTACCAGTGGAAAGCTTGGAAATGACCAGAAAACTGATAATATTTACAACTCCGGTTACTTTAGGGAGCGTTTTCAGTACAATTTGCTTTCAAATGTTAGGAATTCAGGGTTATACAGCTCAAAATTTGTTTAGAAACACTGTAAGTAAGGACGATACTGTTTATGTTTATAATTGGAGGCCGAATTTCTCTCGCGTTTTCTGTGTGAATCAGTTAAAATTCTGACGATTCCAGTATATAGTTGTAGGAACACTCTCTAATTCTGGACAAACTCTTCAAATACACAATTATAGTTTCTGGAAATGATTAAAAACTTGTAAGAAACACTTGAAATAAAAGGAAATAGGTCCTTACTACATTTCCTGCCATTTTCAATCACGGAGGTTACCAGTGGAAAGTTTGGAAATGACCAGAAAACTGATAATATTTACAACGCCGGCTACTTTAGGAAGCGTTTTCACTTGAATTTGCTTTCAAATATTAGGAATTAGGTTTATACAGCTCAAAACTTGTGTAGAAAGACTGTAAGTGAGGACTATACTGTTTATGTTTGTCATTGGAGGCCGAATTTCTCTGGCGTTTTCTGTGTGAATCAGTTAAAATGCTGATGATTCCTTTATATAGTTGTAGGAACACTCTCTAATTCTGGTCAAACTCTTTAAATACGCAATTATAGTTTCCAGAGATCATTAAAAACCTGTAAGAAACACTTGAAATAAAAGGAAATAGGTTCTTACTACATTTCCTGCCATTTTCAATCACGGAGGTTACCAGTGGAATGTTCGGAAATGACTCGAAAACTGAAAATATTTACAACTCCAGCGACATTAGGAAGCGTTTTCACTTAAATTTGCTTTCAAATATTAGGAATTAGGTTTATACAGCTCAAAACTTGTGTAGAAAGACTGTAAGTGAGGACTATACTGTTTATGTTTATAATTGGAGGCCGAATTTCTCTGGCGTTTTCTGTGTGAATAAGTTACAATGCTGTCTATTCAAGTTTATAGTTGTAGGAACTCTCACTAATTGTGGTAAAACTCTTCAAATAAGCAATTATAGTTTTCAGAAACGATTAAAAACTTGTAAGAAACACTTGAAATAAAAGGAAATAGATTCATACTACATTTTCTGCCATTTTCATTCATGGAGATTACCAGTGGAAAGCTTGGAAATGACCAGAAAACTGATAATATTTACAACTCCGGTTACTTTAGGGAGCGTTTTCAGTACAATTTGCTTTCAAATGTTAGGAATTCAGGGTTATACAGCTCAAAATTTGTTTAGAAACACTGTAAGTAAGGACGATACTGTTTATGTTTATAATTGGAGGCCGAATTTCTCTCGCGTTTTCTGTGTGAATCAGTAAAAATTCTGATGATTCCAGTATATAGTTGTAGGAAGACTCTCTAATTCTGGACAAACTCTTCAAATACACAATTATAGTTTCTGGAAATGATTAAAAACTTGTAAGAAACACTTGAAATAAAAGGAAATAGGTCCTTACTACATTTCCTGCCATTTTCAATCACGGAGGTTACCAGTGGAAAGTTCGGAAATGACCAGAAAACTGATAATATTTACAACTCCGGCTACTTTAGGAAGCGTTTTCACTTGAATTTGCTTTCAAATATTAGGAATTAGGTTTATACAGCTCAAAACTTGTGTAGAAAGACTGTAAGTGAGGACTATACTGTTTATGTTTGTCATTGGAGGCCGAAATTCTCTGGCGTTTTCTGTGTGAATCAGTTAAAATGCTGATGATTCCTTTATATAGTTGTAGGAACACTCTCTAATTCTGGTCAAACTCTTTAAATACGCAATTATAGTTTCCAGAGATCATTAAAAACCTGTAAGAAACACTTGAAATAAAAGGAAATAGGTTCTTACTACATTTCCTGCCATTTTCAATCACGGAGGTTACCAGTGGAATGTTCGGAAATGACTCGAAAACTGAAAATATTTACAACTCCAGCGACATTAGGAAGCGTTTTCACTTAAATTTGCTTTCAAATATTAGGAATTAGGTTTATACAGCTCAAAACTTGTGTAGAAAGACTGTAAGTGAGGACTATACTGTTTATGTTTATAATTGGAGGCCGAATTTCTCTGGCGTTTTCTGTGTGAATAAGTTACAATGCTGTCTATTCAAGTTTATAGTTGTAGGAACTCTCACTAATTGTGGTAAAACTCTTCAAATAAGCAATTATAGTTTTCAGAAACGATTAAAAACTTGTAAGAAACACTTGAAATAAAAGGAAATAGATTCATACTACATTTTCTGCCATTTTCATTCATGGAGATTACCAGTGGAAAGCTTGGAAATGACCAGAAAACTGATAATATTTACAACTCCGGTTACTTTAGGGAGCGTTTTCAGTACAATTTGCTTTCAAATGTTAGGAATTCAGGGTTATACAGCTCAAAATTTGTTTAGAAACACTGTAAGTAAGGACGATACTGTTCATGTTTATAATTGGAGGCCGAATTTCTCTCGCGTTTTCTGTGTGAATCAGTTAAAATTCTGACGATTCCAGTATATAGTTGTAGGAAGACTCTCTAATTCTGGACAAACTCTTCAAATACACAATTATAGTTTCTGGAATGATTAAAAACTTGTAAGAAACACTTGAAATAAAAGGAAATAGGTCCTTACTACATTTCCTGCCATTTTCAATCACGGAGGTTACCAGTGGAAAGTTCGGAAATGACCAGAAAACTGATAATATTTACAACGCCGGCTACTTTAGGAAGCGTTTTCACTTGAATTTGCTTTCAAATATTAGGAATTAGGTTTATACAGCTCAAAACTTGTGTAGAAAGACTGTAAGTGAGGACTATACTGTTTATGTTTGTCATTGGAGGCCGAATTTCTCTGGCGTTTTCTGTGTGAATCAGTTAAAATGCTGATGATTCCTTTATATAGTTGTAGGAACACTCTCTAATTCTGGTCAAACTCTTTAAATACGCAATTATAGTTTCCAGAGATCATTAAAAACCTGTAAGAAACACTTGAAATAAAAGGAAATAGGTTCTTACTACATTTCCTGCCATTTTCAATCACGGAGGTTACCAGTGGAATGTTCGGAAATGACTCGAAAACTGAAAATATTTACAACTCCAGCGACATTAGGAAGCGTTTTCACTTAAATTTGCTTTCAAATATTAGGAATTAGGTTTATACAGCTCAAAACTTGTGTAGAAAGACTGTAAGTGAGGACTATACTGTTTATGTTTATAATTGGAGGCCGAATTTCTCTGGCGTTTTCTGTGTGAATAAGTTACAATGCTGTCTATTCAAGTTTATAGTTGTAGGAACTCTCACTAATTGTGGTAAAACTCTTCAAATAAGCAATTATAGTTTTAAGAAACGATTAAAAACTTGTAAGAAACACTTGCAATAAAAGGAAATAGATTCATACTACATTTTCTGCCATTTTCATTCATGGAGATTACCAGTGGAAAGCTTGGAAATGACCAGAAAACTGATAATATTTACAACTCCGGTTACTTTAGGGAGCGTTTTCAGTACAATTTGCTTTCAAATGTTAGGAATTCAGGGTTATACAGCTCAAAATTTGTTTAGAAACACTGTATGTAAGGACGATACTGTTTATGTTTATAATAGGAGGCCGAATTTCTCTCGCGGTTTTTGTGTGAATCAGTTAAAATTCTGATGATTCCAGTATATAGTTGTAGGAAGACTCTCTAATTCTGGACAAACTCTTCAAATACACAATTATAGTTTCTGGAAATGATTAAAAACTTGTAAGAAACACTTGAAATAAAAGGAAATAGGTCCTTACTACATTTCCTGCCATTTTCAATCACGGAGGTTACCAGTGGAAAGTTCGGAAATGACCAGAAAACTGATAATATTTACAACTCCGGCTACTTTAGGAAGCGTTTTCACTTGAATTTGCTTTCAAATATTAGGAATTAGGTTTATACAGCTCAAAACTTGCATAGAAAGACTGTAAGTGAGGACTATACTGTTTATGTTTATAATTGGAGGCAGAATTTCTCTGGCGTTTTCTGTGTGAATAAGTTACAATGCTGACGATTGGACTATATAGTTGTAGGAACTCTCACTAATTGTGGTAAAACTCTTCAAATACGCAATTATAGTTTCCAGAGATCATTAAAAACCTGTAAGAAACACTTGAAATAAAAGGAAATAGGTCCTTACTACATTTCCTGCCATTTTCAATCACGGAGGTTACCAGTGGAAAGTTCGGAAATGACCAGAAAACTGATAATATTTACAACTCCGGCTACTTTAGGAAGCGTTTTCACTTGAATTTGCTTTCAAATATTAGGAATTAGGTTTATACAGCTCAAAACTTGTGTAGAAAGACTGTAAGTGAGGACTATACTGTTTATGTTTATAATTGGAGGCCGAATTTCTCTGGCGTTTTCTGTGTGAATAAGTTACAATGCTGTCTATTCAAGTTTATAGTTGTAGGAACTCTCACTAATTGTGGTAAAACTCTTCAAATAAGCAATTATAGTTTTCAGAAACGATTAAAAACTTGTAAGAAACACTTGAAATAAAAGGAAATAGATTCATACTACATTTTCTGCCATTTTCATTCATGGAGATTACCAGTGGAAAGCTTGGAAATGACCAGAAAACTGATAATATTTACAACTCCGGTTACTTTAGGGAGCGTTTTCAGTACAATTTGCTTTCAAATGTTAGGAATTCAGGGTTATACAGCTCAAAATTTGTTTAGAAACACTGTAAGTAAGGACGATACTGTTTATGTTTATAATTGGAGGCCGAATTTCTCTCGCGTTTTCTGTGTGAATCAGTAAAAATTCTGATGATTCCAGTATATAGTTGTAGGAAGACTCTCTAATTCTGGACAAACTCTTCAAATACACAATTATAGTTTCTGGAAATGATTAAAAACTTGTAAGAAACACTTGAAATAAAAGGAAATAGGTCCTTACTACATTTCCTGCCATTTTCAATCACGGAGGTTACCAGTGGAAAGTTCGGAAATGACCAGAAAACTGATAATATTTACAACTCCGGCTACTTTAGGAAGCGTTTTCACTTGAATTTGCTTTCAAATATTAGGAATTAGGTTTATACAGCTCAAAACTTGTGTAGAAAGACTGTAAGTGAGGACTATACTGTTTATGTTTGTCATTGGAGGCCGAAATTCTCTGGCGTTTTCTGTGTGAATCAGTTAAAATGCTGATGATTCCTTTATATAGTTGTAGGAACACTCTCTAATTCTGGTCAAACTCTTTAAATACGCAATTATAGTTTCCAGAGATCATTAAAAACCTGTAAGAAACACTTGAAATAAAAGGAAATAGGTTCTTACTACATTTCCTGCCATTTTCAATCACGGAGGTTACCAGTGGAATATTCGGAAATGACTCGAAAACTGAAAATATTTACAACTCCAGCGACATTAGGAAGCGTTTTCACTTAAATTTGCTTTCAAATATTAGGAATTAGGTTTATACAGCTCAAAACTTGTGTAGAAAGACTGTAAGTGAGGACTATACTGTTTATGTTTATAATTGGAGGCCGAATTTCTCTGGCGTTTTCTGTGTGAATAAGTTACAATGCTGTCTATTCAAGTTTATAGTTGTAGGAACTCTCACTAATTGTGGTAAAACTCTTCAAATAAGCAATTATAGTTTTAAGAAACGATTAAAAACTTGTAAGAAACACTTGCAATAAAAGGAAATAGATTCATACTACATTTTCTGCCATTTTCATTCATGGAGATTACCAGTGGAAAGCTTGGAAATGACCAGAAAACTGATAATATTTACAACTCCGGTTACTTTAGGGAGCGTTTTCAGTACAATTTGCTTTCAAATGTTAGGAATTCAGGGTTATACAGCTCAAAATTTGTTTAGAAACACTGTATGTAAGGACGATACTGTTTATGTTTATAATAGGAGGCCGAATTTCTCTCGCGGTTTTTGTGTGAATCAGTTAAAATTCTGACGATTCCAGTATATAGTTGTAGGAACACTCTCTAATTCTGGACAAACTCTTCAAATACACAATTATAGTTTCTGGAAATGATTAAAAACTTGTAAGAAACACTTGAAATAAAAGGAAATAGGTCCTTACTACATTTCCTGCCATTTTCAATCACGGAGGTTACCAGTGGAAAGTTCGGAAATGACCAGAAAACTGATAATATTTACAACTCCGGCTACTTTAGGAAGCGTTTTCACTTGAATTTGCTTTCAAATATTAGGAATTAGGTTTATACAGCTCAAAACTTGCATAGAAAGACTGTAAGTGAGGACTATACTGTTTATGTTTATAATTGGAGGCAGAATTTCTCTGGCGTTTTCTGTGTGAATAAGTTACAATGCTGACGATTGGACTATATAGTTGTAGGAACTCTCACTAATTGTGGTAAAACTCTTCAAATACGCAATTATAGTTTCCAGAGATCATTAAAAACCTGTAAGAAACACTTGAAATAAAAGGAAATAGGTCCTTACTACATTTCCTGCCATTTTCAATCACGGAGGTTACCAGTGGAAAGTTCGGAAATGACCAGAAAACTGATAATATTTACAACTCCGGCTACTTTAGGAAGCGTTTTCACTTGAATTTGCTTTCAAATATTAGGAATTAGGTTTATACAGCTCAAAACTTGTGTAGAAAGACTGTAAGTGAGGACTATACTGTTTATGTTTATAATTGGAGGCCGAATTTCTCTGGCGTTTTCTGTGTGAATAAGTTACAATGCTGTCTATTCAAGTTTATAGTTGTAGGAACTCTCACTAATTGTGGTAAAACTCTTCAAATAAGCAATTATAGTTTTCAGAAACGATTAAAAACTTGTAAGAAACACTTGAAATAAAAGGAAATAGATTCATACTACATTTTCTGCCATTTTCATTCATGGAGATTACCAGTGGAAAGCTTGGAAATGACCAGAAAACTGATAATATTTACAACTCCGGTTACTTTAGGGAGCGTTTTCAGTACAATTTGCTTTCAAATGTTAGGAATTCAGGGTTATACAGCTCAAAATTTGTTTAGAAACACTGTAAGTAAGGACGATACTGTTTATGTTTATAATTGGAGGCCGAATTTCTCTCGCGTTTTCTGTGTGAATCAGTTAAAATTCTGATGATTCCAGTATATAGTTGTAGGAAGACTCTCTAATTCTGGACAAACTCTTCAAATACACAATTATAGTTTCTGGAAATGATTAAAAACTTGTAAGAAACACTTGAAATAAAAGGAAATAGGTCCTTACTACATTTCCTGCCATTTTCAATCACGGAGGTTACCAGTGGAAAGTTCGGAAATGACCAGAAAACTGATAATATTTACAACTCCGGCTACTTTAGGAAGCGTTTTCACTTGAATTTGCTTTCAAATATTAGGAATTAGGTTTATACAGCTCAAAACTTGTGTAGAAAGACTGTAAGTGAGGACTATACTGTTTATGTTTGTCATTGGAGGCCGAAATTCTCTGGCGTTTTCTGTGTGAATCAGTTAAAATGCTGATGATTCCTTTATATAGTTGTAGGAACACTCTCTAATTCTGGTCAAACTCTTTAAATACGCAATTATAGTTTCTGGAAATGATTAAAAACTTGTAAGAAACACTTGAAATAAAAGGAAATAGGTCCTCACTACATTTCCTGCCATTTTCAATCACGGAGGTTACCAGTGGAAAGTTCGGAAATGACCAGAAAACTGATAATATTTACAACTCCGGCTACTTTAGGAAGCGTTTTCACTTGAATTTGCTTTCAAATATTAGGAATTAGGTTTATACAGCTCAAAACTTGTGTAGAAAGACTGTAAGTGAGGACTATACTGTTTATGTTTATAATTGGAGGCCGAATTTCTCTGGCGTTTTCTGTGTGAATAAGTTACAATGCTGTCTATTCAAGTTTATAGTTGTAGGAACTCTCACTAATTGTGGTAAAACTCTTCAAATAAGCAATTATAGTTTTCAGAAACGATTAAAAACTTGTAAGAAACACTTGAAATAAAAGGAAATAGATTCATACTACATTTTCTGCCATTTTCATTCATGGAGATTACCAGTGGAAAGCTTGGAAATGACCAGAAAACTGATAATATTTACAACTCCGGTTACTTTAGGGAGCGTTTTCAGTACAATTTGCTTTCAAATGTTAGGAATTCAGGGTTATACAGCTCAAAATTTGTTTAGAAACACTGTAAGTAAGGACGATACTGTTTATGTTTATAATTGGAGGCCGAATTTCTCTCGCGTTTTCTGTGTGAATCAGTTAAAATTCTGATGATTCCAGTATATAGTTGTAGGAAGACTCTCTAATTCTGGACAAACTCTTCAAATACACAATTATAGTTTCTGGAAATGATTAAAAACTTGTAAGAAACACTTGAAATAAAAGGAAATAGGTCCTTACTACATTTCCTGCCATTTTCAATCACGGAGGTTACCAGTGGAAAGTTCGGAAATGACCAGAAAACTGATAATATTTACAACTCCGGCTACTTTAGGAAGCGTTTTCACTTGAATTTGCTTTCAAATATTAGGAATTAGGTTTATACAGCTCAAAACTTGTGTAGAAAGACTGTAAGTGAGGACTATACTGTTTATGTTTGTCATTGGAGGCCGAAATTCTCTGGCGTTTTCTGTGTGAATCAGTTAAAATGCTGATGATTCCTTTATATAGTTGTAGGAACACTCTCTAATTCTGGTCAAACTCTTTAAATACGCAATTATAGTTTCTGGAAATGATTAAAAACTTGTAAGAAACACTTGAAATAAAAGGAAATAGGTCCTCACTACATTTCCTGCCATTTTCAATCACGGAGGTTACCAGTGGAAAGTTCGGAAATGACCAGAAAACTGATAATATTTACAACTCCGGCTACTTTAGGAAGCGTTTTCACTTGAATTTGCTTTCAAATATTAGGAATTAGGTTTATACAGCTCAAAACTTGTGTAGAAAGACTGTAAGTGAGGACTATACTGTTTATGTTTATAATTGGAGGCCGAATTTCTCTGGCGTTTTCTGTGTGAATAAGTTACAATGCTGTCTATTCAAGTTTATAGTTGTAGGAACTCTCACTAATTGTGGTAAAACTCTTCAAATAAGCAATTATAGTTTTCAGAAACGATTAAAAACTTGTAAGAAACACTTGAAATAAAAGGAAATAGATTCATACTACATTTTCTGCCATTTTCATTCATGGAGATTACCAGTGGAAAGCTTGGAAATGACCAGAAAACTGATAATATTTACAACTCCGGTTACTTTAGGGAGCGTTTTCAGTACAATTTGCTTTCAAATGTTAGGAATTCAGGGTTATACAGCTCAAAATTTGTTTAGAAACACTGTAAGTAAGGACGATACTGTTTATGTTTATAATTGGAGGCCGAATTTCTCTCGCGTTTTCTGTGTGAATCAGTTAAAATTCTGATGATTCCAGTATATAGTTGTAGGAAGACTCTCTAATTCTGGACAAACTCTTCAAATACACAATTATAGTTTCTGGAAATGATTAAAAACTTGTAAGAAACACTTGAAATAAAAGGAAATAGGTCCTTACTACATTTCCTGCCATTTTCAATCACGGAGGTTACCAGTGGAAAGTTCGGAAATGACCAGAAAACTGATAATATTTACAACTCCGGCTACTTTAGGAAGCGTTTTCACTTGAATTTGCTTTCAAATATTAGGAATTAGGTTTATACAGCTCAAAACTTGTGTAGAAAGACTGTAAGTGAGGACTATACTGTTTATGTTTGTCATTGGAGGCCGAAATTCTCTGGCGTTTTCTGTGTGAATCAGTTAAAATGCTGATGATTCCTTTATATAGTTGTAGGAACACTCTCTAATTCTGGTCAAACTCTTTAAATACGCAATTATAGTTTCCAGAGATCATTAAAAACCTGTAAGAAACACTTGAAATAAAAGGAAATAGGTTCTTACTACATTTCCTGCCATTTTCAATCACGGAGGTTACCAGTGGAATGTTCGGAAATGACTCGAAAACTGAAAATATTTACAACTCCAGCGACATTAGGAAGCGTTTTCACTTAAATTTGCTTTCAAATATTAGGAATTAGGTTTATACAGCTCAAAACTTGTGTAGAAAGACTGTAAGTGTGGACTATACTGTTTATGTTTATAATTGGAGGCCGAATTTCTCTGGCGTTTTCTGTGTGAATAAGTTACAATGCTGTCTATTCAAGTTTATAGTTGTAGGAACTCTCACTAATTGTGGTAAAACTCTTCAAATAAGCAATTATAGTTTTCAGAAACGATTAAAAACTTGTAAGAAACACTTGAAATAAAAGGAAATAGATTCATACTACATTTTCTGCCATTTTCATTCATGGAGATTACCAGTGGAAAGCTTGGAAATGACCAGAAAACTGATAATATTTACAACTCCGGTTACTTTTGGGAGCGTTTTCAGTACAATTTGCTTTCAAATGTTAGGAATTCAGGGTTATACAGCTCAAAATTTGTTTAGAAACACTGTAAGTAAGGACGATACTGTTTATGTTTATAATTGGAGGCCGAATTTCTCTCGCGTTTTCTGTGTGAATCAGTTAAAATTCTGATGATTCCAGTATATAGTTGTAGGAAGACTCTCTAATTCTGGACAAACTCTTCAAATACACAATTATAGTTTCTGGAAATGATTAAAAACTTGTAAGAAACACTTGAAATAAAAGGAAATAGGTCCTTACTACATTTCCTGCCATTTTCAATCACGGAGGTTACCAGTGGAAAGTTCGGAAATGACCAGAAAACTGATAATATTTACAACTCCGGCTACTTTAGGAAGCGTTTTCACTTGAATTTGCTTTCAAATATTAGGAATTAGGTTTATACAGCTCAAAACTTGTGTAGAAAGACTGTAAGTGAGGACTATACTGTTTATGTTTGTCATTGGAGGCCGAAATTCTCTGGCGTTTTCTGTGTGAATCAGTTAAAATGCTGATGATTCCTTTATATAGTTGTAGGAACACTCTCTAATTCTTGTCAAACTCTTTAAATACGCAATTATAGTTTCCAGAGATCATTAAAAACCTGTAAGAAACACTTGAAATAAAAGGAAATAGGTTCTTACTACATTTCCTGCCATTTTCAATCACGGAGGTTACCAGTGGAATGTTCGGAAATGACTCGAAAACTGAAAATATTTACAACTCCAGCGACATTAGGAAGCGTTTTCACTTAAATTTGCTTTCAAATATTAGGAATTAGGTTTATACAGCTCAAAACTTGTGTAGAAAGACTGTAAGTGAGGACTATACTGTTTATGTTTATAATTGGAGGCCGAATTTCTCTGGCGTTTTCTGTGTGAATAAGTTACAATGCTGTCTATTCAAGTTTATAGTTGTAGGAACTCTCACTAATTGTGGTAAAACTCTTCAAATAAGCAATTATAGTTTTCAGAAACGATTAAAAACTTGTAAGAAACACTTGAAATAAAAGGAAATAGATTCATACTACATTTTCTGCCATTTTCATTCATGGAGATTACCAGTGGAAAGCTTGGAAATGATCAGAAAACTGATAATATTTACAACTCCGGTTACTTTAGGGAGCGTTTTCAGTACAATTTGCTTTCAAATGTTAGGAATTCAGGGTTATACAGCTCAAAATTTGTTTAGAAACACTGTAAGTAAGGACGATACTGTTCATGTTTATAATTGGAGGCCGAATTTCTCTCGCGTTTTCTGTGTGAATCAGTTAAAATTCTGACGATTCCAGTATATAGTTGTAGGAAGACTCTCTAATTCTGGACAAACTCTTCAAATACACAATTATAGTTTCTGGAATGATTAAAAACTTGTAAGAAACACTTGAAATAAAAGGAAATAGGTCCTTACTACATTTCCTGCCATTTTCAATCACGGAGGTTACCAGTGGAAAGTTCGGAAATGACCAGAAAACTGATAATATTTACAACTCCGGCTACTTTAGGAAGCGTTTTCACTTGAATTTGCTTTCAAATATTAGGAATTAGGTTTATACAGCTCAAAACTTGTGTAGAAAGACTGTAAGTGAGGACTATACTGTTTATGTTTGTCATTGGAGGCCGAAATTCTCTGGCGTTTTCTGTGTGAATCAGTTAAAATGCTGATGATTCCTTTATATAGTTGTAGGAACACTCTCTAATTCTGGTCAAACTCTTTAAATACGCAATTGTAGTTTCTGGAAATGATTAAAAACTTGTAAGAAACACTTGAAATAAAAGGAAATAGGTCCTCACTACATTTCCTGCCATTTTCAATCACGGAGGTTACCAGTGGAAAGTTCGGAAATGACCAGAAAACTGATAATATTTACAACTCCGGCTACTTTAGGAAGCGTTTTCACTTGAATTTGCTTTCAAATATTAGGAATTAGGTTTATACAGCTCAAAACTTGTGTAGAAAGACTGTAAGTGAGGACTATACTGTTTATGTTTATAATTGGAGGCCGAATTTCTCTGGCGTTTTCTGTGTGAATAAGTTACAATGCTGTCTATTCAAGTTTATAGTTGTAGGAACTCTCACTAATTGTGGTAAAACTCTTCAAATAAGCAATTATAGTTTTCAGAAACGATTAAAAACTTGTAAGAAACACTTGAAATAAAAAGAAATAGATTCATACTACATTTTCTGCCATTTTCATTCATGGAGATTACCAGTGGAAAGCTTGGAAATGACCAGAAAACTGATAATATTTACAACTCCGGTTACTTTAGGGAGCGTTTTCAGTACAATTTGCTTTCAAATGTTAGGAATTCAGGGTTATACAGCTCAAAATTTGTTTAGAAACACTGTAAGTAAGGACGATACTGTTTATGTTTATAATTGGAGGCCGAATTTCTCTCGCGTTTTCTGTGTGAATCAGTTAAAATTCTGATGATTCCAGTATATAGTTGTAGGAAGACTCTCTAATTCTGGACAAACTCTTCAAATACACAATTATAGTTTCTGGAAATGATTAAAAACTTGTAAGAAACACTTGAAATAAAAGGAAATAGGTCCTTACTACATTTCCTGCCATTTTCAATCACGGAGGTTACCAGTGGAAAGTTCGGAAATGACCAGAAAACTGATAATATTTACAACTCCGGCTACTTTAGGAAGCGTTTTCACTTGAATTTGCTTTCAAATATTAGGAATTAGGTTTATACAGCTCAAAACTTGTGTAGAAAGACTGTAAGTGAGGACTATACTGTTTATGTTTGTCATTGGAGGCCGAAATTCTCTGGCGTTTTCTGTGTGAATCAGTTAAAATGCTGATGATTCCTTTATATAGTTGTAGGAACACTCTCTAATTCTGGTCAAACTCTTTAAATACGCAATTATAGTTTCTGGAAATGATTAAAAACTTGTAAGAAACACTTGAAATAAAAGGAAATAGGTCCTCACTACATTTCCTGCCATTTTCAATCACGGAGGTTACCAGTGGAAAGTTCGGAAATGACCAGAAAACTGATAATATTTACAACTCCGGCTACTTTAGGAAGCGTTTTCACTTGAATTTGCTTTCAAATATTAGGAATTAGGTTTATACAGCTCAAAACTTGTGTAGAAAGACTGTAAGTGAGGACTATACTGTTTATGTTTGTCATTGGAGGCCGAAATTCTCTGGCGTTTTCTGTGTGAATCAGTTAAAATGCTGATGATTCCTTTATATAGTTGTAGGAACACTCTCTAATTCTGGTCAAACTCTTTAAATACGCAATTATAGTTTCTGGAAATGATTAAAAACTTGTAAGAAACACTTGAAATAAAAGGAAATAGGTCCTCACTACATTTCCTGCCATTTTCAATCACGGAGGTTACCAGTGGAAAGTTCGGAAATGACCAGAAAACTGATAATATTTACAACTCCGGCTACTTTAGGAAGCGTTTTCACTTGAATTTGCTTTCAAATATTAGGAATTAGGTTTATACAGCTCAAAACTTGTGTAGAAAGACTGTAAGTGAGGACTATACTGTTTATGTTTATAATTGGAGGCCGAATTTCTCTGGCGTTTTCTGTGTGAATAAGTTACAATGCTGTCTATTCAAGTTTATAGTTGTAGGAACTCTCACTAATTGTGGTAAAACTCTTCAAATAAGCAATTATAGTTTTCAGAAACGATTAAAAACTTGTAAGAAACACTTGAAATAAAAGGAAATAGATTCATACTACATTTTCTGCCATTTTCATTCATGGAGATTACCAGTGGAAAGCTTGGAAATGACCAGAAAACTGATAATATTTACAACTCCGGTTACTTTAGGGAGCGTTTTCAGTACAATTTGCTTTCAAATGTTAGGAATTCAGGGTTATACAGCTCAAAATTTGTTTAGAAACACTGTAAGTAAGGACGATACTGTTTATGTTTATAATTGGAGGCCGAATTTCTCTCGCGTTTTCTGTGTGAATCAGTTAAAATTCTGATGATTCCAGTATATAGTTGTAGGAAGACTCTCTAATTCTGGACAAACTCTTCAAATACACAATTATAGTTTCTGGAAATGATTAAAAACTTGTAAGAAACACTTGAAATAAAAGGAAATAGGTCCTTACTACATTTCCTGCCATTTTCAATCACGGAGGTTACCAGTGGAAAGTTCGGAAATGACCAGAAAACTGATAATATTTACAACTCCGGCTACTTTAGGAAGCGTTTTCACTTGAATTTGCTTTCAAATATTAGGAATTAGGTTTATACAGCTCAAAACTTGTGTAGAAAGACTGTAAGTGAGGACTATACTGTTTATGTTTGTCATTGGAGGCCGAAATTCTCTGGCGTTTTCTGTGTGAATCAGTTAAAATGCTGATGATTCCTTTATATAGTTGTAGGAACACTCTCTAATTCTGGTCAAACTCTTTAAATACGCAATTATAGTTTCCAGAGATCATTAAAAACCTGTAAGAAACACTTGAAATAAAAGGAAATAGGTTCTTACTACATTTCCTGCCATTTTCAATCACGGAGGTTACCAGTGGAATGTTCGGAAATGACTCGAAAACTGAAAATATTTACAACTCCAGCGACATTAGGAACCGTTTTCACTTAAATTTGCTTTCAAATATTAGGAATTAGGTTTATACAGCTCAAAACTTGTGTAGAAAGACTGTAAGTGAGGACTATACTGTTTATGTTTATAATTGGAGGCCGAATTTCTCTGGCGTTTTCTGTGTGAATAAGTTACAATGCTGTCTATTCAAGTTTATAGTTGTAGGAACTCTCACTAATTGTGGTAAAACTCTTCAAATAAGCAATTATAGTTTTCAGAAACGATTAAAAACTTGTAAGAAACACTTGAAATAAAAGGAAATAGATTCATACTACATTTTCTGCCATTTTCATTCATGGAGATTACCAGTGGAAAGCTTGGAAATGACCAGAAAACTGATAATATTTACAACTCCGGTTACTTTTGGGAGCGTTTTCAGTACAATTTGCTTTCAAATGTTAGGAATTCAGGGTTATACAGCTCAAAATTTGTTTAGAAACACTGTAAGTAAGGACGATACTGTTCATGTTTATAATTGGAGGCCGAATTTCTCTCGCGTTTTCTGTGTGAATCAGTTAAAATTCTGACGATTCCAGTATATAGTTGTAGGAAGACTCTCTAATTCTGGACAAACTCTTCAAATACACAATTATAGTTTCTGGAAATGATTAAAAACTTGTAAGAAACACTTGAAATAAAAGGAAATAGGTCCTTACTACATTTCCTGCCATTTTCAATCACGGAGGTTACCAGTGGAAAGTTCGGAAATGACCAGAAAACTGATAATATTTACAACTCCGGCTACTTTAGGAAGCGTTTTCACTTGAATTTGCTTTCAAATATTAGGAATTAGGTTTATACAGCTCAAAACTTGTGTAGAAAGACTGTAAGTGAGGACTATACTGTTTATGTTTGTCATTGGAGGCCGAAATTCTCTGGCGTTTTCTGTGTGAATCAGTTAAAATGCTGATGATTCCTTTATATAGTTGTAGGAACACTCTCTAATTCTGGTCAAACTCTTTAAATACGCAATTATAGTTTCCAGAGATCATTAAAAACCTGTAAGAAACACTTGAAATAAAAGGAAATAGGTTCTTACTACATTTCCTGCCATTTTCAATCACGGAGGTTACCAGTGGAATGTTCGGAAATGACTCGAAAACTGAAAATATTTACAACTCCAGCGACATTAGGAAGCGTTTTCACTTAAATTTGCTTTCAAATATTAGGAATTAGGTTTATACAGCTCAAAACTTGTGTAGAAAGACTGTAAGTGAGGACTATACTGTTTATGTTTATAATTGGAGGCCGAATTTCTCTGGCGTTTTCTGTGTGAATAAGTTACAATGCTGTCTATTCAAGTTTATAGTTGTAGGAACTCTCACTAATTGTGGTAAAACTCTTCAAATAAGCAATTATAGTTTTCAGAAACGATTAAAAACTTGTAAGAAACACTTGCAATAAAAGGAAATAGATTCATACTACATTTTCTGCCATTTTCATTCATGGAGATTACCAGTGGAAAGCTTGGAAATGACCAGAAAACTGATAATATTTACAACTCCGGTAACTTTAGGGAGCGTTTTCAGTACAATTTGCTTTCAAATGTTAGGAATTCAGGGTTATACAGCTCAAAATTTGTTTAGAAACACTGTAAGTAAGGACGATACTGTTCATGTTTATAATTGGAGGCCGAATTTCTCTCGCGTTTTCTGTGTGAATCAGTTAAAATTCTGACGATTCCAGTATATAGTTGTAGGAAGACTCTCTAATTCTGGACAAACTCTTCAAATACACAATTATAGTTTCTGGAATGATTAAAAACTTGTAAGAAACACTTGAAATAAAAGGAAATAGGTTCTTACTACATTTCCTGCCATTTTCAAATTCGGAGGTTACCAGTGGAATGTTCGGAAATGACTCGAAACCTGAAAATATTTACAACTCGAGCGACATTAGGAAGCGTTTTCACTTAAATTTGCTTTCAAATATTAGGAATTAGGTTTATACAGCTCAAAACTTGTGTAGAAAGACTGTAAGTGAGGACTATACTGTTTATGTTTATAATTGGAGGCCGAATTTCTCTGGCATTTTCTGTGTGAATAAGTTACAATGCTGTCTATTCAAGTTTATAGTTGTAGGAACTCTCACTAATTGTGGTAAAACTCTTCAAATAAGCAATTATAGTTTTCAGAAACGATTAAAAACTTGTAAGAAACACTTGAAATAAAAGGAAATAGATTCATACTACATTTTCTGCCATTTTCATTCATGGAGATTACCAGTGCAAAGCTTGGAAATGACAAGAAAACTGATAATATTTACAACTCCGGTTACTTTAGGGAGCGTTTTCAGTACAATTTGCTTTCAAATGTTAGGAATTCAGGGTTATACAGCTCAAAATTTGTTTAGAAACACTGTAAGTAAGGACGATACTCTTTATGTTTATAATTGGAGGCCGAATTTCTCTCGCGTTTTCTGTGTGAATCAGTTAAAATTCTGACGATTCCAGTATATAGTTGAAGGAACACTCTCTAATTCTGGACAAACTCTTCAAATACACAATTATAGTTTCTGGAAATGATTAAAAACTTGTAAGAAACACTTGAAATAAAAGGAAATAGGTCCTTACTACATTTCCTGCCATTTTCAATCACGGAGGTTACCAGTGGAAAGTTCGGAAATGACCAGAAAACTGATAATATTTACAACTCCGGCTACTTTAGGAAGCGTTTTCACTTGAATTTGCTTTCAAATATTAGGAATTAGGTTTATACAGCTCAAAACTTGTGTAGAAAGACTGTAAGTGAGGACTATACTGTTTATGTTTATAATAGGAGGCCGAATTTCTCTGGCGTTTTCTGTGTGAATCAGTTAAAATGCTGACGATTCCTTTATATAGTTGTAGGAAAACTCTCTAATTCTGGTCAAACTCTTTAAATACGCAATTATAGTTTCCACAGATCATTAAAAACCTGTAAGAAACACTTGAAATAAAAGGAAATAGGTTCTTACTACGTTTCCTGCCATTTTCAATCACGGAGGTTACCAGTGGAAAGTTTGGAAATGACCAGAAAACTGATAATATTTACAACTCCGGTTACTTTAGGGAGCGTTTTCAGTACAATTTGCTTTCAAATGTTAGGAATTCAGGGTTATACAGCTCAAAATTTGTTTAGAAACACTCTAAGTAAGGACGATACTGTTTATGTTTATAATTGGAGGCCGAATTTCTCTGGCGTTTTCTGTGTGAATAAGTTACAATGCTGACGATTGGACTATATACTTGTAGGAACTCTCACTAATTGTGGTAAAACTCTTCAAATACGCAATTATAGTTTCCAGAGATCATTAAAAACCTGTAAGAAACACTTGAAATAAAAGGAAATAGGTTCTTACTACATTTCCTGCCATTTTCAATCACGGAGGTTACCAGTGGAATGTTCGGAAATGACTCGAAAAGTGAAAATATTTACAACTCCAGCGACATTAGGAAGCGTTTTCACTTAAATTTGCTTTCAAATATTAGGAATTAGGTTTATACAGCTCAAAACTTGTGTAGAAAGACTGTAAGTGAGGACTATACTGTTTATGTTTATAATTGGAGGCCGAATTTCTCTGGCGTTTTCTATGTGAATAAGTTACAATGCTGTCTATTCAAGTTTATAGTTGTAGGAACTCTCACTAATTGTGGTAAAACTCTTCAAATAAGCAATTATAGTTTTCAGAAACGATTAAAAACTTGTAAGAAACACTTGAAATTAAAGGAAATAGATTCATACTACATTTTCTGCCATTTTCATTCATGGAGATTACCAGTGGAAAGCTTGGAAATGACCAGAAAACTGATAATATTTACAACTCCGGTTACTTTAGGGAGCGTTTTCAGTACAATTTGCTTTCAAATGTTAGGAATTCAGGGTTATACAGCTCAAAATTTGTTTAGAAACACTGTAAGTAAGGACGATACTGTTTATGTTTATAATTGGAGGCCGAATTTCTCTCGCGTTTTCTGTGTGAATCAGTAAAAATTCTGATGATTCCAGTATATAGTTGTAGGAAGACTCTCTAATTCTGGACAAACTCTTCAAATACACAATTATAGTTTCTGGAAATGATTAAAAACTTGTAAGAAACACTTGAAATAAAAGGAAATAGGTCCTTACTACATTTCCTGCCATTTTCAATCACGGAGGTTACCAGTGGAAAGTTCGGAAATGACCAGAAAACTGATAATATTTACAACTCCGGCTACTTTAGGAAGCGTTTTCACTTGAATTTGCTTTCAAATATTAGGAATTAGGTTTATACAGCTCAAAACTTGTGTAGAAAGACTGTAAGTGAGGACTATACTGTTTATGTTTGTCATTGGAGGCCGAAATTCTCTGGCGTTTTCTGTGTGAATCAGTTAAAATGCTGATGATTCCTTTATATAGTTGTAGGAACACTCTCTAATTCTGGTCAAACTCTTTAAATACGCAATTATAGTTTCCAGAGATCATTAAAAACCTGTAAGAAACACTTGAAATAAAAGGAAATAGGTTCTTACTACATTTCCTGCCATTTTCAATCACGGAGGTTACCAGTGGAATATTCGGAAATGACTCGAAAACTGAAAATATTTACAACTCCAGCGACATTAGGAAGCGTTTTCACTTAAATTTGCTTTCAAATATTAGGAATTAGGTTTATACAGCTCAAAACTTGTGTAGAAAGACTGTAAGTGAGGACTATACTGTTTATGTTTATAATTGGAGGCCGAATTTCTCTGGCGTTTTCTATGTGAATAAGTTACAATGCTGTCTATTCAAGTTTATAGTTGTAGGAACTCTCACTAATTGTGGTAAAACTCTTCAAATAAGCAATTATAGTTTTCAGAAACGATTAAAAACTTGTAAGAAACACTTGAAATTAAAGGAAATAGATTCATACTACATTTTCTGCCATTTTCATTCATGGAGATTACCAGTGGAAAGCTTGGAAATGACCAGAAAACTGATAATATTTACAACTCCGGTTACTTTAGGGAGCGTTTTCAGTACAATTTGCTTTCAAATGTTAGGAATTCAGGGTTATACAGCTCAAAATTTGTTTAGAAACACTGTAAGTAAGGACGATACTGTTTATGTTTATAATTGGAGGCCGAATTTCTCTCGCGTTTTCTGTGTGAATCAGTAAAAATTCTGATGATTCCAGTATATAGTTGTAGGAAGACTCTCTAATTCTGGACAAACTCTTCAAATACACAATTATAGTTTCTGGAAATGATTAAAAACTTGTAAGAAACACTTGAAATAAAAGGAAATAGGTCCTTACTACATTTCCTGCCATTTTCAATCACGGAGGTTACCAGTGGAAAGTTCGGAAATGACCAGAAAACTGATAATATTTACAACTCCGGCTACTTTAGGAAGCGTTTTCACTTGAATTTGCTTTCAAATATTAGGAATTAGGTTTATACAGCTCAAAACTTGTGTAGAAAGACTGTAAGTGAGGACTATACTGTTTATGTTTGTCATTGGAGGCCGAAATTCTCTGGCGTTTTCTGTGTGAATCAGTTAAAATGCTGATGATTCCTTTATATAGTTGTAGGAACACTCTCTAATTCTGGTCAAACTCTTTAAATACGCAATTATAGTTTCCAGAGATCATTAAAAACCTGTAAGAAACACTTGAAATAAAAGGAAATAGGTTCTTACTACATTTCCTGCCATTTTCAATCACGGAGGTTACCAGTGGAATATTCGGAAATGACTCGAAAACTGAAAATATTTACAACTCCAGCGACATTAGGAAGCGTTTTCACTTAAATTTGCTTTCAAATATTAGGAATTAGGTTTATACAGCTCAAAACTTGTGTAGAAAGACTGTAAGTGAGGACTATACTGTTTATGTTTATAATTGGAGGCCGAATTTCTCTGGCGTTTTCTGTGTGAATAAGTTACAATGCTGTCTATTCAAGTTTATAGTTGTAGGAACTCTCACTAATTGTGGTAAAACTCTTCAAATAAGCAATTATAGTTTTAAGAAACGATTAAAAACTTGTAAGAAACACTTGCAATAAAAGGAAATAGATTCATACTACATTTTCTGCCATTTTCATTCATGGAGATTACCAGTGGAAAGCTTGGAAATGACCAGAAAACTGATAATATTTACAACTCCGGTTACTTTAGGGAGCGTTTTCAGTACAATTTGCTTTCAAATGTTAGGAATTCAGGGTTATACAGCTCAAAATTTGTTTAGAAACACTGTATGTAAGGACGATACTGTTTATGTTTATAATAGGAGGCCGAATTTCTCTCGCGGTTTTTGTGTGAATCAGTTAAAATTCTGACGATTCCAGTATATAGTTGTAGGAACACTCTCTAATTCTGGACAAACTCTTCAAATACACAATTATAGTTTCTGGAAATGATTAAAAACTTGTAAGAAACACTTGAAATAAAAGGAAATAGGTCCTTACTACATTTCCTGCCATTTTCAATCACGGAGGTTACCAGTGGAAAGTTCGGAAATGACCAGAAAACTGATAATATTTACAACTCCGGCTACTTTAGGAAGCGTTTTCACTTGAATTTGCTTTCAAATATTAGGAATTAGGTTTATACAGCTCAAAACTTGCATAGAAAGACTGTAAGTGAGGACTATACTGTTTATGTTTATAATTGGAGGCAGAATTTCTCTGGCGTTTTCTGTGTGAATAAGTTACAATGCTGACGATTGGACTATATAGTTGTAGGAACTCTCACTAATTGTGGTAAAACTCTTCAAATACGCAATTATAGTTTCCAGAGATCATTAAAAACCTGTAAGAAACACTTGAAATAAAAGGAAATAGGTCCTTACTACATTTCCTGCCATTTTCAATCACGGAGGTTACCAGTGGAAAGTTCGGAAATGACCAGAAAACTGATAATATTTACAACTCCGGCTACTTTAGGAAGCGTTTTCACTTGAATTTGCTTTCAAATATTAGGAATTAGGTTTATACAGCTCAAAACTTGTGTAGAAAGACTGTAAGTGAGGACTATACTGTTTATGTTTATAATTGGAGGCCGAATTTCTCTGGCGTTTTCTGTGTGAATAAGTTACAATGCTGTCTATTCAAGTTTATAGTTGTAGGAACTCTCACTAATTGTGGTAAAACTCTTCAAATAAGCAATTATAGTTTTCAGAAACGATTAAAAACTTGTAAGAAACACTTGAAATAAAAGGAAATAGATTCATACTACATTTTCTGCCATTTTCATTCATGGAGATTACCAGTGGAAAGCTTGGAAATGACCAGAAAACTGATAATATTTACAACTCCGGTTACTTTAGGGAGCGTTTTCAGTACAATTTGCTTTCAAATGTTAGGAATTCAGGGTTATACAGCTCAAAATTTGTTTAGAAACACTGTAAGTAAGGACGATACTGTTTATGTTTATAATTGGAGGCCGAATTTCTCTCGCGTTTTCTGTGTGAATCAGTAAAAATTCTGATGATTCCAGTATATAGTTGTAGGAAGACTCTCTAATTCTGGACAAACTCTTCAAATACACAATTATAGTTTCTGGAAATGATTAAAAACTTGTAAGAAACACTTGAAATAAAAGGAAATAGGTCCTTACTACATTTCCTGCCATTTTCAATCACGGAGGTTACCAGTGGAAAGTTCGGAAATGACCAGAAAACTGATAATATTTACAACTCCGGCTACTTTAGGAAGCGTTTTCACTTGAATTTGCTTTCAAATATTAGGAATTAGGTTTATACAGCTCAAAACTTGTGTAGAAAGACTGTAAGTGAGGACTATACTGTTTATGTTTGTCATTGGAGGCCGAAATTCTCTGGCGTTTTCTGTGTGAATCAGTTAAAATGCTGATGATTCCTTTATATAGTTGTAGGAACACTCTCTAATTCTGGTCTAACTCTTTAAATACGCAATTATAGTTTCTGGAAATGATTAAAAACTTGTAAGAAACACTTGAAATAAAAGGAAATAGGTCCTCACTACATTTCCTGCCATTTTCAATCACGGAGGTTACCAGTGGAAAGTTCGGAAATGACCAGAAAACTGATAATATTTACAACTCCGGCTACTTTAGGAAGCGTTTTCACTTGAATTTGCTTTCAAATATTAGGAATTAGGTTTATACAGCTCAAAACTTGTGTAGAAAGACTGTAAGTGAGGACTATACTGTTTATGTTTATAATTGGAGGCCGAATTTCTCTGGCGTTTTCTGTGTGAATAAGTTACAATGCTGTCTATTCAAGTTTATAGTTGTAGGAACTCTCACTAATTGTGGTAAAACTCTTCAAATAAGCAATTATAGTTTTCAGAAACGATTAAAAACTTGTAAGAAACACTTGAAATAAAAGGAAATAGATTCATACTACATTTTCTGCCATTTTCATTCATGGAGATTACCAGTGGAAAGCTTGGAAATGACCAGAAAACTGATAATATTTACAACTCCGGTTACTTTAGGGAGCGTTTTCAGTACAATTTGCTTTCAAATGTTAGGAATTCAGGGTTATACAGCTCAAAATTTGTTTAGAAACACTGTAAGTAAGGACGATACTGTTTATGTTTATAATTGGAGGCCGAATTTCTCTCGCGTTTTCTGTGTGAATCAGTTAAAATTCTGATGATTCCAGTATATAGTTGTAGGAAGACTCTCTAATTCTGGACAAACTCTTCAAATACACAATTATAGTTTCTGGAAATGATTAAAAACTTGTAAGAAACACTTGAAATAAAAGGAAATAGGTCCTTACTACATTTCCTGCCATTTTCAATCACGGAGGTTACCAGTGGAAAGTTCGGAAATGACCAGAAAACTGATAATATTTACAACTCCGGCTACTTTAGGAAGCGTTTTCACTTGAATTTGCTTTCAAATATTAGGAATTAGGTTTATACAGCTCAAAACTTGTGTAGAAAGACTGTAAGTGAGGACTATACTGTTTATGTTTGTCATTGGAGGCCGAAATTCTCTGGCGTTTTCTGTGTGAATCAGTTAAAATGCTGATGATTCCTTTATATAGTTGTAGGAACACTCTCTAATTCTGGTCAAACTCTTTAAATACGCAATTATAGTTTCCAGAGATCATTAAAAACCTGTAAGAAACACTTGAAATAAAAGGAAATAGGTTCTTACTACATTTCCTGCCATTTTCAATCACGGAGGTTACCAGTGGAATGTTCGGAAATGACTCGAAAACTGAAAATATTTACAACTCCAGCGACATTAGGAAGCGTTTTCACTTAAATTTGCTTTCAAATATTAGGAATTAGGTTTATACAGCTCAAAACTTGTGTAGAAAGACTGTAAGTGAGGACTATACTGTTTATGTTTATAATTGGAGGCCGAATTTCTCTGGCGTTTTCTGTGTGAATAAGTTACAATGCTGTCTATTCAAGTTTATAGTTGTAGGAACTCTCACTAATTGTGGTAAAACTCTTCAAATAAGCAATTATAGTTTTCAGAAACGATTAAAAACTTGTAAGAAACACTTGAAATAAAAGGAAATAGATTCATACTACATTTTCTGCCATTTTCATTCATGGAGATTACCAGTGGAAAGCTTGGAAATGATCAGAAAACTGATAATATTTACAACTCCGGTTACTTTAGGGAGCGTTTTCAGTACAATTTGCTTTCAAATGTTAGGAATTCAGGGTTATACAGCTCAAAATTTGTTTAGAAACACTGTAAGTAAGGACGATACTGTTCATGTTTATAATTGGAGGCCGAATTTCTCTCGCGTTTTCTGTGTGAATCAGTTAAAATTCTGACGATTCCAGTATATAGTTGTAGGAAGACTCTCTAATTCTGGACAAACTCTTCAAATACACAATTATAGTTTCTGGAATGATTAAAAACTTGTAAGAAACACTTGAAATAAAAGGAAATAGGTCCTTACTACATTTCCTGCCATTTTCAATCACGGAGGTTACCAGTGGAAAGTTCGGAAATGACCAGAAAACTGATAATATTTACAACTCCGGCTACTTTAGGAAGCGTTTTCACTTGAATTTGCTTTCAAATATTAGGAATTAGGTTTATACAGCTCAAAACTTGTGTAGAAAGACTGTAAGTGAGGACTATACTGTTTATGTTTGTCATTGGAGGCCGAAATTCTCTGGCGTTTTCTGTGTGAATCAGTTAAAATGCTGATGATTCCTTTATATAGTTGTAGGAACACTCTCTAATTCTGGTCAAACTCTTTAAATACGCAATTATAGTTTCTGGAAATGATTAAAAACTTGTAAGAAACACTTGAAATAAAAGGAAATAGGTCCTCACTACATTTCCTGCCATTTTCAATCACGGAGGTTACCAGTGGAAAGTTCGGAAATGACCAGAAAACTGATAATATTTACAACTCCGGCTACTTTAGGAAGCGTTTTCACTTGAATTTGCTTTCAAATATTAGGAATTAGGTTTATACAGCTCAAAACTTGTGTAGAAAGACTGTAAGTGAGGACTATACTGTTTATGTTTATAATTGGAGGCCGAATTTCTCTGGCGTTTTCTGTGTGAATAAGTTACAATGCTGTCTATTCAAGTTTATAGTTGTAGGAACTCTCACTAATTGTGGTAAAACTCTTCAAATAAGCAATTATAGTTTTCAGAAACGATTAAAAACTTGTAAGAAACACTTGAAATAAAAGGAAATAGATTCATACTACATTTTCTGCCATTTTCATTCATGGAGATTACCAGTGGAAAGCTTGGAAATGACCAGAAAACTGATAATATTTACAACTCCGGTTACTTTAGGGAGCGTTTTCAGTACAATTTGCTTTCAAATGTTAGGAATTCAGGGTTATACAGCTCAAAATTTGTTTAGAAACACTGTAAGTAAGGACGATACTGTTTATGTTTATAATTGGAGGCCGAATTTCTCTCGCGTTTTCTGTGTGAATCAGTTAAAATTCTGATGATTCCAGTATATAGTTGTAGGAAGACTCTCTAATTCTGGACAAACTCTTCAAATACACAATTATAGTTTCTGGAAATGATTAAAAACTTGTAAGAAACACTTGAAATAAAAGGAAATAGGTCCTTACTACATTTCCTGCCATTTTCAATCACGGAGGTTACCAGTGGAAAGTTCGGAAATGACCAGAAAACTGATAATATTTACAACTCCGGCTACTTTAGGAAGCGTTTTCACTTGAATTTGCTTTCAAATATTAGGAATTAGGTTTATACAGCTCAAAACTTGTGTAGAAAGACTGTAAGTGAGGACTATACTGTTTATGTTTGTCATTGGAGGCCGAAATTCTCTGGCGTTTTCTGTGTGAATCAGTTAAAATGCTGATGATTCCTTTATATAGTTGTAGGAACACTCTCTAATTCTGGTCTAACTCTTTAAATACGCAATTATAGTTTCTGGAAATGATTAAAAACTTGTAAGAAACACTTGAAATAAAAGGAAATAGGTCCTCACTACATTTCCTGCCATTTTCAATCACGGAGGTTACCAGTGGAAAGTTCGGAAATGACCAGAAAACTGATAATATTTACAACTCCGGCTACTTTAGGAAGCGTTTTCACTTGAATTTGCTTTCAAATATTAGGAATTAGGTTTATACAGCTCAAAACTTGTGTAGAAAGACTGTAAGTGAGGACTATACTGTTTATGTTTATAATTGGAGGCCGAATTTCTCTGGCGTTTTCTGTGTGAATAAGTTACAATGCTGTCTATTCAAGTTTATAGTTGTAGGAACTCTCACTAATTGTGGTAAAACTCTTCAAATAAGCAATTATAGTTTTCAGAAACGATTAAAAACTTGTAAGAAACACTTGAAATAAAAGGAAATAGATTCATACTACATTTTCTGCCATTTTCATTCATGGAGATTACCAGTGGAAAGCTTGGAAATGACCAGAAAACTGATAATATTTACAACTCCGGTTACTTTAGGGAGCGTTTTCAGTACAATTTGCTTTCAAATGTTAGGAATTCAGGGTTATACAGCTCAAAATTTGTTTAGAAACACTGTAAGTAAGGACGATACTGTTTATGTTTATAATTGGAGGCCGAATTTCTCTCGCGTTTTCTGTGTGAATCAGTTAAAATTCTGATGATTCCAGTATATAGTTGTAGGAAGACTCTCTAATTCTGGACAAACTCTTCAAATACACAATTATAGTTTCTGGAAATGATTAAAAACTTGTAAGAAACACTTGAAATAAAAGGAAATAGGTCCTTACTACATTTCCTGCCATTTTCAATCACGGAGGTTACCAGTGGAAAGTACGGAAATGACCAGAAAACTGATAATATTTACAACTCCGGCTACTTTAGGAAGCGTTTTCACTTGAATTTGCTTTCAAATATTAGGAATTAGGTTTATACAGCTCAAAACTTGTGTAGAAAGACTGTAAGTGAGGACTATACTGTTTATGTTTGTCATTGGAGGCCGAAATTCTCTGGCGTTTTCTGTGTGAATCAGTTAAAATGCTGATGATTCCTTTATATAGTTGTAGGAACACTCTCTAATTCTGGTCAAACTCTTTAAATACGCAATTATAGTTTCCAGAGATCATTAAAAACCTGTAAGAAACACTTGAAATAAAAGGAAATAGGTTCTTACTACATTTCCTGCCATTTTCAATCACGGAGGTTACCAGTGGAATGTTCGGAAATGACTCGAAAACTGAAAATATTTACAACTCCAGCGACATTAGGAAGCGTTTTCACTTAAATTTGCTTTCAAATATTAGGAATTAGGTTTATACAGCTCAAAACTTGTGTAGAAAGACTGTAAGTGAGGACTATACTGTTTATGTTTATAATTGGAGGCCGAATTTCTCTGGCGTTTTCTGTGTGAATAAGTTACAATGCTGTCTATTCAAGTTTATAGTTGTAGGAACTCTCACTAATTGTGGTAAAACTCTTCAAATAAGCAATTATAGTTTTCAGAAACGATTAAAAACTTGTAAGAAACACTTGAAATAAAAGGAAATAGATTCATACTACATTTTCTGCCATTTTCATTCATGGAGATTACCAGTGGAAAGCTTGGAAATGACCAGAAAACTGATAATATTTACAACTCCGGTTACTTTTGGGAGCGTTTTCAGTACAATTTGCTTTCAAATGTTAGGAATTCAGGGTTATACAGCTCAAAATTTGTTTAGAAACACTGTAAGTAAGGACGATACTGTTCATGTTTATAATTGGAGGCCGAATTTCTCTCGCGTTTTCTGTGTGAATCAGTTAAAATTCTGACGATTCCAGTATATAGTTGTAGGAAGACTCTCTAATTCTGGACAAACTCTTCAAATACACAATTATAGTTTCTGGAAATGATTAAAAACTTGTAAGAAACACTTGAAATAAAAGGAAATAGGTCCTTACTACATTTCCTGCCATTTTCAATCACGGAGGTTACCAGTGGAAAGTTCGGAAATGACCAGAAAACTGATAATATTTACAACTCCGGCTACTTTAGGAAGCGTTTTCACTTGAATTTGCTTTCAAATATTAGGAATTAGGTTTATACAGCTCAAAACTTGTGTAGAAAGACTGTAAGTGAGGACTATACTGTTTATGTTTGTCATTGGAGGCCGAAATTCTCTGGCGTTTTCTGTGTGAATCAGTTAAAATGCTGATGATTCCTTTATATAGTTGTAGGAACACTCTCTAATTCTGGTCAAACTCTTTAAATACGCAATTATAGTTTCCAGAGATCATTAAAAACCTGTAAGAAACACTTGAAATAAAAGGAAATAGGTTCTTACTACATTTCCTGCCATTTTCAATCACGGAGGTTACCAGTGGAATGTTCGGAAATGACTCGAAAACTGAAAATATTTACAACTCCAGCGACATTAGGAAGCGTTTTCACTTAAATTTGCTTTCAAATATTAGGAATTAGGTTTATACAGCTCAAAACTTGTGTAGAAAGACTGTAAGTGAGGACTATACTGTTTATGTTTATAATTGGAGGCCGAATTTCTCTGGCGTTTTCTGTGTGAATAAGTTACAATGCTGTCTATTCAAGTTTATAGTTGTAGGAACTCTCACTAATTGTGGTAAAACTCTTCAAATAAGCAATTATAGTTTTCAGAAACGATTAAAAACTTGTAAGAAACACTTGCAATAAAAGGAAATAGATTCATACTACATTTTCTGCCATTTTCATTCATGGAGATTACCAGTGGAAAGCTTGGAAATGACCAGAAAACTGATAATATTTACAACTCCGGTAACTTTAGGGAGCGTTTTCAGTACAATTTGCTTTCAAATGTTAGGAATTCAGGGTTATACAGCTCAAAATTTGTTTAGAAACACTGTAAGTAAGGACGATACTGTTCATGTTTATAATTGGAGGCCGAATTTCTCTCGCGTTTTCTGTGTGAATCAGTTAAAATTCTGACGATTCCAGTATATAGTTGTAGGAAGACTCTCTAATTCTGGACAAACTCTTCAAATACACAATTATAGTTTCTGGAATGATTAAAAACTTGTAAGAAACACTTGAAATAAAAGGAAATAGGTTCTTACTACATTTCCTGCCATTTTCAAATTCGGAGGTTACCAGTGGAATGTTCGGAAATGACTCGAAACCTGAAAATATTTACAACTCGAGCGACATTAGGAAGCGTTTTCACTTAAATTTGCTTTCAAATATTAGGAATTAGGTTTATACAGCTCAAAACTTGTGTAGAAAGACTGTAAGTGAGGACTATACTGTTTATGTTTATAATTGGAGGCCGAATTTCTCTGGCATTTTCTGTGTGAATAAGTTACAATGCTGTCTATTCAAGTTTATAGTTGTAGGAACTCTCACTAATTGTGGTAAAACTCTTCAAATAAGCAATTATAGTTTTCAGAAACGATTAAAAACTTGTAAGAAACACTTGAAATAAAAGGAAATAGATTCATACTACATTTTCTGCCATTTTCATTCATGGAGATTACCAGTGCAAAGCTTGGAAATGACAAGAAAACTGATAATATTTACAACTCCGGTTACTTTAGGGAGCGTTTTCAGTACAATTTGCTTTCAAATGTTAGGAATTCAGGGTTATACAGCTCAAAATTTGTTTAGAAACACTGTAAGTAAGGACGATACTCTTTATGTTTATAATTGGAGGCCGAATTTCTCTCGCGTTTTCTGTGTGAATCAGTTAAAATTCTGACGATTCCAGTATATAGTTGAAGGAACACTCTCTAATTCTGGACAAACTCTTCAAATACACAATTATAGTTTCTGGAAATGATTAAAAACTTGTAAGAAACACTTGAAATAAAAGGAAATAGGTCCTTACTACATTTCCTGCCATTTTCAATCACGGAGGTTACCAGTGGAAAGTTCGGAAATGACCAGAAAACTGATAATATTTACAACTCCGGCTACTTTAGGAAGCGTTTTCACTTGAATTTGCTTTCAAATATTAGGAATTAGGTTTATACAGCTCAAAACTTGTGTAGAAAGACTGTAAGTGAGGACTATACTGTTTATGTTTATAATAGGAGGCCGAATTTCTCTGGCGTTTTCTGTGTGAATCAGTTAAAATGCTGACGATTCCTTTATATAGTTGTAGGAAAACTCTCTAATTCTGGTCAAACTCTTTAAATACGCAATTATAGTTTCCACAGATCATTAAAAACCTGTAAGAAACACTTGAAATAAAAGGAAATAGGTTCTTACTACGTTTCCTGCCATTTTCAATCACGGAGGTTACCAGTGGAAAGTTTGGAAATGACCAGAAAACTGATAATATTTACAACTCCGGTTACTTTAGGGAGCGTTTTCAGTACAATTTGCTTTCAAATGTTAGGAATTCAGGGTTATACAGCTCAAAATTTGTTTAGAAACACTGTAAGTAAGGACGATACTGTTTATGTTTATAATTGGAGGCCGAATTTCTCTGGCGTTTTCTGTGTGAATAAGTTACAATGCTGACGATTGGACTATATACTTGTAGGAACTCTCACTAATTGTGGTAAAACTCTTCAAATACGCAATTATAGTTTCCAGAGATCATTAAAAACCTGTAAGAAACACTTGAAATAAAAGGAAATAGGTTCTTACTACATTTCCTGCCATTTTCAATCACGGAGGTTACCAGTGGAATGTTCGGAAATGACTCGAAAAGTGAAAATATTTACAACTCCAGCGACATTAGGAAGCGTTTTCACTTAAATTTGCTTTCAAATATTAGGAATTAGGTTTATACAGCTCAAAACTTGTGTAGAAAGACTGTAAGTGAGGACTATACTGTTTATGTTTATAATTGGAGGCCGAATTTCTCTGGCGTTTTCTATGTGAATAAGTTACAATGCTGTCTATTCAAGTTTATAGTTGTAGGAACTCTCACTAATTGTGGTAAAACTCTTCAAATAAGCAATTATAGTTTTCAGAAACGATTAAAAACTTGTAAGAAACACTTGAAATTAAAGGAAATAGATTCATACTACATTTTCTGCCATTTTCATTCATGGAGATTACCAGTGGAAAGCTTGGAAATGACCAGAAAACTGATAATATTTACAACTCCGGTTACTTTAGGGAGCGTTTTCAGTACAATTTGCTTTCAAATGTTAGGAATTCAGGGTTATACAGCTCAAAATTTGTTTAGAAACACTGTAAGTAAGGACGATACTGTTTATGTTTATAATTGGAGGCCGAATTTCTCTCGCGTTTTCTGTGTGAATCAGTTAAAATTCTGACGATTCCAGTATATAGTTGTAGGAACACTCTCTAATTCTGGACAAACTCTTCAAATACACAATTATAGTTTCTGGAAATGATTAAAAACTTGTAAGAAACACTTGAAATAAAAGGAAATAGGTCCTTACTACATTTCCTGCCATTTTCAATCACGGAGGTTACCAGTGGAAAGTTCGGAAATGACCAGAAAACTGATAATATGTACAACTCTGGCTACTTTAGGAAGCGTTTTCACTTGAATTTGCTTTCAAATATTAGGAATTAGGTTTATACAGCTCAAAACTTGTGTAGAAAGACTGTAAGTGAGGACTATACTGTTTATGTTTATAATTGGAGGCCGAATTTCTCTGGCGTTTTCTGTGTGAATAAGTTACAATGCTGTCTATTCAAGTTTATAGTTGTAGGAACTCTCACTAATTGTGGTAAAACTCTTCAAATAAGCAATTATAGTTTTCAGAAACGATTAAAAACTTGTAAGAAACACTTGAAATAAAAGGAAATAGATTCATACTACATTTTCTGCCATTTTCATTCATGGAGATTACCAGTGGAAAGCTTGGAAATGACCAGAAAACTGATAATATTTACAACTCCGGTTACTTTAGGGAGCGTTTTCAGTACGATTTGCTTTCAAATGTTAGGAATTCAGGGTTATACAGCTCAAAATTTGTTTAGAAACACTGTAAGTAAGGACGATACTGTTTTTGTTTATAATTGGAGGCCGAATTTCTCTCGCGTTTTCTGTGTGAATCAGTTAAAATTCTGACGATTCCAGTATATAGTTGAAGGAACACTCTCTAATTCTGGACAAACTCTTCAAATACACAATTATAGTTTCTGGAAATGATTAAAAACTTGTAAGAAACACTTGAAATAAAAGGAAATAGGTCCTTACCACATTTCCTGCCATTTTCAATCACGGAGGTTACCAGTGGAAAGTTCGGAAATGACCAGAAAACTGATAATATTTACAACTCCGGCTACTTTAGGAAGCGTTTTCACTTGAATTTGCTTTCAAATATTAGGAATTAGGTTTATACAGCTCAAAACTTGTGTAGAAAGACTGTAAGTGAGGACTATACTGTTTATGTTTATAATAGGAGGCCGAATTTCTCTGGCGTTTTCTGTGTGAATCAGTTAAAATGCTGACGATTCCTTTATATAGTTGTAGGAACACTCTCTAATTCTGGTCAAAATCTTTAAATACGCAATTATAGTTTCCAGAGATCATTAAAAACCTGTAAGAAACACTTGAAATAAAAGGAAATAGGTTTTTACTACATTTCCTGCCATTTTCAATCACGGAGGTTACCAGTGGAAAGTTTGGAAATGACCAGAAAACTGATAATATTTACAACTCCGGTTACTTTAGGGAGCGTTTTCAGTAAAATTTGCTTTCAAATGTTAGGAATTCAGGGTTATACAGCTCAAAATTTGTTTAGAAACACTGTAAGTAAGGACGATACTGTTTATGTTTATAATTGGAGGCCGAATTTCTCTCGCGTTTTCTGTGTGAATCAGTTAAAATTCTGACGATTCCAGTATATAGTTGAAGGAACACTCTCTAATTCTGGACAAACTCTTCAAATACACAATTATAGTTTCTGGAAATGATTAAAAACTTGTAAGAAACACTTGAAATAAAAGGAAATAGGTCCTTACTACATTTCCTGCCATTTTCAATCACGGAGGTTACCAGTGGAAAGTTCGGAAATGACCAGAAAACTAATAATATTTACAACTCCGGCTACTTTAGGAAGCGTTTTCACTTGAATTTGCTTTCAAATATTAGGAATTAGGTTTATACAGCTCAAAACTTGTGTAGAAAGACTGTAAGTGAGGACTATACTGTTTATGTTTGTCATTGGAGGCCGAATTTCTCTGGCGTTTTCTGTGTGAATCAGCTAAAATGCTGATGATTCCTTTATATAGTTGTAGGAACACTCTCTAATTCTGGTCAAACTCTTTAAATACGCAATTATAGTTTCCAGAGATCATTAAAAACCTGTAAGAAACACTTGAAATAAAAGGAAATATGTTCTTACTACATTTCCTGCCATTTTCAATCACGGAGGTTACCAGTGGAAAGTTCGGAAATGACTCGAAAACTGAAAATATTTACAACTCCAGCGACAATAGGAAGCGTTTTCACTTAAATTTGCTTTCAAATATTAGGAATTAGGTTTATACAGCTCAAAACTTGTGTAGAAAGACTGTAAGTGAGGACTATACTGTTTATGTTTATAATTGGAGGCCGAATTTCTCTGGCGTTTTCTGTGTGAATAAGTTACAATGCTGTCTATTCAAGTTTATAGTTGTAGGAACTCTCACTAATTGTGGTAAAACTCTTCAAATAAGCAATTATAGTTTTCAGAAACGATTAAAAACTTGTAAGAAACACTTGAAATAAAAGGAAATAGATTCATACTACATTTTCTGCCATTTTCATTCATGGAGATTACCAGTGGAAAGCTTGGAAATGACCAGAAAACTGATAATATTTACAACTCCGGTTACTTTAGGGAGCGTTTTCAGTACAATTTGCTTTCAAATGTTAGGAATTCAGGGTTATACAGCTCAAAATTTGTTTAGAAACACTGTAAGTAAGGACGATACTGTTTATGTTTATAATTGGAGGCCGAATTTCTCTCGCGTTTTCTGTGTGAATCAGTTAAAATTCTGACGATTCCAGTATATAGTTGAAGGAACACTCTCTAATTCTGGACAAACTCTTCAAATACACAATTATAGTTTCTGGAAATGATTAAAAACTTGTAAGAAACACTTGAAATAAAAGGAAATAGGTCCTTACTACATTTCCTGCCATTTTCAATCACGGAGGTTACCAGTGGAAAGTTCGGAAATGTCCAGAAAACTGATAATATTTACAACTCCGGCTACTTTAGGAAGCGTTTTCACTTGAATTTGCTTTCAAATATTAGGAATTAGGTTTATACAGCTCAAAACTTGTGTAGAAAGACTGTAAGTGAGGACGATACTGTTTATGTTTATAATAGGAGGCCGAATTTCTCTGGCGTTTTCTGTGTGAATCTGTTAAAATGCTGACGATTCCTTGATATAGTTGTAGGAACACTCTCTAATTCTGGTCAAACTCTTTAAATACTCAATTATAGTTTCCAGAGATCATTAAAAACCTGTAAGAAACACTTGAAATAAAAGGAAATAGGTTCTTACTACATTTCCTGCCATTTTCAATCATGGAGGTTACCAGTGGAAAGTTCGGAAATGACCAGAAAACTGATAATATTTACAACTCCGGCTACTTTAGGAAGCGTTTTCACTTAAATTTGCTTTCAAATATTAGGAATTAGGTTTATACAGCTCAAAACTTGTGTAGAAAGACTGTAAGTGAGGACTATACTGTTTATGTTTATAATTGGAGGCCGAATTTCTCTGGCGTTTTCTGTGTGAATAAGTTACAATGCTGTCTATTCAAGTTTATAGTTGTAGGAACTCTCACTAATTGTGGTAAAACTCTTCAAATAAGCAATTATAGTTTTCAGTAACGATTAAAAACTTGTAAGAAACACTTGAAATAAAAGGAAATAGATTCATACTACATTTTCTGCCATTTTCATTCATGGAGATTACCAGTGGAAAGCTTGGAAATGACCAGAAAACTGATAATATTTACAACTCCGGTTACTTTAGGGAGCGTTTTCAGTACAATTTGCTTTCAAATGTTAGGAATTCAGGGTTATACAGCTCAAAATTTGTTTAGAAACACTGTAAGTAAGGACGATACTGTTTATGTTTATAATTGGAGGCCGAATTTCTCTCGCGGTTTCTGTGTGAATCAGTTAAAATTCTGACGATTCCAGTATATAGTTGAAGGAACACTCTCTAATTCTGGACAAACTCTTCAAATACACAATTATAGTTTCTGGAAATGATTAAAAACTTGTAAGAAACACTTGAAATAAAAGGAAATAGGTCCTTACTACATTTCCTGCCATTTTCAATCACGGAGGTTACCAGTGGAAAGTTCGGAAATGACCAGAAAACTGATAATATTTACAACTCCGGATACTTTAGGAAGCGTTTTCACTTGAATTTGCTTTCAAATATTAGGAATTAGGTTTATACAGCTCAAAACTTGTGTAGAAAGACTGTAAGTGAGGACTATACTGTTTATGTTTGTCATTGGAGGCCGAATTTCTCTGGCGTTTTCTGTGTGAATCAGCTAAAATGCTGATGATTCCTTTATATAGTTGTAGGAACACTCTCTAATTCTGGTCAAACTCTTTAAATACTCAATTATAGTTTCCAGAGATCATTAAAAACCTGTAAGAAACACTTGAAATAAAAGGAAATAGGTTCTTACTACATTTCCTGCCATTTTCAATCATGGAGGTTACCAGTGGAAAGTTCGGAAATGACCAGAAAACTGATAATATTTACAACTCCGGCTACTTTAGGAAGCGTTTTCACTTAAATTTGCTTTCAAATATTAGGAATTAGGTTTATACAGCTCAAAACTTGTGTAGAAAGACTGTAAGTGAGGACTATACTGTTTATGTTTATAATTGGAGGCCGAATTTCTCTGGCGTTTTCTGTGTGAATAAGTTACAATGCTGTCTATTCAAGTTTATAGTTGTAGGAACTCTCACTAATTGTGGTAAAACTCTTCAAATAAGCAATTATAGTTTTCAGTAACGATTAAAAACTTGTAAGAAACACTTGAAATAAAAGGAAATAGATTCATACTACATTTTCTGCCATTTTCATTCATGGAGATTACCAGTGGAAAGCTTGGAAATGACCAGAAAACTGATAATATTTACAACTCCGGTTACTTTAGGGAGCGTTTTCAGTACAATTTGCTTTCAAATGTTAGGAATTCAGGGTTATACAGCTCAAAATTTGTTTAGAAACACTGTAAGTAAGGACGATACTGTTTATGTTTATAATTGGAGGCCGAATTTCTCTCGCGGTTTCTGTGTGAATCAGTTAAAATTCTGACGATTCCAGTATATAGTTGAAGGAACACTCTCTAATTCTGGACAAACTCTTCAAATACACAATTATAGTTTCTGGAAATGATTAAAAACTTGTAAGAAACACTTGAAATAAAAGGAAATAGGTCCTTACTACATTTCCTGCCATTTTCAATCACGGAGGTTACCAGTGGAAAGTTCGGAAATGACCAGAAAACTGATAATATTTACAACTCCGGCTACTTTAGGAAGCGTTTTCACTTGAATTTGCTTTCAAATATTAGGAATTAGGTTTATACAGCTCAAAACTTGTGTAGAAAGACTGTAAGTGAGGACTATACTGTTTATGTTTGTCATTGGAGGCCGAATTTCTCTGGCGTTTTCTGTGTGAATCAGCTAAAATGCTGATGATTCCTTTATATAGTTGTAGGAACACTCTCTAATTCTGGTCAAACTCTTTAAATACGCAATTATAGTTTCCAGAGATCATTAAAAACCTGTAAGAAACACTTGAAATAAAAGGAAATAGGTTCTTACTACATTTCCTGCCATTTTCAATCACGGAGGTTACCAGTGGAAAGTTCGGAAATGACTCGAAAACTGAAAATATTTACAACTCCAGCGACAATAGGAAGCGTTTTCACTTAAATTTGCTTTCAAATATTAGGAATTAGGTTTATACAGCTCAAAACTTGTGTAGAAAGACTGTAAGTGAGGACTATACTGTTTATGTTTATAATTGGAGGCCGAATTTCTCTGGCGTTTTCTGTGTGAATAAGTTACAATGCTGTCTATTCAAGTTATAGTTGTAGGAACTCTCACTAATTGTGGTAAAACTCTTCAAATAAGCAATTATAGTTTTCAGAAACGATTAAAAACTTGTAAGAAACACTTGAAATAAAAGGAAATAGATTCATACTACATTTTCTGCCATTTTCATTCATGGAGATTACCAGTGGAAAGCTTGGAAATGACCAGAAAACTGATAATATTTACAACTCCGGTTACTTTAGGGAGCGTTTTCAGTACAATTTGCTTTCAAATGTTAGGAATTCAGGGTTATACAGCTCAAAATTTGTTTAGAAACACTGTAAGTAAGGACGATACTGTTTATGTTTATAATTGGAGGCCGAATTTCTCTCGCGTTTTCTGTGTGAATCAGTTAAAATTCTGACGATTCCAGTATATAGTTGAAGGAACACTCTCTAATTCTGGACAAACTCTTCAAATACACAATTATAGTTTCTGGAAATGATTAAAAACTTGTAAGAAACACTTGAAATAAAAGGAAATAGGTCCTTACTACATTTCCTGCCATTTTCAATCACGGAGGTTACCAGTGGAAAGTTCGGAAATAACCAGAAAACTGATAATATTTACAACTCCGGCTACTTTAGGAAGCGTTTTCACTTGAATTTGCTTTCAAATATTAGGAATTAGGTTTATACAGCTCAAAACTTGTGTAGAAAGACTGTAAGTGAGGATGATACTGTTTATGTTTATAATAGGAGGCCGAATTTCTCTGGCGTTTTCTGTGTGAATCTGTTAAAATGCTGACGATTCCTTGATATAGTTGTAGGAACACTCTCTAATTCTGGTCAAACTCTTTAAATACGCAATTATAGTTTCCAGAGATCATTAAAAACCTGTAAGAAACACTTGAAATAAAAGGAAATAGGTTCTTACTACATTTCCTGCCATTTTCAATCACGGAGGTTACCAGTGGAATGTTCGGAAATGACTCGAAAACTGAAAATATTTACAACTCCAGCGACATTAGGAAGCGTTTTCACTTAAATTTGCTTTCAAATATTAGGAATTAGGTTTATACAGCTCAAAACTTGTGTAGAAAGACTGTAAGTGAGGACTATACTGTTTATGTTTATAATTGGAGGCCGAATTTCTCTGGCGTTTTCTGTGTGAATAAGTTACAATGCTGTCTATTCAAGTTTATAGTTGTAGGAACTCTCACTAATTGTGGTAAAACTCTTCAAATAAGCAATTATAGTTTTCAGAAACGATTAAAAACTTGTAAGAAACACTTGAAATAAAAGGAAATAGATTCATACTACATTTTCTGCCATTTTCATTCATGGAGATTACCAGTGGAAAGCTTGGAAATGACCAGAAAACTGATAATATTTACAACTCCGGTTACTTTAGGGAGCGTTTTCAGTACAATTTGCTTTCAAATGTTAGGAATTCAGGGTTATACAGCTCAAAATTTGTTTAGAAACACTGTAAGTAAGGACGATACTGTTTATGTTTATAATTGGAGGCCGAATTTCTCTCGCGTTTTCTGTGTGAATCAGTTAAAATTCTGACGATTCCAGTATATAGTTGAAGGAACACTCTCTAATTCTGGACAAACTCTTCAAATACACAATTATAGTTTCTGGAAATGATTAAAAACTTGTAAGAAACACTTGAAATAAAAGGAAATAGGTCCTTACTACATTTCCTGCCATTTTCAATCACGGAGGTTACCAGTGGAAAGTTCGGAAATGACCAGAAAACTGATAATATTTACAACTCCGGCTACTTTAGGAAGCGTTTTCACTTGAATTTGCTTTCAAATATTAGGAATTAGGTTTATACAGCTCAAAACTTGTGTAGAAAGACTGTAAGTGAGGACTATACTGTTTATGTTTATAATAGGAGGCCGAATTTCTCTGGCGTTTTCTGTGTGAATCAGTTAAAATGCTGACGATTCCTTTATATAGTTGTAGGAACACTCTCTAATTCTGGTCAAACTCTTTAAATACGCAATTATAGTTTCCAGAGATCATTAAAAACCTGTAAGAAACACTTGAAATAAAAGGAAATAGGTTCTTACTACATTTCCTGCCATTTTCAATCACGGAGGTTACCAGTGGAAAGTTTGGAAATGACCAGAAAACTGATAATATTTACAACTCCGGTTACTTTAGGGAGCGTTTTCAGTACAATTTGCTTTCAAATGTTAGGAATTCAGGGTTATACAGCTCAAAATTTGTTTAGAAACACTGTAAGTAAGGACGATACTGTTTATGTTTATAATTGGAGGCCGAATTTCTCTCGCGTTTTCTGTGTGAATCAGTTAAAATTCTGACGATTCCAGTATATAGTTGAAGGAACACTCTCTAATTCTGGACAAACTCTTCAAATACACAATTATAGTTTCTGGAAATGATGAAAAACTTGTAAGAAACACTTGAAATAAAAGGAAATAGGTCCTTACTACATTTCCTGCCATTTTCAATCACGGAGGTTACCAGTGGAAAGTTCGGAAATGACCAGAAAACTGATAATATTTACAACTCCGGCTACTTTAGGAAGCGTTTTCACTTGAATTTGCTTTCAAATATTAGGAATTAGGTTTATACAGCTCAAAACTTGTGTAGAAAGACTGTAAGTGAGGACGATACTGTTTATGTTTATAATAGGAGGCCGAATTTCTCTGGCGTTTTCTGTGTGAATCTGTTAAAATGCTGACGATTCCTTGATATAGTTGTAGGAACACTCTCTAATTCTGGTCAAACTCTTTAAATACTCAATTATAGTTTCCAGAGATCATTAAAAACCTGTAAGAAACACTTGAAATAAAAGGAAATAGGTTCTTACTACATTTCCTGCCATTTTCAATCATGGAGGTTACCAGTGGAAAGTTCGGAAATGACCAGAAAACTGATAATATTTACAACTCCGGCTACTTTAGGAAGCGTTTTCACTTAAATTTGCTTTCAAATATTAGGAATTAGGTTTATACAGCTCAAAACTTGTGTAGAAAGACTGTAAGTGAGGACTATACTGTTTATGTTTATAATTGGAGGCCGAATTTCTCAGGCGTTTTCTGTGTGAATAAGTTACAATGCTGTCTATTCAAGTTTATAGTTGTAGGAACTCTCACTAATTGTGGTAAAACTCTTCAAATAAGCAATTATAGTTTTCAGTAACGATTAAAAACTTGTAAGAAACACTTGAAATAAAAGGAAATAGATTCATACTACATTTTCTGCCATTTTCATTCATGGAGATTACCAGTGGAAAGCTTGGAAATGACCAGAAAACGGATAATATTTACAACTCCGGTTACTTTAGGGAGCGTTTTCAGTACAATTTGCTTTCAAATGTTAGGAATTCAGGGTTATACAGCTCAAAATTTGTTTAGAAACACTGTAAGTAAGGACGATACTGTTTATGTTTATAATTGGAGGCCGAATTTCTCTCGCGGTTTCTGTGTGAATCAGTTAAAATTCTGACGATTCCAGTATATAGTTGAAGGAACACTCTCTAATTCTGGACAAACTCTTCAAATACACAATTATAGTTTCTGGAAATGATTAAAAACTTGTAAGAAACACTTGAAATAAAAGGAAATAGGTCCTTACTACATTTCCTGCCATTTTCAATCACGGAGGTTACCAGTGGAAAGTTCGGAAATGACCAGAAAACTGATAATATTTACAACTCCGGTTACTTTAGGGAGCGTTTTCAGTACAATTTGCTTTCAAATGTTAGGAATTCAGGGTTATACAGCTCAAAATTTGTTTAGAAACACTGTAAGTAAGGACGATACTGTTTATGTTTATAATTGGAGGCCGAATTTCTCTCGCGTTTTCTGTGTGAATCAGTTAAAATTCTGACGATTCCAGTATATAGTTGAAGGAACACTCTCTAATTCTGGACAAACTCTTCAAATACACAATTATAGTTTCTGGAAATGATTAAAAACTTGTAAGAAACACTTGAAATAAAAGGAAATAGGTCCTTACTACATTTCCTGCCATTTTCAATCACGGAGGTTACCAGTGGAAAGTTCGGAAATGACCAGAAAACTGATAATATTTACAACTCCGGCTACTTTAGGAAGCGTTTTCACTTGAATTTGCTTTCAAATATTAGGAATTAGGTTTATACAGCTCAAAACTTGTGTAGAAAGACTGTAAGTGAGGATGATACTGTTTATGTTTATAATAGGAGGCCGAATTTCTCTGGCGTTTTCTGTGTGAATCTGTTAAAATGCTGACGATTCCTTGATATAGTTGTAGGAACACTCTCTAATTCTGGTCAAACTCTTTAAATACGCAATTATAGTTTCCAGAGATCATTAAAAACCTGTAAGAAACACTTGAAATAAAAGGAAATAGGTTCTTACTACATTTCCTGCCATTTTCAATCACGGAGGTTACCAGTGGAATGTTCGGAAATGACTCGAAAACTGAAAATATTTACAACTCCAGCGACATTAGGAAGCGTTTTCACTTAAATTTGCTTTCAAATATTAGGAATTAGGTTTATACAGCTCAAAACTTGTGTAGAAAGACTGTAAGTGAGGACTATACTGTTTATGTTTATAATTGGAGGCCGAATTTCTCTGGCGTTTTCTGTGTGAATAAGTTACAATGCTGTCTATTCAAGTTTATAGTTGTAGGAACTCTCACTAATTGTGGTAAAACTCTTCAAATAAGCAATTATAGTTTTCAGAAACGATTAAAAACTTGTAAGAAACACTTGAAATAAAAGGAAATAGATTCATACTACATTTTCTGCCATTTTCATTCATGGAGATTACCAGTGGAAAGCTTGGAAATGACCAGAAAACTGATAATATTTACAACTCCGGTTACTTTAGGGAGCGTTTTCAGTACAATTTGCTTTCAAATGTTAGGAATTCAGGGTTATACAGCTCAAAATTTGTTTAGAAACACTGTAAGTAAGGACGATACTGTTTATGTTTATAATTGGAGGCCGAATTTCTCTCGCGTTTTCTGTGTGAATCAGTTAAAATTCTGACGATTCCAGTATATAGTTGAAGGAACACTCTCTAATTCTGGACAAACTCTTCAAATACACAATTATAGTTTCTGGAAATGATTAAAAACTTGTAAGAAACACTTGAAATAAAAGGAAATAGGTCCTTACTACATTTCCTGCCATTTTCAATCACGGAGGTTACCAGTGGAAAGTTCGGAAATGACCAGAAAACTGATAATATTTACAACTCCGGCTACTTTAGGAAGCGTTTTCACTTGAATTTGCTTTCAAATATTAGGAATTAGGTTTATACAGCTCAAAACTTGTGTAGAAAGACTGTAAGTGAGGACTATACTGTTTATGTTTATAATAGGAGGCCGAATTTCTCTGGCGTTTTCTGTGTGAATCAGTTAAAATGCTGACGATTCCTTTATATAGTTGTAGGAACACTCTCTAATTCTGGTCAAACTCTTTAAATACGCAATTATAGTTTCCAGAGATCATTAAAAACCTGTAAGAAACACTTGAAATAAAAGGAAATAGGTTCTTACTACATTTCCTGCCATTTTCAATCACGGAGGTTACCAGTGGAAAGTTTGGAAATGACCAGAAAACTGATAATATTTACAACTCCGGTTACTTTAGGGAGCGTTTTCAGTACAATTTGCTTTCAAATGTTAGGAATTCAGGGTTATACAGCTCAAAATTTGTTTAGAAACACTGTAAGTAAGGACGATACTGTTTATGTTTATAATTGGAGGCCGAATTTCTCTCGCGTTTTCTGTGTGAATCAGTTAAAATTCTGACGATTCCAGTATATAGTTGAAGGAACACTCTCTAATTCTGGACAAACTCTTCAAATACACAATTATAGTTTCTGGAAATGATGAAAAACTTGTAAGAAACACTTGAAATAAAAGGAAATAGGTCCTTACTACATTTCCTGCCATTTTCAATCACGGAGGTTACCAGTGGAAAGTTCGGAAATGACCAGAAAACTGATAATATTTACAACTCCGGCTACTTTAGGAAGCGTTTTCACTTGAATTTGCTTTCAAATATTAGGAATTAGGTTTATACAGCTCAAAACTTGTGTAGAAAGACTGTAAGTGAGGACGATACTGTTTATGTTTATAATAGGAGGCCGAATTTCTCTGGCGTTTTCTGTGTGAATCTGTTAAAATGCTGACGATTCCTTGATATAGTTGTAGGAACACTCTCTAATTCTGGTCAAACTCTTTAAATACTCAATTATAGTTTCCAGAGATCATTAAAAACCTGTAAGAAACACTTGAAATAAAAGGAAATAGGTTCTTACTACATTTCCTGCCATTTTCAATCATGGAGGTTACCAGTGGAAAGTTCGGAAATGACCAGAAAACTGATAATATTTACAACTCCGGCTACTTTAGGAAGCGTTTTCACTTAAATTTGCTTTCAAATATTAGGAATTAGGTTTATACAGCTCAAAACTTGTGTAGAAAGACTGTAAGTGAGGACTATACTGTTTATGTTTATAATTGGAGGCCGAATTTCTCAGGCGTTTTCTGTGTGAATAAGTTACAATGCTGTCTATTCAAGTTTATAGTTGTAGGAACTCTCACTAATTGTGGTAAAACTCTTCAAATAAGCAATTATAGTTTTCAGTAACGATTAAAAACTTGTAAGAAACACTTGAAATAAAAGGAAATAGATTCATACTACATTTTCTGCCATTTTCATTCATGGAGATTACCAGTGGAAAGCTTGGAAATGACCAGAAAACTGATAATATTTACAACTCCGGTTACTTTAGGGAGCGTTTTCAGTACAATTTGCTTTCAAATGTTAGGAATTCAGGGTTATACAGCTCAAAATTTGTTTAGAAACACTGTAAGTAAGGACGATACTGTTTATGTTTATAATTGGAGGCCGAATTTCTCTCGCGGTTTCTGTGTGAATCAGTTAAAATTCTGACGATTCCAGTATATAGTTGAAGGAACACTCTCTAATTCTGGACAAACTCTTCAAATACACAATTATAGTTTCTGGAAATGATTAAAAACTTGTAAGAAACACTTGAAATAAAAGGAAATAGGTCCTTATTACATTTCCTGCCATTTTCAATCACGGAGGTTACCAGTGGAAAGTTCGGAAATGACCAGAAAACTGATAATATTTACAACTCCGGTTACTTTAGGGAGCGTTTTCAGTACAATTTGCTTTCAAATGTTAGGAATTCAGGGTTATACAGCTCAAAATTTGTTTAGAAACACTGTAAGTAAGGACGATACTGTTTATGTTTATAATTGGAGGCCGAATTTCTCTCGCGGTTTCTGTGTGAATCAGTTAAAATTCTGACGATTCCAGTATATAGTTGAAGGAACACTCTCTAATTCTGGACAAACTCTTCAAATACACAATTATAGTTTCTGGAAATGATTAAAAACTTGTAAGAAACACTTGAAATAAAAGGAAATAGGTCCTTACTACATTTCCTGCCATTTTCAATCACGGAGGTTACCAGTGGAAAGTTCGGAAATGACTCGAAAACTGAAAATATTTACAACTCCAGCGACAATAGGAAGCGTTTTCACTTAAATTTGCTTTCAAATATTAGGAATTAGGTTTATACAGCTCAAAACTTGTGTAGAAAGACTGTAAGTGAGGACTATACTGTTTATGTTTATAATTGGAGGCCGAATTTCTCTGGCGTTTTCTGTGTGAATAAGTTACAATGCTGTCTATTCAAGTTATAGTTGTAGGAACTCTCACTAATTGTGGTAAAACTCTTCAAATAAGCAATTATAGTTTTCAGAAACGATTAAAAACTTGTAAGAAACACTTGAAATAAAAGGAAATAGATTCATACTACATTTTCTGCCATTTTCATTCATGGAGATTACCAGTGGAAAGCTTGGAAATGACCAGAAAACTGATAATATTTACAACTCCGGTTACTTTAGGGAGCGTTTTCAGTACAATTTGCTTTCAAATGTTAGGAATTCAGGGTTATACAGCTCAAAATTTGTTTAGAAACACTGTAAGTAAGGACGATACTGTTTATGTTTATAATTGGAGGCCGAATTTCTCTCGCGTTTTCTGTGTGAATCAGTTAAAATTCTGACGATTCCAGTATATAGTTGAAGGAACACTCTCTAATTCTGGACAAACTCTTCAAATACACAATTATAGTTTCTGGAAATGATTAAAAACTTGTAAGAAACACTTGAAATAAAAGGAAATAGGTCCTTACTACATTTCCTGCCATTTTCAATCACGGAGGTTACCAGTGGAAAGTTCGGAAATGACCAGAAAACTGATAATATTTACAACTCCGGCTACTTTAGGAAGCGTTTTCACTTGAATTTGCTTTCAAATATTAGGAATTAGGTTTATACAGCTCAAAACTTGTGTAGAAAGACTGTAAGTGAGGATGATACTGTTTATGTTTATAATAGGAGGCCGAATTTCTCTGGCGTTTTCTGTGTGAATCTGTTAAAATGCTGACGATTCCTTGATATAGTTGTAGGAACACTCTCTAATTCTGGTCAAACTCTTTAAATACGCAATTATAGTTTCCAGAGATCATTAAAAACCTGTAAGAAACACTTGAAATAAAAGGAAATAGGTTCTTACTACATTTCCTGCCATTTTCAATCATGGAGGTTACCAGTGGAAAGTTTGGAAATGACCAGAAAACTGATAATGTTTACAACTCCGGTTACTTTAGGGAGCGTTTTCAGTACAATTTGCTTTCAAATGTTAGGAATTCAGGGTTATACAGCTCAAAATTTGTTTAGAAACACTGTAAGTAAGGACGATACTGTTTATGTTTATAATTGGAGGCCGAATTTCTCTCGCGTTTTCTGTGTGAATCAGTTAAAATTCTGACGATTCCAGTATATAGTTGAAGGAACACTCTCTAATTCTGGACAAACTCTTCAAATACACAATTATAGTTTCTGGAAATGATTAAAAACTTGTAAGAAACACTTGAAATAAAAGGAAATAGGTCCTTACTACATTTCCTGCCATTTTCAATCACGGAGGTTACCAGTGGAAAGTTCGGAAATGACCAGAAAACTGATAATATTTACAACTCCGGCTACTTTAGGAAGCGTTTTCACTTGAATTTGCTTTCAAATATTAGGAATTAGGTTTATACAGCTCAAAACTTGTGTAGAAAGACTGTAAGTGAGGACTATACTGTTTATGTTTGTCATTGGAGGCCGAATTTCTCTGGCGTTTTCTGTGTGAATCAGTTAAAATGCTGATGATTCCTTTATATAGTTGTAGGAACACTCTCTAATTCTGGTCAAACTCTTTAAATACGCAATTATAGTTTCCAGAGATCATTAAAAACCTGTAAGAAACACTTGAAATAAAAGGAAATAGGTTCTTACTACATTTCCTGCCATTTTCAATCACGGAGGTTACCAGTGGAAAGTTTGGAAATGACCAGAAAACTGATAATATTTACAACTCCGGTTACTTTAGGGAGCGTTTTCAGTACAATTTGCTTTCAAATGTTAGGAATTCAGGGTTATACAGCTCAAAATTTGTTTAGAAACACTGTAAGTAAGGACGATACTGTTTATGTTTATAATTGGAGGCCGAATTTCTCTCGCGTTTTCTGTGTGAATCAGTTAAAATTCTGACGATTCCAGTATATAGTTGAAGGAACACTCTCTAATTCTGGACAAACTCTTCAAATACACAATTATAGTTTCTGGAAATGATGAAAAACTTGTAAGAAACACTTGAAATAAAAGGAAATAGGTCCTTACTACATTTCCTGCCATTTTCAATCACGGAGGTTACCAGTGGAAAGTTCGGAAATGACCAGAAAACTGATAATATTTACAACTCCGGCTACTTTAGGAAGCGTTTTCACTTGAATTTGCTTTCAAATATTAGGAATTAGGTTTATACAGCTCAAAACTTGTGTAGAAAGACTGTAAGTGAGGACGATACTGTTTATGTTTATAATAGGAGGCCGAATTTCTCTGGCGTTTTCTGTGTGAATCTGTTAAAATGCTGACGATTCCTTGATATAGTTGTAGGAACACTCTCTAATTCTGGTCAAACTCTTTAAATACTCAATTATAGTTTCCAGAGATCATTAAAAACCTGTAAGAAACACTTGAAATAAAAGGAAATAGGTTCTTACTACATTTCCTGCCATTTTCAATCATGGAGGTTACCAGTGGAAAGTTCGGAAATGACCAGAAAACTGATAATATTTACAACTCCGGCTACTTTAGGAAGCGTTTTCACTTAAATTTGCTTTCAAATATTAGGAATTAGGTTTATACAGCTCAAAACTTGTGTAGAAAGACTGTAAGTGAGGACTATACTGTTTATGTTTATAATTGGAGGCCGAATTTCTCAGGCGTTTTCTGTGTGAATAAGTTACAATGCTGTCTATTCAAGTTTATAGTTGTAGGAACTCTCACTAATTGTGGTAAAACTCTTCAAATAAGCAATTATAGTTTTCAGTAACGATTAAAAACTTGTAAGAAACACTTGAAATAAAAGGAAATAGATTCATACTACATTTTCTGCCATTTTCATTCATGGAGATTACCAGTGGAAAGCTTGGAAATGACCAGAAAACTGATAATATTTACAACTCCGGTTACTTTAGGGAGCGTTTTCAGTACAATTTGCTTTCAAATGTTAGGAATTCAGGGTTATACAGCTCAAAATTTGTTTAGAAACACTGTAAGTAAGGACGATACTGTTTATGTTTATAATTGGAGGCCGAATTTCTCTCGCGGTTTCTGTGTGAATCAGTTAAAATTCTGACGATTCCAGTATATAGTTGAAGGAACACTCTCTAATTCTGGACAAACTCTTCAAATACACAATTATAGTTTCTGGAAATGATTAAAAACTTGTAAGAAACACTTGAAATAAAAGGAAATAGGTCCTTATTACATTTCCTGCCATTTTCAATCACGGAGGTTACCAGTGGAAAGTTCGGAAATGACCAGAAAACTGATAATATTTACAACTCCGGTTACTTTAGGGAGCGTTTTCAGTACAATTTGCTTTCAAATGTTAGGAATTCAGGGTTATACAGCTCAAAATTTGTTTAGAAACACTGTAAGTAAGGACGATACTGTTTATGTTTATAATTGGAGGCCGAATTTCTCTCGCGGTTTCTGTGTGAATCAGTTAAAATTCTGACGATTCCAGTATATAGTTGAAGGAACACTCTCTAATTCTGGACAAACTCTTCAAATACACAATTATAGTTTCTGGAAATGATTAAAAACTTGTAAGAAACACTTGAAATAAAAGGAAATAGGTCCTTACTACATTTCCTGCCATTTTCAATCACGGAGGTTACCAGTGGAAAGTTCGGAAATGACTCGAAAACTGAAAATATTTACAACTCCAGCGACAATAGGAAGCGTTTTCACTTAAATTTGCTTTCAAATATTAGGAATTAGGTTTATACAGCTCAAAACTTGTGTAGAAAGACTGTAAGTGAGGACTATACTGTTTATGTTTATAATTGGAGGCCGAATTTCTCTGGCGTTTTCTGTGTGAATAAGTTACAATGCTGTCTATTCAAGTTATAGTTGTAGGAACTCTCACTAATTGTGGTAAAACTCTTCAAATAAGCAATTATAGTTTTCAGAAACGATTAAAAACTTGTAAGAAACACTTGAAATAAAAGGAAATAGATTCATACTACATTTTCTGCCATTTTCATTCATGGAGATTACCAGTGGAAAGCTTGGAAATGACCAGAAAACTGATAATATTTACAACTCCGGTTACTTTAGGGAGCGTTTTCAGTACAATTTGCTTTCAAATGTTAGGAATTCAGGGTTATACAGCTCAAAATTTGTTTAGAAACACTGTAAGTAAGGACGATACTGTTTATGTTTATAATTGGAGGCCGAATTTCTCTCGCGTTTTCTGTGTGAATCAGTTAAAATTCTGACGATTCCAGTATATAGTTGAAGGAACACTCTCTAATTCTGGACAAACTCTTCAAATACACAATTATAGTTTCTGGAAATGATTAAAAACTTGTAAGAAACACTTGAAATAAAAGGAAATAGGTCCTTACTACATTTCCTGCCATTTTCAATCACGGAGGTTACCAGTGGAAAGTTCGGAAATGACCAGAAAACTGATAATATTTACAACTCCGGCTACTTTAGGAAGCGTTTTCACTTGAATTTGCTTTCAAATATTAGGAATTAGGTTTATACAGCTCAAAACTTGTGTAGAAAGACTGTAAGTGAGGATGATACTGTTTATGTTTATAATAGGAGGCCGAATTTCTCTGGCGTTTTCTGTGTGAATCTGTTAAAATGCTGACGATTCCTTGATATAGTTGTAGGAACACTCTCTAATTCTGGTCAAACTCTTTAAATACGCAATTATAGTTTCCAGAGATCATTAAAAACCTGTAAGAAACACTTGAAATAAAAGGAAATAGGTTCTTACTACATTTCCTGCCATTTTCAATCATGGAGGTTACCAGTGGAAAGTTTGGAAATGACCAGAAAACTGATAATGTTTACAACTCCGGTTACTTTAGGGAGCGTTTTCAGTACAATTTGCTTTCAAATGTTAGGAATTCAGGGTTATACAGCTCAAAATTTGTTTAGAAACACTGTAAGTAAGGACGATACTGTTTATGTTTATAATTGGAGGCCGAATTTCTCTCGCGTTTTCTGTGTGAATCAGTTAAAATTCTGACGATTCCAGTATATAGTTGAAGGAACACTCTCTAATTCTGGACAAACTCTTCAAATACACAATTATAGTTTCTGGAAATGATTAAAAACTTGTAAGAAACACTTGAAATAAAAGGAAATAGGTCCTTACTACATTTCCTGCCATTTTCAATCACGGAGGTTACCAGTGGAAAGTTCGGAAATGACCAGAAAACTGATAATATTTACAACTCCGGCTACTTTAGGAAGCGTTTTCACTTGAATTTGCTTTCAAATATTAGGAATTAGGTTTATACAGCTCAAAACTTGTGTAGAAAGACTGTAAGTGAGGACTATACTGTTTATGTTTGTCATTGGAGGCCGAATTTCTCTGGCGTTTTCTGTGTGAATCAGTTAAAATGCTGATGATTCCTTTATATAGTTGTAGGAACACTCTCTAATTCTGGTCAAACTCTTTAAATACGCAATTATAGTTTCCAGAGATCATTAAAAACCTGTAAGAAACACTTGAAATAAAAGGAAATAGGTTCTTACTACATTTCCTGCCATTTTCAATCACGGAGGTTACCAGTGGAATGTTCGGAAATGACTCGAAAACTGAAAATATTTACAACTCCAGCGACATTAGGAAGCGTTTTCACTTAAATTTGCTTTCAAATATTAGGAATTAGGTTTATACAGCTCAAAACTTGTGTAGAAAGACTGTAAGTGAGGACTATACTGTTTATGTTTATAATTGGAGGCCGAATTTCTCTGGCGTTTTCTGTGTGAATAAGTTACAATGCTGTCTATTCAAGTTTATAGTTGTAGGAACTCTCACTAATTGTGGTAAAACTCTTCAAATAAGCAATTATAGTTTTCAGAAACGATTAAAAACTTGTAAGAAACACTTGAAATAAAAGGAAATAGATTCATACTACATTTTCTGCCATTTTCATTAATGGAGATTACCAGTGGAAAGCTTGGAAATGACCAGAAAACTGATAATATTTACAACTCCGGTTACTTTAGGGAGCGTTTTCAGTACAATTTGCTTTCAAATGTTAGGAATTCAGGGTTATACAGCTCAAAATTTGTTTAGAAACACTGTAAGTAAGGACGATACTGTTTATGTTTATAATTGGAGGCCGAATTTCTCTCGCGTTTTCTGTGTGAATCAGTTAAAATTCTGACGATTCCAGTATATAGTTGAAGGAACACTCTCTAATTCTGGACAAACTCTTCAAATACACAATTATAGTTTCTGGAAATGATTAAAAACTTGTAAGAAACACTTGAAATAAAAGGAAATAGGTCCTTACTACATTTCCTGCCATTTTCATCACGGAGGTTACCAGTGGAAAGTTCGGAAATGACCAGAAAACTGATAATATTTACAACTCCGGCTACTTTAGGAAGCGTTTTCACTTGAATTTGCTTTCAAATATTAGGAATTAGGTTTATACAGCTCAAAACTTGTGTAGAAAGACTGTAAGTGAGGACGATACTGTTTATGTTTATAATAGGAGGCCGAATTTCTCTGGCGTTTTCTGTGTGAATCTGTTAAAATGCTGACGATTCCTTTATATAGTTGTAGGAACACTCTCTAATTCTGGTCAAACTCTTTAAATACGCAATTATAGTTTCCAGAGATCATTAAAAACCTGTAAGAAACACTTGAAATAAAAGGAAATAGGTTCTTACTACATTTCCTGCCATTTTCAATCATGGAGGTTACCAGTGGAAAGTTTGGAAATGACCAGAAAACTGATAATGTTTACAACTCCGGTTACTTTAGGGAGCGTTTTCAGTACAATTTGCTTTCAAATGTTAGGAATTCAGGGTTATACAGCTCAAAATTTGTTTAGAAACACTGTAAGTAAGGACGATACTGTTTATGTTTATAATTGGAGGCCGAATTTCTCTCGCGTTTTCTGTGTGAATCAGTTAAAATTCTGACGATTCCAGTATATAGTTGAAGGAACACTCTCTAATTCTGGACAAACTCTTCAAATACACAATTATAGTTTCTGGAAATGATTAAAAACTTGTAAGAAACACTTGAAATAAAAGGAAATAGGTCCTTACTACATTTCCTGCCATTTTCAATCACGGAGGTTACCAGTGGAAAGTTCGGAAATGACCAGAAAACTGATAATATTTACAACTCCGGCTACTTTAGGAAGCGTTTTCACTTGAATTTGCTTTCAAATATTAGGAATTAGGTTTATACAGCTCAAAACTTGTGTAGAAAGACTGTAAGTGAGGACTATACTGTTTATGTTTATAATTGGAGGCCGAATTTCTCTGGCGTTTTCTGTGTGAATCAGTTAAAATGCTGATGATTCCTTTATATAGTTGTAGGAACACTCTCTAATTCTGGTCAAACTCTTTAAATACGCAATTATAGTTTCCAGAGATCATTAAAAACCTGTAAGAAACACTTGAAATAAAAGGAAATAGGTTCTTACTACATTTCCTGCCATTTTCAATCACGGAGGTTACCAGTGGAATGTTCGGAAATGACTCGAAAACTGAAAATATTTACAACTCCAGCGACATTAGGAAGCGTTTTCACTTAAATTTGCTTTCAAATATTAGGAATTAGGTTTATACAGCTCAAAACTTGTGTAGAAAGACTGTAAGTGAGGACTATACTGTTTATGTTTATAATTGGAGGCCGAATTTCTCTGGCGTTTTCTGTGTGAATAAGTTACACTGCTGTCTATTCAAGTTATAGTTGTAGGAACTCTCACTAATTGTGGTAAAACTCTTCAAATAAGCAATTATAGTTTTCAGAAACGATTAAAAACTTGTAAGAAACACTTGAAATAAAAGGAAATAGATTCATACTACATTTTCTGCCATTTTCATTCATGGAGATTACCAGTGGAAAGCTTGGAAATGACCAGAAAACTGATAATATTTACAACTCCGGTTACTTTAGGGAGCGTTTTCAGTACAATTTGCTTTCAAATGTTAGGAATTCAGGGTTATACAGCTCAAAATTTGTTTAGAAACACTGTAAGTAAGGACGATACTGTTTATGTTTATAATTGGAGGCCGAATTTCTCTCGCGTTTTCTGTGTGAATCAGTTAAAATTCTGACGATTCCAGTATATAGTTGAAGGAACACTCTCTAATTCTGGACAAACTCTTCAAATACACAATTATAGTTTCTGGAAATGATTAAAAACTTGTAAGAAACACTTGAAATAAAAGGAAATAGGTCCTTACTACATTTCCTGCCATTTTCAATCACGGAGGTTACCAGTGGAAAGTTCGGAAATGACCAGAAAACTGATAATATTTACAACTCTGGCTACTTTAGGAAGCGTTTTCACTTGAATTTGCTTTCAAATATTAGGAATTAGGTTTATACAGCTCAAAACTTGTGTAGAAAGACTGTAAGTGAGGACTATACTGTTTATGTTTGTCATTGGAGGCCGAATTTCTCTGGCGTTTTCTGTGTGAATCAGCTAAAATGCTGATGATTCCTTTATATAGTTGTAGGAAAACTCTCTAATTCTGGTCAAACTCTTTAAATACGCAATTATAGTTTCCAGAGATCATTAAAAACCTGTAAGAAACACTTGAAATAAAAGGAAATAGGTTCTTACTACATTTCCTGGCATTTTCAATCACGGAGGTTACCAGTGGAAAGTTCGGAAATTACTCGAAAACTGAAAATATTTACAACTCCAGCGACATTAGGAAGCGTTTTCACTTAAATTTGCTTTCAAATATTAGGAATTAGGTTTATACAGCTCAAAACTTGTGTAGAAAGACTGTAAGTGAGGACTATACTGTTTATGTTCATAATTGGAGGCCGAATTTCTCTGGCGTTTTCTGTGTGAATAAGTTACAATGCTGTCTATTCAAGTTATAGTTGTAGGAACTCTCACTAATTGTGGTAAAACTCTTCAAATAAGCAATTATAGTTTTCAGAAACGATTAAAAACTTGTAAGAAACACTTGAAATAAAAGGAAATAGATTCATACTACATTTTCTGCCATTTTTATTCATGGAGATTACCAGTGGAAAGCTTGGAAATGACCAGAAAACTGATAATATTTACAACTCCGGTTACTTTAGGGAGCGTTTTCAGTACAATTTGCTTTCAAATGTTAGGAATTCAGGGTTATACAGCTCAAAATTTGTTTAGAAACACTGTAAGTAAGGACGATACTGTTTATGTTTATAATTGGAGGCCGAATTTCTCTCGCGTTTTCTGTGTGAATCAGTTAAAATTCTGACGATTCCAGTATATAGTTGAAGGAACACTCTCTAATTCTGGACAAACTCTTCAAATACACAATTATAGTTTCTGGAAATGATGAAAAACTTGTAAGAAACACTTGAAATAAAAGGAAATAGGTCCTTACTACATTTCCTGCCATTTTCAATCACGGAGGTTACCAGTGGAAAGTTCGGAAATGACCAGAAAACTGATAATATTTACAACTCCGGCTACTTTAGGAAGCGTTTTCACTTGAATTTGCTTTCAAATATTAGGAATTAGGTTTATACAGCTCAAAACTTGTGTAGAAAGACTGTAAGTGAGGACTATACTGTTTATGTTTGTCATTGGAGGCCGAATTTCTCTGGCGTTTTCTGTGTGAATCAGCTAAAATGCTGATGATTCCTTTATATAGTTGTAGGAACACTCTCTAATTCTGGTCAAACTCTTTAAATACGCAATTATAGTTTCCAGAGATCATTAAAAACCTGTAAGAAACACTTGAAATAAAAGGAAATAGGTTCTTACTACATTTCCTGCCATTTTCAATCACGGAGGTTACCAGTGGAAAGTTCGGAAATGACTCGAAAACTGAAAATATTTACAACTCCAGCGACATTAGGAAGCGTTTTCACTTAAATTTGCTTTCAAATATTAGGAATTAGGTTTATACAGCTCAAAACTTGTGTAGAAAGACTGTAAGTGAGGACTATACTGTTTATGTTTGTAATTGGAGGCCGAATTTCTCTGGCGTTTTCTGTGTGAATAAGTTACAATGCTGTCTATTCAAGTTTATAGTTGTAGGAACTCTCACTAATTGTGGTAAAACTCTTCAAATAAGCAATTATAGTTTTCAGAAACGATTAAAAACTTGTAAGAAACACTTGAAATAAAAGGAAATAGATTCATACTACATTTTCTGCCATTTTCATTCATGGAGATTACCAGTGGAAAGCTTGGAAATGACCAGAAAACTGATAATATTTACAACTCCGGTTACTTTAGGGAGCGTTTTCAGTACAATTTGCTTTCAAATGTTAGGAATTCAGGGTTATACAGCTCAAAATTTGTTTAGAAACACTGTAAGTAAGGACGATACTGTTTATGTTTATAATTGGAGGCCGAATTTCTCTCGCGTTTTCTGTGTGAATCAGTTAAAATTCTGACGATTCCAGTATATAGTTGAAGGAACACTCTCTAATTCTGGACAAACTCTTCAAAGACACAATTATAGTTTCTGGAAATGATTAAAAACTTGTAAGAAACACTTGAAATAAAAGGAAATAGGTCCTTACTACATTTCCTGCCATTTTCAATCACGGAGGTTACCAGTGGAAAGTTCGGAAATGACCAGAAAACTGATAATATTTACAACTCCGGCTACTTTAGGAAGCGTTTTCACTTGAATTTGCTTTCAAATATTAGGAATTAGGTTTATACAGCTCAAAACTTGTGTAGAAAGACTTTAAGTGAGGAGTATACTGTTTATGTTTATAATAGGAGGCCGAATTTCTCTGGCGTTTTCTGTGTGAATCAGTTAAAATGCTGACGATTCCTTGATATAGTTGTAGGAACACTCTCTAATTCTGGTCAAACTCTTTAAATACGCAATTATAGTTTCCAGAGATCATTAAAAACCTGTAAGAAACACTTGAAATAAAAGGAAATAGGTTCTTACTACATTTCCTGCCATTTTCAATCACGGAGGTTACCAGTGGAAAGTTTGGAAATGACCAGAAAACTGATAATATTACAACTCCGGTTACTTTAGGGAGCATTTTCAGTACAATTTGCTTTCAAATGTTAGGAATTCAGGGTTATACAGCTCAAAATTTGTTTAGAAACACTGTAAGTAAGGACGATACTGTTTATGTTTATAATTGGAGGCCGAATTTCTCTCGCGTTTTCTGTGTGAATCAGTTAAAATTCTGACGATTCCAGTATATAGTTGAAGGAACACTCTCTAATTCTGGACAAACTCTTCAAATACACAATTATAGTTTCTGGAAATGATTAAAAACTTGTAAGAAACACTTGAAATAAAAGGAAATAGGTCCTTACTACATTTCCTGCCATTTTCAATCACGGAGGTTACCAGTGGAAAGTTCGGAAATGACCAGAAAACTGATAATATTTACAACTCTGGCTACTTTAGGAAGCGTTTTCACTTGAATTTGCTTTCAAATATTAGGAATTAGGTTTATACAGCTCAAAACTTGTGTAGAAAGACTGTAAGTGAGGACTATACTGTTTATGTTTGTCATTGGAGGCCGAATTTCTCTGGCGTTTTCTGTGTGAATCAGCTAAAATGCTGATGATTCCTTTATATAGTTGTAGGAAAACTCTCTAATTCTGGTCAAACTCTTTAAATACGCAATTATAGTTTCCAGAGATCATTAAAAACCTGTAAGAAACACTTGAAATAAAAGGAAATAGGTTCTTACTACATTTCCTGGCATTTTCAATCACGGAGGTTACCAGTGGAAAGTTCGGAAATGACTCGAAAACTGAAAATATTTACAACTCCAGCGACATTAGGAAGCGTTTTCACTTAAATTTGCTTTCAAATATTAGGAATTAGGTTTATACAGCTCAAAACTTGTGTAGAAAGACTGTAAGTGAGGACTATACTGTTTATGTTCATAATTGGAGGCCGAATTTCTCTGGCGTTTTCTGTGTGAATAAGTTACAATGCTGTCTATTCAAGTTATAGTTGTAGGAACTCTCACTAATTGTGGTAAAACTCTTCAAATAAGCAATTATAGTTTTCAGAAACGATTAAAAACTTGTAAGAAACACTTGAAATAAAAGGAAATAGATTCATACTACATTTTCTGCCATTTTTATTCATGGAGATTACCAGTGGAAAGCTTGGAAATGACCAGAAAACTGATAATATTTACAACTCCGGTTACTTTAGGGAGAGTTTTCAGTACAATTTGCTTTCAAATGTTAGGAATTCAGGGTTATACAGCTCAAAATTTGTTTAGAAACACTGTAAGTAAGGACGATACTGTTTATGTTTATAATTGGAGGCCGAATTTCTCTCGCGTTTTCTGTGTGAATCAGTTAAAATTCTGACGATTCCAGTATATAGTTGAAGGAACACTCTCTAATTCTGGACAAACTCTTCAAATACACAATTATAGTTTCTGAAATGATTAAAAACTTGTAAGAAACACTTGAAATAAAAGGAAATAGGTCCTTACTACATTTCCTGCCATTTTCAATCACGGAGGTTACCAGTGGAAAGTTCGGAAATGACCAGAAAACTGATAATATTTACAACTCCGGCTACTTTAGGAAGCGTTTTCACTTGAATTTGCTTTCAAATATTAGGAATTAGGTTTATACAGCTCAAAACTTGTGTAGAAAGACTGTAAGTGAGGACGATACTGTTTATGTTTATAATAGGAGGCCGAATTTCTCTGGCGTTTTCTGTGTGAATCTGTTAAAATGCTGACGATTCCTTTATATAGTTGTAGGAACACTCTCTAATTCTGGTCAAACTCTTTAAATACGCAATTATAGTTTCCAGAGATCATTAAAAACCTGTAAGAAACACTTGAAATAAAAGGAAATAGGTTCTTACTACATTTCCTGCCATTTTCAATCATGGAGGTTACCAGTGGAAAGTTTGGAAATGACCAGAAAACTGATAATGTTTACAACTCCGGTTACTTTAGGGAGCGTTTTCAGTACAATTTGCTTTCAAATGTTAGGAATTCAGGGTTATACAGCTCAAAATTTGTTTGGAAACACTGTAAGTAAGGACGATACTGTTTATGTTTATAATTGGAGGCCGAATTTCTCTCGCGTTTTCTGTGTGAATCAGTTAAAATTCTGACGATTCCAGTATATAGTTGAAGGAACACTCTCTAATTCTGGACAAACTCTTCAAATACACAATTATAGTTTCTGGAAATGATTAAAAACTTGTAAGAAACACTTGAAATAAAAGGAAATAGGTCCTTACTACATTTCCTGCCATTTTCAATCACGGAGGTTACCAGTGGAAAGTTCGGAAATGACCAGAAAACTGATAATATTTACAACTCCGGCTACTTTAGGAAGCGTTTTCACTTGAATTTGCTTTCAAATATTAGGAATTAGGTTTATACAGCTCAAAACTTGTGTAGAAAGACTGTAAGTGAGGACTATACTGTTTATGTTTGTCATTGGAGGCCGAATTTCTCTGGCGTTTTCTGTGTGAATCAGCTAAAATGCTGATGATTCCTTGATATAGTTGTAGGAACACTCTCTAATTCTGGTCAAACTCTTTAAATACGCAATTATAGTTTCCAGAGATCATTAAAAACCTGTAAGAAACACTTGAAATAAAAGGAAATAGGTTCTTACTACATTTCCTGCCATTTTCAATCACCGAGGTTACCAGTGGAATGTTCGGAAATGACTCGAAAACTGAAAATATTTACAACTCCAGCGACATTAGGAAGCGTTTTCACTTAAATTTGCTTTCAAATATTAGGAATTAGGTTTATACAGCTCAAAACTTGTGTAGAAAGACTGTAAGTGAGGACTATACTGTTTATGTTTATAATTGGAGGCCGAATTTCTCTGGCGTTTTCTGTGTGAATAAGTTACAATGCTGTCTATTCAAGTTTATAGTTGTAGGAACTCTCACTAATTGTGGTAAAACTCTTCAAATAAGCAATTATAGTTTTCAGAAACGATTAAAAACTTGTAAGAAACACTTGAAATAAAAGGAAATAGATTCATACTACATTTTCTGCCATTTTCATTCATGGAGATTACCAGTGGAAAGCTTGGAAATGACCAGAAAACTGATAATATTTACAACTCCGGTTACTTTAGGGAGCGTTTTCAGTACAATTTGCTTTCAAATGTTAGGAATTCAGGGTTATACAGCTCAAAATTTGTTTAGAAACACTGTAAGTAAGGACGATACTGTTTATGTTTATAATTGGAGGCCGAATTTCTCTCGCGTTTTCTGTGTGAATCAGTTAAAATTCTGACGATTCCAGTATATAGTTGAAGGAACACTCTCTAATTCTGGACAAACTCTTCAAATACACAATTATAGTTTCTGGAAATGATTAAAAACTTGTAAGAAACACTTGAAATAAAAGGAAATAGGTCCTTACTACATTTCCTGCCATTTTCAATCACGGAGGTTACCAGTGGAAAGTTCGGAAATGACCAGAAAACTGATAATATTTACAACTCCGGCTACTTTAGGAAGCGTTTTCACTTGAATTTGCTTTCAAATATTAGGAATTAGGTTTATACAGCTCAAAACTTGTGTAGAAAGACTGTAAGTGAGGACTATACTGTTTATGTTTATAATAGGAGGCCGAATTTCTCTGGCGTTTTCTGTGTGAATCAGTTAAAATGCTGACGATTCCTTTATATAGTTGTAGGAACACTCTCTAATTCTGGTCAAACTCTTTAAATACGCAATTATAGTTTCCAGAGATCATTAAAAACCTGTAAGAAACACTTGAAATAAAAGGAAATAGGTTCTTACTACATTTCCTGCCATTTTCAATCACGGAGGTTACCAGTGGAAAGTTTGGAAATGACCAGAAAACTGATAATATTTACAACTGCGGTTACTTTTGGGAGCGTTTTCAGTACAATTTGCTTTCAAATGTTAGGAATTCAGGGTTATACAGCTCAAAATTTGTTTAGAAACACTGTAAGTAAGGACGATACTGTTTATGTTTATAATTGGAGGCCGAATTTCTCTCGCGTTTTCTGTGTGAATCAGTTAAAATTCTGACGATTCCAGTATATATTTGAAGGAACACTCTCTAATTCTGGACAAACTCTTCAAAAACACAATTATAGTTTCTGGAAATGATTAAAAACTTGTAAGAAACACTTGAAATAAAAGGAAATAGGTCCTTACTACATTTCCTGCCATTTTCAATCACGGAGGTTACCAGTGGAAAGTTCGGAAATGACCAGAAAACTGATAATATTTACAACTCCGGCTACTTTAGGAAGCGTTTTCACTTGAATTTGCTTTCAAATATTAGGAATTAGGTTTATACAGCTCAAAACTTGTGTAGAAAGACTGTAAGTGAGGACTATACTGTTTATGTTTGTCATTGGAGGCCGAATTTCTCTGGCGTTTTCTGTGTGAATCAGCTAAAATGCTGATGATTCCTTTATATAGTTGTAGGAACACTCTCTAATTCTGGTCAAACTCTTTAAATACGCAATTATTGTTTCCAGAGATCATTAAAAACCTGTAAGAAACACTTGAAATAAAAGGAAATAGGTTCTTACTACATTTCCTGCCATTTTCAATCACGGAGGTTACCAGTGGAAAGTTCGGAAATGACTCGAAAACTGAAAATATTTACAACTCCAGCGACATTAGGAAGCGTTTTCACTTAAATTTGCTTTCAAATATTAGGAATTAGGTTTATACAGCTCAAAACTTGTGTAGAAAGACTGTAAGTGAGGACTATACTGTTTATGTTCATAATTGGAGGCCGAATTTCTCTGGCGTTTTCTGTGTGAATAAGTTACAATGCTGTCTATTCAAGTTATAGTTGTAGGAACTCTCACTAATTGTGGTAAAACTCTTCAAATAAGCAATTATAGTTTTCAGAAACGATTAAAAACTTGTAAGAAACACTTGAAATAAAAGGAAATAGATTCATACTACATTTTCTGCCATTTTCATTCATGGAGATTACCAGTGGAAAGCTTGGAAATGACCAGAAAACTGATAATATTTACAACTCCGGTTACTTTAGGGAGCGTTTTCAGTACAATTTGCTTTCAAATGTTAGGAATTCAGGGTTATACAGCTCAAAATTTGTTTAGAAACACTGTAAGTAAGGACGATACTGTTTATGTTTATAATTGGAGGCCGAATTTCTCTCGCGTTTTCTGTGTGAATCAGTTAAAATTCTGACGATTCCAGTATATAGTTGAAGGAACACTCTCTAATTCTGGACAAACTCTTCAAATACACAATTATAGTTTCTGGAAATGATTAAAAACTTGTAAGAAACACTTGAAATAAAAGGAAATAGGTCCTTACTACATTTCCTGCCATTTTCAATCACGGAGGTTACCAGTGGAAAGTTCGGAAATGACCAGAAAACTGATCATATTTACAACTCCGGCTACTTTAGGAAGCGTTTTCACTTGAATTTGCTTTCAAATATTAGGAATTAGGTTTATACAGCTCAAAACTTGTGTAGAAAGTCTGTAAGTGAGGACGATACTGTTTATGTTTATAATAGGAGGCCGAATTTCTCTGGCGTTTTCTGTGTGAATCTGTTAAAATGCTGACGATTCCTTTATATAGTTGTAGGAACACTCTCTAATTCTGGTCAAACTCTTTAAATGCGCAATTATAGTTTCCAGAGATCATTAAAAACCTGTAAGAAACACTTGAAATAAAAGGAAATAGGTTCTTACTACATTTCCTGCCATTTTCAATCATGGAGGTTACCAGTGGAAAGTTTGGAAATGACCAGAAAACTGATAATGTTTACAACTCCGGTTACTTTAGGGAGCGTTTTCAGTACAATTTGCTTTCAAATGTTAGGAATTCAGGGTTATACAGCTCAAAATTTGTTTAGAAACACTGTAAGTAAGGACGATACTGTTTATGTTTATAATTGGAGGCCGAATTTCTCTCGCGTTTTCTGTGTGAATCAGTTAAAATTCTGACGATTCCAGTATATAGTTGAAGGAACACTCTCTAATTCTGGACAAACTCTTCAAATACACAATTATAGTTTCTGGAAATGATTAAAAACTTGTAAGAAACACTTGAAATAAAAGGAAATAGGTCCTTACTACATTTCCTGCCATTTTCAATCACGGAGGTTACCAGTGGAAAGTTCGGAAATGACCAGAAAACTGATAATATTTACAACTCCGGCTACTTTAGGAAGCGTTTTCACTTGAATTTGCTTTCAAATATTAGGAATTAGGTTTATACAGCTCAAAACTTGTGTAGAAAGACTGTAAGTGAGGACTATACTGTTTATGTTTGTCATTGGAGGCCGAATTTCTCTGGCGTTTTCTGTGTGAATCAGCTAAAATGCTGATGATTCCTTGATATAGTTGTAGGAACACTCTCTAATTCTGGTCAAACTCTTTAAATACGCAATTATAGTTTCCAGAGATCATTAAAAACCTGTAAGAAACACTTGAAATAAAAGGAAATAGGTTCTTACTACATTTCCTGCCATTTTCAATCACCGAGGTTACCAGTGGAATGTTCGGAAATGACTCGAAAACTGAAAATATTTACAACTCCAGCGACATTAGGAAGCGTGTTCACTTAAATTTGCTTTCAAATATTAGGAATTAGGTTTATACAGCTCAAAACTTGTGTAGAAAGACTGTAAGTGAGGACTATACTGTTTATGTTTATAATTGGAGGCCGAATTTCTCTGGCGTTTTCTGTGTGAATAAGTTACAATGCTGTCTATTCAAGTTTATAGTTGTAGGAACTCTCACTAATTGTGGTAAAACTCTTCAAATAAGCAATTATAGTTTTCAGAAACGATTAAAAACTTGTAAGAAACACTTGAAATAAAAGGAAATAGATTCATACTACATTTTCTGCCATTTTCATTCATGGAGATAACCAGTGGAAAGCTTGGAAATGACCAGAAAACTGATAATATTTACAACTCCGGTTACTTTAGGGAGCGTTTTCAGTACAATTTGCTTTCAAATGTTAGGAATTCAGGGTTATACAGCTCAAAATTTGTTTAGAAACACTGTAAGTAAGGACGATACTGTTTATGTTTATAATTGGAGGCCGAATTTCTCTCGCGTTTTCTGTGTGAATCAGTTAAAATTCTGACGATTCCAGTATATAGTTGAAGGAACACTCTCTAATTCTGGACAAACTCTTCAAATACACAATTATAGTTTCTGGAAATGATTAAAAACTTGTAAGAAACACTTGAAATAAAAGGAAATAGGTCCTTACTACATTTCCTGCCATTTTCAATCACGGAGGTTACCAGTGGAAAGTTCGGAAATGACCAGAAAACTGATAATATTTACAACTCCGGCTACTTTAGGAAGCATTTTCACTTGAATTTGCTTTCAAATATTAGGAATTAGGTTTATACAGCTCAAAACTTGTGTAGAAAGACTGTAAGTGAGGACTATACTGTTTATGTTTATAATAGGAGGCCGAATTTCTCTGGCGTTTTCTGTGTGAATCAGTTAAAATGCTGACGATTCCTTTATATAGTTGTAGGAACACTCTCTAATTCTGGTCAAACTCTTTAAATACGCAATTATAGTTTCCAGAGATCATTAAAAACCTGTAAGAAACACTTGAAATAAAAGGAAATAGGTTCTTACTACATTTCCTGCCATTTTCAATCACGGAGGTTACCAGTGGAAAGTTTGGAAATGACCAGAAAACTGATAATATTTACAACTCCGGTTACTTTAGGGAGCGTTTTCAGTACAATTTGCTTTCAAATGTTAGGAATTCAGGGTTATACAGCTCAAAATTTGTTTAGAAACACTGTAAGTAAGGACGATACTGTTTATGTTTATAATTGGAGGCCGAATTTCTCTCGCGTTTTCTGTGTGAATCAGTTAAAATTCTGACGATTCCAGTATATAGTTGAAGGAACACTCTCTAATTCTGGACAAACTCTTCAAATACACAATTATAGTTTCTGGAAATGATTAAAAACTTGTAAGAAACACTTGAAATAAAAGGAAATAGGTCCTTACTACATTTCCTGCCATTTTCAATCACGGAGGTTACCAGTGGAAAGTTCGGAATTGACCAGAAAACTGATAATATTTACAACTCCGGATACTTTAGGAAGCGTTTTCAGTTGAATTTGCTTTCAAATATTAGGAATTAGGTTTATACAGCTCAAAACTTGTGTAGAAAGACTGTAAGTGAGGACTATACTGTTTATGTTTATAATTGGAGGCCGAATTTCTCTGGCGTTTTCTGTGTGAATAAGTTACAATGCTGTCTATTCAAGTTTATAGTTGTAGGAACTCTCACTAATTGTGGTAAAACTCTTCAAATAAGCAATTATAGTTTTCAGAAACGATTAAAAACTTGTAAGAAACACTTGAAATAAAAGGAAATAGATTCATACTACATTTTCTGCCATTTTCATTCATGGAGATTACCAGTGGAAAGCTTGGAAATGACCAGAAAACTGATAATATTTACAACTCCGGTTACTTTAGGGAGCGTTTTCAGTACAATTTGCTTTCAAATGTTAGGAATTCAGGGTTATACAGCTCAAAATTTGTTTAGAAACACTGTAAGTAAGGACGATACTGTTTATGTTTATAATTGGAGGCCGAATTTCTCTCGCGTTTTCTCTGTGAATCAGTTAAAATTCTGACGATTCCAGGATATAGTTGTAGGAACACTCTCTAATTCTGGACAAACTCTTCAAATACACAATTATAGTTTCTGGAAATGATTAAAAACTTGTAAGAAACACTTGAAATAAAAGGAAATAGGTCCTTACTACATTTCCTGCCATTTTCAATCACGGAGGTTACCAGTGGAAAGTTCGGAAATGACCAGAAAACTGATAATATTTACAACTCCGGCTACTTTAGGAAGCGTTTTCACTTGAATTAGCTTTCAAATATTAGGAATTAGGTTTATACAGCTCAAAACTTGTGTAGAAAGACTGTAAGTGAGGACTATACTGTTTATGTTTGTCATTGGAGGCCGAATTTCTCTGGCGTTTTCTGTGTGAATCAGCTAAAATGCTGATGATTCCTTTATATA